>NC_056032.1:36599829-37258952 GCF_004379255.2 Salvia splendens | reverse complement strand
TTGCCCTGGGCACTCTTCTCCTTGTGGATGGTTGCGCGTTTCGGGTCGTCAAACTTTCTCATCTCGTCCAGGAGCTCTCTTGTAATCCAGATCTCAGTTGGCTCAAAGTTGAGCTCCTCTTCTTGTTCTTCTTCAGAGTCTCTAGACCCAGCAGAATCCTCGGGCTCTGCAGCGTATGGTACCTTGGCAGGTCGAGGAAGTGAGGATTCAGTGGATTTCCCTTTCGCCTTCTTGGTCTTGGAAGGAGCAATTTGTTTCCCCTTCCTTTTCTTCTCGGCCGCGTGGCGGCGTTCCTCTGCATCACTCTCCCCTCTGCTCGGTCTGGGAGATTCTGCCTGCTCAGGTGCTGTGGCTTCTGGACCCAGCATTTCTTCCTCCGTCTGCTGGACGGTTTCATCGATCTCATCAAGCAGGCTCCAACGAGCCTGTCTCTGTGCTTCCCTTGCGTTAACCGGTGAATCGGTCCCTTCGGGGACATCAGTCAGATCCACTATCAAATCCAACCCGACATCGACGGGTTCTTGGACATTCTCAGCACCGAGGGCTTCTCCTTCCTCGTTCAACAATGGGGTTGCTCCTGAAAAATAAACAGGGGTCTCTATCCCCTCCAAGCCTTCTCCAACGTGGGTTTCTGTACCCGCAGACTTCTCAGGGGTTCCCCCCTCTCTGACCACTTCCTCAGTAATTAGGGCTTCGTCGCCCCCAACCACTTCTGGGGTTTCCCCCTCCACATTTCTTTCAGCATCTAGGGCTTCGTTGCCCTCTGGAATTTCAACTCCATCAACAGGGGTTTCCCCCTCAACAAACTCCTCCAAAACAGGGGTTTCCCCCTCAACACGGCTATCAGTAACAGGGGTTTCCCCCTCAGTGGCAGATCCTAACCTGGGTGCACTTACGGCCAACAACTCCAACCCCGCGGCCAGATCTGCTTCGTCTTCGCGAGTTTCTGCAGCGGTTGGTTCTGAAACGGCGGCAGTGGGTTCTGCGACGGCCTCCGGCTCAGCGGTGGTTTCTTGAACGGTCTCTGGTGGTGGTGCGGAGGAGGTTGAGGCGGTTGGTACGAATTTCCCCATTACAGCCGCGAACATGGCAAACGCCTCCATCACCTTTTCTGGTCCCCCAAATTTTTGTAGCATGTCTGCCATAAACATCGCCGCACTTGAATCGGCGGATCCTGAGGTGTTCCCGGCACTTTGCTTGTTATCCATGGAGAATTCTGCAGAAATTTTTTTTTGACAAAGACTTGGACGGAAACTTCTTTGATTAGGGTTAGAAAAGAAAACCTAGAGAGAGTTTGGGATGTAGAGAGAGAGAGAGTAAGTAAGTAAAAATAAAAGAACACGGTTATTATCCGATAAGTATGGGCGAGGACGATTTTGCAGGCGGGTTGCAGGCATGATGCCAGCGACTGTACGCCTCCCATAAAGGTGTCCTTTGAAATCCGAGCCGGTGCCAACTCCCTCCAAAATTTTACTTCTCAATTCCCTGCCCAAGTAACTTTCTTCTGCAAAATCACACTTAGAGAAAAACACTAAACTAAAAAAATTGAAACGCCAGACTCCCCGGGTCTAGGGTATGACAGTATCAAAAACATTCCTTAAGGAGTCTAGTATTTCGAAAATATTTTTGGAAGATTATTTTTTCTGATTTGTTTGGGTTTTTCTTGATTTTAAAGAAAGCGATTAAATATTTACATTTTATGTTCAAGTGTTCTCAAGATTCCCTAGGTCAGGACATGTTAAAACTTCTTGGATACTGGACCTAGGAAATTCTCTAAGAACACTCACTTCCCAGACCGATTAGGCGATATCAGGGAGTGCGCGTAGTGGCATTTCGTCCACTACACACATCTCCGAATTATCCCTAAATACTTTCACCCTATGGCCATTGACAAGAAATGGAGTAGAGTTTGGAGCACTTCCCTAGATCTCTACTGCTCCATTTGCACGAAGACTCACAACAGTGTATGGTCCGACCCATTTGGACTTTAGCTTACCAGGCATCAACTTGAGCCGGGATTGGAATAGGAGAACTTTCTGCCCAACTTGCAATTCCTTGACTCGGAGGTTCTTGTCATGCCAAAGTCTTGTTTTCTCTTTGTACCACATTGCCGATTCATATGACTCCAGCCTTAGCTCATCCAACTCCTGCAGCTACAATTTCCTCTCTTCCTCGCAAGATTCGGGTCTCATGTTCATCTCCTTGACCGCCCAATATGCTCGGTGTTCTACTCCCACGGGCAAGTGACACATTTTGCCGAACACAAGCCTATATGGTGACATCCCAATAGGCGTCTTGTACGCCGTCCGGTAAGCCCATAGTGTCTCTCCAAGCCTCTTACTCCAGTCTTTTCTAGACGGATTAACCGTCTTTTCCAGTATAGCCTTTATCTCTCTGTTGGATATTTCCGCCTGGCAGTTAGATTGAGGATGATAAGGTGTAGACAGTCGTTGGTGGACGCCATACTTTCTCATCAAAGCTTCAATAGTCCGGTTGCGGAAATGCGTCCCATTGTCAGATATTATAGCTCTGGGCACTCCGTACCGATTGAAGATATTAGCTCTAAGAAACTTCGATACCTCCTTAGCTTCGCAAGATGTGGTCGCCTTGGCTTCTATCCATTTCGAAACATAATCCACTGCCACTAGTATGTATGTATTCCCGTATGAAGATGGAAATGGACCCATGAAGTCCATTCCCCAAACATCGAACATTTCACAAACGATCACCGGGACTTGCGGCATTTCATCTCTTCTGGAGATTCCCCCAGTCTGTTGACACCTCTCACAATTCTGACAAAACTCGAACGCATTCTTATGCAATGTAGGCCAGTAAAAACCACTATCTAACACCTTCCTTGCGGTCTTCCTAGGTCCAAAGTGACCTCCACAAGCTAGGGCATGGCAATGATTCAGCACATCCCTCTGTTCCCACTCCGGAATACACCTCCGGATTACTTGGTCGGCTCTCATTCGCCACAAATACGGGTCATCCCAGAAATAGTTCTTGGCCTCGCTTTTCAATTTCATCTTCTGGGCCCGGGAAATTACTTGCGAACTGGGCACCTCTCCAGTGACTAAGTAATTTGCCAGGTCTGCGAACTATGGCTCAGCGTTTTGATGACATTTCCCTTTTTCGGCATCCCCTGGACCTGTTAACACCATAATCTCTTCCCAGCTGATAGGTCGAGGAATTTTTTTTACGTAGTACAAATGTTCCTCTGGGAATGCATCCGGTATTGCTTCCTCGGTCTCCCCTTGAAATATCCTGCTCAGATGGTCGGCTACTTTATTTTCTGTTCCTTTTTTGTCTCTGACTTCCCAATCGAATTCCTGCAAAAGCAACACCCATCGGATTAATCTCGGCTTGGATTCTTTCTTTGCCAACAGGTACTTTATAGCCGCGTGGTCGGTGAAGACTATCACCCTCGACCCAAGCAAGTACGGGCGAAATTTCTCAAATGAGTATACTACCGCCAGCATTTCTTTTTCAGTAGTGTCATAATTTCTCTGAGCTTGATTTAGCGTTTTTGAAGCATAAAAGATCACATAGCTTTTCCCATCAACTCTTTGACCTAGCACCGCTCCCACGACATAATCGCTTGCGTCACACATAATCTCAAAGGGTAGATTCCAGTCGGGCGCTCTAATAATAGGCGCAGATACTAGCCTGTCTTTTAACAACTGAAACGCCTTTTTGCATTCCTCATCAAAGACAAAATCAACATCGTTATGCAACAAGTGGGTGAGTGGCTGAGCAATTTTTGCGAAATCTTTTATGAACCTCCTATAAAATCCTGCATGCCCTATGAATCCTCTCACCTCCTTCTGATTCGTTGGGTAAGGCAGTTTTGAGATCACTTCAATCTTTGCCTGGTCTACCTGTATACCTCTTTCCGAGACTACGTGCCCTAGGACAATTCCCTCAGGGACCATAAAGTGGCATTTCTCGAAGTTCAAAACCAAATGTTTTTCCCGGCACCTTCTCAATACTATATCCAAACTAGCCAAACATGAGTCAAATGAATTCCCGTACACAGTGAAGTCGTCCATAAAAATCTCGATGCAGTCCTCCAAAAGATCCGAGAAGATACTCATCATACACCGCTGAAAAGTGCCTGGCGCATTGCACAGGCCAAACGGCATCCTCCTGTAAGCATACGTGCCGAAAGGACACGTGAAAGTTGTCTTCTCCTGGTCCTCGGGATCCACATAGATTTAAAAATACCCACTATACCCATCTAGGAAACAGAAGTATTGCTTTCCTGCTAGCCTCTCCAGCATCTGGTCAATGAAAGGTAGATGGAAATGGTCTTTCTTGGTCGCTTCATTTAACTTCCTATAATCGATGCACATCCTCCACCCAGTAACTAGTCTGGTGGGCACCAATTCATTCTTGTCGTTCTTGACCACCTGTATTCCTGACTTCTTGGGTACCATATGGACTGGACTCACCCATTCACTGTCGGGTATGGAATAAATGATTCCTAGGGAGAGTAGTTTCAATACTTCTTTCAGCACTTCCTCCCTCATGTTAGGATTCAATTTGCGTTGAGGATCTCTGCAGGCTTTTGCTCCTTCCTCCAAGCGGATGTGATGCATGCACAAATCTGGACTAATTCCTACCAAGTCAGAGAGTGTCCACCCAATATCCTTCTTGTTTCTTCGGATTACCTTCAGCAGTCCCTCTTCTTGTTCCTCGGTCAAGCTGCTGTTGATAATCACAGGGAAAGTTTCGTTCTCCTCTAGATACGCATACTTTAGGCCTGATGGAAGTGTTTTCAACTCTTTCTTGGGAACATCTTTTTCCTGGGGCGAGGGATTTTTCTATGTTACTTCCGTTGTCATTCTCTTCCTCGACCCAGCAGAACCTTCCACACTCGCCACATAAGGTGTATTCCGTGACCTAGCTAGCTCCGGATTTGCACAGAATTTTAGAATTGCTTCAGCTAGCTCCTCATCTGATAACTCGCTTGTGTTCATTGCTTGACACCAACTGGCCACTTCTCTATCAATGGCATGACTCATCCCGGAGTTCTCAATCTGTTCCTGCATTAATTCCGTCTCAAGGTATTCTTGGACCAAAGGGTTAATAACATCTATAGCATGCAGATTTTCAACGTCAAGAGGTTTCTTCATTGCCTCATCAATGCTGAATGTGTATTTCTCCCCATTGTAATCAAGACAAATTGTTCCATCAAAAACATCAATGATAGTCTTAGCGGTACGTAGGAAGGGTCTCCCTAAAAGAACTCCGCCCGACTCTGCAGACTCATTATCACTCATCTTAATCACATGGAAATCAGCAGGGTACAAGAAGTCATGTACCTTGACTATCACATTCTCAAGCACCCCTTCAGGACAGATGCATGACCTGTCCGCCAGTTGAATCACAACCCTCGTGTCTACCATGCCTACCCCCACTAATTTCTTGTATATGGAAAGTGGTAACACATTTATCGACGCACCCAAATCACACATAGCGTGGCTCGATTCTCACATCACCAATAGAGATGGGCAAGGTGAACATACCTGGGTCATTGCATTTAGAAGGCATCTTCCTCTTCTGAATCACTGCGGAGACGTTCTCGCCTATCAGAATTTTCCCACTGGGCCTAGCCTTCCCAGCTATAAATTCCTTGATGAACTTGCTAAATACTGGCATCTTCAGGGCCTGTAAGAATGGCAGATTGATTTCCAACTTCCCAAAAATGTCCATGAAGTCTACCGGTTCCTCCTTCTGTTTCTTGGCTTCCCCCCGACTCGGAAAGGGTTTCAGTCGCTTCCCTGCTCCGGTAGAACTTTCAGCTGACAACTCTCCAGTTTCTTTTCCCACTGCCTCATCTTCCAACTCCGGCTCTGGATCGAGGAAGAATGGTTCAGTTGATCTAGGCAAAGGTTTCTCTAAATCTCCTGTCTTAAGGTCATCCTTGACCAAGGGACTTCCTCCCTCCAAGTGTCTTGGCCTAGAAATTATATCCTCTTTTTCCCTGTCTTCCTTGGGATCTGTCACCTCCTTTGTTCTTACCACTGGCCCATCATATCCCTTCCCGGATCTCAAGGTAATCTGACTTATATTAGCTCTGTCCGGTGGCCTTACGGAGGCGGGAATCTTCCCTTCATTTCCCCTCATATCACACAAAGAAGTAGCTATCTGGGACAATTGCTTAGCCAGCATATCCATGGCTGCTTTCTGCTCCTGTTGAGCATCTTGAAGCTTGTGCACAACGTCATTGTTCGATTGCAGGTTGTTTTGCATATGTTGCTGAGAACTGACGAGGTCGTGCACCATATCATCGATACTTTTTGGTGGTTTCGGTGGCTGACTGGGTCCTGGGCCGATACTTAGAGTCGGTCCACTTGCTTGATTCTGACGAGCGTTTCCTTGACCGCCTGAAGAGTTATTGTATTGATTTCCTTGGCCCTGGTAATTGTTCTGAAAATTCCTTTGGTGTGGGGGTACATAAGAGTTCCCTTGATTGCTCTGATTCCTGTTTCCCCAGCTCGAGTGGTCTCCTTGGTTCCGATTAATCCAGTTGCCCTGCCCCTCTTGATTCCTTTCCTGACCAATTACCTTGTCTTTCGGGCTGAGGTGCAAACTGCTGACTTTGTTGCGGTGCCGGCTGATTCTGTTCATTGTCAGTCCATCTGAAATTTGGATGGTTTCTCCAGGGCGCATCTCTCTGTCTCCCTGGATTCCAGCTCCCATCGGGATTCCAACTTCCCATTGCATTGACCTGGACCTGATAATCTCCTTCCTGGGTCCCGTAATATTGTTGAATTTGATTATCTCCTGGACCAGGAGATTTCTCCTTCCCTTGTGAAGCCAGTGGAATTGCCTTTTCAATCGCGTTCAAAAGAGCCTTCTCGAGCCTATCAATCCTTGCTTCGACTTTGTCATCTTCTTGTTCTCTCACAGCATGCACCGATCCTCTTCTCACTGCATTCCTAGGGTTATCGTACGCCTTCTTAGCGTCAATCAACTTCCCTAGGATCTCTCTTGCCTCACTTCCCCTTTTTCTTGTGAAATTTCCCCCGCTCGAGGAGTTCATTAAGTCCTTTGACTCGGGAGTGGCTCCTTCGTAAAACAGAGAGTAGGTCTCTGCCTCTATCATTCGGTGATTCGGGCATGCATCCAACAACCCCTTAAATCTCGACCAATACTGACTCAACGATTCATCGTAATCTTGCTTACACTCTAGTATTTCTTTCTTAAGTGCATTCGTCTTGTTGGATGTGAAGAAATAATCTAAGAATTCTAACTTGAAGTCCCTCCACGTGCGGATAGAATCCGGAGGCAACCTCAATAGCCACGTATTAGCTTCCCCCTTCAAGGTAAACGGAATCGCTCGTAGGCGATAATCCTCCTCTGTTGCATCATTCGGCCTCTTCTGAATACCACATAACTTACTGAATTCATTTAAGAACTCATACGGGCACTCATTTCTACGCCCAGAGAACGTCGGCAAGATACCGAGTACGTTTGTCTTGATCTCGATAGTCCTCTGGCGTGGATTCATCACTATAGCTTGAGCTGGTTCTCCATCTAAATGGGCAGTGAGAGAGCCGATTTCTGGATCCGGGTCTACCACCTGCGCCATGACTACTTCCTCTGATTCCCCTGTTTCTGACTCTGTTTTTGATTCGGGTGGTGATTCTGGATCTTCGCGTCCAGATGACGTCCAAGATTCGTCGCTAGTGGATTCACTCGGAAACGGACCTCCCGTGGTGAACCCTGATCTGGTGGTCACAGTAGAGACTGTATCCTTAACTTGCCAATCAAACTGGCCGTGTTTCCACCCAGATGAGTTGCTCCAGTAGGTAGATCTTGAGCCTCTGCTCATAAACTGCAAACAAAAGAGAAAGAAAACCAATCAAAACTATTTACACCACAGACTCTGAACACTAACACTAAGCACGCCATCCATCCCCGGCAACGGCGCCATTTGAAGTGTTGAGTCGTGTCTACCTCGACTCTAATGTCGAATGACTAGACTCTGGAGTAAGCGAGTGTGCACATTTGAGAATTAATGCAAAGCTCGGTCCAGACACAACGCTCCTTAAATCCACTGGATCACTGGGTCCAGGAACTCTAGAGAACTACAGTGTTTTTGTCGTTGGACACACTCGACTCCCCTTCAAAAATAAATCCCTCAACCCGAATACTATGAATTAGTATAGGGAAGTGGGGTCGATCCCACAGTGATGGATTCGCAAAGTAGTGCTAAGAGACTATGGAAACAAACGGCTGCTGCCACGCAAAGGGGTTGAGATTTAAACTACCACTAGATCTAGGCAAGAAATGTAAACGCTAGACCTATGACACAGAAAACTTACTGGATTCAGACATCAATACCGAAAGACACAATTACTCCCTAGACTAAGCCAACGACTACCTAATCTAGCTAAACAGTAAGCAAATAACAGTGGGGACCATATCTCCAGAAATAGCAAGTACGGTAAAAAGCTGCAGATAACCAACCCTTGCTCCAACTAACTACGACATGCACCTTCGCAACTTAACTAAACTCGCAGATGAAGAAAACAGAGCACACACCTAGATTCAAACAGAATATAAAGATTTGGACGCCGAAAACTTGATATGAATCGGAAATACATCAGATCTACATAAACTAGGCGAAATGAAATGAAAACACGTAAGCTAGGCATAAAATTAAAACACTCCTGCTCAGAATCACTTCAGACGCTTAATCCACTCCGGATCCAAGCCATCCAAACTCAACAACTAACAAAATCAACTCCATAACTCCGATTCTCACAGATCTGCTCCGATCAACTCCAAATTCCAACAATCACAAACAACTCCACAACATCAGCAAAACAAAACCCCGATTCATCCACAAACAAACTCCATTCTTCCAGATCTTACCATTAACCTACAATAATCCTGAAATTAACCACGAAAACAACCAACTCCAACAATCCAACTCCAGAATTCAAGTAAACATAATCAATCAACAAAAATCATCACGATCTACGTAAGCGAAAACGAAACTTGCATAAAAGTAGAGAAATATCCAGAAACAAAAGAGGACCGAGCTTCGAATAGCGAAGCTCGGCGAATTCAGCAGAAACAAAAAAAATAGAAATAAATTGTTTCTTCGCCCCAAAGAAGGACGGTGTTACAACCCTCAAACACTATCGGAAAGCTAAATGTGAACCCCAGCGCGAACCCGAGATCCTCCGCGAATTAGAACCAAGTATGTGAAAAGTGAACTGAGCAACAGGCTGTTCGTGAGGCCTCCACCGAGAAGGTCCCTCCAGCTTGCATGCTTCTTCCTTTTATAGATGCGGACATAGCCTTCTAGAGTCTTCGTAGAAATCCCTATTCTACCCTTCAACTCCGAGGCTTCCTCCGTCAAGCAATGTCTTTCATAATGTCCACTTTTTCGCCAGTTTCCTAGGACTATGCAAGCGTCCTCTTCTTTTCCTGGATCTAGCGAAAACCTTCACACACCTGGCTTAAAACATGCGTTAGACCCAGTAATTTCACGAAATAAAACCCCTAGACCGATGCATGAATTTAGCCTTATCACTTACCAATATCTCTTCTATCAATATAATATTATGAATTTAAATAGTTAAAGAATTGCTTTTTCACCGCCAACCAAATATGACTATATCTTATTTACCAACACATCATATATCATTGTCATTGAAAAATAATAGTGATTAATTACAAAGCCAACATATATAATTATCTATATTTCTTTTTAAGATAGTCAGATTTCGTCGCCGATCAGAAAATTCAATAACTATTTCAGTTTGTGATATCAGGCGCCAAAATCCTTTACAAATTTACAACAATTTAACCAAGTTGGTTTTCAAATGCAGAGGTGCCTTCATTAGGCACGAAACGTCATTAGCAAAAATTAACACATGGATTTTACTCTAGAAAAAATCTACACACGGTAATAAATTAATAGCAAGGCAGTATATTTTACATTTGGGGTACAAAAAGACATCTCACATCTTACTCATCAAAATTTATTTTAAAAGAACGACAAATTAAACTCAACTTACATGAATTTAGGTAAGTTTGAGTATATATTTAGGCACAGTGATATTATTATAGTTTTATTATCCGTGTATTATTTAATGGATAAAATATTATATAGCACAGCAAAAGCAACAGTAGCCCGTCTAGCTCAGTTGGTAGAGCGCAAGGCTCTTAACCTTGTGGTCGTGGGTTCGAGCCCCACGGTGGGCGATTTGTTTTTATTTTATATTTTTAATTTGTGGGCGATTTGTTTTTATTTTATATTTTTAATTGTTAAATATCCTATAAAATTTCAAAATATTTAAGATTGGAGTACCACTTTTTTCAGCTTATTCATTGGTGATAAACTCATAATTGTCAATCAACACATCTACATTGAGTCATTTGACGAATAGAAAACAAGCTCATTGCATTAATTTTTGAAAATATGTTGAGGAAAGCAAATTTATTTTGTTTCGTGATGTATGGTGCAATCATCATACAATATTCTTTGGTGGAAAAGTTGGGACAAATATTGCAATAATGAGTCCCATACAAATAATTAATGCATAGAAATAAGTAATTTTATACGGTTATGCAGTTTGGAAATAGGCGACAAAATGGTACTACTCCATTAGACAGGGCAATGGCATGACGCCTTAATTTAAGAGGATAAGAAACAGGAACATATTTGTTATGATTCTCACAAAATATTTGTTTTCGTCTCTATTTTGACTCGTACGTGATGATGGTAGAGAATCTCTTCATTCTCATTCTTGATATGTGTGATGTATCTACATGTACAATGTATTCCTTTTGATGTGTATATTTTGTAGTTCAAAAATTTATATATCAACAAATGAGTAAATTTATTAGCAGTAGTGTTTTATCCTTAATTATTGTGAGAAGCTTGAAAAAGTTACTACTACCAAACAAGAGTGGATAAAACAACCAGTATAATAATTTATATACTACTAGTAGTAGTAGTAGTAGTTAAACATGATTGCCTACACTCCCAATTAAACATTAGTATTAGGATCTCTGTACTATTATACTCCATAGTAAGTGTGGTTCCATGTTTTTATATGTCATGATTCTCATCCTTATAATTTTAGTTAAAGCAGTGAAGTTGTACTGCTGATAGCCTGATAGTATTATTTAAGTGCGGTTATTAATTTTGACTATATTCACTTTTTTAGTAGGAGCAGTACTATAATCTCAAAGAAGTAGTATTACTCTTTTTTTTGTCTTACCTTCAAGTGCTACACAGTAATTCAATTTTTTTTTTAAGTTTATTAAATCGACAAAAATTGAATAACATGAATGAGCTGAAATTGTATAGTACTAGTAATATTTAAGTACATAAAATATAGTATTGCGTATATTTTTTCATGTATATATAACTACTCCCTTCCCTTCGTCCCATAATATATAGTATTTTTTTTCATGTAAATGACTATTATGAATTAGTAGTACTCAAATATTATAGTACAACACTTAAAAGCCACATAAAACATAAATTATGGTTATCTTTAGTTGATACCTCGAGAAAAAATCACAAGAAGTAGTGATTAGAGTTGAGAAATAAGTACTATGTTAGTCAAATATTGCATCCAACAAATGAAGACAGCATAAAGAAAGCATGCAAAATCCAGCTCTATCCGAAGGGAAGAAGCGGATTCGGAGAGCGCAGTGAGGCCCTCAGCTCCTTGCAAACATTGTCCAACATACTCAAGAAATCCCTCACTATCACAAATATCCTCAACGGATTCGACTCATCCTTGCTCACATTCACATCCCCATGAAAATACTCTGTAATCTCCCTCACACGCACCAGCACCCTCTCCTCTTCCCCCTGCACCTCCCTCAGTTTCCTCTCCCCGTCTCCGATGAACGCCCTCATCGACCTCACAAACCCCCCCTCCATCTCCTTCCCCATGAGCCCCTGCAGCCGTCTCATTCCCTCCCTCAGATTCGCCACCGAGCTTGCAACCACGTCCAGATCAATGGTGGCCGTTTTCTTGGCGTTGCAAAGCTCGGTGCTCAAGCCCGACACCATATCCAGCCCCATCCTCCTGTAGCTTTCTTTTTGATGGATTTTGCCCATGATTCTGTCTGAGACGCGTATCCCCTCGGACCGGATGATCTCCTGGACCACGAAATGGAGCAGCGTTGTCTTGCCATCCGTCCCCTTCACGTCGGAGAGCTTGAGGAGGGCGTCCAGCTTGAAGGCCTTCGCCCCTCCTCTTGTGGTGCCCATGTTCATCCTGTTCCCCGTCTTCAGCACTGCCTCCAGGAGCTTCAGGAAGAGCCGGCTCGACCTCAGCTCCTTGCATGCTTCCTGCCACCACCACACACACATCAATTTGTTGAATGATCATGCTTCAATTGTATGATTAATATGATTATGATGTAACCTCGAGTATTGAGAATGATTTCTTGAGATGAAGAACTTCATCTTCGAAGGTTTCCCTGTAGAGCATTGCTTCGATCCTTGCAAACGCGGATGGTATCTGGATCATTGCCTTAACCAGCTTCTCCGCATGCCCCAATTCGAGTATGTCGCCTTTGTAGCTGGCGAGCTTCGCCTCTTCTTCCTTTGTCGGCACCATCTTTGACAGTGCTTCCAAATCTTGAAGGGACAAACCTTCCCCTGTTGCAGATAGATATTGATCACATAAAAGGGAGAAATCAAGGACTTTTGGTGAACATAACATGCCTCTGATTAATGCAGCGCAAACTTGCTCTGCGGTGACGTTCAAGGCCTTGGAAAGTATGGTGATGTTGTGCAGTCTCTTAGGCTCGAGCACGTGCTTGCTTGGAGATGGAGTTTTGGTCTTGGCTTCCTCGCTCTTCATAGAAATATGGAGGTTGTAACCGAAAAGTGATTCCATCATTTCCTCATCAAATCTGCAACATAAATACTTAGCAAGTTTATGATCAACTACAACAACATAATAAATCATTTAATTGTTGTGATGGAGTAGTCATACTCGAATGAACTAGAGCGCAGCTTATCCCACACCGTGGAGCTATTTGGGGCGGCTCTTACTTTGTCCCAGTGTAGTGGTTTCAGCTTTGGCAATGGACACCCATCTTTTCCCAAAGCCACTTGTTGTGAAGAAGGCAGCGGCGGCAATGCTTTACCATTGCCGTTGGAAAGTGGAGGAGAAGAGGATGAGCTGAGAGATTTTGATTTATGAAGAAATGCAGGGGGCGGAGGAGGAGGTGGAATGTTTGAGGCAACTGTACGAGTAGAAGAATGTGTTTCCTTAATTTCCTCGCGCGACATATTTTCTGAGGTTTCACCTACGCTAGTAGCTGAAACATTGGAGAGCCTCGTTTGCGAATCACAAAATGAATGGAAAGATGCATTATCATCATCATCATCTGAATTTGCTTCAAATTTGTGAATTGTTTTTTCGCGGAAAGAAGAACTGGAGCAGCCGTCACTCTCATTCTTCACGCACTCTGAAATCTCATGCACTGTAATAATCTCTCTACACGATGCAAACCTCTCGCTCTCTCTCTCCGAATCCGTGACTTTCTCATTGTGAAAAATGGTGAATTCATTTGGATTGAGAAACCTCCATTGAAGGAGGATGAAGTAACTGCCAAAATAGGGAAGAAACTGCCGGAAGAGAGAAAGAAGAGAAAAAGGGAATTTTCATTAATGGACTACATTTTTGAAGAGTTTTTTTTACATTTTACACTAAAATGCCTTATATATAGGCTAAGTAAAAGGCTAACTAACTAATAAAAAGCCTAACTAATTACATTTGATTTTTCTAATTTCAACACCCTCCCTCAAGATGGAAGCACAAACAAATGCTACCATCTTGGAAAGAACGTCCATCAAACTAAGAAGGAAACTACAAACAACTAACATTTATTCTAACTCCAAGTCAAGAGAAAAGCATCTTGAGCATTTGGACTAATGATCTATCTGCGTCCTGCATCTCTTTCTGAGCTCGCTTCTCTTGAAGGCATAGTTGGAAACTACAAACTTGTCGTGTCCACATCCTGCTCACTTCTCCACACTGCTGTTGATTTGGCCAATGAGACCAAGTTGCAAAGGCGAAGCTTTCTTCTCTGCCAATGCTGCTGCACCCTCTACTGTCTCTGCAGCTGCTTCAGCAGCAGCCAAAACATCTTAGAAAACATCTTCATCATCTCATCAACAATCATCATCTCACAATCACCAATTGCAACTTCTAATCCCCCACCCAACGCAAGACCATCAACAGCCACAAAAATCTTGCAGTTGCAACCATTCTCAACTTTCAGTATTCATTCTCAACTTTCAGTGTTTGTTAACAACTGACTCCTCAAGAGATTCAGGGGACGCTCGAAGCAGCACAAGTTTCTGCAGCAGTTCAAAGCAATACAAATGCACACCAACACCAAATAGCCTTTCCTCCTCACCCAAACATCCACGAATCGAACCGAACAATCCAACAAACAAATCCAACCGAACAATCGGTGAACAACAAAAACAAACATCCGACATACAATCGGAAAACTAGAGACAAATCTGAAAACATATTCAGATTCAACAACAAATTTGAGAAAACATATTCTCACAACCAAAAACTCAACCGAACAATCGGAGAGATACAAACTTGGATCATACAAATCCAATGAAGATAACAGATTCGAGATTTAAGATCGGCTAAAATTAACGCCGAACAACAATTTTGAGATTTAGATCTCAAACAGAGAAGAACCGATTACAATCGGAAACAGAATTCAATCGGTGAATGAGAACCGATGTAGAAAAAAAATTGAAGAGATAAAACCTGAAACGAGATCAATTTTGCATCAGTGGTAGTGAGTCGAGTGGCAAACTCCGGCAACAACTCAGAATCACACAAAACCACGAATAACAAAACTGAACTTTCAGATTCAATAGGAAGTGAATGAATCAAACCCTAAAAATAAGAAGAACGAACCAAATCAAAATCAGAGAATGAAGAGATAACGAAAACGAAGGCGGAGGCGATCAGGCGCAGCAGATTTGCGCTCTGATACCATGTGAAAAATGGTGAATTCATTTGGATTGAGAAACCTCCATTGAAGGAGGATGAAGTAACTGCCAAAATAGGGAAGAAACTGCCGGAAGAGAGAAAGAAGAGAAAAAGGGAATTTTCATTAATGGACTACATTTTTGAAGAGTTTTTTTTACATTTTACACTAAAATGCCTTATATATAGGCTAAGTAAAAGGCTAACTAACTAATAAAAAGCCTAACTAATTACATTTGATTTTTCTAATTTCAACTGTTAAATTTCTAATATCTTGTCCCAAATCGGCTTGGTGATGATCCTAGCTTGTCTATATAAGTGTGGATAACCCTCCCCCTTATGAGGCCTTTTAAGGGGTGAGTGGCCCATTTCTAATATGGTATCAGAGCAGGGCCCAAGTCGATGATGGATTATATCTCTTTATCTCTTCTCTTGTCTACCCACGTGATGGAAGTCCGATGTGTCATTCCGGCCCACACGTGAGGGGGCGTGTTAAATTTCTAATATCTTGTCCCAAATCGGCTTGGTGATGATCCTAGCTTGTCTATATAAGTGTGGATAACCCTCCCCCTTATGAGGCCTTTTAAGGGGTGAGTGGCCCATTTCTAATACTCATCAAATGTATTCTCGCCGGAGCACATGTTTGCGGTGGGGGAGTTAAGTTTGAGACAGTATTTATCTGGTTGGAAAGCAGATTCCAACGATTTGAGGTAGAAAAGATCAGGTCCGGGATCTGAGGTTACCTTTTTCATTGAGTTCATAAACTTGGGCAAACCTCTCTTCTTCTGTTTCCCCCGCCGTTTCTTGAATTTCCGGCAGCCAAAAAACATCGCCACCGCGCACAATGCCGAGGAAACCCCGACTGATGCAAGCACCGCAGTCATAACTCTCTTGCCTCTCCCTCGCTCCTCCTTCTGCGCCTTGTGAGCCCGAGGGTGCGGGTGCCGCCGCTGTGCCACCGGAGAAGGAGCCGGAGAGCCTCGGTGGGTAATGGCGGGCCCTGGAGCCGGCGCTGGCGATGCAGGGAAATGTGCATTAATGGGATTGAGTGGAAGAAAGCGTCTGAATTTCTGGAAGAGAAAGAGCCTTTTAGAGTGTTGATTAAGAAAAGCTTTGTTGTGGCCATGATTGGTGTAATCGATTGAGATGAAAGTGTGGAAAGAGATGAGGAAGATAACAATGATGATGAAAATCACGTGGAGAAGAAGATGATGGCAAGTGTGCCCCATTATCTGAAATGAAATGGTGAAGAAATAGGAGATTAGTTTATGAATGTAGCAGTGGAGAAGAAGAAGATGAAGATGAATTGCACTAGTCTTTAAAGCTACTCCAAGGAGCTTGTACTGTATTAGTAGTAATTAACTTAATAAGTATGCTGTTATTCACCTCCTTTTCTCTAAGTTTTCTCCCTCTCGTCTTGCTGAGAATTCTATATTTCATCCAATTAACCAAAACTAATAAAAGGGGCTTTCTTTGAGTGTGTTCATGTATAATCTGTGTTTATGCAAGAAGCGACGGTTGATGCACTTAACGTGAGGAGATCATCGTTTGCATATAGATCGCAAACTGAAGAAATAGAGAGTGAATTAACCAAAATTAGTGGTGTTCATTACTGATAGTTCAACCTTTTTGGTTATTGCAAACTGTGAAATAATAGTATAGTGTTGTTGTTGGTGGTGGGGTATTGATTTGTTGAGGGTTAGCTCAGAGTGAGTTCACAAGGGTTTGATAGTGCAATATCTCCAACCTCATCAAAGATTATTTAAATGTGAAAGAGACAGAAATTTGGCCATCACTCTCTCATGTGATACTCATACTCCCACTTTTAGCACATATGTGTGTTTAAAAGCAACATTTGAGGCGAAAGAGATTGTGTCTTATTCACGTGCTTTTTGAAATTAGCGGAAAGTGAAGAATATAGTTAGCTGATTATATTTTGGTTTGATTGCTTTGAAGAGTGTAAACAAAAAGGCCTCCTTAGTCCTTCCCAAATAGTGACTAGTCATAAACGAAATGGCTTGGCTTAGCCGCTACAACTGTGGGGTGCTCATTGAGTCGATAGTTGAGCTGTCAAAAGTCATGTTCCAATCAATTTGTTTGGATGGTTTCGTGGAGTATATTTACAGACCAGCCACTCAAATGGATTGGATTGGATTGGATTGGATTGGATTGGCTCTGTTTGAGGTTAATTTCGTGTGGGGCCGACAAGTCAACTAGATCGTACTGAGCTACGAAAAACATGGTCCACATGCTTAGCAACTGCGTTTAGTATGCATAAGAGCATCTCCAATAGCACTGGACGTCAAATAGCCATCAAATAGCCTTCACACTGCCACATCATCAGCACTACAATTCTCCTGCCACATCAGCTTGCCACATCAACTGGACATCAAATAGCCCTCACATAGCCTTCACACTACCTATCCATATCACTAATAACAATTATATAATTTAATTTACACTCGTATCAACATACGGAATTTAATTTACGAGACAAATACGGGAAATTCGAATAATACTATTAAAATTTAGAAAGTACATTAATTTTAAAAAAAAGTACAATAATTTTAAAAAAGTACAAAAATTAAAAAGTACAATTAAAAAAGTACAATATTTCTATATGGAAACATAAAACATTCAAGGATGTCTCTATAAAAGAGAGACAGCCTAGAATGATTTTTGTCCCACATCGAATGTGAAACATAAAACATTCAAAGATGTCTCTATAAAAGAGAGACAACCTAGAATGATTTTTGTCCCACATCGAATGTGAAACATAAAACATTCAAGGATGTCTCTATAAAAGAGAGACAACCTAGAATGATTTTTGTCCCACATCGAATGTGAAACATAAAACATTCAAGGATGTCTCTATAAAAGAGAGACAACCTAGAATGATTTTTGTCCCACATCGAATGTGAAACATAAAACATTCAAGGATGTCTCTATAAAAGAGAGACTACCTAGAGTGGTTTTTGTCCCACATCGAATGTGGAACATAAAACATTGAAGGATGTCTCTATAAAAGAGAGACTACCTAGAGTGGTTTTTGTCCCACATCGAATGTGGAACATAAAACATTCAAGGATGTCTCTATAAAAGAGAGACTACCTAGAGTGGTTTTTGTCCCACATCGATTGTGGAACATAAAACATTCAAGGATGTCTCTATAAAAGAGAGACAACCTAGAATGGTTTCATAATTCGCAAGCCCATTAAATATATATGGGCTATTACGAATTTCTTGTATAAATTTATTTGTAAAAATTGTTTTTAAATATTAAAAACAATTTTCATAAATAAATAGTATTTTTAATTTTTTTTTAAATTCGAATTTTTAAAATTCGAATTAAAAAAAAAAATTTAATCCGACGCCGGTTTGGCGCCGATCCG
Source organism: Salvia splendens (assembly GCF_004379255.2). Lineage (NCBI taxonomy): Eukaryota > Viridiplantae > Streptophyta > Magnoliopsida > Lamiales > Lamiaceae > Salvia > Salvia splendens. Next base: position 37,240,537 of record NC_056032.1, on the reverse strand, counting down.
GGTAGCACAATGGCGCCCGTGAGGATCGGCGTCGGAACCGGCGTCAGCGCGGGAATCGGCATGGCGACGCCGATTTTGACGCCGATTTCGCCGACGCCGGTTCCAATGGTTAGGCGTTAAACCGGCGTCGGCGAAAAATCGGCGTCGCGGTGGTGACGCCGGTTATTGGAGATGCTCTAACAATAAGTCCTAATATAAATACAATTTTAAAGAGAATGAATTTCATAATTAGTCCTTAGAAAATTACGTTTGCACCTTTTAGGTCCCTAAAATAGGAAAATTTCTGTTTTAGCGACCCTGAAAAAAAAATCACATATGAAGTAGCTCTGCATAATGTCCCTAAATCTATGAAGGGTGTAAGAGTACTTTTTTTTTTATCTTTCATTATTAATTTATGATGCAACCACTATTCTTGTAATTAATACACATCATATTTCTTCTTGTATTGATTTACTTTTTTTCTTTCTTTCTTTTCATTCAATAATACCATTGCTGGAGTTGTGTCAAATCTTATTCTCAAGAACCCTAACTCATTGCTTACTAAAATGAAATTGATCAGCCTCCCTTTCAAGCATCTCGATCAATGCAATACATGTCACAAGTTCATCACAAGCTATCCAAATGAAAGAGGTGAAGGGCTCTTGCAACTCGGCTAAATTCCACAAATGGACGTTATGGGAAAGTTATCCGCCATTTGTACCCGGAAAAAAAACATTTCCCATCATGGGAAAGACGCAATAGCCTCTCGCGTGTTTAAATGAAACACGCATTAGCCTCTCGCGTGTTTAGTAAACACGCATCAGCCTCTCGCGTGTTTTATTTAAACACGCTACTCCCTGTCGCGTGTTTGCCTTGAATTCTAAATACGAGGTAGAAGCCCTCTTTCTTCAGCTTCTGCCTCGCACAGAACGCGAAAACTGCTTCAGCTTCGTCGCCCCATTCATCCCAACCAGCAAAAATCGAACCCTAATCCGACATTTAGCTGCCCCCATTCCAATTTGAAGTGTTGTTAGGTAACTTTCTACCCTTAGTTTCGATTATTATTGGTATATTTTAGTTAGGTATAAGATTTAGGGTTCATGGTGTTAAATTTTTTTTGTTGAATTTGGTTGAATTTAGAGTATATGATGTTTATCGTACTTATTTTGCAGGTTTGATGGTGTTTGTGAGTTTATATTGGGATGGGAAAATTATGCAGCTCCCAGGTTTGGGTGTTGCTTATGATCCCCCTCGTGCAAAATCATTTATTATATTGAATGAAAAGATATCTTATTATCAGCTACTTTCAATGATATGTGAAAAAATTGGAATTGATTTGGATGCACATACGCTTGATTTAACCTGGAGGCATCCTGTGGTTTTTAGTGGAGTGGTGAATTATATAGCTACCCCAGTGGATGATAATTTGTGGGAGTATATGTTTGCTGAAAATCCACGTCAAATTGAACTTTTTATTGAATATACACCTGTTACTACTGCGTTGCAATTTGAACCACCTATCACTCATCATGATGTTGGAACGTCTAGGAGAGATGATTATCATAGTTTTGATGTCGGGACATCTAGGAGGGATGATGAATATCATAGTATTGAATTCAACACATTTGGGAGGGAGGTTGATGAACAACTAGATGTACCAAATGTGACGTGTGATGGTTCAGATGGTTCTGATAATTGTGATGGTTCTGATAATTGTGATGGTTCAGATGGTTCTGATAATTGTGATGGTTCAGATGGTCCAAATAATTGTGATGGTTTAGATGGTTCTGATTGTGATGGTTCCGATGGTTCTCAACCAAGTGATCTTGATTATAGTGCAGAATCATGTGAAGATTTGACAGACGACGAGACACTTGATATGATGGTTGAGAATTATGTACAAACAGTTGTTCGTGGGGAGCAACCTGTTCCCGACTATGTGCCTGAAGGGTTACCATTTTTTCGATCATTACCATGTGAAGGCAGCCGAGGTTACTTTTCAGAAGACCATGAAGTGGGTGAAGAAGATATGTGGTATTGGGATGAGGATAATCCGAAACATATAGATGTGGGAATGAAATTTGATAGCAAATTGCAGTTGAAAACTGCAATTACATTATGGCATGTGGGAACAGGTCGGATGTATGAGGTTATGGACAGTAAATCAAGAAGATGGCATGCAGTCTGTAGGGACCCATTTGGTCCGAAAAGAAAAGGCCAGGAACTTGGGCAACGATACCCTTGTAATTGGGAGGTTAAAGCAACGTTTAAGAAACGCGATGGTAGCTGGTCTATCAACTCATGGGTTGATCGTCATTGTTGTATGGGAGATCACGATCCAAGTGAACATGTTAATCTTACATCATCCATGATTGCTCTCTGTATTCGAAGTCAAATTGAAAACGATGTTGAATTCAAGCCTTCTGCGGTACGTACATATATCAAAGATAAATTCCACGTGAAAATCAGCTATAAGAAAGCATGGTATGCTCGCAGAAAAGCTATTGAGCTTGTATATGGTGGGTGGGAGGGATCATTCAGACAACTCCCCAGCTACCTGAATGAGTTGCAAATTCAAAATCATGGGACAATCGTTGAGTGGTTGCATGACCCTATATTGAGTCAAGGTACTACAAAGGTGTTCCGCTACGTATTTTGGGCATTTGGGCCAGCAATAGAGGCGTTCCAACTAGCAAAGCCGGTCTTATCAGTTGATGGGACTCACCTGCGTGGAAGACTGAAAGGTAAAATACTTACTGCAGTAGAGTACGATGCAAATAAGAACTGTTTGCATGTTGCTTTTGCTATTGTTGATGAAGAAACAAATGAGAGTTGGAGTTGTTTTTGAATCTTGTCAGAGTGCATATTATAAAGCATGACCAGGAAGTGTGCATAATATCAGACAGACATCAAGGCATAATAAATGCTATGCAGTCTGATGTGTGGAAAGAGGTACCCGTTGGTTATCATCGATACTGTTTAATTCACGTTCGATCAAATGTGTTACAAAGACACAAAGGCCCCGGAGTGAAGAAATGGGTATGGATAATGGGTGAAGTAATTGAGGAGCGGAGATATTGGACTGCAAGGCGTGAATTAGAAAAGGTGAGTCCAGAAGCTCTAAGGTACCTCGAAACCACCATAGATAGATCGCAGTGGACTATGGCACACGATGAATTTCGTCGATGGGGTGAGACATCTACTAACATGGCCGAGTGTTATAACAATGTGTTGTTATCTAAGAGGGAACTCCCAATTAGAGCTATCATTGATATTACATTCTGGCGGACCATCAACTGGTTTGTTAATCGAACGACTTTAGCCAAACAATGTCAGACGCCTTTGACACCATGGGCTTGGGAGTTATTTCAGAAGAATGACCGTCGAGGGAGACGTCATCATGTTAAGACTACAAGCATAGCACAAGGCACTTATGAGGTGCTAACCTATCACAGAGGTCCGGGTAGAGGCCATAATATACATGTTGTGGATTATCGTGAAAAGAGATGCTCGTGTGGAAAGTGGCAGACCTGGAGAATGCCTTGCTCTCACGCTGTTGCGGTGCTGATAGAACGCAGTGATGATATCTTTAGTCATGTTGATTCCCGATACTATACAGATGTTTGGATTCACCAGTACGCAGGTATGTTATTTATATACTTATTATTCTTACATTATTATCATGTCTTACGGTTGCAATTTTATGCAGCTGCGTTCCGTCCATTGAGACACCAAGATTATTGGTATGAACCTGAATGGACGTTGGAATGTTCACCAGCACGGCTACTTCCTCGTTCACGTGGGCGATACAACAGAAACATGATACACAACCAAATGGATGAGCGCGAAGAAGATGCGCCAAGAGCGCCTTCTCGATGCCGCCTTTGTGGAGAGACCGACCACAATAGAAGAAAGTGCACCGTAGGACGTGTTGTGTAGTCATATTATATTTGAGAATCGTGTTTGAGACTTAAATTTTATTATGTTTACGAACAGTATTTTAGATTTTCTAATAGCTAGTCAGACTGAAAGTACATGCTTAAGTAATATTTTCTCGGGTTTGAGAACAATATTTTAGAAGGCATGCGGAGTCCATCCCAATTTCGCCCGGCCGGGTGTTTTGACATCACCAAAACACCCGGTCGGGTGAATGTTACGAGGTGTCCAGAAAGTTCGCCCGGTCGGGCGATTATCCCTCCCAATTTCGCCCGGTCGGGTGATTCGAAGTCTAAATGCTAATCTGGCTTTTCTTGCTGCAATTTTGGAGGTTTTGATTTTAGAGCTATTTCATTAAGCATGTGTGTTATTAGTTCATTGATATAAAAGCGCGAAAAATACAAATCACAATCCACATGTAATAAGTATACAATATATCTCATGATAACTGACTACTTAAATGACGATGGTGTATATTTAATCGGACCTTTTCCTCTGTTGTCACGGCTAGACCTTCTACGTGGGAACATGCCCATAATTGTCTGAGACAAACTTGGCCTGGAGCGTTCCTTGTCGGGAGGGGCCGTATGTGCACTACTACTAGGGCGATCAACTTGTACACTACTCCTAGGAGGGTCAATATGTTCTCTCCTCGTGGGGCGCTCTATGTAGGCACTACTTCTGGGACGCTCCAATTGTGCAAAACTCTCAAGAGCATCATCAACATCGTCATCATCATCATCAGCCGCATCATCATCCAATTCCTCATTTGTTGGAGAGTGCACGATATGGACACCTGAGAAGAATGAATCCTGTGTAGTAGGCTGCCATGGTAGCCCAACTCTATCAAAGGGAGTCACCCAACTAGACTGTGGCGCGTCCGACCAGGTAGGAAACCAACTAGAGGGATCAAGTGCCGGTGGATGTTGCATTTCGGGCTCAGCAGCAAAATTGTCGATTAATGTATCCAAATCTATGTTGTCATCCGAATTAACATTTTCTTCATTTCCGGCTTGTAAGGACCCTGGCATGTCTTGGGACATTCTGAAATGCCGTGAATAACCATGCCCGCCTGTTCGGACACCTCTCTGACCAACACCGCGAGCTCTCCGGATAAACCCCCGGGACATATCCACATCAGTGCGCTGTGTGGAAGGTATGACTGTGCGTTCACTCTCACTGCACTCGGTGAGGCAGTTAAGAGCAAGACTGTTAATCTCATGCAACAATCCTACGGCGTTTGCTGGGTCAAAACCGCGCGACATATGAAATACACGTGCCAATGTCTCCGCCTGTAACAAATAAAACGTGCATATTTAATAACTGTCATACTTTTAAAATGAAACAACAACTATAAAAATACAATACTTACTTGGAGTGTAGATGATGATGCAACAGTGTTCATCCCTACTTCTGGAAGCCTACCCGGCTGCGTGATATATGTAATGGTAATTTTAAAATACCACTCCATGTATTGTCGAGTTCTCATCACCTGCACGTGGTCTGCAAGAGGCTCCATGTAATGATTAGTAACAAACTGCGACCTTCTCTCCCAATGTTGGATGTAGGCCTTGTTCTGCACAGCCCAGTTCGTCTTAGCCTTTCCACGACGATTGGTTTTGAAGTGATTTTCATTGAAACCCCAATCACGCAATTCCGGGATGAACGGCGTGCCTCCAAATTGTCTAACCACGCGCTCAGGCTCATGTGCTTCGACAATAGCCCAACAAACCATGTACGTCACAGATCTCCAACTGTTGTTCATCTCGAGGCAGGAGTCTGGCAATTGACGGTCCACGTAGGGCATCCAAATAAACTACAATAACAAGTTTACATTAAAATTACCCAAATATATATCAAACAATATTCATTTTACCTGGCTATTTTGGAGTAAAGATAACTGTTCACGATAATGTCGGACAGAATGTTTGGGGGCTCTGTTTATCATATAGGAGCCAGTCCACCTACAATAAGAAAAGTTGTCAATTTAATATGTTGTCATTAAATACACAAAAGAGAGGAAACAACAAACTTACATTAATGCACAAGGAGTGTTGTTTGTATGTATACGTGCCGATACAAAATCCTGTCTCAAAGTGGGCATTCTCTCCCACACCCAAAGCTGTAGGAGCACTGTCGGACCTCCAATGTCTGTCCTTTTGCACATGGACGCCTCACAAAGATTATGGTATAATGTAGCAAGTGCAGCACTCGCCCAACTAATCATAGAGGCAGCCTCTACATCTCGAAGTTGGGTCAACCACATGAGAGGTATCTTACACCCTGAGCTGTCGGGTAATATCAACCCTCCCAATAGCACAAGCACAATCATACGTGCCCGTTGAATGTAGGCTTCGTCTTCGAGACCATCTTCTAACGGTTCAATCATCATCCTATGTATTAGCGCGGATGCCAAGATACCGCTTTCCTTCATCTCGTTTTGAAGGGGATAGAAGCCCAAGAGCTCTTCACATAAACCCCTCCACCCAGTTTCACAAAACCCATTTCCTGTGAAGGGTACTCCATCTACACGTAAAGCCCATAATACTTGAACGTCTTGTAATGTAATGGTAGTTTCCCCTACGGGAAGATGGAATGTATGTGTCTCTGGCCTCCAACGCTCAACCAATGCTGTGATCAAAGCATGATCTACATCCAGAGCCTTACCACAGAAAAGAACTCCACCTAAACCAAATCTACAGACATAATCAATCACGCCTCTGTGATGATTATCGATTTCCCAGAAATGTCCCTCAAAGCGCCGAATATTGAAAGAGGTTGTTTCCTCGCCTGCCCACGCCTTGCGTGATATATGACTGTACTGATAATGCAATACAGAAGGATCTTCTGGTCCATATCGCGACATCCTAATATAATCAAAATTTAACATGTTTAATTATAAACCAAATTTTATAAAAAAAAATTTAACTTAATAAATTCAACCAAATTCAATAATTCAAAACCAAAATATCAACCATGTTCAACAAATCAACACCAAATTTAACAAATTAACACCATATTCAACCATGTTCAACAATTCAACAATAATTCAACCAAATTCAATAATTCAAAACCAAATTCAATAATTCAACAAAATATCAATCACATTCACCAAATTAACACCAAATTCAACAAAATAACACCAAATTCAACAAAGTAACATCTTATTCGATCGTATTCAACACTTCAACAAAACATCAACCAAATTGAATAATTCAACATCAAATATAACCAATTTCAAGATAAAATCAACCAAATTGAATAATTCAACACCAAATTCAACAAAATACTTTCTACCCCATGAACCCTAACTATTATACCCACCTAAAATATACCAATAAAAATCGAAAGTAAGGGTTGAAAGTTATCTAACAACACTTCAAATTGGAATAGGAGAGCTAAATATCGGATTAGGCTTCGAATTTCGCTGATTGGGAAGAATTTCGCTGATTTTCGCTGCTGCTTCGCGTTTTGTGGTATGTTCTGCCTTCTGGACGGATTTTGTGAAGCAAGGGAGACACGCGAGAGCGTGTCGCGTCTTTGCTTTAAACACGCGAGAGGAAGACGCGTCTCTCCTTTAATACACGCGAGAGGAATATGCGTGTTTTATTTAAACACGCATTAGGCTGATGCGTCTATACTTTTAAAACACGCGAGAGCTTCTCGCGTCTTTCCTATGTCTGGAAACATCTTTTTTCAGGGTACAAATGGCGGATACATTTTGCCATGACGTCCTTTCTTGGAATTTTGCCCTTGCAACTCAAACTCCATTGTTTAAGGATTTCCACATCACATCCAAATCAACATTGCCTCCTGAAACTATAATCCCCACATTATTGCAGCCATCCCAACTGGGATTATTCCTGAAACTCTCCGATAGCACCGCAGCAAGACCGATCGCTCCACCGCAACCTTAAGAACCCCATAACAGAGTCGCATTGCTTCTATGATCTCTCTATCCTCGACAACAATGATGTCATCCACCAAATCCCGGACTGCAGGCCTGTGATTAAACGAGTGGGGTAGGAAATCATTCAACCCCAAGGATTTGCAAATATTATTTCGGGATGCAGCCATTTACCACGTGAAACTTCCAAGAGAAGCTCGAAGGCCATCGGCTATAGTCTTCGCCTCAGGTAGAGTGATTATAGTGCCTGCCTTTGTGGACTGAGCAGCATCGTCTGCTCCCTTTGGTTCAGCAGCCAGGACTCGAACCGAGGGATTAATTGACTTGGGAGCTAATGCCACGCCTGAGATCAATCCACCTCCTGCAGTAAAAGAGTATGACACGTAAATAGAATGAAATGACAGACAATAATGGACTCAAGAAAGAGAGAACATACCACTTATTGGAACTATAATGGTGTCGATTTGAGGAATCTGTTCCAATAGCTCCAGAGATCTGGTTCCCTGTCCACTACAAGCTGTTTCTTTTAGTACAGAGGCTCTTGTTTCATGTATTCGGCGATAAGTCATTCTTATGCTATTAGATGTTATATATTTATGCTTGCAGAAGTCAACGTTATCATGACCAAATGCTCATATTTATCCGTTCTGTTTGTGGAGAGTGTGATAATGTATTATGAGAAATGAAACCAGAAATTTTGGAAAAAATATATGGCCTTTTTGACCTTTTGTTCATGAAAGAATACAAATTTTCATACTAATGCAAAAAAGTATATTTTGTGGAGTAGGGGTGCGTTAAAAAATGCTAACTTTTGTTAAATTGCTAACTTGCTAACTCATCAATGTAGCGTATAAAAAATGTCAATACGATCACATTAAAATGTCAACACATATTTGTATTGACATTTTAATAAACTGTGTTAACATTTAAATATTAATGTCACCACAATGTATTAAAATATCAACTTAAGTTTATGTTGACATTTCAGTATCATCGTGTTGACATTTTTAATACACTGCGTTGATGAGTTAGCAAGTTAGCAAGGGATTACATCCCTTGTGGAGTATGTATTAAAACAGGTAATACGAGCTTCTGATCTCTAGCAGCTCGTATTGAAGGATACTGGTGCTGTTCTGATTACATCCCTTGTGGAGTATGTATTAAATGATGAAGAATGTCAAGTTTCACAATAGATCCAGTATTTCAAGAACTCACCTTATGATACGGCCATCATTATATGGATGAATCAGAACAGCACCAGTATCCTTCAATACCTTCGCAGCGACATCCTCCCTAGATTGCATTGTTGCCTCGCTCCAGATAACCTGGCCACCATAACGAACAACATTCTCAACTTTGCATTTTGGGGCATTTTTGGGAATGACTATATGTGCTGGTATTCCTCGTAGTTTTGCAGCCAGAGAAAGTGCGGCAGCATGATTCCCACTAATTGTTTGTGGATAGAATCAGGCATCAATTAGGAGCAGTAATCCAAAAAACTAAGAATAATATATCAGTGTGTTCATAACAAACCTGCTATGTGTTATGACACCTCTAGCTGCCTCGTCATCTGTAAGAGAAAATACAGCATTGCAGGCACCTCTGAATTTGAAAGCTCCACTGATGTCACAAAAACAAGCAATCTCAATTGCATTTACATATTTTAAATAGTAGTAGTAGTATATAACATACCAACTATCTTAATTGCAAATACAAGTTAAACAAGAGTCTCACCATTTGGAGTAAAGCTTTCTTCCAGAGAGAGAATCAAGAGTTTCTGAGGACAAGACCGGAGTTTTGTGCGCGTGAGAGCTGATGCGATCTTGAGCTGCTTTTATCGACGAGAGATCAGCAGCATACATATTACTGGACGCTTGCGCTTTTCCTTCCATATCTCACCCTTGAACTTCACATACTGAAATGCATAGAAGTCATCAAATCTCCAATTAATTAATAAAGTTCAGAAATGTAAATAAGCATAAAATGTAGTTCCTTCTTAATTGGGGTGGATGTACACAAGCTTTTTGCTAATTCATTCCTCCATATAAATCCTCACATCCAATTCAATCAACATCTTAAACTAATAACAGTCCCTGCTTATTGTCCTTCATTTGTTAATGTTCAGTTTATCACCTCACATATACTCTCCACACATTTTGCTCGGAAAACAAGTTTTACAAAATGAAAGCAAGAGATTATCACAAGTTGCTTTTCACAAAAAAACAGTTTTCACTACACATCAATGAGTTCTTAATTAGAAAAAAAGTTTATATGAAATGGACATAATGTAATTCACAACAGAACAGTTGAGTCAGATAAGAAACTCTCTTTTCTCAGGCTCTGTGGAAACTTCTCATGAACGGAAAATCGTTGAAGAATAAGCAAGAAATTGCAATTAACACGAAATAAGCAAGAAATTCCGAAGAGAATCCCAATCAGAGAACCCTAGATTCTTCTACGTCAGCAAAGCAACACCACACAATAAAAAAGAGATAATCGCCATTACAATAAAGAAAATTAACTGTATTAGTACTTAGAAAATGGAAAGTGAAGACATTACCAAGTCAACTTCACTTTCTGTTGGAGTAGAAATTCAAATTCAAGTGCAGCCCAAGACGAATCCTTCCAAAATATGAAGACGGAAATGTTTCAAGGGGAAGATGTACTTTAGAAATATCTGAAGAATTTAGGCGATAAACTCTTGATACTAAATTACTAATGAACCTTTAATAAAGTTTATTTGCTAGTACATACACATCTGCAGTTATTATAATAATAATAATAATAATAATAATAATAATAATAATAATAATAGTAAAAATAAAATTATGCTATATAAAATAAAGAGTGAACAACTGTATTGTTTATATATAGTACTGTCGTGAAATAATCAATGGTATCTAGACTTTGTAAATTATACTCCCTCCGTCTCACAACAGGAGTCACTCTTATTGTAGGCGCGGGTTTTAAGAAATGTAAAAAATAATAAGTTGGAAAAGTTAGAGAAATATGAGACCTACTTTTTTATATTGATTTATGGTAAAAATTAAATGCGATTTTTATGGTGGGGCGGACTAAAATGACAAAGTGTTACTCTTATTGTGGGAAGAAGAGAGTATAAAAAAATTTAGTAGAGAAGAATGATTATGCTTATATTATTTGATGTATTTTGAAAAAAAAATAATAGAAGAAAATCAATTTATTATTTTAGTTGCTGAGATGCATTAAATCCCAAACTTTTAATTAATCTTGAATCGACCGAATCTGTGGATATCTTAGCCGGGTCTTACTTGGACAATGATTCCTAATTTGATTATACAACTAAAAAAAGGTAAACAGCCAAGAACTACCAAATTATAGATTTTAGGGTTCAATTTTAATTTATATTCAGATGGTAAGTTGCCAAAACTAAAATCACGAGGAGATGCGGCACTGTATATCTAGGAATAAAAACCTTCAATGACTCTACATAAAAGAGCAATACCCTATTTTGACATACCTTTATAAGGAAAGAAATTAGATTTGAGAAAAGGAAAATCGTAATAAAATAAGTAAATTCCATACAAAAAAAGTAATGAGGTCAAATTAAGTCAGCAATACCAAACACAAGTCGGAAACGGTTAAGTTCTCATCTATAAATCTGGCGACCCCAACCATTATTTATTACCTCATCAATTCATACTTCTCTACTTCCTTAAGATCTCTCGTTTCCCTTAAAAGAAATTTCGATACCTTGTTAGGATTCTAAGAGGCACTAATCATGTTGGTTTATCAGGATCTTCTCTCAGGTATTTTTCTGGTCATCTCCTAAATACTAGATTGCAACATCATTGGATTTCCACTTTGCCTTTTAGGAGTAGTATTCATTAATCCAGCGTAGTTAGCTTTAATGAAGGGCTTCGTTTTTGCCTCGAGATTGAACCTTTTTTTTCTTGTTGAGTTTGAAATTTGAACTTTGGTTATTTTGTGTGGCTGATTTTCTTTTGTGGAAACTCGAACTTGAAAGATTTGTGTTTTAAGTTTGAATTTGTTTGAAAGATCATGTTTTTCCATAAGATTCATCAAGTCTCATGTGATGTTTGAGAAACTAATCTTGTTTGAATGGTTTCCTAAGCAATGGAAGTTGATTCTTGATCTGATTAATTTGCCTTTTACCTAAATCTGCTTAACATTATATTGTAGGTGATGAGCTTCTCTCTGACTCATTCACATACAAGGAAATTGAGAATGGAATGCTGTGGGAAGTAGAAGGCAAGGTATGATCATATCATATACATAAAAAAAACTAGTTTCCTGGTGTGACAAATCTAATTAAAGTTTGTTTGTATCTGCAGTGGGTTGTTCAAGGGGCAGTTAGTGTCGATATTGGGGCCAACCCCTCTGCTGAAGGCGCTGATGACGAAGAAGGTGTTGACGATCAAGCTGTCAAGGTTGTCGATATTTTAGACACTTTCAGGCTTCAGGAGCAGCCTCCTTTCGACAAGAAACAGTTCATTGCATATGTTAAGAAATATATCAAGAACTTGACTCCCAAGCTTGAACCTGAGAAGCAAGATCAGTTCAAGAAAGGCATCGAAGGAGCTACTAAATACCTTGTCTCAAAGCTCAAGGACTTCCAATAGTAAGTTGATTCAACTTTTCTTCTTGTTAGAAAACATATTTATAAAACTGATTCCATTGAAAGTTTCAGATGCTCAGCTCTGCAATGTGTGCGACTTTGTTTTGTAATATTGTTCTTTCATTAGTGAACACGTAAATATAGACGTAATTAATCTTTTGTTTATGACGCGACGTTTGGGGTGATATTACAGCTTTGTTGGGGAGAGCATGCACGATGACGGGACGATGGTGTTTGCATATTACAAGGAAGGAGCGACTGATCCAACTTTTCTGTATTTGGCTCATGGTTTGAAGGAGGTCAAGTGCTGATGAAAGAGAGATTCAAGTTATGGTTATAGTTAACATTAGGCTAGATCAATTTTAATTTAATTGTTAAGTTTTGATGTTATTTTTTTTTTTGAATTTTTGAGTTGTGTTGTTTTAGTTTATAATAATAAAAGTTTACTAGTGTGCTAAATCTTGTGTTATGCACAGCAATATTTCTCGAAGCCATGGCAAAGTGGTTTTGAGGTCATCTGCAGTAAATATAATTTTCTGTTGTGTTATAGATATAGCAAAAGTATACTATTATAATTCAATACTATATAATTGACTGATTACCAAGATAGAGATTTCACAAGAAGCAGAGCGAGCAGGCTTATTGTATAACAAATCATAGTATATACAAATATTTATTACTACTCCATATTGATACTCTAGTTGTAGTGAGAGGTGGAGTTTTGATACGGTCCCCGTACAGGAGCAACAGCCGGTGATAGAGACAGCCCGGGAGGACGCGGGGTCGGAGGAGACGCCGGCGATTCTGGTGAAAGACAAGCAGCCATCGATCGCGGCGATTCCCGTAACGGAGAAGCAGCCGACGACAAAGGCAAGGAGAAACCGACACCCGCCAGACATGTTCGGAGATTACGTTCCAAAGTAGAGTTAGGAGTATTTCTTTCCTTTTATTTATTTCTTATTTTTGGGTATTAGTTTATTTTGATTATTTAATTACATTGAAGAGTCGAGCGTAATTATAAGCTCCGTTTCGGGTTTTCTTTGTTGGTTCTTTCCCGAGATGAACTAGGTTAGGAGTCGAACCAACCCTAGGGTCCTTAGTCTATAAATAGGGCTATGTTCATAAACTTTATCATGAATATGAAAATATTATTTTGCCCACACAAATCGTGAAGTATCCTAAACCCTAGTTCACCACTGCCCGACGGAGGAGTTCCGCGCACAACACGAAACTAGAATCTCCGCCGATCCTATCTCAGGACGCCGGAAGTGTCTTGATCGCCGAGCAGCCAGCCATCACCGTTGAGGAATTGAGTCCTTAACAAGTTTCTTGAAAGCAATTAAAAGGGGTTGACCACCCAAAGCAAGCCACCTCCTTCCACTCTCCACAAACACTCCCACATCTCCGCACTCCACTCTACATTCTCTGCACACGCCCGGGCAGTACACAATCTTGTAACCCTGCCCGAATCTCTCTATCTTGAACCAGTTCCTCACCGTCTCCGCCCCGGGCTTCCCCACCACACCGTCGCTCCTCACGTAGCGCCGCCCCGTATTCCAGTCTGTGTCCCCCAGCCGCCACACCGTCCGCTGCACGCAAGTGGTGGCCGCCACGAACGCCAAGTTCAAATCACTCTCCAAATCTATCACCGCTTTCCCGTCCGCCGGAAATATCTTCAGAGGGAGACCCATGGAACCTCCGTCGGTCTCTTGCATGACGTTGGGAGGGCATGGCTGGCGCCGGTCCCTCACCGATAGGCCGAGACCGCCTCCGCTCGGGGTGAAAATGTAGTATTTGGTGTTGGCTTGGACTTGATTGCCGTCGACGTCTACGACGGAGGTGGCTGTGGCGGCTTCTCCTCCTCCCACCACATAAATAATGGTGTGGATTAAGAATAATAGATTTATTATTGTTTTGGTAGTCATATTTCTTGAATTTGTGGTACCTGAAATTGTCTTCTGATACTTATAGCAGCACAAAATCGGCGAGGTTATTATTTTTTAACTCTATCTTAACATTTGTGATGCTATCATTGAATTAATAATAATATTATAGTTTTGGTAGTCGTATTTGTTGAATTTGTGGTACGTGAAATTGTCTTGTGATACTTTTAGCATCACAAGATTGGCGAGTTTAATATTTAATTAAACTCTATTTTAACATTTGTGATGCTATCATTCAATTAGCATATATTTGTGGATATTCCATTTCGAAGAGACGTACACATAATTGCTAAATTTTATGATCCCGTGAAGTTAATAATACTGCTAATATATATATCACGAGAGTAACAGATAAATGCCCAATAGTACTATATTTTAACTAATCCTTCCATATACAATCTGCCAAAACCACCATTTTATTCTTCAACTATGTACAGCTATGAAGTTGGTAAAAAGACCAATCTTTCTTATACTTTGATGAGTTTCCAATGCATATTATCACTATTTCATTTAGTTTTGTTTCAATATTAATTAAACATAACTCCGGCAATATTATTAATTTGAGTTCACCATCGGCGCCCAATTCCAATTCCACTTTCAAATTTGATTCTGAAAAATGCATGGTTTTTTAATAAGGTATTTCATTCCTCCTCGTTTTATATTTCTTGTAATTTTTTATTTATGCATATCATGTGTGCTATCTTCTATGGTAAAAGTACTCGTGTGCGACGTTAAAATGCAAATACTGTACACTATTCAAACCTCTATACATGTTCGTGTGTTTTGACCTAGTCTTACGTTTTTTTAATTAGAGGGAACATCATTTTAGGTCTATGAACTTTGCCAAAGTATCATTTTAGGTCCGTAAACTTTGAAAATCTTATTTTAGGTCCGTGAACTTTGAGTTAGTATCATTTTAGGTCCTTTTTACTATTTCCAAGTTTTTTTGGACGAAAATACCCTCAATACCTTAAAATATATATATTTTTAATAAATTTATCATATACTCATATTTTTTTATAAATATCTTTACAATATATTTTTATCAAATTTTCTAAATATAATTTGACCTTAAATATTATCACTTAATTTTGTGACATGCAAGTAAAATTGCTTCTTCAATTTTTTATATTAATTTTTTTAAAAATTGA
This sequence comes from Salvia splendens, assembly GCF_004379255.2. Classification (NCBI taxonomy): domain Eukaryota; kingdom Viridiplantae; phylum Streptophyta; class Magnoliopsida; order Lamiales; family Lamiaceae; genus Salvia; species Salvia splendens. The sequence continues at coordinate 37,225,003 of NC_056032.1, read as the reverse complement.
ATAAAGTACTTTTCTTTAATAATAAAAAAATTGAATAAAGATCTTTTTATAAATATATTTACAATATATTTTTGACAAATTTTCTAAATATAATTTGACCTTCAATATTATAATTTAATTTTGTGACATGCAAGAAAAGATCTTTATTCAATTTTTTATTATTAGAGAAAAGTTATTTATTCGATTTTAAAAAAATTAATATAAAAAATTGAAGAAGCAATTTTACTTGCATGTCACAAAATTAAGTGATAATATTTAAGGTCAAATTATATTTAGAAAATTTGACAAAAATATATTGTAAAGATATTTATAAAAAAATATGAGTATATGATAAATTTATTAAAAATATATATATTTTAAGGTATTGAGGGTATTTTCGTCCAAAAAACTTGGAAATAGTAAAAAGGACCTAAAATGAAACTAACTCAAAGTTCACGGACCTAAAATAAGATTTTCAAAGTTCACGGACCTAAAATGATACTTTGGCAAAGTTCATAGACTTAAAATGATGTTCCCTCTTTTAATTATTGTTAATAATATTTTTTATTATTAAAATGGAGGAATTTCTGTCCAATCATGATGAAAAATGTTTACTTCGTCTTGCTATTAGTTAAAATCACAAACGGCAACCTTTTAAATGTAATTACCCGATATATTTAGAGAATATTTGTAATAATCCGAGGAATCCAAATTTTTTTATCTTTTAGCTCAAAAAAAATTTAGTTTGTCCTTTGAAAGATACTCCCTCCGTCCCGGGCTACTCGCTCATTTCCTTTTCGGCTCGGAGATTAAGGAATGAGTGTATAGTAAAGTAAAAAATGACGGTTGTAGGTGAAATTTTTTACTAAAAATGGAAAGAGTGCAAGTAACTTGGGACGCCCAAAAAGGAAATAAGTGCGAGTAGTGCGGGACGGAGGGAGTATATAGTTGTTTCAATAAATAAATAAAATAAAGTGGTGAATGATATCGGCATGCTATGTCCAAAGAAAATAAACAGCTGATGTTAGGAAAATACAGTGAGCTATGCGTTTACACCTAATTCAAAGCCCCACCAATTAGTTTTATGTTGTTGAATTCGGTTAATCTTTCCTCTCTTTTTCTTTTTTTTTTTTTTGTTATTTTAAGTGGTTTTTCTCTCTGATACGGTGATACCCATTACAGAAACCGCAAGCTGATATAATAATTCGGGAGAAAAACACAACTTAGCATATAGTAGCATTTTTATGTACTCCCTATTATTAGTGGCTACTTTATGAAAAAAAAGCCTCTGTTTAAATAATTTAATAATCATACCGTACTTACTCTACTACAAATTGGACTGTGTGAAGACCATCTTACAGGTCATGTTTGGTTAACGGGAAAATAAAGTTGGCAAGGAAAATGATTCTTGGAAAAATGTATCTTGGGAATATGATTCCTAATAACTTTACTTTCCAGTGTTTGGAAAATATCAAGATTTTATATTTTATATTTGATTTAAACACCAAATTAAAAATATAGTACTTAATATTTTTTTATTTATAAAAATAATAATAATATAAATTTGTTACTAAATTATTAATTACAAATAATAATTATTATATTATTATATTATTATTACGATGGATAGTTTAAATATAGATCATCCATCATAATATATAATAATATAATTGTCATTATAGTTACATAGAGTATTATAATAATTTAATAATAATAATAATAATTATTATTATTATTATATTTACGGATATTATAATTAAATAATTTTATAATTTAAAATTTCACTGTAATTTTATTGATTAATTATTAATTTATAAAATAATCATGATTTATTAGTATTATTATATAATTTATATTTTAATTATTAAATAAAATATTAATTATGATTTGATAATAGCAATTATATATAAATATTATAATAATATAGTTATAATTATGATAAATTCATTATTAGTTATTTATTATACTGAAATTAAGTATGATTTATAATTTTAAATTATTTTTAAAACAGTGTATTCAATAATAATAATAATAATAATATATTGCATTAAATATATAAGAATCCTAAAACTGGGAAAAAATAATACCTAAGAAAAACTAGGATTCAGAATTCTGGAAAGTTATACTAACTTTCCTTGATCAGGATTCTGATTGCTTTTTCAGTTTGATTAAAAATCGAAACAAACATAAGAATTTAAAATGTAAGGAATCAGATTACTTTCCCAGATAGAATCCTGACAACCAAACACGACCTTAGTTTTTTTTCCCTAGCAAAATTATTTTAAAACAATCACGACCTCTGGTTTAAAACAAATTTACTCGATCCGGCACCTAAACTTTGAGAATTGCGGGAATAGAGTATCAAGTCGAGTTGGGTAGTACTCGATACATGATATTCGAATTTACACTTTGAATTTGAGCCATTCATATTGCATCAATCAATATATAAATCAGATTTTCAGCCCATTGGGAATTTGGGAATGCGTGTGATTTTTCATAATTTAATTCTAACTGCCGAGCTCATTACCTAAATATACTAGGATTGATGAAGCATGTGGGTTGGATCGTTATTGAGTCAAACTTGATAATGATTCAACCCGTTAATAAGATTTAATCCAAACCCGGTATATGAAGAAAATTCTTAACTTTAACCCAACTTGACCTGCTATCTTCAAACATGCACATGACACAGACCAATTAATTACACGATAATTTAGGTTTACACGACATGATAGCATCACGAACCTGAATTACATAATAAAAAAAATGGTATTATACTATTAAACCATATTTATATAATTAAAACCTGATTTAAACAAACCAAAAGAATAAAACAAAAGTATGATTTTATTTTTAATCGGTTAACCGAACCCAAACTGAATCCAACATGTAATTACGAGAGTAAGTCAACCTAATAACGACACAAACTCAGTAAGGTTTTATTCTAACCCATTAATTATGTGCGTGTCCGTGTTAGATTTTCGTGTCATGTCGAAAATTGACAATCCTACTTCATACATGCTACTTTTATGATTTGGCCGCCGCGTTTTCGTTCACGGGTTGGAAGACCGATCGACCTTATAAAGATGATCATTCCATTTCCTATTCTCTCTATGTGTCACTTATGACTAGGGTTTTTTCTCTCTTTCTCTATGTGATAATACCTTTGTGCGTCTATTTCTTATATGATTAATCAGAAGAAAATAAAATTAGATAATACACTGTGAGAATGGAAAATAAATATGTGACAAACTCGGGTTAATTGGTCTGTTGAGGTGTTTAATGTCGAGTTTATTGTTTGTATTGTCGTGTTTTCAGCCAATTAAATGTTATTTTGGAGTTTGATGTATTAGTTGAGTTGTGTAGAGAAAAACAGGAAAAATAGGCAAAAATAGTGTTGCTGGTGCAGTACCCGACTAGGTAGAGTTCCGTCGCCAATGGAGCACCCGGCCGGGTAGAGAAGCTAAGGCTTGGCGGAGTCGGGGAGTTATACCCGCCCGGGTATGTGTGACCATAGGTCTACCCGGGCGGGTGGAGAAACAAAGCGTGGAGTTTGCAGAGGCTTATACGGTTATACCCGGTCGGGTATCTTTTGGCGGATTAGTGCCACCCAGCCGGGTCCGTCAGCGAGGCATTTTGTAACTCTCAAAACACGATTTTTGGAAGGAAATAAAGAGGAAAAAGTAGGCCTAGGTCAATTATCTTTGACACCAGCCGCCTCCTACACCTACCATACACCCTAAGAACGCATTTGAGAGAGGGAACCGAAGATTGAAGATTCGAGATCGGAAGATTGAAGCTTCACTCCACAGATTCGTTCCACATGAGTTCTTAGTATCTATTTCTCTTGCTTTTGATGGAATACTTTGTTTCAAACTTGATTTTCTTCATGAACATGAGTAGCTAAACTCACCTTGAAGAATTCTTGGTAATGATGCACTAATTTCATAGTTTTTATTCAATTGATTTTGCACTTACCTTGCTCTTGTAGTTATTTGATTATTCTTGGGTTTATTCCTTTCAATTGCTTGATCACCACTTGATTGTGTAAGATTAATTAGATTAATCGGGATATGAAATAATTAATCTGGAAATAAGAATAAATCACACCTTAATACAATAGAACTCGGGAGAGTTGAGGTTTTGAGTGAGGTCTTTGACCTTATCGAGCTTTTGGGAGTTAAGGGTTTAGGATTAGAAGGAGACTTCAATCCTAGCACCTAATCTACAGGTTTCTCACGTCGGGAGGGGGTTTAATCTATAATTGTGGTCGACTTAGTAACTCTAGAGACACCAAAATGTAAGACAATTTGATTGGATAAGAGCTTGGAATTGTGCATAGGATCCTTGAGTTCTACAATTTTCTTCATATTATCTTCTCACTTCGTGTTTACTTGTTTTCACTTGTTTATTTGCTTTTTATATGCTTTTAGTAGTATTAGAGCAAATCAAACTTTTCCCGATTGTCTAGATAGTAGTTAATATTTGTTCGTGGTAGTTAAGTTGATACAAATTTGTCTCTGTGGGATACGATACTCTTGATTGCTAATTGCTACACTAGCCACATACACTTGCGGGTATCACTTGTGTTAAAATAAGTTGAATCAATCTGTTACTAATTTATGAGTATTTATATAAAGTGCAATACGATATGCTCTCTCTGTCTCATAGAAATAGATCATGGAGTATTTCATTTTTCGTCGTCCCATAGAAATAAATTTTTTTAATATGGAAACTTTTCTACATAAACAAACATTACTAATAATGTGAGTGAGCCCATCATCCACTAACATTATTTCAATAATTTTTCAACTTATCTTACATTTTACCAGTTACACATTAAACTTTGTTGTCCACGAATAACTTATTTGTATGAGACGAAGACAACATTTAGATAATTTTGAACACATGCATAGAACATATAGTATACTCCCTCCGTCCTACTCAAGATGTCCATATTTCCTTTTTAGTTTGTCACACTCAAGATGTCCACTTTCTATATTTGAAAATAAATCTCTCTCTCTTACCTTCTCATTAAAATATTAATCTTTATTTTTCTCTTTACTTACTCCACCTAATAACTCCTCGTAAAATCTCGTGTCAGTTAAGAATGTGGACATCTTGAGAGGGATGTTAGGGAGTAGGCATGCATAAACCGAACCAAACCGGTGGTTCATAACCCGGAACCGAAACCGAAAGTTGCGGTTCAAATCGGGGGACGGTTCGGCGGTTCGGATGGTTCAGTTCTGTTCTGGTTCAAGAATTTGAAAAACCGGAACCGGCGGTTCGCCGGTTCAAGTAGGTTTTTCAGCTAGGTCCTAGGCTTTTCAGGTGTAATGTTGCAGAAAAGTGGTCAGAAACCGCCGGTTTTCTGTCAGAAACTGCCGTTTTGGTCAGAAACCGTGGACTGAACCGCCGGTTCAGCCTCAAACCGCTGGTTCCGGCGGTAAACCGACTGAAATTTCAAATTTCAAATTTTTTTGTTTAATCTATTTTTTTCCCAATTTTTCTCCTATAAATACCCCATTCCCCATCATTTCTACTCACCTCATTCTTGTGTCAACAATAATTTCTCTTCTCAATCTCTATTTTCTACTCTCATTCTCATACTTCAATTTCAATATGCCTTTTTGAAATTTACAAGTATATTTAAATTTATTATTTAAGACTTCAAGTCTTTTGTAAATTGCAATTAATGTTGTAACTTGTAGTCTAGTTTAAATTTATTTCAATAAAATTGTAATTTTCATCGTTATTGTTTTTTATTTACGCACATATCATAGATAAATAAAGACTAAAATGCAAATAAATAAATAATTAAAATTGAATTGCCAAATCGGCCATGAACCGCCGATTTTGGCAAAAAACCGGCGATTCTGATAGTCGCCGAAATCGGAACCACCAAAATCCTTGGCGGGCCGGTTTAGGTTCATGAATTTTTTGAACCGTGTTCATACCTATTAGGTAGTGTTCGTTTTTTTTTAAATTTATTAAGATTTCGTAGCGAATGAAAATAATCATACAATAGGTGAGAATTCAATTAAACAATTTAATATGAACACAAGGTGGAGCTCACGAAATTGATGGTCGACTGGCCGGCTGACCCCATTAACGGTCACTTTCACTGTGCCTAATTTTTAAAAGGAAACGCTATCTCCCTTTATACTTTTTTCATAATCATTTTTGCTAATATTTACTCCTACTAGAAATTTTTATACTACTATAATAACGGTATTTAATATTTTGATTTACCTTATATTATAGTACTAGTATATCAATAAAACAAAGAAAAAAGTGAAAATTTATTTCGCAACAAATGTATTGTAGACACCTCAAATTTTTCAAAATTCCATAATGTTTTAAAATGGAAAGAGGGGATGCAAAACAATGGGAATATTTACAAAGTTCTATTTTTCTCGTGGAGGCATTGGTAGCTATGTTAATGTTAAAGGCTTTTATCAAGTTTTAATTTTAGTGAATGACCAGTATTATATTTATGACTTTGGAAAAATCCGTCTTGAATTTGGTGTTTTGTTTTTATAAAATTAATTCACCAATTTAGTGGGTTAGAGTGACAATTTTAATAGTTGAATTGGGATAGTAAAATAAAGCTAAGTAAATTATGAATATTAATTTAAATTTAGTGTAAATGATACTGGTAAAAACAAGAGTACTTAACAATTAAAAATGAGTTTGTTTTAGTTGGGGATCTCTTAATATTCAGAAAAGAGAATTCTCCTCAATTATTTTAGCCCACTTTTCTTTTAAATTCCCACATTAAAATTTAGCTATCGCTCTCCCCCATCTCCAACAAGTTAGAGAGAGAAACCCTTTTGCTACACAACAATTCCGCAAAAATCAGTGCTCAGAATCGACCGCTTTCAATTCGAAATGGCAGCCGCCTTCAAATTGCTACTAGCACTCTGCTTAATCGCATCAATTCTAATCCTGCAAGCGTCGGCAGGTGGGGACCACGACGGATGGATGATGCCGGCGGTGAGATCCGGGTGCAGGGGGACCATCGCTGAGTGTCTGGCCGACGGAGACGACGAGTTCGATCTCGATTCGGAGTCCAACAGGCGCATCCTAGCCACGACTCGCTACATCAGCTATGGTGCGCTACAGAGGAACAACGTCCCCTGCTCGCGGCGCGGCGCATCGTACTACAATTGCCGCCCCGGCGCACAGGCCAATCCCTACCGTCGCGGCTGCAGCGCCATCACTCGCTGCCGGAGCTGAAGACCATGAAAAGCCATTTCTCCGGTGATGCTAATTATCAATTGTGTCAAATTATGTATTTTTTATATATAAATATACTACTTGTTTGGTTTTTGGAGAGGGATTGATGATCTGTTTTATGTACTATAACTTTCACTTACTTTTTTTTGTGAATAATAATTCACATATACTGATTTTGTGTGTTCAATCACTAATTCTATCGCTCTATTTCACTACCGTTCGAATTCGAAGCGTATAATTTTTTTCTGATGAACAAATCGATTCACAATTTTATTTATGGAGTAAATTGTTTCATTTAATTATGGTTTATTGATGTTATAGAAAATGAGATTAAACACTATTGCATCATGAAAATGCTCCTAATGAATATGAAATCATGGTGAAATGGAGAAGAAATTTTGGCACTTGATTTATGGAAAGACAGCGAGGTTCCACCTGAAATCCAGCTGGATACTTAGGTACTAAAATACAAGCTACTGACTACTCGCCATCTCGTCCCAACTAACAATTTACTAAACTTTTAATTTTTTTTACTTAATTAATTTAGTTATTCTTTTTAAAACACACTAGTTCTATTATCTTAGAAATGAAACTCTAAATTAAGATTTTTTTTAATTCGGAATTACTACTAGATTGCAACTGCAACAACCCAGGAATCGATTCTCTAACATCCAGGTGAAAGTCCAATTTTCTACCCTATTTTGTTATTTCACCCTTATATTGTTAAATGTAGCGTCTTCTAAAATTTTCAATCATCAAGATTTTAATTGGGATTAAAGTATTTGGCCAATTAATTACTTTCAGTTTGTGGATTTTGTGCAAGTGGTCTGGGTATATTGGTTTGTCGTATGTCTTTTGCAAATGGAAAGTTGTAAAGCTTCAACAACAATAATAATGGTATTACTAATTAATAAAGGCAAGCATAAAGATGGACTGCGTGAGGACTAGAAAGTGTTTAAAATTTGCATTGCGTGTTTGGTTTTTTTAACCTTGTGGTATTTTTATTGGGAATGGATCCTGCTGTGGAGAAATCATATTCCTTATATATTTTATTAATGATTTAAGTAAATATTTCACTAATCTATTATCTACACCTCCACACCGCTACAGATGAAATCATAATACTGTATTGAGAAAACGACCCTATTGTATCAATGTTTGAAAGCCAATTTATATTAAAATATAGCAATTTCAATTATAATATACTAATTTACACTAAAAATTAATTTCAAAAGGCAATTAAAACTCCTTTTGGATTATTCTTTAAATTTTATTTAGTGTAATATTATAATTGAGAGTTAATATTGTAAGTGATTTAAATTAATATTTTATTTTTTTTTACTTTATCTCATAAATTCTAAAATTGAAATAAAATCATACTCCTACTATCATATTTTTTGTTGTATATGCACCTTTCGTCCCAAGGTAGTTTAGTCATTTTTTTTGGTTGACGGTCCCAAGGTAGTCATTTTCTTTTTTGGAAAAAACTTTATTTTTTCTCGTACTTACTCTTTCTTCATCTTTCTTACTTTCCCTCTTCATTTTAACATTTAACACATCAATTTCTTAAATCTTGTACCCAAAAGAAATGTCACAACTACCTTGCGACAGATGAAGTATTAGTTTCAATTTTGACAATCACAAAACAATTAAAAAATGAAATGTTATATTTCGAGTTTTTAAGTTGTGAAATTAGCCAAAGTTCAACAAAATATTGTGATTTAATATAAATTATCACTAAATTTATATATAAATTGAGTTTTCAAATTCTATAATTTTTAGTCTAGAACAATTTAGAAAAGAAATTAATAATTCCTCATTGCCATCAATAAGCTTTAATTAATTGTGGTTTTAAATAATCTACTCATATTACATTATTTTATAATAGTACTACTAGTTAAAATTACTTTAACGACAAAACTTAAATTACTAAAAGATTATATTCAAGAAACTATTATTTATACTACTCTGGAATCACTACTCGATAAATTATTAAATATTCTGATTTCATTTGTAGCGGTGTGGATGATAGATTAGTGCAATATTTACTTAAATTATTGATCAAATTTGTAAGGAATACTACCGCATCAAGTGTTTTATACTACCACTTAATTGATTAAGTAAAAAGCTGAGGTAATTGATACAATACGACGTCGTTTTTCACCACAGTGGCCCTTGCTGTGATTTCTCCATAGCAGGGGATCCGTTCCCTTTTTTATCCCTATATGCCTATGTAGCGTCTCTTTCATCATTACCATGGGCTATGAAATGGAGAGTTCAAATTTTCAAACACTACAATTGTTACATCCACATGAATAAATTGACTTTTGTTCGTTTTACAAAATTCATGAAAAATAAATCAAATTAAGTGCATCTACAAATCAAGATGTATATTTTGGGAGAGTCGATTTTGAGATCATTAATCAAGTATCTAATTAATGAGATGGTTCACACCACCAGCTGCGATTACCCCTGAAGGTGGCTTAGGTGGAGATAAAACATGAGTACTATATATAGTATCAAGGCTTATCCAATTCAAATCAATTATAGTACTATAATTTTTATAACTCGAGAAGATCATATGAATTCAACTACCCAAGTTAAAACCCCTTTTCTTGCAGATATCCAAACTGAATGCGAAACGCAATTGGTAATAAATAGGAAACAGAAATTGAAGTTGAATTAGTAATTGATTGAGGTGGGGTTTGGTTGACTTTAGGTAGCATTGATATTGCACATTAGAATAAATTCAACTCCCCACTCATTAATTATGATGGATGGTGTCTCATCATAATATCTAATGTTTCTTAGAAGACACTCGATTAAGATTTGTATATCACATTTGAACCAACAAGAATTCTTTATATAGGAGTATTGTGTTCACACGAAAACTACCATGCTGAATTTGTAGTAAACGAGCTGTAACAATTGTTGATCGATCTAACATTTACGTGAGGAGAGGGGAATCATCAAACAAGTTTCAATTTCTTCCAAGGATATACGAAAGAGTTGATTCTTAACTTGAGTCTTTTGTCCTATAGTTTCTCATAATTCCCGTACTCTAATTAATTATATTTACAATTTAGAATTTGGGAACTTAATTGTATTATACTATTTTGATAATCATCGACATCATACTTCCAACCAGATATTTTAGAAATTGATAGGGTTTGAGACTTTGATACGGCATTTATGATTTTCACATGGTGTGCGTGTGGGGGCATATACGTCATTTACTGATGGTTTGAGGGCTACCAAGAGCATAAATCTTGAACCATACGTATTTGTTTCTGTCTCTGACTCTCTCCATCGATAAACACAAAACAAAGGATATAATTTTGATAAATAGTTCTATCATTTTAAAATTAAAATTATGATATTATATTAATGTAACTATATATCTATATAGATATTTAACATTATCAAAGTCCATGAAATTTTATTCAATCAATTTCTCATTATTGTTCGTAATTCTGTTATGTTGTCCAGTTTGCTTCTCAGTTTACTTTATTCTCCTTTTTAATTACTCTCTTGGTTCTATCTAAAATGAAGTGGTCCTTTGAGACATGAGATTTTAGGAAGTGTTGTCTAGGCACAAATGTTAATGCACAATTAGTAAAGTTAGAAAGAGGTAGAAAGAAAAAGTAATTAAAGTATTGTTAGTGAAAATAGTTTCATCTCATTATAGAGAAAGAAGTTTCTAAAATTAAAAAATGCATACTATTGTGAGACAGACTAAAAAGGAATAATATTTAATATGATTAGTTATAAATGACTTTATAAGAGGGACACATGCATACGACACATATGCAAGTGTTTATCGACCTTAAATTAAAATTGTTACGAAATGTATTATTTTAAAAAACAGTTTATTTATTGTTTAAACCTTTTAGGAATATACCTGAAATTGGTGGGCGTGAAGAGGAGAAGACAACTTTGAACCTTTACTTCTCATCCGCTCATAGTAGCTCTTCAAATTCTTCGATAAGGATGGATCCTCGAGAAGTGAATGACCTGGTCCAGAGGCCCTTTAGGAAGACGTTGGCACACACAGGCACCCAAGGCCAGGCCCAAGCCCAAGCCCAAGCCCAAGCCCAAGCCCAAGCCCAAGCCCAATTGATTTTGCAAGCAGATTCGAATTAGATGGCTGAGAAACAAGAATGAAAATATACGTCGGAATGAAAATAGTGAATTCGAAAAACATATGTGAGAGTGAACTAGGTATACTTAAAATATACTGTTACGGACGTCCTCCGTAACGAGGCCGGATGGCTAACTTCTCGGAGAGATAAGGTGATCGAACCTTCGACGTGCTCGAAGGAAAGGCCACGATTTGCGGTTCCACGGACGTTCTCCGTTGGGCAGCAAATATGGAACGATAATATTCTTGTTGCTCAAGACAAGTTTAGGGAAAATATGTAATTCATTCATTGATTGAATGATAACAAGCTCTGCTATTTATAATACTAGAATACTACTACCCTAACTTAATGAACAAGAAACAAATATCTAAACAAATATGGGAAAGATATGGTGAATCATAATTAACTAAATAGAATAATATCCTATGAATATTCCCTAATAATATGTAGAGGATGATCGTATCAACTCCCCCACGGTTGAAATTCACCTTGTCCTCAAGGTGGAAACCACGAAGCAACAAAGAGAGTTAAAAGAAGAAGCATTGGTGATTTATCTCCTCCCGGATCAAATGTGCCTGGTCGCTGGAGTTGAGCAAATGCGGATCCGTTTCCTACCTCCTCCTTTATCTCTAACTCCCATTGTGTGGGATTAAGAAGATCACCACTTTTGACATCATCAAACACCACGTCAAATGTAAATTTCCTCCAATCAACGACATCTGTCATCTCCAATTCCTGATGTGGTGGAACAATAAAATCACCAATCTTCTCATCATATACCCCGACGAGCACTTGCCGAGGCATATTGTCGGTTTTGACGTTCACGACCTTTTCCAAGGACTCGTCGTTTGGAACATCAAGATTAGCGCCCCCGTTGTGAGCGGGGTTGTTGGAAACATCTTCAACTAGATTTTCGTCATCAATATTCTCCTCTATAGCTCGTACTTCATCATCTACTAATTTCTTCTCATTGAGCCGCAAGTCAACTTGATTCAACACTTTTGCATCACCCTCAATTCCCAAGTATTTCTCTTCACAAGAAACAAGCTTCGTAGCGGAGTGGAGGCTCGGGGAACGCAGGCAAGAGGGCGGGCGTTGGAGCAGGGGCTGCTTCACAGTCGTGGGCAATTCGAGGCAGGCCTCAGCTTGACGGAAGTGAGTCGTAGGATGGCCGCAGGATGGCGATCGTTGCTGATCCACGTGTAGCGGCGGGGGCGGCGCAGCAGCAGGGGCCGGTGGCGCTGCGCGGTGGTGACTTGGCTGTGGTTGTTGGTCGAGCACGTGCTGTGGATGTGCGGGGGTACGGGGGCTTGGGAACGTGGGGTGCAGGTGCCGGTTCCCGGTTTGGGGCTGCTCTCGCTGCTGGCCAGTATACGCGCTAGGTGGGAATCGTGACGGCACGTCTGAATCAGCGTGAAGAAAGCCCCGGGGGCCGAAAGAGGGGCGCGTCGTGTGTTTTGATGCGGGAGTGTCCGATGTCCCATGATGCGTCGGGCCATAGAACAACTCTGGCTCTGGTACCGGCTGTGGCGGTGGTTTCGGCAGCGGAGGAGCGCGAATCTCTCCCACACGACAACCAGATGTTCGGGAGGGCTGATCCCAGGAAGTCCGGCGATGCCTCGATCCGGAATAGAAGTCCACATAGTGTTGTTGTTCGGACTCGTCCCTCCCCAGGTATCGGTCCTGCGGCCTGTCCCAGCACGTGCGGTGCCGAGGCTCGGGGCGATTGCGGTACGGCGCCCGATGAACGTTCTGCTGCGGAAGACGGTCGTCGCGCCAATGTAATGCGCGGGCAGCGTCTCGTCGACGACGGATATCCCCACCACGGTCTCGTCGTCCGTGGATGAAAGGCCGGTGGACATCGTCTTCTGCCGCCCAAGCGTCGCGTGGGGAGTGATACCCTTCGTCATCAAGTTCATCCGAGAAATAGTGTGGATCATGTTCGGGAACGCGCGGCGCTTCCAACTTCTCCAGCCTTAGTTCCATTCTGTCAAATCGCGCCAAGATCTTCTCCAACCCGGTGGAGAAAATCGCGGTTGTTCCTGCCACATCGTGCGGCGCCTCGGCGGCCGCCTGGAAATTGCGTCGCGGATATCGCGGCTGATCGTCGCCGCTGGCGCTAGAAGGAGGGGGCTGATATTGGTGGTAAGTAGCCATAACTAATAAGGGAAAAAAAATGGAGGGTTCGGTGGGGTTTTTTTTTTTTTTGGTTGGTGAAATATGGGTTATGGATGAAGAAGGTGGAGGATGAGTACGGGATGAAAGCACCAGTTGTTACGGACGTCCTCCGTAACGAGGCCGGATGGCTAACTTCTCGGAGAGATAAGGTGATCGAACCTTCGACGTGCTCGAAGGAAAGGCCACGATTTGCGGTTCCACGGACGTTCTCCGTTGGGCAGCAAATATGGAACGATAATATTCTTGTTGCTCAAGACAAGTTTAGGGAAAATATGTAATTCATTCATTGATTGAATGATAACAAGCTCTGCTATTTATAATACTAGAATACTACTACCCTAACTTAATGAACAAGAAACAAATATCTAAACAAATATGGGAAAGATATGGTGAATCATAATTAACTAAATAGAATAATATCCTATGAATATTCCCTAATAATATGTAGAGGATGATCGTATCATATACGTAAAATATAATAATCATTCATAGGCGCCTGACTTCACATTGAGGTAGGTAGACGAATTTTAGTTGGCCTTATATTTAATGAGCCTAAAATGTTTTACGTATTTGGGCCACAGGAAAGTATGAAGCCCAACCCCCTCAACAAAAGGACTCCTTAACCGTCATACCACGCCTTCTACAAGTTACGCTTCCTTAGTTAGCCCCCCAAAGCAGTCAACGCTTTCTCTCTCTCTATATATATAATCGACTAAAGGCTCAATTTGGTCCTTAACATATTGCGATTTATTGATTTTGGTCCAAAATGTTATCTTTTGAATTATTTCGGTCCTTCACAAATAAAAACGGGTCACATTTGGTCTGAATTTGACGGAACCGTTAAAAGTTAACGGTCCACGAATCTTAAATCGATTTTGACCGGATTAAGTTAATAATTATGTTTTATTAATGTCTAATACTTAATTAACCCAAAACAAAAAAATTTATAATTCCCCTTGGCCCCTGCCGCCTGCAGCCTCCCCCTCTTCACCCACAGCTTCGGCAACACCTATAATCTCCCCCCCCCGCTGCTAACTACTCTTCCTCCCTCGACTGCACCTGGTCCAACGTCGTCCTCCAATTCTCCGGCGCCTCCAATGGCTCACAATAGGACCGCATCTCCGCCGTCTGGCTCGCCGGCAGCGAGCTCCTCCGCACCAGCACCCCCAAGCCCACCCCTCACGGAATCTCCTGGACCTTCCGCAAAGACATCACCCGCTACTCCTCCCTCCTCCGCCGCTCCAACCTCACCCTCTCCGTCATGCTCGAGAACATCGTCGGCGACATATACACCGGCATCTTCCACGTCAACATCACCTTCCTCTTCTACAACATCAGAAAATCCCCAATCTCAAGCCCTAGAAAACTCATACGCAATTTTCCCACTGCGTCGCTCGAATTGGACCAAATCCCCGCCGATTTGATCATCCCGGTGTCGGCCACAGCGACGACGAATTCTGGTACTCAAACCCGCCGGATTACTACATCGAGAGGAACGGAGTAGGTCCATTTTGGTCCAATTATGGTTGATAATGAAAACTGCAATATCTCGACATCTACCGCGAGGTTCTCGTCCAGCTTAAAATATTAACTTAACATTTTTAATTTTTTAGTTTATAGTTAATTAAATATTAGACATTAATAAAACATAATTATTAAGTTAATCCGGTTAAAATCGAATTAAGATTCGTTGACCGTTAATCCAGAGCCTTTGTCCTAGCGGCAAGGAGCTTAGACATTATTGCATGAGGTGTCGAGTTCGAGCCCTCTTGACATCAGTTGTAATTTCCTCCTGACATCAGTTGTAATTTCCTTATGTCTATAGTATAGGAGTTTATTTATAATTTCGTCCCTTATATAGGAGTTAATTCCTATTCATTAGTATAGGAGTTTATTTGTAATTTCCTCCCTTATATAAGAGTTAATTTAAAATCCCTTATATAGGAGTTTATTTGTAATAGTTAATTCCTATTCATTAGTATAGGAGTTTATTTGTAATTTCCTCCCTTATATAGGAGTTAATTTAAAATCCCTTATATAGGAGTTAATTCCTATCTATAGTATAGAAGTTTATTTGTAATTTCCTCCATTATATAGGAGTTAATTTTAAAAAAAAACTTCTAAAGGTTCCATCAAATTCGGACCAAATGTGACCCGAGTTAAATTTTAAAAAAACCTTTTAAAGGTTAATTTCCTCCCTTATATAGGAGTTAATTTAAAAAAAAACTTTTAAAGGTTCCGTCAAATTCGGATCAAATGTGACTCGTTTTTATTTGTGAGAGACCGAATAATTTCAAAAGATAATGTTTTGGACCAAAATCAATCAATCAGGACCAAAATGGGCCTTTAGTCTATATAATTCCCCTTAGAGCATCCACTATGGGACCGCCGCGCCTATAACCCCGGCGGGGGCGGTCCCGGGGCAGTTTATAGTGGGGGAGATATCCGCCGCCGGGGCGGACGACGAATTTGGGGCGGTATGCGGCGGACGACGGATAGGCGACGGGAAGGCGAGGACGCGCCGGGCGTCCTTTCGCCGCGCCTATAGGCGCGCCGACGGTCACCTCGAATTTTTAATTTTTTTAGTACTTACCTCTATAAATACCACTCTCCACCACCTATTTTTTCACCATTTTCAGAAAAATCCCTCCATTCGCTATCTACACTTTCACTCTCTGTAAAATGCACGGTGGAGACGACGAATCACCCGGCTCGCAGGAATCGGGCTATGGCGGCAATCCTTCACAGTCGTCGGCCGGCTATCCTTCACAGCCATCGGGATATGGCGGATATCCTTCTCAGCCGACGGGATATGGCGGGGCTCCGTCTCAGCCGTGGATGTGGAGTCAATCTCCCTCGCCGTGGGCACCGAGCCCAAACCTACCTCCATCTCAGTCGCGGAGGTCTTCTCCAACGCCCCCACCTATTCAGCGGAATCTGAGTCGCTCCGCATTTGGAGATTACAGACCCAACCTCGACGCGCTTAACCAGTAGTGTCCGGAGTCCCCTTTCCAATCCAGCCAATCTCATTTCACCGAAGCAGAACAAGACGCGATGGATACTATGATGGGTCTGCTTAGTTCCGGCGTCCCGGATACGCCGACAGAACGGGTGGAAAGATCATTTCCGGCCTGAGGCGGCGGTAGGGGCGGAGGCGGCAATGGCGGCAGCCGTGGCTCAGGGAGCGGCGGCGGCGGCTCGGGCAACGGTGTCGGCAGTGCCGGTGGTAGCGGTGGCTCCAACCGGGGCAAGCTCTACACCAAACAGGAGAGCATTGTAGTGGCGAGGGCGTGGGATGCCATCACATCGGACCCCGTGGTGGGCACCGATCAGCCCGAGGGGAGCTTTTGGAGGCGCTTCATGATGGCATACGAGGACTTCAAACCCTACGGCGCCGAGAAGCGCGACCCAGAACAGCTCCGAAAAAAGTGGGGTAGGATTATGCGGGCTACCAAGCGGTTCGCGTCCATATACCAGAACAACCTTCTCCAAGCTGAGAGTGGTCGAAGCGAAACAGACGTGAAGGCCCTGTCGATGGGCCAATACAACACGGAGGGCTGGCCGAAGTTCACACTGTGGGAGGAATATCTGGTCCTCGCGGATTGTCCAAAATTCAAGTCCATCGTGGCGCGAGAGGTCAACACAGCTCCTGGACCGAAGCGTACAAGGCACAACCTTGCCGGGGGCTACAGCAGCGGAAGCGGCTCGCACTCGTTCGAGCAGCCCGACGAGCAAGTCGAAGAGCCAGCCGCTACACACACTAGGCGAGGACGGCCCCCGGGACAACATGCCTCTATCCGCAGCGCCAGAGGGGCTAGAAGTGCCTCCCGCCTACCGTCGGCAGCGTCTGGATCTCGCATCCCCCAGCCCGCCCCAATCCCACAGCACATGGTGCAAGCCCCCCACGAGGTCTTGAGAGATAATATAGATGTGCAGTTGATGCAACAACTGCAAGACGTATGCAGCAAATACGCAGCGGAATCTGACCCGTACATCAGGAACGTCTACAAGAGGCTCATCACTCGGATTGAGAGTCGACTGGGGTTGGTTGACGATGCTCCTGGAGAAACCGCGGCCGGCAGCAGCGAGGGAGAAGAAGAAGAAGAAGAAGAAGAAGAAGAAGAAGAAGAAGAAGAAGAAGAAGAAGAAGAAGAAGAAGAAGAAGAAGATGATGATGATGAAGCCGACTCCGACACCGAGTAGACGGTGGCGGAGTTTTTAGTTGTATTTTATTTTAATTATTTGTTGTATAATTTTACCCTTTTGCAATACAAAGAATATTCGGGCCCAATTACCTCGTTTTGTAATTATTTACATTGCGATAATTTTAATTATACTTGATTGAAACTAAAAACATTTTAAAATGAAAATTGATTATAAAATTTGGGGCTATTAGAGTGTCCACTATAAGGCGGACACGCCCAATAGCCCCGCCCCAGTTTTTGTCCATAGCCCCAGTTTTGTTGTCCATAGCCCCAAAATTTTGTGTCCGCCACTATAGTGGACACCTCCAATAACCCCCAAATTTTATAATCAACTTTCATTTTATAATGTTTCAAGTAATTATGAACAAATTTATCGGGCTATACGTAATTAGAAGAACACGACTATACGAAGTAGAATTAATGAAATTGTTCATTTTCGACCTCAAATTGTAGTGAGAGAATTTTTTATAGATGTAGAGTTGGAATGCTGTGAAAATAATGAATGAAGTGGAGTGTATTTATAGGTGAATTGAAATGTAAAAAAAAATTAAAAATCGGCTATTGTCGGGGCCGCCACTATAGGCGCCGCGCCTATAGCCGCGTCCACCCCCATTTCGCCGCGTCCTCGCCCCGGAGTCGGCTGAAGCCCGTCTGCCCCCCTACCGCCCCCATTTCGGTGTCCGCCCGCGCTCTCCACTATAGCCGCCCGCCCTCCGCCCCAACCCGCGGCTATAGCCGCGGGCGCCTTAGAGTGGACACCCTTAGAAGTGTCTACTATAATTACCGAAACAAAATTTTGGAGCTATGAATAAAAAAACTGGGACTATGAACAAAAATTGGGACGGGGCTATTAGGGTGTCCGCTTTAGAGTGGACACCCTTACGGTTACGCCACTCCAAAAATTCACGTTGCATTTTCATCTTCTTCCTTCAAATTGATTTTCATCACTCACCCTTCTGTTGCATTTTCATCTTTTCCTTCAAATTGATTTTCATCACTCACCCTTCTGTTAACTATTTCACTCGACCAAGCGATCATGCCCCAACAAGATTCCAACACCCTTCAACAACCCCTTCTCGTAAGCTAGTATTCAATTTTGTGAAATCCCCTCTGATTTTCGACTCGTTTTTTGATTGATTTGGTTGTTTGATTTTGAAGGAAACCGAGGAGGAGCAGAGGCTGCAGTACTTGGAGTTCGTGCAGGCCGCCTCCTTCCACGCTCTCTTGTACGCCGCCAAACTCTACGCTTACGCTAAGGAGAATTCTGGTCCCTTGAAGACCGGCGTCGACACCGTCGAGGGCACCGTTAAGACCGTCGTCCGCCCTGTTTATCACAAATACCAAGGCGTCCCTGTTGATGTTCTCAGATTCGTGGATCGTAAGGTATATTCTTCATCTTTATCTTTTTGATCGATTGTTGTTGCGTTATAGGGTTTGTTTCTTCTAATTTGATGTCGAATTGTATTTGAATTTGTTTGTTGGAGAAAAACAAAGTGCATGAATTGGGGATTATTAATTTGTTTACATTTCAGTCACTGGATTGAGCGTTGTGTTTATATATCTCAATGCCAAATTTATCAATTGCACTCAGCGTTAATAGTTTTGTTCTTTTTTTACTAATTTAGTTGTCAAAATTGTGCAAAATGAGTCTATGGCTTAATAAAAGAGGATAAGAGGTGCTCTCCTTTTGGTTGGTTTTCGATCAATAAATTCCTCGCATTGAAAGGCTAACAATTGTTGGAATTGGTTATATAGATGGATGAGTCGATTAGCAAAGTGCAGGGCCGTGTGCCCCCGGCCCTGAAGCAGGTGTCGACTCAGGCGTTTGAGGCGGCCCAGAAGGCGCCTGCTGTGGCTCGATCAGTTGTTTCAGAGGTGAAGAACAGTGGAATGGTGGGAATTGCATCAGGATTGGCACAAACAGTGTATGCCAAGTATGAACCTGCTGCGAAGGATCTTTACTCCAAATACGAGCCTGTGGCCGAGCAGTATGCTTCCACTACATGGCGCTCGTTGAACCAGCTGCCGCTGTTCCCTCAGTTTGCGCAGGCTGTTGCTCCCACGGCCAGCTACTATACCAACAAATACAATGAGGCAGTGCAGCAAGCAGCTGGTAAAGGGTGGCAGGTTGCATCGCATCTGCCGTTGGTGCCCACAGAGAAGATTGCCAAGGTTCTTAGCTCACAAGAATCGACTGTCACTGTCTAGTCGAGTGATCAATATCTTTGTGTTATGGGCTGATATGATTTTCTTTGTTTTTTCATTGGTTTCTGTTTGTATGAAGCAAATTTAGTTGTTTTACTGGGGTTTATTAAGTTGGGATTAATACCTACTACAATGCTGCTTTTGATTATGAATATAATTTCTGTGATTTTACTAAACAGCTACTTTTTGCAATGAACTTGTCCAATTTGTGAGTTCTCATTTTCCTGTCTTTTGTCATTGCCAATATAGTTTGTTAGATGTTTGTTCTTCAGCTAGAGCAATTGTTTTGTTAGTTGGGAAAACTATGGGATCAGCCAAAAGAGGCATAGGAAGTTCCCATTCACTCCACCACACCCATAATTCACATATTCATATCATCTTAGAGCTTTGGAATAAGCAAAGCAAGACAGATTTCAAGAGGAGTATATGATACAAATGGTTCATGGACAATTGTATTTGCACTTTCGCGTGCTACCTCATAAATTTTATTAGCACTAGTATCTGGAATATAGAGGGAATTATATTAGTCTTTTTGCAATATTTTGTGACATTTCTACCATTTTCAATTTTTTGAACTCAAGGCTATATTATGTCCTTTTACATTTGACTATGATTCCAGGGACTTAAACTACACATATGAATTAATATTTTAAAAATTATATTTATAACAGGATTAAAATTTAATATCTTGAGGAATTGATTTCCTAGGTTCTATACCAATCAAAACATCAATTCAATCCAAATTCATTAAGATTTAGTTATCATGTTACAACAATATTAATTCATCCTATCTAAATATGTACCTGGAGCTGGAACAGGGGCTAACCGTGGCTGGAAATTTTGGGCAAATTTAGTTAATTACCTATAAGCCATTTCCATCAAACTCAATCCCATTTTTTAGTATATGTCACGCCAAAAAATAGTTTACTCCAACTATTTACACGGAATTCAAATTTTACATCGTTTTTTTAGTATATGTCTCACAACATTTTTAAAATAACGTCATATTTGGTGTTGTTTCATAGAAAAACCCAAAAATGGATTTGTTTGGTACTCCCTACGTCTCAAGGGAGCTGAGTCATTTTTTGTGCTCGTTTTGAAGAAATGATAATAAATATTTAAATTGTAAATGGTGTAGAGTAAGAGAGAATAATATAGATAAGACTCTCCCTTCCATTATTCGCTCTCTTACTTTACTTTTTCTCTACTTTAACTATTTATTATCATTTTTATAAAACGAGTGGAAAAAAAATGACTCAACTACCTTTGAACATAGAGAGTATATGATAGGAGATGGGTACCATTCAGGGGCGGACACAGTAAGAGCCGGCGGCTTAAGCCCTTCCCAATTTTTTTTTACATTCATCCTATGCTAAATCTTTTGAAATTTTCAATAAAACAGTCTCTAGCCATTCCTAAATCAATGTGATTGAGGATTAAATCGTGTGAGATTAATGTTAACAAGGGGCTGAAGGTGCCCGAAGCAGCAAAATTGAATCCGAGAATTCAAAATTTGCAAATGTGAATTGACTATTGAGAAATAATTGGCTGTTACAGCCGGTTTGGGGAAGAAGATAAGGCCACCCGCAACGCGTTACGCGGGTGGCTCGAGTCCCGTCCCTCCATGACAAGACGGGCGCGGGACGCGTTGCAGCGTCCCGTCCCGTCACCATTCTGCTGAGACCCCCGTCACGCCGAGACAGCGCGCGAGCTGTCTCGCCACGCACTTGCGCGACGTGGCGCGCTCCGGGGCGATGCGTGACGCCCACTCGCTGGCCCGCGAGTGGGTTTCGTCACGCTGACGCAATAAATTATTTTTTTAAAAAAATTAAATTTAATAAAAAAATAAATAAATTAAAATTCAAAAACGGTAATATTACCGTTTTCGACCGTTTTCCCTTTTTAAATTTTTTTTATTTTTTTACTCTATAAATATTCTTATTTCATCCTCATTTCACACACAAACACACATCTAATCCTCTCAAATCATCTCTCTTTCCACTCCAATTTTCATCTCAAATCATCTATTTTATTATTCTCTCAGAGTTAATCGATCTAATGGATCCATTTGAGCAAATGCGTCGAATAATGGAAGAATCACTTGAACAAGATCGACGCCGAGAGGCGGAGGAAGCTGTGCCGCCCCAAAGACGCTCCCGGACATACATCCATCGTAACCGGGAGGAAGCCGCCGCAAAGTTAGTACGCGACTACTTCTGCGATAATCCGGTATGGGGAGATACCTACTTCCGTCGCCGTTTCCGCATGCAGTGACCACTATTTCTCCACATCGCAAATACATTGGCGGCCCGAGAAGAGTTCTTCCAAGAAAGGTTTGACGCCGTTGGCCGTCCCAGCCACACGACGCTGCAGAAATGTACTGCAGCAATCCGTCAGCTTGCGACTGGACAAATGACGGATGTGTTCGATGAATACCTCTACATTGGAGAAAGCACTGGGAGAATGTGCTTGATCCAATTCTGTAAAGGCGTTTGGGCAGCCTTCACCGACGAATTTCTCCAGAAGCCAAGCACGACAGATTGCCAGTTTCTGCTCCGCCTTCACGAAGAAGTGCATGGATTCCCCGGGATGCTTGGCAGCGTCGATTGCATGCACTGGCAATGGAAGAATTGCCCGGTGGCGTGGAGGGGGTCGTACACGAGCGGCCACAAAGGCACCCACCCCACCGTTATACTCGAGGCCGTTGCCGACTACCGGCTCTAGATCTAGCATGCGTACTTCGGGGTCCCCGACTTGAACAACGACATAAACGTGTTCCACCAATCCGACCTCTTCGCCGAAGTTTTGGATGGTAAAGCGTCGGCCATCAACTTCACCGCTAACAACCGGTGCTATAAAATGAGGTACTATCTTGCCGACGGCATCTACCCGAAGTGGCCAACCTTAGTGAAGACGTGCACCGGGCCTGTGAACGCAAAGCAGGCTCTTTTTGCGCAGAAGCAGGAGGTTGCTCGGAAGGATGTGGAATGAGCGTTCGGGGTTCTCCAAGCGCGCTTCAACATTATCAAAGCCCCGACTCGTACGTGATTCATGGAGAGCATGGTCGACATCATGTATACGTGCATAATCTTGCACAACATTATTGTCCAAGACGAAGGACCCGATGCGGGAAATTGGTTCGACCCTGAAGCCCCTGGAAGCTCAACCGCAAGTAGTCCGCCTCGAAGTGGAGTGCATCCGTCTATACAAGAACGATTGTCTATTCCGGCAATGACACTTGACTCTACCGCCCACGCCCAACTCCAAGATGATCTAATTGAACACATTTGGGCAAACTTTGGCAACCAGTAGACGCACATCATCGTCGGTAGGAATTAAATTATGTATTTTTCATTTTTTTGGATTTTTAATTATGTTTTGTTTTATTGTTTTAAGAATGTAATGTTGTAATTTTATTTTATTTAATGAAATGTGTTTTTATTAATTGAATTTATTGAAAATAAAAATAAAAAATGAAAATGAATTTAGAGCATCAAAATATACAGAGTTGAATGACCTGACGTGGACTTCATCAAACAGCGATCGATGACGTTTGCTTTTTCTCATACGCATCTATTATAAATTTGGTTTGACTAAGATTTTCTTACGTCCGTGGAATTTTTATGGTCAATAATTTACATTTTAATTTCTAATATTTTAAATTATATCTTTTATTTATTTATTTTGCCACGAATTAAATTATGTATTTTTTAGGATTTTAAGTTGTATTTTTATTTTATTTAATGAAATGTGTTTTTTATTAATTGAATTTGTTGAAAATAAAAATAAAAAATGAAATTGAATGAATAGTAATTTAAGAAACGGTTAAAGGACGGATAAGAGATGGAGGGTTGCAGGTTCCGTCCCTTAATTAAGAGATGGAGTAAAAAAGTACCGTGAGACCCATGAATAGTAATTTAAGAGACGGTTAAGGGACGGATAAGAGACATTGTTGTAGATGGTCTAACCCACCCAATTCTAAAATAATTAATTATTCCTTGAAATTTGTGTCGATTATGATTGACCATTGATATCTACTGTACCTCAGTCCCACAATAAGGGCATCAGTAGTGGGGCGCCCTAAGGCGCGCCCTAAAGCCCATCGCACCACCACGTCAGTATTTTATCCTCCTACCCTTTCACCTGCAGTGGGGCGCCCAAAGCATTTTCTTTTATTTGAATATTTAAATAAATACAAAAATTGGGAAAAACCTTCATTTCATTTATAAAATTAATACATTACAATACGAATTAAAAAAAAAGTGCAAACTCAGCGACGACGGTTACGGGCCCACACTTCTTCAATCATGTCATTCATGAGCTGAGCATGGTCTTGTTGGTTGCGCATTGAGGCCTGTCGGACTACCGCCCTCCGAGGAACTCCGGTCGTCGTCATGGTTCATTTTGGTTTGTGAGATATGGAGAAATGTAAGAGATGGAGAAATGTGAGAGATGAGAGAAATGAGAGATGCGAGAAATGTTCGTATGAAAAATAGAATGAGAAACGAGGTTTAATAAATAGACAAAATTCGAAAAACAAAAAACAAAAACGCGTTGCATCGTCCGCGCTATCGTCCGCGTCGCCCACAGTGGGCGGGCGATGCCATATCGTCCGCGCTTCCTCCGCGGACAAAAAAGGAAAGAGTGCATATTCTTGTGGGACGGATGGAGTAATTTTTATTTATTTATGTTGGTTTAGAGTTTTTTATGCTAGAATTAGAATTTGAATATTTTGTTTAATATTTTTTCATATATTACTAAAAAAAAATTATATTCTGTATCTACGATTAATTGTCTTACTTTGACTTAGTCTGAGTTTTAAGAATTATATTAGAAAATGAATAAAAAATTAGTGGAATATGAGTTATATTTGTATATACTTGTTTTATAACGAGTTTTATGAATTATATTAGAAAATGAATGAAGAAAATTAGTGGAATATGAGTTATACTTTGTTGGAAATATTGAAGCCTTTTAGACGGGCAAACTCTTGCTATTACAAAAGAACCAAAAACTGGAAGGTAAGTAAAACAAAGTAAATACAATAAAAGAAATTTGATCCCCAGCATTTCTTTCGATTGTATTAGTTAGAGTACCGCCTATACACGGCTTGGGAATTTCTTCCATTATTTCTAACAATCGCAATTAGTGTACTCTTCTAAGACATGGTTATATCAATCGAAGTTGGAGAAAACATGAGCTTCAAAGCTGGAATGAAGAAACAAACAGTACCAATGTTCATGGGCTACGAAATGGTTAATTCCTTGAGATCTAATCGTTTGTCATTTGACAAGCAAGACCAATTTAGACTTGGTAGTAGTAATTGGGATGCATATGTTGTTGAATATACCAATGCACATATGGTTCAATATAATTGTGTACTTATTGGTGGAGACAATATTATGCAAATTATTTGAACGTGTTGTTATAAACTACAATGATCACGAGATGGTCGCAATGGTCTCCGATGTGAACCATGGTAACAATCCAAATGAATGGTTTGTTGATACAGGTGCCACATGTCATGTGTGCTCTGAAAGAAGCTTTTTTTCTACCTACAAATCTGTTGGAGGTAGAAAAGTACGTATAGGAAACCAAGCCTCTTCTAAGGCGGTTGGTGTGGGTAATGTGTTCCTAAAATTAGGATCTGGAAAGTTCTTACCCTTAGGGATGTACTGCATGTCCCAGACATCCGAAATAATTTGGTGTCAGGCTCACTTCTAGTAAATCATGGCTTTTCACTAGAATTTGAGTGTGAAAAGGTTATATTTACCGAGTATGAAAAGTTCATAGGTGAAGGTCACCTAGTGAATGGGCTTTTTGAGCTGAATGCTACGGTCATTCACCGTGGAAAAGGAATAAGCAATAAGGAAGATGACACATCCTCTTATTTGCTTGAAAGCTCTGATTTATGGCATAATAGATTGGGACATGTAAATCTAAATGCTATAAAAAGATTAGTAAATCTTAATTTACTAAAAGTAGATAAGTTTAACTCACAAGAAAGATGTGAAGTGTGTGTTGAAGCCAAAATGGCTAAACTGCCGTTCCATTCGGTAGAGCGAAGCACAAATCCTCTTGAATTGATCCATACAGGCGTATGTGATTTAAAATTTGTGCAAACTAGAGGTGGTAAAAAGTACTTCATCACATTTATAGATGATTGCACAAGATATTGTTACCTTTACTTATTAAGAAGTAAAGATGAGGCAATTGAAGCGTTTAAAGACTTCAAAAATGAAGCCGAAAATCAACTTAATTGTCGAATTAAGTGTGTTCGAAGTGATAGAGGTGGTGAGTATGTAGCCCCGTTTGCAGAATTATGTCATGCAAGTGGTATAATTCACCAAACAACGACTCCATATTCTCCCCAGTCAAATGGAGTTGCTGAACGAAAAAATTGAACACTTAAAGAGATGATGAATGATCTGTTGATTAATTCTGGTTTATCCCAGAACATGTGGGGGGGAGGCTGTGTTAACAGCGAATCATATCCTGAATAAAATTCCACAAAAAAGTAGGGATGTGACTCCTTATGAGTTGTGGAAATGGAAGAAACCTTCATATTCATACCTCAAAGTGTGGGGGTGTTTAGCGAAGGTAGAAGTGCCACCTCCGAAACAAGTTGCAATAGGCCCTAAAACAGTCGATTGCATCTTTATTGGCCATGCACTTAATAGTAGTGCCTATCGTTTCCTAGTCCATAGGTCAGCTGTGCCTGGCGTGGCTGAAGGAGCAACGATTGAGTCAAGGAATGCAATATTCTTTGAGAATGTTTACCCTTGCAAGAGGCAAGATGATCGTTCTAGTGAAAGAATGATGGATGAATCCACTAGTTCTAATCCTCCAAAAAGGACGAGGTCAAGTCCTGAGGATGTTGAACCAAGACGTGGTAAACGAGTTAAAGTTGCTAAAATATTTGGTCCCGACTTCATAACTTTTATGTTGGATGACGAACCAAAGTCATTGGCGGAAGCTCTGTCTGGCCCAGACGCGGCGTGGTGGCAAGAAGCTATCAACAGTGAAATTGAATCCATCATGAGAAATAACACTTGGGTGTTAGTAGACTTGCCTGAAGACTGTAAGCCTTTAGGGTGCAAGTGGATTCTGAAAAGGAAATATAAGCCCGATGGTACTATAGATAAGTACAAATCTCGCCTAGTTGTCCAAGGCTTTAAGCAGAAAGAAGGGTATGACTTTTTTGATACTTATTCACCTGTTACGAGAATCACTTCCATTGGGGTGCTTCTAGCGATTGCTGCTTTGCACAATCTTGAGATTCACCAAATGGATGTGAAAACTGCGTTTCTGAATGGTGATCTAGAAGAAGAAATATATATGGAACAACCCGAAGGGTTTGTTGTGCCTGGGCAAGAGCGTAAAGTATGCAAACTGGTAAAGTCATTATATGGGTTGAAGCAAGCACCATTACAATGGCATTTGAAATTTGACAACGTGATGTTGGCAAATGGATTCACTATCAATGAGTGTGATAAGTGTGTTTACATTAAGAACACAGATAACGGGTTTGTTATTGTGTGTCTGTATGTTGATGATATGTTGATAATGGGCAGCGATAGTGCCATTATTAATGAGACAAAAACATGTTGAAAAGAAATTTCGATATGAAAGATATGGGTCTAGCTGATGTGATTCTTAGAATCAAAATATTGAGGACTAATGAGGGAATTGCCTTAACGCAATCTCATTATGTTGAGAAAATGCTTAAGAAATTCAACTCGTTTGATTGTAAGCCAGCAAAGACTCATTTGGAGCTCAATGTCCATCTGAGCAAGAATATGGGTGATTCTGTTGCTCAAGAAGAGTATGCAAAGGTCATAGGAAGTTTGATGTTTATCACAAACTGTACTCGACCTGATCTTGCTTGTCCTGTAAACAAGTTGAGCCTATTTACGAGTAACCCGAGTAAGGAACATTGGAAAGCTCTGTGTAGAGTTTTGAGATACTTGAAGTATACTATTAACTTTGGGTTGCATTACACAAGATACCCCCAAGTACTTGAAGGGTACTGTGATGCAAATTGGATCACTGATTCAAAAGACTCATTTTCGACAAGTGGGTATGTGTTCATTGTGGGGGTGGTGTTGTTTCATGGAAATCAACGAAACAGACGTGTATTGCTCGTTCTACCATGGAATCTGAGTTTATCGCTTTGGATAAAGCAGGGGAAGAAGCCGAGTGGCTCAGAAATTTCCTAGAATGTATTCCATGTTGGAGGAAGCCAGTGCCCGGAGTATTGATACACTGTGATAGCAAAGCAGCTATAGGTAGAGCACAAAGTAGCTTTTATAATGGTAAGTCTCGACATATTCGTCGGTGACATAATACCATAAGGCAGTTGATCACAAGTGGCATTATCTCAGTTGACTATATAAAGTCAGTGGATAACTTAGCGGATCCGTTAACAAAAGGTTTAAACCGTGATCAAATGCATAAATTGCTAAAAGGAATGAGACTGAAAACCACATTTTAAAAGATGTGTATAGTGGTAACCCAACCATACGATTGGAGATCTCATGGGATTGGTTTAATGGGAAAACGAAGCTATACAAATCTAGTTGTAACACTCATAAGATTTTAATCTTCGCCCATTCTTTAGAAAGCATTGAGTGTTGTAACCTGCACGTGGTAAGAGGTTAAGTCTTTTGACTTTTAATGATTCTTGAAATCTCAAGGAGATGCAGTATGGCAGGATACTCATGAAAGAATCACCTATGTAAGTGAGAAGTGGGGCCGCTTCGTGTGTGTGAGTCACTTATGAATTCCAAAGAGGTGTTCCACGGCCGAAACGGACACAAACGTGAGAACTGATGGAGTTGAGACAATATTGTGTTGATGCTATTGACTAGGTATACACCAAGGAGGAATAGTTCAAGGCATCGCGTCCACTAGTCAGCCGGTATGTCCGATAGTTTTGACTATGGAAGGTTCAAAACCACAAGTTACCTCTCCAAATACAGTATCGTTTCCTGAGAACTGAGCAAAAGAGTCTACATGCATGCATACACGTCTTGTGTTGGTTTGAGCTTGCAGTGCTCTAACCAATGTGGGGGATTGTTGAAAACGTGTGATAATATGAAAGGCTTCTAGCTTTTCACTTTCAAGTCTTTTGGCCTTTCATGTTTTATGGTTTCCCTTAATTCCAAGACCTTTGAGGTGGTCTCCCCTATCCTATAAATAGATGGGTTTTAGGAGAAGAGAACATAACAAAACAAATCACTCTCTCTTCTCTCTAGCTTAAGCATTCTAGTTCGCATTAGGAGCATTGCATTGCTCGGTTCTCGCCTCCAATTCAAGTTCGCCGGAGCCTACGAGTTTGAGGTGCTTCAACTCGATAGGAGGAAAGTCGTTTCATCTTTGGGGACATTACGCCAATCCGTGAGCACTAGCCGGGGCGTATTTCGTCTTGCGGAGAGAGGGATACCTCGACTCGACTTAAAGAAGACTATAGTTTGTATCTTGTTCCTTTTATTGTATTTACTTTGTTTTACTTACCTTCCAGTTTTTGGTTCTTTTGTAATAGCAAGAGTTTGCCCGTCTAAAAGGCTTCAATATTTCCAACATACTTTTATATACTAGTTTTATAATATATCGTGATTAGAATGAGTTAGTCATGTGGAGTCCACTTATCGAAACAAAAGAAAAAAAATAAGACCATTATTCGTGGACGAAGAAAGTCTATAGTTCAACTCCTACTATAATTTTTTCCTGCTTCCACCACCGGTAGTGTTGCACCCAATTGGGACACCAGATTTTGCAGCCAAATGCTTAGGTAGGGGGATAGCCAAAGACCCAATTGATGGGAACTCGAAAGGCATACCTCCGATAACAATGAGGCACATACAATCTTGGCCATTATTCATTAAAATAACCTTAGAGATGAATATAGAGAGAATAAGTCAATAAACTAAAATGGACATAAATAGTCTTAGGGTTCAAAAATTTGAAAAGAGTAGAAATGCCCAAAAAATATGCAAAAGGACCAAAAATGTGATTACCTCCATTGTGGTACTAATAAAATTGACCAGGTGACGCAAAAGTGCAAGTGCAATCGTCCAGGCACCAGATGAAGATGGCAGATTCACTGCAAGGATTTTAGACTCCGTTTTATTTTAATAAATCTTTGCTATTATATTTTTATTATTGACCGATAATTAAATGATCAGTTGTGTTTCTACAAAACTCAAAAGATTGACGTGTACGCTGTAACATAAAGATTTAACACCAAGTAACCACTGGTCAATCCAGAACTTTTTATTTGAGGTACGATATTTAATAAAAGTGATTTGTTCCTTAAAAATTCGATCAATCATTTTTTCTTTTGTTAGATGTGAATTCCTTATCTTAATATAATTATATGGTTATAAAAGATAATTTTAAAAAAAGTTATTTAGAACTTTTATATAGGTATAAATATATTACTCCAATATATATTTGAAATTTCTTATATCGATTGAAAATATAATAATTGACATAAATTATCTAAGAATGATAATAAGAAGAGAGTAAAAAAAATATTTGGAGTAGTATATTTGAGAGAAGTAGAAAAAATATATTGAGTAATTGAGAAAAGTATAAAACATATGAAAACGCAATTAATGGAAGTCGAACTCGGGTGTAAGGCTAAGACCTAGTTGTTTCCTACTGTTGCGCAAAGCACATTTTTAGAAATTGTTTCATCGAAAGAGTATATAAATACGAACAATATTTGAGGGTATAGTTATACTCCCTTGTTCTACATTGGCTCCGCCAGTGCAAATAACAATGATGTTTGAGGTTAAGTGTGTGATTGGTACCCTTGCAATACATTAACAAGATTATTGAGCTTAAACGTGTTTCAAGCTATTTGTGTTTACATAAAGAAGAGTTGTGAGTGTTTGGTAGAAAAAAAAACTCCATAAATGTGGGCTGTGATGTGTTTGGTAGAGCCCATACAATTGTGAAAATGAGTGTTGTTTTCCTAGATTTGCCCTCAACTGAAAAAAATGCAGTAAATGCAACAAGCTTGATACAATTACAAATTATGAGAAGTGACTATATTGGCCCTCACAATCTTATAACCAATTACATACTTTAAGCAAAAGATCTACAAATTTTTGAAGGAAAGGAAGAGATGGGAAATGAGGAAGAAGATGCAACTAAAGAAGAAATGGAGAAGCTATAAGAAAGATGACATGATTTTAAATGGGGAGAGAAAGTGTATGTCAGTTTGAAAAATTAATACGTGCAACAAATGTCAAATCTGCATCAAAATGTAGAATGTGACTATAAAATTGCCGTATCTCTCTCATCACAAATAGACTAAAATGATCTGTAAGGATTTGAAGGTATTTTGGACAAAGAAAGAGTTTAAAAATTATTTCAACAATATTAAATCAAAGTTTAGTAATGTGTAAGATATTTGTTAAAGAATGAGGTCGCCTTTAATAGTATGACAAAGTTGTAAGTTAAAAAAATTTAGCTCACTCAATTAAATTTAAAACAATAATGGTATCTAGGCCTGTCAAATCGGGTATCCGCGGATACCCGATCCGAAATTTTCAGGTACCCTATCCCGAAATTCACAAAATCCAATATCCGACCCGAATTTGATTTCGGATACCCGGATACCCCACTCGGTTATCCAGTCCCAATTGTGATTTTGATTTTTTTAACCTTCACTGCTCGTAGCTGAAGGCGGTAACGAAGGCGGCGGCTATGGATGGCGGTTGAGCGTGACGGTGGCGGGGAGGGTGCCTTGTCGCTGGCCGCTGGGAGAGGGCCGAGGCGGAGGTGGACGGCGGAGGAGGGAGGGGCGAGAGGGTGACGGGAGGCGGAGAGGGCTCGGCGCCCACTTCATTCTTCAACTGAATAATATTTGAATTGGGAATTGGGTTAGGCCGTTTGTGCCCTTGGGTTATTCTAATTTTACTAAGTCAGAATTTGTATTTGACTCATTAATTAATAGTAATAATTTATAATTTAAAATTAAAATAAACTAACAATATATAAAATTAAAAATAATCGGGAAATTCGGGTATACCCGATATCCGAAAATCTAAAAATTGAGTACCAGATCCCGAACCCGAAACCCAAAAAATCGGATATCGGGTATCCAATTACTCGATTTTTCGGGTTTGGATATCGGGTATCCAATACCCGATACCCGATATCCATTTTGACGGCCCTAATGGCAGCAGTCTTATTGACTAATTAACTAGTAATAAGAAAAAATCAACCTTAGCCTTGTTTAACCAAATAATATTCAATTTATTTAAATTTGACTAATGGGAATAGAAAAAATTTAAATAAATTTAAATAAAAGAAATAAAACAAAACTAATAGGATATATAAATATACTAAATTTTAATATGTATACAATTATTATATCAATCAATTGTGAATATCTTTTTACAATTCATCAAAATATGAGAAAAGATTTTGCATTTAAAAATTTAATGTGTAAGAAACTAAGAATAATTGTATTGGTGATTTTTAAGAATCAAACTAATGATATATTTTTAATATAAAATACAGTATATGCAAATAAGTAATGGATAGATATTGTGTATATATAATTCTGTGGCCCAGAACCGAAGGATTATTATTTTTCAACACAAATGTTCCAATAATTTCCAACACAAATGCGATCTCTGTGAGCTCTGTCTATTGATAAGGTTTAGGACACCTTAATTATTGTCCTAATTCAAATCTTTAATTTCGACCAAGAAAAGAAGGCATAAAGCATTTAATTTTTTAATAAAGTTATCAATAATATTACAAGTATTCATTTGAATTTAATAACAAATTTAGAACATAACAAGAAGTAAATGATTAAGAGTTAATTAAGCTGGCAAACGAGTATTGAGTAAGATATTATTGATAGCATCATTTTTTAATCCTAATTAGTATAGTACTCCTAATTACCTAACCACTGATTATTTGCATACATAATTCCATTGCTGATTTGATTTCAAGGGAGAAATTCCAAAATTCCAAAACCCTTTTGGGATCTCAGAAATGTCAGACGAGGAAGAAACGCAGCCCACTGATGACCAGAAAATCGAAATAGCCAAATGGTTTCTCCTCAATGCTCCTGCCGGCGAAATCCAATACATCGCCAAAGGTAATCTCAAGATCAATGCTCATGCATGTGTATATTGTGTATATACGAATAACTATCCTACTTTTTGACCAATTCCAAATTTAATTATACTTGCGCAGATATGAAGGCGGTTTTGCAGGATGAGACGCTGTACACCACGGCCGCCGCAGTGGCATTTCCTCTTTACAACAAATCCCACATGATCTGCCTCGATTTTCCTGATAGAAGCGGTGAGGTAACGCCCATTGTGCGATCAATTTGCCCTAATTATGTTGTCTCTGTAATTGTTAAATTATATTTTCCGAGCCTTGTTCTTTTACTTCTCTCATTATGCTCAGTTTGCATATATTTTCCGGGAAATTATTTTGAATCAATATATATCTGCTCTTTATAAATGGCGAGGGTTTAATATGAATTAAGCGCAGACTATATGAATAGGTAGAAAATTGACTTCAGTGAATCCATAAAGAGTTTTGGAAGATTTAAAACATTAGCTAAATTTCCCTCCACATAGTACTTTTTAGAATGAAGAATGATCATTTTCCATCTCATTGCTACAAGATTTGTTCCTTTCAGCTGTATAATTTGCACAGAACTAGAATGGACATGTGTTTTAATAGCTATTATTGCATGTTAAGAAGTTTTACATCTGTGCTGCAGTAGCACACAATGCTAAATTTGTAATCTTAAAATTGCTTTAGCTTTGTGGTTCGTGGTGTTAAATGTTTGGAAACAGGGGCAGTTTGCACAGACAAGGTTCTCTAGCTTTTAAACAGCTTTATGAGGAAACTTGAATCCTATTATAAATAAACGGACATCATGTCAGATACACTTGAAACTAGGATTGAAATCTTCATGCGCGTTCTTTTTCCCTTGTCTGAGTAGGCTCTATGGTTGATATAGAATTTCCTTTTCTGTTTTCACATGTTTGTACTTTCTTTATCTTTGATGTTATCAGGTTATGGTTACACCATTTAGTGAGATTGGCGAGAACGAGTATGTTGATCCTAGGACTGCTCAAGTTGCAGTTGTTGACCATGTGAATCAGGTAGGTATCTTCAGTTGATTGCATGAGTATTGAGGTCATGCATTTGGAGGACTTAATCTTATTGTGTACATGATTAGGTTTTTCTGTCTCTTTTAGTATGGACTTTATTTTATGACAAATGTTATAATTTATACTCCCTTATTTATTTTAAGGTTGCAGTACATGTAACATATTCAGCAACATAGTAAAGAAAATTAAAATTGGCTAAATACTTCCATCAAATTAAATGGTTGTATGAGATCATCTATTCAACTTCAAATTTAGTTTAGCTTTACTGGTCTTCTAGATTAAAAAAACCCTCAAGCAGTGGTACCAAAAACTGCTCAGTCCAGTTGCTAGATGGCTTACAGCAGAAAAGTGGAACCTAAAACTGTTCAATGAAAGTTCTTAAGCTCAACTCTATAAGTTTTGTCAAGTAGATGACCTGTTTTTCTCAAATGGATGATTTGTTTTGCTTTTGTGGAGATGCATGCAATATGTGAAATTGCTAATACTCGTGAATCAAACTAAAAGCTCCTAATGAATGTATTTCACTGATATTGATACACTTGAAAGAGGAGTTAAAATGGTTTACCATGCTGAAAGCTGGAACTTGGATGTGGTGGGGCAGTAGTTAGAAATATTGGGAAGAGTTGGCAGCGGTGGTTATTTGGATAGTGAAGGAGTGTGTTAGTGCAGTAATTATGATGATGATGATGTACAATTTGGCAGAGAATCAGAATGAACTCCTACTTTGATTTCATTATTATCCATTGTGCTACACAATACATCTAGGTAATATAGGTTTTATGGATTATGTGCGTATCTTCTTTTTATGTGAATGATGCTAAGAAAGCATTGAGAACCAAACTTGACCCGTACTAGTGTGTTCTAATTCGCATATTTAATAGTCACTTATAATTTTTTCTACCGAGCCTTTAGTTTGGGGAACTAGGGTTAGAAGGGCCATTGTTTCTATAACTGAACTTAACTCAGCAAAGCATAAAGCATACTAATGTCTTTAGTGTACATGAGTTCCATCAGAACTTTTTCTGTTTTCATTTTACAGTGTTCTGTGTTAATCAGGTCTGTAGACGTGCTCGGCCTGCAAATGATGAAGAACTTCCAACACCATATATTGAGGAATATCGGTGTGCTCCGTGTTTTCCTGTTTTTAAATTTAGTCTAGTACAGAAATGAAAAGGCTGTTGTGTTGCTCTCAGTAAACTAGCAGCTGGCAAAATAATATTTTATGGCGTCATTCCCAAGAGCCTGGTTTTACTGATGTTCTTTCTGCAGGTATGCCTTGGATATAGAAGTTACTAAGTATGTAAGTGAAGCATACCCAAAAGGAATCTGTTCAGTTTATTGTGTTAATGGGAAAGATGTGGAAGAACCAGGCATGGATTTTGATCTTGTTGTGGTAATTTCTGCTGCTAGACTCAACCCTCAGAATTTCTGGTAAGTTCTGTTATTAGTACTGTAATGTACTCACATATGATACATTCCTATCTGCCTTGGTGAATCATCATGATGAGTGGAGATAGTCTGCGACTCTGCGTAATTCCATATACTATATACGTATATACATCTACTAGTCGAAGGAAGATATCTGGAGATATATATTCTGAATCATGTTCTGACAATTAATTTTAAGCTCTAATCTTATCTGGGCAAGCGTGACGACTTTTGAAAATGAAAAAGCTTGATCTACCCACTGGAACTAATTCACAAAGTAACTGAACAAATTCATAACAGACTTATAAATTTGCAGGGGGGAAATCTTGAAAATATAAAACACGAAAAAAAATCTAAATAGGGATCATGACCATATTGGTACATGGGTGATGGGGAGAAAAAGCTTATTAATTGAATCGAAATTCGGCATGTGTGCTTGTTTGTTTGTTTGATATTGTATTTATAGCATAGAATGACCGGAGATTCTGTTGAAAAGTCATCCTACAGAGATACAATCTTCATAATTCTTGCTTGTCTAGTTGTCTTTCTTCTTACACTTTCATTAATTTGTCTAGCAATGGAAGTTGGCGATCAATATGGAATGTGGAATTCAAGGATGAGGCACAATTTGTGGAAGTTAGAGGTACACTTCAGGTAGTCTTCAATTTATGATATGAGATTCTATAGGAATTTATATTCTTTATTCCAATTGATGTCATACTTTTGCATCAAAGGGTAAATACAGAAATATAGAGAAACATGAATTTTGTATTTTATGTAGGTTGGCGCCCACTACTTTGAGGAGGGGAATGTCCAGTTAGATGCAAAGCATGAGTGCAAAGATTCCACTATGTTAATGGTAATGCTTGAAATCGAATATGTAGTGTATTCTTTGTTCATGTGTGGTTGGTTCATGTTACTGGCAGCTTAGAATGGAAATGGTGACATACAGTTTGGTCCATTTTTGGAATGTTAGTTATGTTAGCTGTGACAATGGTCTATAGACAAGTCTGGTCTATTTAACAATTAAGTAATTGACATATATTTACTCTGTGGCAGATATGGTGTACGCATCTTCTAGTTTAAGAATTTATGCACTCATTAAATCAAGAATTTGGATTTTATAAATTCTTTCTTTCTTTTTTATTATGACATTCTGTCCACCTTTTTATGAAATCAACATTGAGCTTTTTGCTGATTCAATTCAAGGATACCCACATTTATTGATATTATCTGTGGTTTTTAACAAAACATCGATGAGATTTTTCTGTGACACATTCTTGATAGATATACAAATTTTAGTCAGGGTTTAATCTGTGGTTGTCTGTTTGCAGTCTCTTTGTGACTCCAAATCAGGAGAACATTTTTGAGAATGTCAATACTAAATTTGTTAGCTGCAGATTAGGAGGAAAAGCCATGATGTTAAAGAGATATCATTCGGTTAAGTTAGCAGAATATAACAGAATGTTGATTATATGTGTTGATTTCTCAGTCACCTGAAGACTCTGCACATTCTGTGACCACCATTATACGCCACCACGAGACGGAGTATCTAAATTCCCTTCAGGTTCTCATTCTTTCCTTGTGCCTAGTATCTTTGTTTTCCATTTTTTTTTACTAAATCTACTGTATTGGCAGACATCCTATTCAAAATTGCCTGATGCCACCTTCAAGGTACTCTCTTGGATATCTTCCGTCTTCGTAATAGTTAGCCTCTGAGCAATTCCTATTATTGATAAATATGAATTGAAGTTTTATAATTTGTCCTTCCATGAACTAATTTTTTTTGTTTTTGTAAGCATGCTTCCTGAAGTTAACTTATAGCTTGTGATAAACTCATGCTCTGCTCTCATAATTTCCATTTTTAACATGTTTTAATTGTTGTGTATCTGCTTATTAGATGTTCTAGGTATACATTTATTTTCCTTGCACATTGACAGTCAAATAATGCATCTCAAACAGTCGATTTAGTATCATACTATTTGAATCCCTAGTCAGACCATTATTATTTCTGAGAAAGATCTGTGGGTTCTGATAAAGTCGAGATACTCTTTTGCTTTTCTGCATTGTAGGACCTTCGGAGGAAGCTTCCTGTTACACGGACCTTATTCCCATGGCATAACGCCGCACAGTTCAGCCTCAGACGAGATATCCAAAAGAGCTTGGGACTGGAAAAGAAGTAAATGATTCTTCTTCAAGGTTGATTGTTGTATACTGTAGTCTCTCCACATTCACCCCCTACATTCAAAGATGATTTTGTTTTTGTGTCTGTGTTGTATCATGCGCTTCCCCACACTGATCTCTCATTTTCGTCTGGGGCACCGGTTTACATGCCAATTGGCTTGAAATTTTCTGAAAACATATGATGTGTGTATACCTTAGGGATGTAAAGTATTCATATATTGAAAGAACTCATTTGTTTCTCATTGACCTTAGCTGCATTTTGGATGTTGCACTAACCTAGTTTTAGTAGTTAGCATAGCCTAGAAGTCAGGATGGGAAAAAAGTTACATTCCATGTCAGTTTAGTAGTATAGATTTATAAGAGTGCTATGTTATATTGGTTGGTGGTAATGAATCAATTAGTATTGAATTATAATATACTTTTGCTATATATATACCATTTGATTGTAGTGGTTTTGGGCAACAAAAATTTAAATTTGCTGCAGATAACTTCAAAAGCACTTTGCCATGGCTTCGAAAAGAGAAACAGAAATATGCAAAAGTAGATAGTGCTGTGCATGACACAAGATATAGCTAAAGCTAATATTGAACTTTGATTATCAACTAAAACAACACAACTCAAAAATTCTAAAAAAAATATCAAAACTTGACATATAATAAAAACTGATGTAGCCTAATATTAACTATAACCACAACTTGAATCTCTCTTTCATCAGCACTTGACCTCCTTCAAACCATGAGCCAGATACAGAAAAGTTGGATCAGTCGCTCCTTCCTTGTAGTATGCAAACACCATTTTCCCATCATCGTGCATGCTCTCCCCAACAAAGCTGTAATATCACCCCAAACATCGTGTCATCAAACAAAAGATTAATTACGTCGATATGTACGTGTTCATTAATGAAAGAACAATATTAATGCAGAAATGAGCACCTGAAACTTTTAATAGAATCAACTTTAGCAAAAAAAAGAAAAGTTGAATCAACTTACTATTGGAAGTCCTTGAGCTTTGAGACAAGGTATTTAGTAGCTCCTTCGATGCCTTTCTTGAACTGGTCTTGTTTCAAGTTTGGGAGTCGAGTTGTTGATATATTTCTTGAGATATGCTATGAACTGTTTCTTGTCGAAAGGAGGCTGCTCCTAAAGCGAAGCCCTTCATATAACTAGAGCATGCTAATTGCTAAAATCT
The DNA here is from genome assembly GCF_004379255.2 of Salvia splendens. Classification (NCBI taxonomy): domain Eukaryota; kingdom Viridiplantae; phylum Streptophyta; class Magnoliopsida; order Lamiales; family Lamiaceae; genus Salvia; species Salvia splendens. The sequence goes on along the minus strand of NC_056032.1, from coordinate 37,186,093 downwards.
GTATAGGAGATGACTAAGAAAAATAGCTGAGAGAAGATCCTGATAAACCAACATGATTAACGCCTTCTAGAAAGATTCGAATTTCTTAAAGGGTGGGAAACGAGAGTATGAGATTGATGAAGTAATAATGAGTGAGGCCACCATATTTTATAGCAGACCGGCGGTGTCCATGATATTTCCTACTGTCGACCGAATTGTTACCTTTTATTTGGCTTTTCCTTTTTTTTGTTCATTGAATCCGCTGCCTGCATCTCTCGTGATTTTGGTTTTGGCGACTTACCATGCTAATTCCATTAAGTTCTATAAATTTTAATTCCATATTTAAATTGAATCTATATTTTGTTTGTTGCATAATTAAATTTGGAGACTTTGTCCAAGTAGGACTCGTGCTACATTATTCATGGCTACTTGGATTTTAGTAATGGTCGGAGTTTGAATTATGATATTCTGTTTTCGTCGATCCAACAGTTTGGGATTTTATGCTTCCTCTATAACAAAAGCAAAAGATAAATTCGAAATATATAGTAGCATAATAGTCTCTCAGTCTCTGTTTTACCCAACACACATCAACTTTTTTCAACAGAGAGTATTGAATCTATTGATATTGGTCATTCATTTATCATTATCCATGACCGCCATCACTCATTTTTTTTAGTAGTATATTATATAACTTGTACGTAACTATGAACATTTATTTATATATCTTAATTAACTCGAGAAATAAATAATTCAAAAAGTAATAAATAAATACAAATAATAATTCAACAAAGAAAAATTAGAAGAAAAAAAACTAGACAAGTAGGGAGGATAAATTGCTACTTTTCCATTTCTATGTTTTGTACTACTACTATTTTACAGACACTCTCACACAAAATTTCGTTTGACAAAATGTGAATTAGTATTATCCACTCTTCTCCCCAAATGGGCAAACAAAACCTAGTTGAATAGTGCCAAAGCCCAAAAGGACTTGTAAACACCATTTAACCCGAGCGAGAGGAGGTATGATATGTTAGGAAAGAAAAAGATAATCAAACCAAGAATGCTTAGTTAGTATACAAGATTACCTGGAGTATAAGCCTAATACTGGTGCCCAAGAATATTTGGAGCACAAGCTTTGTACTTCCTTTACGAATATGAGTTCCGTTTTTCCATTTTGGTCTGTTTGCTAGTATGAATCCCCATTGGCGGACACAGTAAGGGAGGGGGAAGGGCTTAAGCCCCTTCCAAGAAGTATTTTTTTGTGTTTTTTTCTACTTTAAAAAATATCAAAAAATTCAAGTACTCATATCAGCCCTCACTAAATTAATGCCAATGAAGAATAAATCTCTGAAAGTTGAATGATAGGAATGGCTGAACTTTTAAAATGGCTGTTGTGTGTGTTCGTGAGGAACTGAACTTAAGTTAAATAAAAATGGTTGATATAGTTTTGGAGAAGAAGATGACTCAATTCCCAAAGTGAATAATACTAATAAATGATATTTTTAATTAGTGTTATTTTAGTTTTAGAAATTAGAGCCGTGCGTGTCTCACATTTTAAAATTGGTTCATACTTTAAAATAATTAAGTTTAGTGATTAATTAAACTTTTTATTCATTTTCTTTTCAATTCAATTCAATTATGTAAATATTTATTTTATAAGAATTTTTAATATTTACTTTATTGGTATAAAAATTAAAAATGAAAATTGAAAAAAATATCATGGATTGAATGTGTAATTTATTTCGTATAGGATTTGTAATTAATTGAAAAATAATTGATCTTCACATGATTTAAGTTTAAGATGTCGAGTTTGTAATTCTATAATTAGATTTTGAGGTGTTTTAATTGAAATTTTAATATTTTGTTTAATACATATATATTTTTCTCAAATATATATGCTATATATTACTATAAAAATATTCTCCAGCCGTAATATATTATTTTAATTTTTTTATTATATTTATGTTTGAGTTCTAAGAATCGTAGAAAAATACGAGTGGAAAAAAATCATGAAAATTGTGTAATACTCCCACTTTATATATTAATTTACATAAAATTATTCTTCGACGATGGACTATAAGAAAATATGAGATAATTATTCGCGAATAAGAAAGTATATACAAAATTGGAAAGTGCATATTCTTGTGGGACGGACCAAAAGGGAAATAATGCATATTCTTGTGGGACGGAGGGAGTATAACCTAGCCATGTATCACAATGTAGTCTTCAAAGTTCTTCGATGTTCTTTAATTTGAGTATTTACATTTTCGCATTTCAATTATATTTTTCAACATGGTATCAAAGCAGGTTCGATCACATGGATCGATCGTTGTCTCTATAGCAAAAAAAACACTACCAAAACAGTCGACAAGTTTGCCACAACAATTTATCCAATACTTGCCCATAGAAAAAAAACAGTTAGTCACCTCTGCGTGACATGACGGCTTCAGCTGTAGCTTTCTCGCCCTTTCAACTCCGGTCATCTTTTTTGGCCTTCTTCACCAACATAAATTTGGAGAGGGGTTGTTTTATCGGATACTTACTTAATTTTTTTATGAACATTGATAAACTATTGAATGGAAAGCAGAAGTAGTTACACGAGCCTTAAGTCTACAAATAGTCAAATACACAAGTTTTGTAAGTTTTGCTCTACAAAATACTCCTCCCGTCCCAAAAGAATATGTACTTTGAGTTTGATATGTGTTTTAATGCAGAATTGGTAAGTAAGATAGGTAGATTGAAAAAGTAATTAAAGTATTGTTAGTGGAGAATAAGTCTCATCTCATTAGAGAAAAAATAGTTTCTAAAATTAGAAAATGCATATTCTTGTGGGACGGACTAAAAAGAAAAGAGTGCATATTCTTGTAGGACGAACGAAGTACATGGCTAGTAATCTATAACTTTACATTATCCTGCCTCCTCCTTAGTCCAACCCTTTGGATACTTCTTTGGATTAGGGGTGAAAAAATACCGAAATACAGAAATACCGCATTTACCGTACCGAAAATAACAAAATTTCGGTACTGTAGCGGTATCAAGATATACTGTAGATTTGGTATACCAAATATTCGAAAATTCAGTACATGTTGAAATATTATATACTCCCTTCATCCCATAAAAATATGTGCACTTTCTATTTTCGTCCGACCCACAAAAATATGTGCATTCCATTTTTGGAAATGTATATCAATTTAATAATATAGGTCCCATTATCCACTAATACTATTTTAACTACCATTCTCCTCCTCTCTCTTACTTTACCATACTATTCTTCTCTTTCTCTCTTACTTTACCAATTTTATCTTAATTCCCGTGTCATACCCATTGCACCTATTTTTATGAGACGGAGGGAGTATATTACATTATATTTAATACATTTATATATAAAATAGAATGAAAAAGAATAAAATCTCCGAAAATCATACTCTTAAATATTTTGGGTATAAATTTTTTTTTGCATAAAGGTATTACGGTATACCGTACCATACTTCGGTATACCATAAAAGTGCGGTACAGCGCAATAAGGGTAAGATAACAGTATCAAAAATTAACCATACCGAATATTCGGAATGCTGTATACCGGAAATTCGGTATGGTATCGGTATGATATTTTATCACACCTCAATTTTCGGTAAGGTATACAGTATGACGTTCTCGGTACGGTATACCGTACCGACCCGCCCCTACTTTGGATACTTGAGATCTCTCTTCTCGTCATAGATTTCTCTTAACGCATCTCCAAGCTCATCTCTTCCCCAGTCGTTAGGGAAAACAACGTCGTCTTCCACGTAGGATGGTAAGAAGTTGCAAGGACTGCCATTTATTTTGAAGTTGCCGCAAGTCTTGGAATGTTTTCCCATCTTTTTGTCTGCCGGGTGCTTCATGCCCCAGTGTGTTGTTAGAGTTTTATGGGTGTCGAAGCCCCGTTTACAAATGTCACATTCGTAAATTGTTTGTTGTAGTTTTTGGTTAAGGGTCTCCTCCGCCTTCTTCTTGGCAGACACTGATAATGGGCGTGGGTACTCTTTCCTTGGCGGCAGAGTAGGAATGCATACTCTTTCCTTTAACATGTTTCTTCCTTTTAGGCCATCCACAATAGGAATAGCCCAGCAATAGCCCAGTCATAGCCTAGCCACTGCCACATCATCAGCACTAAAAATCCTCCTGCCACATCATAAATAGCCCAGCCATAGCCTAGCCACATCATAAATAGCCCAGCCACATCAATAGCCACATCACTAATAACAATTATATAAAATGACATAATTAACAATCACACAATATACGGAATTTAATTTACGAGACATATACGAGAAACATTAATAATACTATCCACATCACTATTAACAAATATATACAAAATGAAATAATTAATAATCTCACAATATACGGAATTAAATTTACGCCACAAAAACGAGAAAATTCACTAATATTAATAAAATTTACAAAGTACATTAATTAAAAAAAATTACATAATTAAAAAAAAACTAACGTCGTGCAGCCCTCCGCGCCCATAACTCTTCAATTAAATTCTTTTGGAGTCGAATATGAGCCTCCGTTTGGCGCATGTCGGCATGTGCTTGGAGGCGGCCGTCTTCATCGTGGGGTATCCCACTCCGTACGTTAGGGGCGGCTACGCCGTGGCTTGGACCAGCTTCATTATCGTCGTTGGCCCAATCAGTCAGTTGTGCACCTTCATCTTCGACAATCATGTTGTGCATGATTATACAGGCGTACATTATATCAGCAATGCAGTCGACGTGCCACAAACGCGTTGGCCCCTTAACTGCCGCCCATCGAGCCTGGAGCACACCAAATGCGCATTCCACGTCCTTGCGCGCCGACTCCTACCGTGCCGCAAAGTTGGCCTTCTTCTCATCTCCTGGGCATCGGATCGTCTTCACAAAGACGGGCGACCTAGGGTATATCCCATCCGCCAAGTAGTAGCCCATATCATGTCGGTTGTTGTTGGCGACAAAACTGATGGCCGGACCGACACCCTGACACTGCTCGTTGAAAAGTGGCGACGAGTTGAGGACGTTGAGGTCGTTGTTCGAACCAGCTATCCCAAAATACGCATGCCAAATCCACAGCCGGTAATCAGCTACGACCTCGAGGATCATCGTGGGATTCTTTCCCTTGTAGCCGGTAGTGTACATCCCCTTCCAGGCGGCGGGGCAGTTCTTCCACTCCCAATGCATACAATCTATGCTGCCTAACATCCCTGGGAACCCATGCTGTTCCCCGTGCATCCGCAGCAGATCCCGACAGTCATCGGGGGTAGGGCTTCGAAGGTACTGATCACCGAATATTTCAATCACGCCCTGACAGAAATACTTCATACACTCCAGGGCAGTCGTCTCACCGATGTGGAGGTACTCGTCCCACATGTCTGCAGCGCCTCCGTAGGCCAACTGCCGGATTGCCGCAGTGCACTTTTGAATAGGAGTGTGGCCGGGTCTGCCAGCCGCATCGTGCCTAAAGCGGAAATACAGATATCGTTGCTCCAATCCGTTAACAATACGCATAAACAGGGACCTGCGCATCCTAAAACGGCGCCTGAAAAGGTTGGCGTTGAACCGCGGCTCCTGTGCGAAGTAGTCTTCGTATAGGCGCTGATGTGCAGCTACGTGATCACGATCAATCACCGCTCGGCGGTGTACCACTGGTCGAGGTCGAGGTACCGCCGACTGCAAGGCCCTCTGCATCCATTGATCAATCTCACGGTTCGTATAGGCCTCTAGCGCTTCGTTCATTATACGCTCGTACTCCTCAGCATCCCCACCACTCCCACCACTACCACCGGCGTTACTCATTTCTAGGTGTTGATCTTGTACAGAAATTAAGATAGAGAGAGTACTCGTTAATACAAGTGGTGCGAATGAAAATGACGGGCAAGTCGCGTATATATAGTGTTTCGGAAATAAAAAAAAAATAAAAATTCGCGCTAGGCGGTGCGCTGGGCGATCCGGACGCTGCAATAGCGCCTAGCGGATCGCCTAGCGCACCGCCTAGCGCCGCGGAACCGCCGAGCGCTAGGCGGTTTTTTCCGCGAAATCGGCTAGGCGGCTGCAATAGTTCGCCTAGCGCACCGCCTAGCGCCGGCGCTCGGCTAGGCGGTGCGCTAGGCGCTATTGTGGATACTCTTATAGCGATACCTTGTTTGCAGCGAGACCTAAAACTTGTTCAAGCAGCAATACCTAATCTTGTTCAAGCAGCGAAACCTAAAACTGGAATAGTTTTTTACTTTTTCCAAAAAGTAATTCAAACCTTCCTTCTTTTATCAATGCGAACTCATGAATATTTATTAGGCTTCAATTCGCTTGCAAAATTGTTAAGGCCTAAAATGAGGATATAAACATTGAGTAAGACGATTGATTAATTTTTTTAATGGAAAATAAATATAAATTTAAAGGTAGTACCCTTAGTTCCCTCATAATTGAGGCATAACTTTTCGGCACGGAGTTTAAGAAATAGATGTTTAGGGTGTGTTTTGTACCATGGATTAGGGTGGATAACTGCTCCTAACATACTTTTTTCTACCATTTTGTTCTCAGGACATTGAATCCTTTATTTGGAATGGGATTTTAAACCATTCTTGGAATTTGGACATGGAGAATAGCAAAAAATTCCTTGTTTGAATAATAAAGTTTAAAATGTGTAATTCGAGGCATGTATCCATGAAGGCATGAACTCGCTGTTTTGTTTCTGATGCAAAAGTTGGTTGTGGCTGGCGCCAGAGTAATGATTCCGTGAAGTAGTTCGGCGGAATTTGAAGATTACAGTGGTTTGGAGGTAAATTCAACAACAAATTTTTGAAGCAAATCAGGGTAGGGTTGCTTCTGCATCCAACGAGTTGAACATGATTTAGTTGTCGAGCTAAACAAAGGAGTTCTGGCGGAGCAGTGCGTTGTCGTCTATGCGAGGATATTTGACAATGGTGGGAGTGGAAAGGATAAAATTGGAAATATTAAAGATTACCGAGGTCATTGTCGTTGTTGTACAAATAATCCCAAGTGGAATCAAGATTGCTGAACACATATAACAAGCCCAATCCACGTTGGAATCCAACCTACGTCAAACCTGTCCCGGGGTACAAAACAGACCTTTACTGTTTTAAGTAGATTGATTAAAAAAAGTAAGAACAAGGAAAAAAAATAGAGAGTATAGTGTAAAAAGTGAATAAAATAGAGAATAAGATAAGATAGAGTAAAATAAGAGTGATAAAAAATGTTAGTAATTATTATACTACTACTCTCTCCGTCGACGAATAGGAGTACCGTTTTTCCATTTTAGACCATTAGCATTGGGGCGCCCTAAGGCGCGCACGCCACGTCATCAGTTTTATCCTCCTACCCTCCACCTGCAGTGGGGCGCACTAAGGCGCGCCCTATGACGTGCCACGTTATCAGTTGTACTATTGTTTTGTTTAATTAATTTAAATGTTTTCAAATATAGTATGCAAACGAAAATTAACAAAAAAAGAACGAGTAATTAAAAACCGGCGAATATTGATTACAGAAAAAGTTACACGATTCAAGTTACACTAAAAACCGGCTAATCTACGCAATTCCTAACTTCCTGCCAACGCGCCTCACCACTGAACATCGGACTGTTGGGACTTGATGAATCCATTTCGTATGAATAAAAAATGTGAGTTTCGAGAGTGGAATCGCGAAATGAAATGTTAAAAATGAAGGATATTTATAAAAAAAGTGAAACCGCGTGTCATCGTCCGCGACCATCGTCTGCGGAGCCCACAATGCGGCGGACGATGGCGCGGACGATAGGCTATCGTTCGCGCTATACGCCGCAGACGATGTATCGGCCGTGAGCATCGGGCGCGCCCAATGCCAGGCACCCACAATGGTGCCATCGTCCGCGCCCGAGGACGATAGACGCCATCGGGCGCCCCATTGTGGGTGCTCTTAGTCTGTCAGCGAATATGAGTCCCGGTTCACTTTTACCATAAATGGTAATAGGGTTACACATTCCACTAACTCATTCCACTCACATTTCATTTAAAACTAATATATAAGTGGGAGTCCCCCTATTCTACTAACTTTTTTCCACCTTTTTTTAACATTTCTTAAAACTTGTGCCGCCCAAAAATGAGACTCCTAATGGCAGACGGAGGGATTATATTCATTTGTAGTACTCCCTCTGTCCGCAAATAGGAGTCCCGTTTTTCCATTTTAGTCCGTTCGCGAATATGAGTCCCGGTTCACTTTTACCATAAATAGTAATAGGGTCCCACCTTCCACTAACTCATTCCACTCACATTTCATTTAAAACTAATATATACCAGGGGATGCCTATTCCACTAACTATTTTCCACCCACTTTTCTTAACATTTCTTAAAACCCGTGCCGCCCATAAATGAGACTCCTAAGAGCATCCACAACCGTGCTCTTGCCAGAGGCACGGTTGTGGGCCCGACCCCACTTTTTCTGCCTGCTCTCTGGCAAGAGCACAACACCCACAATTGTGCTCTTCCGCAAGGACGAGCACAATTAATTTAAAATTCAATTACACAAAAACATTTCCATAATACTAAAATTCATTAAAAAACCACAATAAATATTACAAATTACAAATAAAATAAAAGAGACATAATTAAAATCCTAAAAATTAAAAATTACATAATTAAAATCATAAAAATTAAAATTACATAATTAAAATCATAAAAATTAAAATTACATAATTAAAAAACTAAAAATTAAAAATTACATAATTAAACTCCTAAAAATTAAAAATTACATGATTATTGGCTAAAATTACCCGAGGAAGACTACTCATCCGGCGGCACCAACCCCAATTGTTTTTTGAGACCCAATATCATGTTCTCGTGCGTTTGAAGTTGCGTGGGGGTCATAGTTGACCTATCGGCCAGATTGAGTTGGGCGAAAAGGGCCCACAACAAGCTGTTCGGGGGTGGAGGTGGAACATAGGGTGCGGGTTCAGGGGCGGGGGCAGATGGAGTCGCGGCGCGACGGCGTTCGGCCGCCGCCTTCTTCCTTCCTTACGGTCGGCGTCGGGAACCGCTTGGTCCAGCGTCGGGGCTACCCAAGTTAGCTTCGGCGAGTTGGCTAGCCACTTCTTCGCCGGCGTCGGATAGGGATGCCGACCGTGACCGTTTGGAGAAGCCGCTAGAGGAGGATGTTACGTCTCCCAGATACTTCGGGTGCGTCCTCGTTTCCTGCCAAACATTTAGGTACTTGAACGACTTACCGTTCATGGATTGGTAGGTGCTCAGCGCCGCAGTGATGATGTCGACCTCGCTCCGGCCGCTCTCGGCATTCTGCGACTCCTGGAGGAAATAGCCATTGAACTTGCCAATTTCGTCGTTGGCTCGGCCGATGCAGTTGCGCACCATACTCTCGTTGCGCTTGATCGTTCCCGGCGGCCGGTTTACATTGTACCGCCGAGAGACGCGCCACCAAAAGTGATCGCCGGATTGGTTCGTGCCAACCACCGAATCTTCGGAGATTTCCAAGTACGCCTTGAACAATCTATCCATCTCCGTCGGTGAGTATTGTGTGCGGACACCGGCGCGAGATGGAGAAGTCGGAGTTTGGGAAGGGACGGGAGGCCTAGGCTCCGGTGTCCACCCGTATCGCCCATCGGAGGCACCTTGCTCGTCGACCGGGTATGGCCGGTAGCCACCCGGAACGCCCGAATCTTGGGTGAGAGGAGGGGCCGAATAGTCCGTTTCCGGACTAGGAAACGGTTGTGAACCGAACCATTCGGGGTTCCAACCATGGGAGCCCGTAGGGTTATCGTCTTGGCCGGACATAGTGATGTTGTAGGGTATGAGAGAATGAAGATGAAAATGGATATGAGAGATTGAAGATGAAAATGGATATGAGAGAATGAAGATGAGAATTGTGTAGTTTGATGTGAATTTTTGGGAGTGAAATTGGGGGTATTTATAGATGAAAGTGTGTATTTTTGGGGTAAAAAATGGAAAAAAATTTAAAAAGTAGAAAAAAACGGTTATAAAAGGATATATTTTTTTGGGAAGTGAATTTTTTTTTAATCAGTTTTTTTTAATTAAAAACCGATTTTTTAATTAAAAAAAAATTTAAACACAACGGCTATGCTGTTGACGAATCCCAGCGCGCCACGTCAGCTGCTCGTTGGCACGGCGCTGCTCTATGCATCGAGCAGCGCCGTGCCAGCGGCGCAAGCGCAGCGGCGGTGGGTAGCGTCCGTGCCAGCGGCGCGGACGGCCGTGGCGACGGACGCCACCGTTGTGGATGCTCTAATGACGGACGGAGGGAGTACTATATATAGAAATGACTCAACTATGAGGAGACTTTCCAAAATAAAATAAAAAATAATTCAACTTTAAGGAAATGAAAGGAGCATTATGATAGTTTTGAACCCTAAACATTTGGCTCTGGACATTACTACTTTACCAATAGGTTAACTCACATATATATATTCATCTAACAGCCGGTGATACTTTGATTAAGTAAATCTGTACTAATCACATTTCTTAGTTTATGAAATGATTTTGTACGACAAGACTTAAGTATAAAAAAAATTTAAAATAAAATTATACTACAAGTATAAAATGACAGCAAAGCTTAAGGCTCCTCCTCATTCGAATGTGTCCGGATACATATGTATCGCGCAAATAAATAGTACTCTGTCTCCTTCAAATATTTGAATTGGTAAACATAATTAATTGTTTCATAGTAGTATTATATAAAATTGTCATATAATTTTGCAGGCGAATTTAGCCAATATTTGAAAGCAATGCAGTAATTGCACAATTCAAATTGAAATCAAACAAATTTATTTCAAAGTCCACCTATTCTATATCCTATGCTGATAAATAATTAAAATAAAAAAAATACATTTTTATAATTCTCTTACCGAAGAAAATAATCTTTAATTTCAACGGTAAGAGATTAAGAAAATTGATAGAAAAGAAAGGGAAAGAAGGTTGACACTTTTTATTGTTTCTCTCTCCTCTTTCCCAACTCCTGCATTTCCTTCAATCGTTTTAACTTACTTTACCAGAGCTTCAATTCAATCTGGGCTACCTATACTTTGTTAGATTCTATAATTATTCAGGGTTTCTGGAAATCGGTTTCGATTATGGGATCGGGAGATGCAGATCTTCTCGACGACGGGGATAGAGGAGGATGCAAAGCGGCGGCGGTATCGTGCTCTATTTGCTTGGATGTTGTCACCGACAATGGAGATAGATCTTGGGCTAAGCTTCAATGTGGCCATCAATTTCACTTAGGTGAGTTAATTTTACAATAAGTCTCATGATCTAGCTGATTCTATTTTCTACCTCTCCAATGTTTTGCAATTGATCAATTTCAGATCAGCATATTTGGTTGGTCTTTTTGCCCCAATTAGGCACTTCTATTGATTGAATTTGATGATCTGGGAATTAGTTGTGGGCTAGGAAAGTTGAATTGCTACAGTTCTTCTGGGGAATTGACTTTTGGATGCTTTAATTGTAATTTTCTGAGTTGCTCCTTCATTGGTTGCTCGTAATTTTGTTTAGATGTAGTACACAATACACATGCAGTGCAATTTAGTTCTTCTTGGAGACTTGGTCCATTGTGGGGTGTTGAATGTACTAAAATTGTTGCAACCTTAACTAGTTAAGTATCATGTAATTCTCCTGTAGGACCAGCAAACAAGCTGTTTATATGTTTGTGCTAGTAAATTTTGGAATCAGATAAGCAGTGGATACATATTTGCAATACATTCTTTAGAGGTAATAGGTAAAAATAATCTATGATGATTGTTTCTACTATCTCATTCACAGTGAAACTTTTGTTAATTGGAGTGTTGATATATGGTGATGGTGACCTGGCTTCTTTTTTTTGTTGACCGATGAAGCCCCTAACTAATTGACAGGGGCTGAAGTTATACCTTGTTAGCTGTCTGAACAACGCGTTTCCAATAAATTAATAATGACCTAACACTCAAAGTGTGTAGGGCCTGTAGCCTAAATTTGTCATAGGTTTATAGTAATGGATGACTTTAGCTAGTATGCACATGCATGCCCTTTTTTGGTTTCTGCTATCTTTATATCTTCTAAGCTGTTGTTTCACCAACTTTTGATGTAGCTTGATGGTAATCGTTTGTCATCTGTCTTTGCTTCTGTTTCAAAGCTTGAGTTAGCTTTAGCCATTACATTAATTAAAAATGATCCGGTACATATTTTCTTATGGAGATATTTTTGTTAGGCCTGATACATTGCTCTTATGCTTTTAAGTTATTACTCATCCCAAACTTTGTTTGTCAGTAAGATGAATCAAATGATTGATGAACCACATTACGTTTCTTACTCCGTATGTTGTTGCATGAAAAAAAAAACAGATTGCATTGGTTCAGCATTCAACAGTAAGGGAGCTATGCAGTGCCCCAACTGTCGGAAAATTGAGAAAGGACAATGGCTATATGCTAATGGTAGTCGTCCACTACCTGAGTTTAGCATGGATGACTGGGCCCATGACGAGGATCTTTACGATCTAAATTATTCTGAAATGGTAATTTTCTTGATTTATCATCTAACTTTTTTCTTCAGTGGTACTTGTATATATGTGTCTAAAGAGCATGTTGAAGCATTCCATGTTATGTAACTTATTTTCACCTGATCCTCTTTTAGATGTCATCTTATATGCCATTCATTTCAAATAAGGGCAATCACGTGTAACGTGCACTGCATTCTCTTCCAGCCTTCAGAAATATATGTGCAATTTGTGACCATATCAATGAGATTCATTTGCTTTAAAATTTCATCTGTATTGGAATTGTGAGGGGTTATAAGCGCAACCATCGAATATTATCATATAGTGGAAGAATGTTATGTTGCCTGATGTTCATTCACTTTGAAGCTACAAAGCTTATTTAGAGAATGGCTTCCTTTATAAAAATTATGTAAACTTGTCTTGATTGAATATTGTCTAATCTAACCATTTGGGCTTCTTTTAGCTAGGCTTCATATTTTTCCCCCTGGCTTGAGTTTCTTCGTATCAGCATAAATTCCACTTTATACAAACTATTTCTTTCCCTTGTTATCTATCTATCACAAAAATAATTGATTCAGCCGAGATTAGCTATTTATGTGGGATCTGTCTTGGATTACTTGTGTTGAGTAATGTGAGGAACCATGGGAAGAGCAGTCAGGAACGCTAGAGGACATACTTGGAGCAAAGTTGGTCTTATCCTGGGTTATTTGGTATGAACTACTTGATGGTCAGATAGAGGATACCTGTCTGTAGCATCATATGGCTGTTTCAGCAGCTTAGATTAGCATGAGCTTATCCTCAATTCATCATACCTAGAGGTTAAATGTGAAGCATTATATGGACTATGGTTGTACATATGAGCTATCAGATGAACTCAATCAAGTTTGACCTACCATTCTATTCGCTTATAATATTCTCTCCCTCAAGATATTCGTCAGTTGACATCCCAAAAGCTTCTATGAACTTTGGTCACTGTGTTAATGTGTTTTTAGCTATTAATGAAGCATGAGCAGAATCCCTATTCATTCCCCACTGACTTTTACTCTCCTTTTCATTCTGCCTTGTACTTATCAGTAATGTTTTGGAACAATCTTTTTCTAAGACTGACAGTTCAGGGAACAGTTTCAGTTGAGAGAACAAGTTTTTCCCCTAAAGTGGCTGTATTTCTATCCAAAATGTATACTAAATATGACTTACCTGATTTTTGGGGATCTTAATTTCTGAATTACCAAGGAAGGTCATAGTTGGCTTCAATATTATGACTTCATGCTTGTAAATAAGCTTAATTTCTATGTTGCTAAAGTTTTCTGAATACTTTAAAATAACTGTTTCAGTCATTTGGACTGCATTGGTGTCCTTTCAGTGGGATAACAAGGCTCCCTTCATCTTTTGAGTAAGCCTCTATCTTACCTTTTGTAATTTTTCACATAGTATTAAATGCAATTACTAGTTAACTTTATTTCTTTTCTGACGTATAGATCGTGTAGGTGAAAAATATTAGAACGAATATGATATTCTCATAATTTAGCTCATATGCCTTAATAATCAAAGAAAGCTAACACCTTGTTAACCATCCATAATGTTTGGAATTCCCTAGGCACAAATTTGGCACACACATTTATTCATTTGTTTTTATGTATTTCTCTATATGTGACATTTAACATTTTCAATCGTAAGTTCACCGAAACTTTCTGAAAGACATGAAGATAATCTTTGATTAATTTCAGGATGATTACTATTGTTTACAGCCAAATCTTATAACAAAATATTACCCTGGCACCCTAGGAGTGCATAGCTTTGGTCCACAGGCTAGAAATGGTGCCTTGGAGAACCTTTTGATTATTGTCACCTGATGCATTTTGCTTCGGCCTAGGGCCCCGGCTGTTGGTGGCTGCCTATGGAGACTTTTGCAGCAGTGGCTTCCTGGTATCTAGTATCTACCACATAGCCTGCGCCCAACTATCTTTACCCAAAATTCACATTCACTACATCCCCTTTGAGAAACAGCGACCAAATTATCTAGGTCCTTTGTACAAGTCCTGGGTTTGTAAGCCCTGTTAACTGGTGGGCATCTAGAAAGTATCAAAGGTACCTCTAGGGGCTTGGAGCTGTCCATTTTCTTCTGTTAGTTTGGCTAGCTTGGCAGCCTAACCATAGTGATCTTGAAGCTTAGGTTGGTGGGTGAGTAAGTAGCTGACTGTGACAAATAGTATTTTGTTTTGTGAAGCCTTGTTTAGATCTCCATCTGAGAAGAGTTATTGGTTCGCTGAATAGTCTTTTCAGGCCTGTGCTCATCACAATTATAATGCTCTGGCCAATTCTTTTGTTTAAGTGCAATTTGCTTTTAATGTGTTACTTTAGAGTCTAGCATTCTAGGCCAACACAACTATGTTTTCTAAAATTGTTCGCTGAGCTTCACCTGTAGCGAAATATTAGGAGTCTCTTTTGGTCTGTAAGACTGTAAAAATTTGACCTCTTGACAATGTTTAATTACCTTATTTATGGATCCTTATGGGCTTTCCAGATGTTGCTTCACAAGGTGCTGTATGGCCAAACTTGTAATCTGGATGATTTTATTTTTTTATCATCATTGTTATCTACAATTTGGACAGACATTCTCTCAGGTGCTTGGCGCTGTATATTGTTTGACTAGCCTTAACAGATGTAAGAGAATGAGTATATATTATGCTATATATATGTTGCTGTATATTTACTTTATTTGATCTCCTCCTACTTTTTTTTTCTATTATATTCTAATTTTTCTGAGTTAATGATACATTCCTATTGCAGTGAAGGAGAGTTTTCATCAAGCACATGTAAGACTACATTTCTCTACCTTCCTGCTAACGCTTAGATCAAGTTTGTAATTGGTCTATTTGATATCTCATAGATCATGATCTTGTTGGACATACGCCTGTTTCATCCGCAACTCATCCTTGCCCTTATATTGCTTATTTTGGGCCAGTACATGCATCTTCTACAACATCAAGTACTAGTGTTTCTGATGGATATAATTATAGTAACCATTGGACTGGCCCATCAGTTCCTAGTGAAGTTCCCAACTCATACACTTTTCCTTCGATGGATGTGCACTATCACAATTGGGACCATTCTTCTCAATTCGCTCCAAGCAACCGGATTGCTGGAGCAGACCAGACCCTGATTGCACCCATGTCACAGAGAACAGCAAGGAATAGCTCTAATATCCCAAGAGCTGGAATGCTTCCCCCCTTCATGCTTGGTCACAGGTCAGTGTGTTGTTTTGCCTGAAATTTCTGATCAAATCTGTTCAGCATCACACGATTACCAGAATGAGTAAATTTTGGCACTTTTATGTTACAGTTCTGCCAGCAGAGCCCCCAGCTCAGCAACCACCTCCGTCCTTCCACCATACCCTGGAACTGTTGCTCGGACACGTGACCGTCCATCTTTTCAAGCATACTTCCAGCAGTCTAGTAGTAACCCTTCGGTACGCAACCCTGTTTTACCCACTGGACGAAGATCCAGCAGTCATAGAGGTTTAGCTGCTCCCCCTATTGCCTCGTTATCCGACCAGTCTGGTGGTTTCTACTTCTCATCAAACTCTTCAGGGAGAAACTTCCATGAAATGGAAAATCCCTACCGAGAACCGTTCCATGGTTGGGAGCGAGAACACCAACCTTCATTTCCTTCAAGCCAGGTCGATAGAGATTCAATCTGGGGGCCTTTCCACCCACCGGGTCCTGCATCTGAGACCGGAATCAGACCCAGCAGTTTCCGGCTGAGACATGGAACTGAGAGGATGCCATCTCAAAATCGGTGATAGGCATGTTATTATGTTCTGGTGAAAAAACTGTGACCACCATGAATGAAACCAGACAATATATGTTTGTGCAACGATCTATAATGGTTGGTATCTGCCTTGCACGGCAGCCCTGAAACTACCGTGGCATTGAAATTATCGCTTTCAATCGCTGCCAGCTTGTGTGATGGACTTTGGCTTCCTCTTGTTTGTATGCCCCCTGGGGCAATAAGATCACTGTTTAACGTAAAGAGGGTCGCCGGTAGCCTTTTCCGAGGCTGCCCATCTTATTTTTTTTAAAATCTAAATTTGATACTTTTAAAGAATTCTTTGTTGGGTTGTTTTCATTTTTGTGTATCTTATTTTGTCCTATACGATGCACATAAAAACCTTTGCGAAGTTAAGTGGACTTGATAAATGAAAACAAGAAACGCCTTTTATGTGCAACTGCAGCAGTTTTCAGTAGTTTTTTTCGCTTGAAATATCTGATCTTTCATTTGCACCCAAAACCTCATCTCCCCTGTTTCATACCTGAAGAAATTTGTTCTTGTGTGAGCCATCAAATGTGTGTGTAGACAACTTTAAATTTTTAGAAAGAGATGTATCTGGTCATATAAGAATTGGTTGATATTTTTGGATCAAGGAGACGGTGGGTGTTTGTGATAACATGACATAAATAGGAGTAGCATATATAGTAGCAAAGAGCAGAAGCCCCATTTAACATGCAATAGTAGCTAATACTCCCTCCGTCCTAACATAAGCGAAACACTTCTTTTGGGCATAAGATTTAATGAATTGATATATAAAGAGTTAAAGTGGAGAGAGTAAAGTAGATGAGTGAAGAGAGAGTAAAGTAGGTGGAGGATAAAGTAAGAGAGGAGATTTTTTTGCTAAAAGGGAAATAGCTCACTTATGGTGGGATATCCCAAAAAGGAAGACGGAAAGAGTAGGAAGCAAAAATGTGCTTAAATCGGCAAAACACAGATCTAGCACATGTCACTTCATAACTTTCACATTCAACACAAGTTCACTAATATAGCAGCTCCCCATCTCCTGGATCTAGCTTTCACTTTATGTTAAGTAGACGGTGAATAAAGCAAGAGATAAGATTACTTTTTGCCAAAAGTATAAATAACTTGATTAACATGGAATAGATGGAGTATAAATTTCTTTACAATATTTTGATTTAGGTTTGTAAAATATCCACTTGAAGTTTTTTTGAAGTTGCCATCTAGACTTAGTGATTGGAACTCATTTTTAACCCTTTGTTTCTTTCAAAACTCAACAAAACAAATCAAACAACCAATTGGTGGGTGGAATATTAAACAAAACCAAATATAGTTCAAAAACCGCACAATGCATACCAAGTTTAACGCCTAAATGCATATGAATCCCAAGTTATCAGGTACAAGGACATGTTCACCGACATCATTGTACACACGTACTTCTTCTGTTTCTCATTAATTGATACTAATATTTTTGTTCATCCCTAATTAATTGACACCCTTACTTTTTACTACTTTTAGTACTGAAACTCAAATTCTCTATTGACTCATTTCATTCATATTTTATTATAAAATTTAAATATAAAAGTAGAAATCACATTCCAATAACTCTTTCCACTATATTTCTTGAATTCTGTGCCAATTTAAACGGTGCTAATTAATGAGGGACGGAGGGATTATTATGCCAGTACAAAATGATCATGGAGAACAAATATGAAAACACCCTTAATTGGAGCCGCATGAGGTGCGCCGCCTGGCATTTTGATAATACTACTAGATTTAATTGAAAATTTATGGCGTATTTCAATCTCTTTGACAAATTCAAATCGATAACATCTCTTATTTTCCAATCGATTATGTCGTTTTTTAAATTTTACTAATAAAAATGTATACTTTTTAGTTGCATATCAATTTAATGTATAGGTTATTTATAATTGTAAATATATGAGAAAAAAGAAAGAATTACAAAAAATAGAAAGATAAAGAGAATGGAAAATTTGAGGGACGCAGTGGTGGATAATAAATAATGCAAAGAAAAAAGTAAGGGGAGTTAACCGATTTGATGGAGCAGGCGTGGTGAATGGTAAAGAAGAATAATTACACACGAAGCTAAAATACAAATATTGGTGAGAGAGAAGGAAGAGGAACTCGCGTAGAACACGCAACCCTCCATCTCTTTGCTCTTGCTTACTCCTCCTGCTTTCTTCTGCACTTATTTTCCCATCCATTGCTACTTTTTTTTTCTGGTCAAACCTTTGATCATTGTTACCAAAATCCACTTTTTCTTCACAACTCATGCTTTTATGTACTTGCTCCACAAAATTTTAGCCACCGCATTTAATATGGGTAATTTTCTAACGACGTCCTCTCTTGTAATTTGAGAGACACCTCACGTCTTGGCCAAGCATGGATAATGTTCGCACGAGTTCAAATTCACCGTGGGGTGGCCTTTAAAATTTATGTTTATTTGTCGATTCAAAAGAAGAGAGCGACGGTTCTTTTCGTGAATTAATTTAATTAAAAACAAATATTACCAAGTTTAATAGTACTACTAGTACTATAATTTGTAAGATTAAGTGTGGTGGAATACACAAATTTTGGGGTGGCTTTTATTTTGCACATGAACTAACAATTCATTTTGCACATGAATTATCAATTCAATTCTTTTCAAGAAAATACATAACCTATACACTTTTTTTTAGTCTACTAATAGCATGCAATATTTGATGAGTACAAGTTTTTTAAAAAATAATTACTCACTAGATATTCATATTATGAAAGTGATTTTACTTTCTAAATAAAACCACTGTAGAAAAACTGTACCTTTTGTTTTTTTTTTTTGTTTTTTAAAAGAAATGTTTGAAATGTAAAGTAGATTCTGAGTCTACCCAATATAGAACATGTCATACATTTTGTGGATAACGGATATAAGTATAATTATGGTCCTACTAATAGAAAAAGTGTTTTTTTAAATAAAGTAAGATATATTGTTAAAATATAGAGGGAACATCATTTTTGGTCCACGAACTTTGCCAAAGTATCATTTTAGGTCCGTGAACTTTGAAAATATCATTTTAGGTCCGTGAACTTTGAGTTAGTATCATTTGAGGTACTTTTTTACTATTTCCAAGTTTTTTTGGACGAAAATACCCTCAATACCTTAAAGTGTATATATTTTTAATAAATTTATCATATACTCATATTTTTTATAAATATCTTTATAATATATTTTTGACAAATTTTCTAAATATAATTTGACCTTAAATATTATCACTTAATTTTTGTGACATGCAAGTAAAATTGCTTCTTCAATTTTTTATATTAATTTTTTTAAAAAATTGAATAAAGAACTTTCTTTAATAATAAAAAATTGAATAAAGATCTTTTTATAAATATCTTTACAATATATTTTTGACAAATTTTCTAAATATAATTTCACCTTCAATATTATCATTTAATTTTGTGACATGCAAGAAAAGATCTTTATTCAATTTTTTATTATTAAAGAAAAGTTCTTTATTAAATTTATAAAAAAATTAATATAAAAAATTGAAGAAGCAATTTTACTTGCATGTCACAAAATTAAGTGATAATATTTAAAGTCAAATTATATTTAGAAAATTTGTCAAAAATATATTGTAAAGATATTTATAAAAAAATATGAGTATATTATAAATTTATTAAAAATACACTTTAAGTTATTGAGGGTATTTTCGTCCAAAAAAACTTAGAAATAGTAAAAAGTACCTCAAATGATACTAACTCAAAGTTCACGGACCTAAAATGATATTTTCAAAGTTCACGGACCTAAAATGATACTTTGGCAAAGTTCGTGGACCAAAAATGATGTTCCCTCTAAAATATAAAGTGATTGTTGTATCATGTCCTGTAAAAGATCTGCATTTTTTTGGTCGAAACCTAATTAAAATATGTATGACAAAATATTGCATAATTTTTTCTTTGACTTAGGAAGTATTAGTTCTCCAAACCTTCAACGATTCGAATATCGATTTATTATTGAAAATAAACATAAACTTCAAATTAAGTTGGTGTTATACTTAATGGAATACTCTAATTTGAGATATTTAATACTCCTACTATTGTATAGTTAGTATTACATATTAACGAGGATTGATCTGCTGGGAGACAAATATACGCACTTCGTGAGCGACCAGTGACGTGGCAACGTCATTATCAATTTTTTCTCTTCATTTTTAATTCCTTCTCTCTCTCCTCCTCGCCCCTTTTCTCCTCCTATGTCCATCTTCATTTTCTGATTTGTGATCTGCCATCAATTTTGTTGTGCAATTTTAGAGTCATAAGAAAATTTCTTCATTTGATATGCTTTATCATCCGGCAAAATCTCGCCGTCATCTTCCCTATTCCCTTATTCCTTCTTGTAACTTACTTTTTCTATCTGCAACCTTTTTTTTGGATCTTGAAAACAATTTCTCTGTCTTTGGCTTAGACTGACAAGGGATTACTATTGTAGTGGATGTAATTGCAAAATCTAATCTTCGTGTTTTAGTGAAAGAAAATATATCAATACGAGTTTAAATGCAGAGCAAGAATTTTTTTCCTTACAGAGATCTATTAAATGAAAACATATGTAAAAGCTTGTATACTTGATTTCACAAAATCTGAGGAAAAATTGGAAGAAACTCATTTTGATGAAAACATTAAGTGCATAATTCTTTGACAGATGCAAAAATAAGTCCATGGGAATTGTAGGAACGATTTGTATACATTAAATAGTTAGAAGTATTGATTCTATGGTGAAAAGATCCTTGATAGAGTTAGGAGAATTTGGTGAGAAAGAAAAATTACAGACGAGAGAGAATGAAGCCATGGTTCAAAAATTTTACTCTTTAAAAATTATAGATAGGAATGAGATGATTTAGAAGTCGGATGAATAAAAAAATAGAGATTGCTATAATTGAGTATACATGAAATTCAAAAAATAGGTTTAACGAAGAATCTTGATTTTGCTGAATCGTAGTGAGAGAGGGGGATAGCGAATGAGCAGAAACGATGAAGGAGGGGAGGGGAGGGGAGAGGAGATATGAAATTAGAGAAAAAGAGAGGAAATTGCTAATGACGATTGCCACATCATTTGTCGCTCACCAAGCGCCCCACGTAGGGGCGCCTAGTAGAACAATCCTCTACTATTAACTAGTCTACATTAGGCTAACATAAAGATCACTTCTAAAATTTTCATGTAATAATCTTTATTTTAGTTCTTAACAAGAAACATTAGTTAGCTCTTATGAAGAAGCATGTGAGTAATTAAAATCATTAAACGATAGTAGTAATTGTGCAGCGTAATTAGTAGATTCGTGGGTGGAGCTCTGTCAGAAAATTAAAGACGCAAATAGGAAGGTAAACACTGATGCAAAATGTCAAAAGAAGAAGATAAAGATTTACTGGAACAGTGTCAAATAGAAAAGATATAGTTTTTCTCATCATTCCATTGCTCATTTTGAATTTTAACTCTGTTTCTCATCATGCAACCAAGGAAAACATTTATGAGTTTGCATGGGCAAAAATACACATGTCTTTAATTTTCCTTCACTCCAACCCCAAAACAATCAATAATGCTTCTTCACATAAATTAAAGAAATCAATCAAAAGATATATATGTAGATCACTTTTCTTGCTTGATCATGATGACAATTTAAAGAATGGCCACTCTAAGACTCCATTGCTTTAACACACTCTCTCTCCACTTCTCCTATATAAATACAAGTGCTATATGCCTTCCATTTCATCTTGAAGATTTGTAGTTTGATAGCTATGGGTGTGTTTGATAGCTATGGGTGTGTAGCCCTTGTTGGAGAAGCAGGGCACGTGCACGTTTACGAATAAGTGTATGTGATCATCTGTTCGTCTCAATTTGCACGTGGTCTCCTTCTCCAACATGTGTTCCCCACTCTCTCCGAAGCCGTGACAGTTGGACTCTCATGTTGATCCGAATGAATCATCCTTTCCGCATAGGTAAATCTTTGCCTGCTAGGCAAGAGGCTAGCAAATTGCAATTAGTACTTCTCTAACAACTTTATATATATTAATTGCATTTCATTTGTATATATAGGTCATGTCTTTGGACTATAATTAGGTGTTTTGATTAATCTATATCTTTAAGCTTACATGCTAGTATATCCTAACAATTTGTTTTTTTATGGAACTAGTTAATTTTTGTTTTATTTATGTTCGAGCTCTCGAACTATCTATCTTAACTCTTAAGATTATGATGAGGTAACACTAGATTCTTGTATAGGCGAATTTCTTATGATATTGTGGTGTACGATGTAAATTGTGATTCATTTAAATGAATCATGTAGTTTTCGTCATCTTTTATTGATGGAGGTGTCAGGTGTGAGTGGTTAGCCCACTTTTATTCGTGGTAAACTGCTATAAATTTAATTTATTTGTGTTTGGAAACATGATTTTCATCATACTCGATTTTATTGTGAAGTAGTGGGAATTTATGGTTGCGCCCCTAGTTAGAAATCAAACTTCAATTATTGTTTTATGGTCTTAGTTTGACTATTTCACAATAGAATTTCAGCATGGGCTTGTAATTATTTTTGTTTTACTGCTAATTATTGGACTTTGGGTAGTAATATTTTCTAGAGTTTATTCGTTAAGCCCAAGTTGAATTTTATGGTGGGTTATTTTCCTGCAAAAGTTTGGGATCTCTCATTTTGAAGCTTAATTGATTTGTTCCACTAGTCATGAAAAAAAATTAGTGCATAAATAATTATATTTTCATATCCTATAATGAATTAATTTAACACAATTTCTGGAACAAAAAAAATGCTCATATACAACTAAACACCCCAGGTTTTGACTTTCGAACAGAAGGAAAGTTATACTATAATGCATATTTGTTTTTTTAAATAAAATAAATAAATAGGGAATTTCAAGTCACCATGCACTAATTACATAAGATATTTTTGCTGCTAGATAATTCAATTAATTAATTTCGAAATTTAGTACTGACACTAGATCTATTATTTGGGATTGTGTTTGATTAGAAAATGGTTGGATAATTATGAGACTAATTGAAAAACCCACAAAATTTTAAGACCGAATTCGATCCAAACTGAAAATTCCAAAAAGTTAAAAACTGTCCTTTTATATCATTTCCTATTACTTTGACAAAAAAAAAATCTAATTTACAGTGTACATTATACACAATTGTAAGAGAATCGCAAGAAATTAAATTGCGAGGATAATAGAAATTAGAATATTGAATGAAAGAGAGGTCTATAATAACATGCAATTCCTGCGAAAATGCAGACAAATAACCTATTCACTCCTTTACCTCGCTTAAATTCAATAAATTGAAACTTGATGTCAGGCGGCAGGCAACCTCTAGGGTTATACTAATTTGAATAAAAAACCCAAATGCAATCTAGGCAAAACTTATAATGAATCGAAAATTCAAAAAAAATATGAACCAAAATCCAAATTTTAATTTGGTTCCGGTCAAATAGTTGATTTTCGAGCATTTTACTCTCTCTTTAACTGTCGTTATAATGTGTATCATTTGCGTGCTACTGTGTGACATGCACGGATGCTTATTTATTTTGCTTATGTAGCATAAATATTTATTGCATGTTTAGAATAAAATAAATATTCCATTTTCATTACCACCAGGTATGTTTTTGTGCTCATGTACAGTGAGTAACAACTGTGTTTATTAGAACACGCCCTTAAAGATGATACTCCAAAAACTGAATTTAATAGAGTTTTATAGCCATGTTGTATCATGGTCCCACTTGAATACGTCATGGTCAGCCGCAACTACAAAGATCGAATTTATTAGAGTTATAAAATCATGGTGGAACATGATATGAAAGAGGTAGATCAATCCCATTTGAATATGTAATAGTTGATGGCAGTTTGAAAGACTGAATTTACTAGAGTTTTAAAGTCACGATGGACCACAGTGTGTTGGAGTTGGCTGATCCCACTTGAATACACTATTGATGATGATGGTAGGAAATAAAACAAAATGAGTCCAATTATTCAGCCAGGCCCATTATAAATTATTCCATTTAGTTTTGTAGACTTCAACTTAGGGCCGGTATACATTTAATTTTTGGTTCGGGAGTTTATTGTTGATAAGTGCATGAACGTTGGGTTCTGAGGCCATCTACATCCCTATCTCAATACCGTCTCAATTTCGTCTCATCCCTTAACTAAGAGACATCACATACAACCCTTCATCTCTTAATCATCTTATCCCTTAACTATTCATTCAATTTCATTTTTATTTTTATTTCCAACAAATTCAATTAATAAAAACACACTTCATTAAATAAAAGAAAATTACAATTTAAAATCCTAAAAAAAATAAAAAAACACATAATTAAAATCTTTAAAAAAATAAAAAAGACATAATTTAAAATACTAGAAATTAAAAATTGCACACTTAAATTATAAAAACTACTCCGCCGGCGAATCATCCCCCGAAGGCGGTGGCGGTGCACGGGTTTGAGGCGGAATACCAAGTTGTCTTGCCAGATACGCAATGCCGGCAAAATGGGTTTGATATTGGTCAGACGTCATGCGGGGAGTGTCAGCCATCGTGGCGGTGAAGTACATGGACATTAGGGAGGGCTGCGGCATGCCTTGGGAGCCCGCCTGGCTTGATTAGCCTCGGCCCCTCCCTGCGCGAGCTCTAGCCTCCTTTGCCGACTTGTTCCCTTGCGGCCGACGTCGTGTACCGGAGGAGCCCCCTGCATCGGATGTCGGGAACTCAACCTCTTGTGAGGCGTTGCCTTCCCCGCCCTCACTAGACGAGTATTGGCCACCCGTCGTGTGCTTCGTGCGTTTCAAGCTCGAGCCCGTGCTGGACTGGACACCGCCAGCCCACCTATCAAGCTCTTTGACCAACTGCAAAACATCGGCAAATTTGAAATCTTTGCACATACCTCAGGTCGGAGGGACGATAGTATGCATCAATTGGAAAAGATGGTGTTTGGTACGCCGGCGTCGACGAGCCTTGGGTACTCGACGACGAACCGGAAGCACCCAAAACATTGTACATGCCCCACAGTCGACAAACGCGTTCAAGTCGTAGCCGCCCTCGCCGCCGGAGTTTCCGTCACCGAACATTTTTGCAGAAATTGGAGAGGAAAGAGAGATGATATGATAGCGATGAGAAGAAAAAAGATGAAAGATAGTGTGTTTGTGTGTAAAATGAAAGAGGTAATGAGAGTATTTATAGGATAAAAAAGAAAAAAAATAAAAAAATTTAAATTCAAACGGTAATATTACCATGGAACAATTCTATTTTTGGTAATGCATGTTAATGGAATTCCATTTTAATGAAGGAGATTAGTTGTATTCCGACTCAGGGAGTGACGCATAACCGTTATGCGTCGTTAATAGAGAGACGCATAACCCTTATGCGTCTTTGGTTAATGACGCACAAGGGTTATGCGTCGTTCAAAGACGCATAAGGATTATGCGTCTTACCCTAGTGACGCATAACCCTTATGCGTCACGCTGGTAAGTATTCCCGCCTGTCACCCAGGCGACCTGGGTTCGATCCCCGACAACAGCGCATTTTTTTAAGTGATTAGTATTTGATAAATAAATTCAATCAATGATGAATTAATATGATAGTTGAATTAATAATTAAATTTTAATAATTATTTTAAAATTTTCCTAATAAGATTAAGTGATAACATAATAATTATATTAATAAATAGTTAATTATAAATTGAATTATTAGTATTACAATTATAGTAATGCATTATTATAATAATTGAGTACGATTTTAATATCATGCTATTGCATTTCATGTTTAATTAGCTTTCTATGATTACATTTCCAAGATCGGATTACTTAGCTTTGTATGGTTATTCTTTTTTACGGTAGTATTCTTACATGTTTAGTTATTCTAATATTAGTATAATAGAATTATACCAAAATGAAGTCGTGGTCTTGATGAATTTTGTGTTCTAAAGTAATTTTAATTTAATTATTTATAGTAAATATAAATATATTTTTGTACTTATATGCTCATTTTATTATTATACTTGCATATAAAAGTGACTATTCTTGTAGATTATGATTTATTTTCGTAAAAGAGTGAAAGGAATGAGAAATCATCTTTTTTGATCCATTATAATTCCAATTAACTTCTTTAATTAATTCTTTTATAAGAGTAATATCTATTTGCCAAAAACAAATGTTTAGAAAAACTCATTTTTATCAAATACTAATCACTTAAAAAATGCGCCGTTGCCGGGGATCGAACCCGGGTCACCCAAGTGACAGGCAGGAATGCTTACCAGCGTGACGCATAAGGGTTATGCGTCATTAGGGTAAGACGCATAACCCTTATGCGTCTTTGGGGTAAGACGCACAACCCTTATGCGTCTTTAAACGACGCATAACCAGTGTGCGTCATTAAGGAACGACGCATAAGGGTTGTGCGTCATTAAGGAACGACGCATATCTCTTATGCGTCACTCCCTCTTTGGGAAGAAATCTAATCTCCTTAATTAAAATGAAATTCCATTACTCGGCTAGAACAAAAGTAGAAAGAGCTCATATTACCATTTTAAAATTTCAATTTTTAATTTTTTTTCGGAAAATTGATTTTTTAAAAAAATATATTTATTGCGTCAGCATGACGACGCCCCACTCGCGGGCCGACGAGTGGGCGTCACGCCTTGCGCCAGAGCTCGCCAGCTTCATCGAGGCGGAGGGACACACGACGTGACGGGAGGCTGCATCGCTATCTCGATGCTGGCTCGTCTAGCCGAGACGAGTCCGACCCGCATTGAGATGGCGATGCGGATGCTCTGAAAAAATAAGTTCGATCGTTATTGATTTTTAGCTTTAATTGATTGGATTAGTTTTATTTTTAAGAAACGATTAGATGAGTACTTTGACCGAGTATCATCATGAAGGGCGTTGTGGGGTGTGTGTCATGTCTTATTTTGCGGTGCATTTTTTTTGAATCACTTTTGTTACTTTTTATTGTTGTATAGTTGAATCTATTGTTGGTTTTTTAAGTTTGTCGGCGTCAAACTCATTTTACTTTATAAAATCTTTCTTGATTTTATATATAGATTAATATTTAATCAACTAATAATTTTTTATTTAAATATGCATTATAATAATTAATATAATAATAATATTATTATCATTATATTTTTTGAATAATAATTTAATGAGAAATATTGATATAATTATAAAATTATTAATTACTATATGATTTTATTATTATTATTTTAATAATAAAATTTTACTCCATGAAAGTTTATCACATTTTTCTATTTCATACGTCCACAAAATTGGTCACATTTCCCTTTTTTATCATTTTTGGTAGTAGACCAATATTCCACTAACTCATTTCCATTCACATTTTTATCATAAAACTAATACTCCCCCCGTCCCATAGATATAGATCATATTTCCTTTTTCGTTCGCCCCATAGAAATAATTCATATCTATTTATGGAAACCTTTTTCTCCTTCTTTTTCCTTTATTATTATGGGCCCTACAATCCACTATACAATTTCAACTATTTTTTTCTCCTTCTATCTTACTTTACTAATTACACATTAAAACTCGTGCCAACCCCACATGGCCTATTTCTATGGGACGGACGGAGTATATAAAAGTAGGACCCACATTTCATTAACTTTTTCAACTTATTTTTCATTACATTTCTTAAAATCTGTGCCCGATCAAATGTGACAAAATTTAAGGAACGGAGGGAATATTTATTATTGCATCAATTAGATAATTAAGTTATTATTTCAATTACTTGATTGAATTTAATCAATTAACATAAATTCAAAATCCTATCAACTTTCTTGATATTTTCAAACATAAGATAAATAATCTAGATCAAATCAGTTGACTTTTTGTTGCAAATCTTAATTTGTTTTCTGTTTATTATCATTGCTAATTTAAGGATTATTTTGTTACTTATTTTTACATTTATTTTAATTAAATGCCTTAAGTATTTGTGTTGTATTATGTAAAATTTTTTTAATTTACTAAATTATTTTAAATACATAAAATCATAATTTTATATTAATGAAATACTGTATTATAGTTATATTAATAATAGTTGATATTACTGTCATTATAAAGGTAATAATATACTCCATCTGTCCCAAGGTAATTGGGGTGTTTCTTTTAAACACGAGACTTAAGAAATTGATGTAGTATTAGAGATTAAGTGGGGAGAGTAAAGTAAGTGAGAGAATAAAGTAAGAGAGGAGAAGAGAGAATAAATATGAGTGGGAATAAAGTCTTTGCCAAAAAAAAGAAATAACTCTAACTACATTGGGATAACAAAAAAAAATACTCCCACTCAACTACCTTGAGATAGAGTGAGTATATCCAATACTTGTATATAACAAATTAATTATTATACTATAATTTTAGCATAGTGTTTAATTTAAATATACAAAATCTGTAATTTCGGTAACTATCCAAACATGAGAAAAATAAAATTAATGTTTCCTGCTAAATATACTTTCACATACCCTATTGCCTTTTCATTTGGTGTAAATATTGTGTAAAGTGAAATGTTAGATTAGATGAGTGATTAAGTAAACTAAAAATAATGACATTGTAATTGTTGACACACGAAATTCACTGTGAATAGAAATTCGGACATTTGGATTGCTTCATATTACCAAATAATGTAACTATAGTAGTAGACCAATTTTGATTCGATTGATAAGAAGTCAATATTGAAATATTAAATGAAATAAAAAATATCCGCTCTGTAACGAGGAGAGGAGAGGAGAGGAGAGGAGAGCACGCATCAAATGACAATGACAACATGGCCAAACGACCCAACCAAATATTATGCCTTCAAA
Organism: Salvia splendens; assembly: GCF_004379255.2. Lineage (NCBI taxonomy): Eukaryota > Viridiplantae > Streptophyta > Magnoliopsida > Lamiales > Lamiaceae > Salvia > Salvia splendens. The sequence continues at coordinate 37,156,956 of NC_056032.1, read as the reverse complement.
TGCAAGTTTAAGCCAAACAAAAAACAGAGAGAGCCATTTTCATAATCATTAATGTAATCATCTCTCATTTCCCTTTCAACCCCAAATTCCAATCCAATCTCACCAATATTCTTAGCGCCTAACACACGACTACATGGTTTTACATTGAATTCTTGAGGGAGGGAGAGAAAAAATGATGACAATGGAGGGTATGATGGATACGGGGGTGCTGGACGACATCATCAGGCGCCTATTGGAAGGGAAAGGAGGGAAGCAGGTGCAGCTCTCCGAGGTCGAAATTCGCCAGCTCTGCGTCAACGCCCGCCAAATCTTCCTCTCTCACCCCAATCTCGTCCCTGTCCGTGCCCCTATCAGGATCTGCGGTCTCTCTCTCTCTCTCTCAATATTGGATATGGTTTTTAATCTGTGTTTATTGGGGTTTGGGTTGTGTGCATCTGAATGTTGGTTTCTTAGGTCGTGTTAAAACTAGATTTATTAATTGTTGGGAATATGTGCAGAAATTGTGATGCATATGGCAGGAATCATGGAGTAAAAAAGATAAATTATTAGTTGTTTGGTGAAATTGAGGTTGTGTGGAGTCAATCTGACCAGGTTTTAATCTAGTAGTATAATGTGTTAGGTATAATGAGGTTTATCTTTTTCTGTGGTTGTTGTTTACCAAAAACTATGCTGAATGGTAATGGATTGAAATGAGGTTAGATGAGATGGTTGCATTTGTAATCAATAGGTCTTAATATTGTCCCTAGAAGTTCACATCTTTTGGTGTTATTGAGATTAGATTTTATGTTTGTGATTTCTCAGTGATGACACTCCTATAGCTGTTATTCGGATCATAAAAGATCACTAATTCTAGACCCTGTAAATGAGGGTAAATGATTGGTATTTCCACCACTAATACTGCTTTTGTAGATTTTATTAAGAGAAAAGGAGAAAGAATGCACTGAAAGAAAAGTACAAAAATGCATTTGTGAGGATAGGGCAATGAAGAATGCAAAGCAAGTTTAACCTTCTCTCCATATCGACTCTCCTTCGCTGTATCTGCAGAAAGTATATGAAATTAGGTGTTCTTATCTGTTTGAAATTGTGATCCCATCATCATATCATTGCTTTTTCGTTCAATGTGAGCATTTTTTCTATGAGGTAGAACGGGAACTTAGAATAGTGTAGATGGAAACATTAAACTTGAAAATTTTCTTTTCCATCTATCTGGTGTCGTTTTTCGTACTTGTTTATTTATTTTAGATATTTGTATCTTTTGTGGCCTTAATGGGGAAGATATTTGTACAGGTGACATACACGGCCAGTACCAAGACCTTTTGAGGCTCTTGGAGTATGGTGGACATCCCCCTGCTGTAACTTACCTCTTCCTCGGAGATTATGTTGATAGAGGCAAGCAGAGTTTGGAAACAATATGCTTACTATTGGCTTACAAAATAAGGTATCCCGGTAAAGTTTACCTCTTGAGGGGAAACCATGAAGATGCGAAGATCAACCGTGTTTATGGATTTTATGATGAATGTAAGAGGAGATTCAATGTCCGGCTTTGGAAGATATTCACAGACTGCTTTAATTGTTTGCCCGTTGCTGCACTCATAGATGAAAAGATACTTTGCATGCATGGAGGACTGTCTCCGGAACTCAAAAATTTGGACCAGATTAGAGAGCTTTCGAGGCCAACTGAGATTCCTGACAGTGGTCTACTGTGTGATTTGCTTTGGTCTGATCCTGATTCCAAGATTGACGGCTGGGGTGATAGTGATAGGGGCGTCTCTTGCACTTTTGGGGCTGGTGCAGTTGCTGAATTTTTGGCTAACAATGACTTGGACCTCATTTGCAGGGGTCATCAGGTATATACTACCTTTAAAGCCCATTTTTGCTGTCTCTTGTCATGTTTTTATGATGTAATGATTTTAATTTCTTGAAGGTGGTGGAGGATGGATATGAATTCTTTGCCCATAGAAGACTTGTGACTATATTTTCCGCCCCAAACTATGGTGGAGAATTCGACAATGCTGGTGCCCTTTTAAATGTGGATGAATCACTAATATGTTCGTTTGAGATACTAAAACCTGCACCAAGCAATTCAAAGGTTCCTCTAAAGAAGGTATGTGTGTCCCGGTTCTTAACAGAAAATTTATCCTTTGATGGCCTCATGACATATGTGACTTAGCATGTATTCATTCCATTTTCTTTGCATTCTGTTTCGACAGCCTCCAAAAATTGGAGGCAGCATGTAAACCAGAAATCGTAGATAGAGGGAGTAGGACGAGGAGAAGGCTGCTTTTCTTTATCTGTTGTGTACTTATATAACCTCAGCATTAAAGAAACGATCTGTAAATCGGGAGAGAAGGAAGGTGCTGATATCAGTTGCTTGAGGAGAAACTTATTATATGTAAGCACAGTTGCATTTGGTTAAAGCGAATATATATTTGGTGTTGAGAAACTTGAAAACAGTGGAATGTGTTTGTGCATCCCTTTCTGACTCATTGTATTTTATTTTATCAATATTCTCACTCATCCATAAATCTGCTTTTAGAATGTATTCACAGTAATTGTTTCGTCTTAACGTACAATTGATCTCTGTAGTTAATTATACTTTAATCTGGCCTGCAAATGTTACCTCTCTTTCTACCTCTCAACTTTCAAGGTTAATTTGGCTTTCAAATGAATCCTCTCTCCACTTTCTTGCTTTTTTTTGTTAGTATGCCTTGAATTTGTCTCCTAATTAGGATATGATTATGTTTCCTAATTGGGATAGACTTATTTTCCTAATTAGGATATGATCTCATGTGTGCCTATTTATATGTGAGTAGAGCACATAATTCTGTGATCGTGATCTTAGATCTGAAATCTGTAACTGCAGTCATAATACAATTTGTTCTCTGTTCTTGCCCGTGGATGTAGCCAATTGGCGAACCACGTAAATTCTGTGTCTCCTTACATTCTTTCGTTTGTCGGTTACACAATTACTCTATTTTGTCACAACAAACTGGTATCTAGAGCCTGGTTTTCGGACTAGGGTTTTGAATTCCGCATCTGTTAGGGTTTCCGTGTTAATCGATCAAGATGTCTGCTTTGAACGTGAAGGTCGACAAATTCACCGGGAGAAATAGTTTTAGCTTATGGCAAATCAAGATGCGATCTGGGTTTGTGGGAGCCGCTCAAAACAAAGAAGGGAATGGAGGATGATGAGGAGTGGACAACCTTAGACGAAAAAGCCCACTCGACCATCATGTTGTGCCTGTCTGACGATGTTATCATCGAAGTTGCTGAGCAGGAGACTGCTGTCGCCCATTGGACGAAGTTGGAGAGTCTATACATGACGAAGTCTCTAACCAACAAGTTGCTCCTGAAGCAACGTTTGTTTCGATTACGCATGCAAGAAGGTATGCCCCTTCAGGATCATCTGGAAAATTTGAATAAAATTTTGCTGGATTTGCGTAATGTTGATGTTAAAGTAAAAGACGAGGATGTTGCTTTAATTCTGCTAGTTTCTTTGCCTGAGTCGTATGAGAATTTCGTTGAGTCTTTTATGACTGGGAAAGAAACTCTTTCTTTGGAGGATGTTCGATCTGCTCTTCACATCAGAGAGGATCGTCAACAGGCAACGAGTACAGCCACAGAAAATCTGGCATCAGGATTATCTGTTACGGGTAAGGGATGGACAGAAGAAGCAGAACTCCAAAAGTTCAAAAGGTCCTAAAGCCCCTAAGTCAGATGACATTTGCAGATATTGTAAGGAACCAGGGCATTGGAAGATTGATTGTCCACAGATAAAGAAAAAATTGGGCAAGAAAAAGGATGCTAACGATTTTGCGACTGTGGCAGAAGCTGATGACGCAAACTCGGAAGAAGAACTGACCTTGGTTGCCGATGAACAACCACACTGTAATGATGTGTGGATTTTGGATTCTGGAGCATCACATCATCTCTGTCCTCACAGGGAGTATTTCACCACTTATGAGCAGATAGACGGAGGCAATGTTACCATGGCCAACAGTGCTGTCTGCAAGGTGGTTGGCATCGGCTCAATCAAGATTAGGACGCATGATGGGGTCTTCTGCACCTTGAACGATGTTAGGCATGTTCCACAAATGACGAAGAATCTGATATCGCTGAGTACTCTTGACAGTAAGGGTCTCAGTTTCAAAGGTGGGAGTGGAGTTATGCGTATTCTGAAAGGTTCGAAGGTGGTTCTGACAGCTCAGAAACGAGGTACCTTGTATGTTCTGAGAGGTTCCATCTTGGCAAATTTTGCTGATATTGCATCATCCGAGGTTGCAACCAAGGATATGACCAAGCTGTGGCATATGAGGCTCGGTCATATGGGAGAACGTGGCATCAGAATCATGTCAAATTGTGATTTTCTTTCTGGGCATAAAGTGCAGAAACTTGATTTCTGCGAACACTGTGTATTTGGGAAGCTTCATCGCAACAAGTTTCCAAAGAAGGGTGTTCATCGAACGAAAGAGACACTTGACTACATTCATATGGATTGTTGGGGTCCCTCACGTGTTGAATCTGTTGGAGGATACAAGTATTTTGTGTCGATGATTGATGACTACTCGAGGATGACTTGGGTGATTATGATGAAACATAAAGGTGAAGCATTCAAGAAGTTCAAAGAGTGGAAGACTCTGATTGAAAACCAGACAGGGAAGAAGATCAAGCGATTGAGAACAGATAACGGTCTGGAATTTTGTTCGTCTGAGTTCAATGAGTTCTGCAGGAGTGAAGGGATTGTTTGACATCACACCGTTAGACATACACCACGGCAGAATGGTGTGGCAGAACGCATGAATCGGACATTGTTGGAGAGAGCAAGATGCATGCTCTTTCATGCTGGTTTGACTAGGAAGTTTTGGGCAGAGACAGTAAACACGGCGTGTTATTTGATCAACCGTGGTCCTCACACTGGCATTGACTATAAGATACCTTACGAGGTATGGTCTAATGATATGACTGCAGATTATTCTTCGCTTAGAGTTTTTGGTTGTACTGTTTATTATCATGTCAGTGAGGGTAAACTAGAACCGAGAGCTAAGAAGGGTATATTTGTTGGTTATGGGAATGGAGTTAAGGGATACAGAATCTGGTCGCCTTCAGATGATAGAATTATTCTCAGTCCGAATGTGGTGTTTGATGAAAATTCTATGCTTAACTCTACTGTGAAGTCTAGTGATGTAGAGGATTTGGAAGGTGTTGATAAACAGGTGGAGCTGCAAGTCACTCACGATGAGAGTGAATCACAACTCCAAGGTGGAGAAGATCAACACACTACTACTGAAGCTACTACTGATACTACTAGTTCTGATGTTCATCCAGAAGCTCATTAGAGAAGCATTGCTATTGATAGAGCTAGGAGGACAGATGTGAAGCCTCCGTTGAAGTACGACTTTGAGGACATGATGGCATATGCACTACAAGTTGCCAGTGAGGTGGAAGATGAACCATCCACTGAAGAACCATCCACCTATAAGGAAGCTGTTTCGAACAGTGAGCATGCTAAATGTCTCGCTGCAATGGGAGAAGAGATGGAATCACTATGGAAGAATCTGACATGGGAGATAGTCAAACAACCTAAGGGGAGAAAGATTGTTACTTGTAAATGGATCTTCAAGAAGAAGGAAGGGACCACAGTAGATGAGGGTATTAGATACAAAGCTCAGCTAGTTGCAAGAGGGTTCACATAGAAGGAGGAGGTTGACTATAATGAGATTTTCTCGCCAGTGGTCAGACACACTTCCATCAGAGTGTTACTAGCGATGGTTGCACGTTATGATCTGGATCTTGAGCACTAGACGTGAAGACAACTTTCCTACACAGATTGCTTGAAGAAGATATCTACATGACTCAGCCAGAGGGATTCGTGGTTCCTGGCAAGGAGGATTATGTTTGCAAGCTGAAGAAGTCCTTGTATGGACTAAAGAAGTCTCCGAGGCAATGGTATAAGAGATTTGACAGCTACATGGTCCAGCTGGGATACAACAGGAGTCCGTATGATTGTTGTGTGTATAATAACAAAGCTGATGATGGTTCCGTGATCTATCTCGTTCTGTATGTAGATGATATGCTTATAGCTGCAAAGTCAAAATCCGAAATTTAGAAGTTAAAAGCTCATCTCAGTGCTGAATTTGATATGAAGGATTTGGGTGCTGCAATGAAAATCCTGGGTATGGAGATTTCTAGGGATAGAGAAAAGAAGAAGCTTTCTTTGTCACAGAAGAGCTATATTGAGAAGATTTTGTCAAGATTTGGTATGTCTACGTCAAAGACTATTGATACTCCAAGTGCCATAAACATTCATCTGTCATCTGATCATGCACCGAAATCTGAAGCTGAGGAGTACATGTCTCGAGTTCCATACTCTAGTGCAATAGGGAGTTTGATGTACGCTATGGTCTGTACTAGACCAGACATAGCACATGTTGTTAGTGTTGTCAGCAGGTTCATGGGACATCCGGGAAAGGAGCACTGGCAAGCCGCGAAGAGGATTTTTCGCTACTTGAGAGGTGCGTCTGATGTTGGTCTCATTTATGGAGGTGATACTCATTGTTCAGTGACTGGTTATTCTGATTCTAACTATGCTGGAGATGTCGATAGTAGAAGATCTATGACCGGTTATGTTTTCACTCTTGGTGGTTCTGTTGTTAGTTGGAAAGCAACTTTGCAGGCTGCTATTACTTTGTCTACGACTGAAGCAGAGTATACGACGTTGACAGAAGCTGCTAAAGAGGGAATATGGTTGAAAGGGCTAGTTGGTGATCTTGGTTTAAATCAAGATCAAGCTGTTGTGTTCTGCGATAGTCAGAGTGCTATTTGTTTGGCCAAAGATCAAGTCCACCATGAGAGGACTAAACATATTGATGTGAGGTATCATTTTTTGAAGAATGAGAAAAGAATTGAGGTGAAGAAAGTTGACACTACTGATAATCCTGCCGATATGTTCACCAAGCCGGTCCCGCAGAGCAAGTTTCAACATTGTTTGGACTTGCTTAAAGTCATGAGCTGTTAGTTGCCCATGGAGGGCAAATTTGAGGCAAGGATGAAGAAGTTTGTTTGTTTGGTATTATGATGATGCATTTGGAAGGAGGATTCAAGTCAAGGTGGAGATTTGTTAGTATGCCTTGAATTTGTCTCCTAATTAGGATATGATTATGTTTCCTAATTGGGATAGGCTTATTTTCCTAATTAGGATATGATCTCATGTGTGCCTATTTATATGTGAGTAGAGCACATAATTCTGTGATCGTGATCTTAGATCTGAAATCTGTAACTGCAGTCATAATACAATTTGTTCTTCGTTCTTGCCCGTGGATGTAGCCAATTGGCGAACCACGTAAATTCTGTGTCTCCTTACATTCTTTCGTTTGTCGATTACACAATTACTCTATTTTGTCACAACATTTTTATACGCCATATTTTCTGAATTGAATTAATAGCAGAAAAATTCTATTGTGCTGTGTTATACAAATCTTTGTACAGTTTGTATATCATCTTCAAGTATACCTCCAATTAGCAATACTTCCGCAACACATCGCCACCTGAATGTCTGATCATAGAGCCGAAAACTCTCCTCTTTGATTTGCTCTTTGCTGCCTTCACTCCAATCGGACGACGCCTCAACTCAAAGTTCACTCCCTCACTTGCACACTCAGATGCGGATCAGGACTCGCCACTTATTGGATAATAGTCGTTCCAAAATCTCGACTCTAGGCCACCCGATCACTTGTTGACGTGACAAACAAATATGTATGAATTCAGAAACATAATTAACATTCAAATGTATTGCGCTTTACGAAAACTATTCGACTTAAATACTTACCTACGATGCTAAACTGACTTGATCCTGCAGCAGCAACACGTTTCATATTGATATTGATATTGATATGGATATGAATAAAACACTAACTGCAACTGCAATAGAAAATCCGGGAGCATAAGAGCACTTGTGTTAAAACTAAATTTTCAAAATTAACAATTAAGTACTACCTTCAGTTAAGCTGATATAGTTACATGAGATTAAATTTCAGACTAATATTACCTTATCTACATTTTTCTTGTTCTATACTCTTCTCTACATTAATCTCTCTCTTATTTTACTTTCTCTCAACTTTAACTATTTAATATCATTTTCTTTTAAACGAGTGCAGAAAATGAAATGCCTCTATTACTGTGGAACGAAGGGACTATAAAATAGTCTAATATGCATACCCATATCAGCGTCTAACTCCACGTCAGCCAATCTAGATTTACTAACGAATTTGTCCGTCAGCAAATGTATAATCCATTAGAAATATGTCTGAAATTTGCAAGAGATACAATTTCGTTAATAATTCCATCAGTAAATCTCCTTTTTTTTTTTGCAGTGAATGCAAAAATATATGCAGGCCTATAAGCATATGTAAAGTTAACATTTTAGCAACCTAGTTGATTACTTAGCCTCTTATTTTTTTCGTTGATATTTTCTAATTTATTTAAATAATTTCAGTTGACTTTTTTTTATCGTTATGTTAATTTTATTACTAAAACAACTAGTGATAGACTTTCCACCTGTTCAAAAACATGATGCAAAAACATATGTAGGCTTTTATTTCATGCATGTGTAGAGTTAACATTGTAGATTTAATTGTGTTATCCTCTCCTCGCTGGTTAGGCGGTTTCATCTCTTCAATTACTTTTTCAAAAAAATATATTTCAATTTTCCTTTTTAGCTCACATTTATCGCAATTTTATTGTATAAAACAACAGTGATAAAGTTTGCACCTATTCAAAATGATAATATAAAAATATATAATGGGCCAATATTCATAAGTAGAATTAACATTTTCAACGAGATGCCACAATCTTTAATGTAAACTTGAAGAGAGAAGTGTAATTGTGTTAGTTACAAAGCTAGTTACTCGGCCACTTGTTTTACAATTGACTTTTTTTAATTCATTTATCGTTCACTTTACCCGATATGTCCAGTTAAGAGGGTAAATCAGATTCAATTCTTATGTTCAGTGACATTTATCGTTCACTTAGATCCTTTATCCTTCTTAATATGAACCGTTAGATCTCATTCATCAACGGTCCAGATGATCTGCATTATTACACTATAATGGTGCATTATTAGTCGGTGTGCATTATTCAACTGAAAATCTGCATTATTACACTATAATGGTGCATTATTAGTCGGTGTGCATTATTCAACTGAAAATATGCATTATTAAATGACACGTGACACCAATTTAACCGTCGGATGACAAAATCGTGGGGCTGAGATCAAGAAGGAAAAATGAGATAATATGTAAAAAGGAAATGAATACATCCCTCTATATATATATATATATATAGAACCATTCTTAAACGTAGAACCATTCTTAAACGTAGAACAAATGCCAAACGGAGGTCGTTAGATCTTTTAATCCAATGGTGTTGATTTGCACAACAACTTCCCATTACAACCAAAACTATTATTAATGGGTGAATGTAGATAAGTGAAAAAATAAAGCATGCATGGACTCTTCTTCGTTTCATTCATTCTTCCATCAACATGTGAGTTTTTTCACATGTTGAGTCCGGAATGTCGTGAAAACATAGTCTAATATGTATGATTTTTAATCTTGACCGTCATTTTTTCCTCATCCAATGAATAAAATATGTAGAGTTCTAGGTTCTACACTTAAGAATGGTTCTATCTTTAACGCAACCCTATATATATATATATATATATATATATATATATATATATATATATATATAGGGAGATGATCAAAATAAGTATGTGTTTAAATCCAGAAATGCAGACCAAATCTTGGCCCTAGGATTAGATGATCTAATGGTCAATAATTAACCAAAAACACGGAAGGTCATAATTAAGCAATTTTAGGTCATATTATAATATTTGGGTTTAATGTCATGCTAAGATCGTTTTAGGTCATGCTTTGTTAGCATGACCTAAAAATTACCTAATTATGACCTAAAAGTGACCTAATTATGATATTGTTCTGCGTTTCTGTATTTAAATCTAGTTTTGCATAGATCAAAACCCTATGTATATATATATATATATATATATTTGAAGAGCCCAAGTAATCTTTGAAAAAATGTATGTTTTAAAACTGAAGCCCCCAGTTTAGTGAATGATTTGTAGCAAAATGTCCTTCCACACATAAAAAGAGGAATCATTATTTGAAGAGGAATGATTTGTAACAATTTTCCTTTTCAAATGTCCTTCTCTAATTTACTTTATCTTTATTCTATAAGCAATAGGTGATAAAATTTCCACCTATTCAAAATCCCATTACAAGAATATATGTAGGCCTACAAGATTAGCCTACTCTTTTTCAATTCAATTTTTTTAGTCTCCCCCCTAAACCGAAAATCTACGTCTTTAACAGGTTTCTTTTGTACACAAAAAAATTGCATCAATAAGATTGTGCAGTTTATTGAATAGAGACATGGCTTAAACCGGTGAATGCAAAATTGAAGGTAGCCGCCGGTACACATATTAAAATTTAATTTTTATAATTTGTTTTTATTAAAATAAAAGTATAATACTCCCTCCGTCTTGTGCTACTTGACACACTTTTTTAGCAGTCATTTTAGAAAAATGGTAATACATAGTTAAAGTGGAGAAAAAATAATGACTGCAAAAAAAGAAGTGTGTCAAGTAGCGTGGGCCGGGAGGAGTATAATATAATATTAATATGTAATGTAATACTCCCTCCGTCCCAAGGAACATGACCCCTTCCTTGGGCGGTACGAGATTTTATACAGCTTTATTTTGCGTGTAAGTGGAGAGAGTAAAGTAAGAGAGAGAGAGAGTAAAGTAGAGATAAAAGGTATATTTTCATTTTAAGTAATGAGTCATCTTAGTTGGGACAAACCAAAAAGGAAAGTGAATCATCTTCAATGGGACGGAGGGAGTATTTAGATAAGGCATATGTTGTTTCAACAAATTAATTTAACTTCATCTTACAAATTGAAGGAGAAAACAGTTTTTTTATTTATATTAAAGCATAATTAATCAAATGATTTAATTTTTGAAATATTAAAATTGAAGGAGATATTGATTTTTTTTCGGTTCGTACACTAAGCCACCAGTATTAACCGGTACCAATCGGTTAGTGTAGGAACCAAAAACTTATTCGATCTGATTATGGTTCTTGGATTTCCAGAATTGCACACTAGCTGAACGGTTTTTAGTCTGGTTAGAATCGGAACCAACCGGATAAGCAGTCCTAGGTACACATAATTGCTTAGAGTTTAGACCTCATTACAATGAAAAAAAGGCACATAATTCCATTACATACGCCAAAATAAATCTTAATTACGAGTAATAAGTAGAGTTTGGTAAATCCTAATTGAGAGGGATATAGTGTGCTAACTTTTGGGTAAAAGAAGTAAGAACATAACACAAGGTATATAGAAATGGAGCATATATAGCATGATTAGTAATATGGTTGTGCATTAATAGAAGTGGGGTTCAACCCCAATATTTAAATTTATGGAGCCTCATTTAAAGCCGTTTCGACGTCTCGCTCGAGGAATTTCTCCAATTCAAAAGGTGCCAAAGAACGAGTTTTGATAATATTTTGGGTATACTGGCGGATGATTGATGCCTCCGGTAGGCTAGTGCCTTTGTGTAGCTTATAACTCCCTTTTCTCATGCTCTCAACCCCCTTTTCCAACTCTACCGATCTCGACCTATTTTTGTACATCACGTATAAGGTTAATTGGATCGACCCCAATATGAATCCAATCCCATTTGGTACCTACATCATTTTTCAATTCCGACTTAAATAAAAAAAAGTTTGGTGAGATTGAAATTGAGATTGAAGAAACTTACCCCAATATAGTAATCTTTAACCACTAGGGCATAGGCCGACCAAACTCCTCCGTTGAGAACTTGGAAAAAGGAAAGGAAGAACGGCATATACTTTACACTTTTCATTGCAATCACTCTCCTCTGTAATATAAACTCATTTCTATCACTAACCATATGTTACTTAATTACTATATTGTAAAGTAAAAATTAGAGTGGTCTGAACATATCACATGATAAGTCCAACTAATTACAATTAAAGCATGATCGATGAAGTACCATGGCGGAGAGGGGTGCAGCATACATCCCAATAGTTAGTCCAGTGCATAATAGTCCAACCAGTGTGATCCGAATTTCTCCCTTCAAAGCTAATAGGCTTATCGTTATGACAACCCCAAGAAATGCAATATTCACTGCTGCTACCAATTTCACCGATTTAATCTGTAATTCAACATGCATGCATTATTAAATAACTATACTTGATGATCCTCAATAATTAGAAGAATATATATATATATATATAAATATATATATATATAGAGTTGTGATCAATGTCGAACCAATTTTAAAGACCGAACTAGAGACCAAATCTGGGCCATTAGATCTAGTTTTTTTGATGAGATGTGCTGCTGTGTAAATTTTTCGGTCTTCATTACAAGCCCATTTTACTTCATTGTATAGGTTTATTACTTCATTCCGTACGTAATACCTTGAAACTACAACATGTTTTTACTTTCTTCCAGTAGGTTTTGAAATGATTCAACATATGTTTCATTTGAATTCATTGACCTGAGTTTTTACTTTATTTACATTAAAAAATGCAATTTATTCAAGTGCGTTTATTACTTCATTCAGAAACGTTATTACTTCATTGGATAATGTTTTTACTTCATTCAAGTAGGACTTCAAATGCTTCTACACATACTCCAGTCCATGTGTTTATTACACCATATCAGCGTTGTGGCGGTGGTGATAGATATTGTAGAGAGAAAGAACGGCACGCGACGGCGAAACCGCATTTACGTACTGGAATGAAGTAATAATCCCACTGGAATGAAGTAAAAACCTACTGGAATGAAGTAAAAACCTACTGGAATGAAGTTAAATCTTCGTAACATGTTAGTATGACTTATTTACCTTTGGATGAATTAAAATAGGCTCGTGATGAAGGCGAAAATAATTGATAAATTTGTGCCTCTCATCCATAAAAAACTAGATCTAAAAACCCTAATTTGGTATGGTTCGGTGGTTCGGTATTTAAGAGTGGATTTGTGAATAATGGGACTCTATATATATATATATATATATATATATATATATAATTTGTAACCTTGATGGTTTGGGGGGCGTAGATGAGGAAGATGATGACGTAGACAACATGCAAGGCAGCACCGGCACCATTGACGGTGACGACCAGCAAACCGTCCGTCTTAAGGAGTCCGTAAAATGTCCATAAACTTGTGCTCAATAATGTGGTTATGTAAGGGAGTCCGTCGTAATCCTCTGTTGATTTCTTTTTCACTACCTGCTTGAATGTTTTTCTAATACAATACCCTAATTAATCATTTTCTATGTTTAATGAAATTAAAATTAAGGGCAAAAAGAAAAACGCTTACATTGGAGACGCAAACATAAGCATAGCAATCACATTTCCTGCATCAAATAGGAAAAAAAATCGTGAGTTTCATGCAAAAATCATGGTATGTTGGTGAAAGTGAATAAAAAGGAAAATTGCTATACATGATAAACATAGAACCGATGATTACCAATTATCCCAAGAATTAAGCTTAAGCTAGCCATGGAGAACTATATTAATGAAAGGAACAAAACTTGGAGAAGAAAAACAAATGTTTCTTCTTTCGTGTTAGTATTTTGATATATTTATGGGCAAAAAGAAAGCATTGTAGTGGTAGGATATGCAGATACGGGAGAACGTAACTAAGCTAAAATAAAAGTAAGCTTAGCATATAAATGAATGTGTAGATCTTATAGGGTTTGGGAGGTCTTAAATATTGTTCAACAAATTGTTGCCACGTCTAACATTATTATTTTATTGTACATGTCACTAATTCCACTATCGAAAAAGTGTTACATTTCGGCACCTCCTTTTCTACTATCTTTTTGCCTTACCTTAAGCATGTATCATCAATCACTCTCAAGATTTCATGTTAGAAAGGTTTTTCTGTTTCGTGTGTATAATTGTATTATATGATTAATCTTGCTACTTATTTATTTCTAGTTTTAAGGAAAAATTTTGTGGGATTGTTAATTTCATTCGATAATACAATAAAATAAAGAATTTTATGTTGAACATGGGGTAACTCAAATCATGATATGGGATGAATTTAATTTCTCCTCAATTTTTACAGTAATAAATTGTTTTTCACTACTCCATAATAAACGGTTAAGTGAGATGTGAGTCATGTGACCCATAACAGTCCATGCTTATTCCAGTATACATTTCACACCTTCAACGCCCACTTCTAATACACGTGAACGGCAAAATTCACTTTTAGCAATCTGATTTTTTTATAATTAGTTTATATATTGACAATAGTTATTTTTTTATATATGGGTAAAAGCAAAACTATGATTTTTTTATATATGGGTAAAAGCAAAACTACGATTTTTACAGTAGTACAACTTAGCCCGAGTGACTCTTGACCTATACTTGTATCGTATTGATCTTTGATAAAAGTAGTATAGGTATGAAGGAAGCGTATTATTTCTTGATGATTTCATTATACACATTACACCAATATATAATACTAGGAATCCCTATACATGGTAAACCTAATTAGCTTAATTACATGATTGCAATCTTCTATCTTTGGTAAGAGAATGATTCTCGAGTATCCTCCGTCTGATATTACGCAATCTTTTCCAACACTCCCCCTCAAGTTAAGCGACGGGATTTCCGATGCTCAACTTGCACAACACTTCTCGAAATAGCTTCGAGTTTACCGCCTTTGTAAGAATATTTGCCAGCTGATCTTCAGATTTGACATACGACATCTCTACTATCTTTGCCTCAATATTCTCCTTTATGAAGTGTCTGTCCACTTCCACGTGTTTAGTCCGATCATGTTGGACAGGGTTCTCTGAAATGTTGATAGCCGCCTTGTTGTCTTAAAACAACTTACACGTTCGAGACGAGTGCAAGTCTAACTTTCGCAGAAGTTTTCTCAGCCATAGTACTTCTGTCAGTCCACTCTTAATCCCACAAAATTCAGCCTCTGCACTAGATAGTGCGACTACCTTCTGTTTCTTGCTTCACCATGTTACAAGGTTCCCTCCAACAAAGGTAAAGTATCCTGCAGTAGACTTCCTATCATTCGGATTGCCAGCCTAATCTGCATCAGTAAATCCATGTATTTCTAAGTGTCCATGCTTCTCGAACAGGAGTCCATGTTCTGCTGTTCCCTTCAAGTATCGGACGATCCTTATCGCCGCTTCCCAGTGCTCCTCTTGTGGTGCATGCATGAATTGACTTACTATTCCCACGGCTTAGGCAATGTCTGGTCTTGTGTGAGATAAGTAAATCAATTTCCCAACTAGCCTTTGGTATCTCCCCCTGTTCGCCAGTTTCGCCTTTTCTCTCATCTGCAATCCATGGTTTTGGACCATAGGGGTGTCTACAGGCTTACAGTCTATCATCCCAACTTCTGCCAAAAGGTCGAGTATGTATTTCCTCGGGTTTATGAAGATTCCCTTTTTCGACCTTAGTACTTCTATTCCCAAAAAATACTTAAGGAGTCCTAGATCCTTCATCTCAAATTCATTGAACAAGTTTCTCCTGAGCTCGGTCATCTCCTCTGTATCATCCCCGTTGATAATCATGTCATCTACATATATAATCAGACAAGTAATTTTACCTTCTTTCTTCTTGATGAATAAGGTGTGGTCAGAGTTGCTCTATTTGTATCCATATTTCTTCATTACCTCCGTGAACCTTCCAAACCATGCCCTCGGGGATTGCTTGAGTCCGTACAATGTCTTTTACAGCTGGCATACCTTTCCAACCTGGAATTCATTAGCAAAACCGGGTGGAGGCTCCATAAACACAGGTTTTGGCAGCTCCCCATGCAAGAAGGCATTGGTCACATCAAATTGATGAAGTGGCCAATCTTTGTTAGCAGCAATTGAAAACAACACCCTCACAGTATTAATTTGTTGCCACAGGTGAAAATGTCTCATCATAGTCAATGCCATAGGTCTGAGTGTATCCTTTTGCCACAAGTCTAGCTTTGTACCTTTCAATCGTGCCATTCGGTCTTTGCTTTATAGTGAACACCCATCTGCATCCAACGGTCTTCACTCCTTCAGGCAACTTGCCCTTCACCCACGTATTGTTCCTCATTAGTGCCCTCATCTCTATGTTCATTGCATCTCTCCAATGTTTGTGTTTCATTGCGTCCTCTGCCGACTGTGGAATTTTCTCTTCTTCATACAGTGCGGCTTCGAAGGCTCGAGCCATCTTTGCTAAGTTCCCCTGCACGAAGTTGGCTACTCCATAACGGCTCTTTCTACCAACCTTCTCGGGAGAGTATCTCTTAGGTGGGATTCCTCTTGTAGTTCGATGGGGAAGAATATACTTTCCCGTGTCACTATCCACAGTGTTATCTTCTTCCTCTGTACTTATAGAGTTAGGAGAAACTGAATCTTCAATAGGACTAGGTTCAGGTGATACCTCGGATATCAGTGGAGAATGATCCGTGGGACGCGGATAAGATGACTCTTGCAGTGAGAAATCCATGGGTTCCATCCTAAAACCATTTGGTGATAAGAGGAGAGGCCCATGAGACTTATATAGTGGATTAAGCTCTTTGTGTACACCGAGTGGTGGGATATTTTTTTATGTTCATTTTATGTTTCAATTGCCAACACCCTCCCTCAAACCCTTCAAGGTAAATCTTGGATGGGTTGGATTTTTTTATGATCGATTGGACAATCGGCCCAATTTTTTTCGATCGGTTGGACCACTGGCCTAAATTTTCAGCCCAGTTATACTGTTGGGTCAGTCATTTTTTCGGTTTCAGCCCAGTTATACTGCTGGATCAGTCAATTTTAGTCAATTTTAAACCTAATTAGCTTAATTACATGATTGCAATCTTCTATCTTTGGTAAGAGAATGATTCTCGAGTATCCTCCGTATGATATTACGCAATCTTCTCCAACAATCTTTATTACTATTATAACATGAATTTTCTGTGTTCTAGAGAGCTAACCCTGTGTATTTAACTTACCATGTGTAATACAAATGAAATTAAATATAAATAGTTTTGTATAGAACGAGAGTAATTCATTATCGTTATACTAGGTGATCCATAATTGCTATATAATTCATCTTTATTCCATAGGAAACAGTAGAATTTATACTATGCGGACAAAAGATAGACAAATGATCAACATCTTATTCTTATTTTGATATATGCTTGAAATACATCACCAACTACCTAAAAATGAAATGAAATATATGGGGGTTTTAGTTTAGAAAGGAAATTGAATTCGTCGATTCATAACAAGATATATGGAAGTATTGCGGTGCAGTACAAACTGTTGTTTTCGCCTTTCGTTTGAGGTTTCCTAATCCACGCATCATTTTTTAAATTATTTTACCCAAAAAATATAAGTAGTACTCTCATTGTCTCTAGTTACCAGTATCCCGTTTTAGTAAAATGGACTCGTTTAAATGTAAGTGGTTAGTATTTCTTAACAAATGTAGATATCGATCATATTATTTTCTTCTTTTGTGTCCATCATTTATTGAAGATTGCATTTGTTTGCAAATCCTCGGCTCACATTCAGTTTCCCCCATGAAAATGCAAATCGAGACATTGTTAATTGTTTGATACTGACAAAAAAGAATGAAATCCAAAAACAGGAACTAATGTGATGCTTTGGTTTGGTGCCAAATTCGTGGTAGGCTCCCTAGTAGTGCGGATGAATAGGTGCAAATAAAGAAAATGATTAACAAAGATTATAAGTTGTGGGTTTCAAATTGAATCTTGGTGATGCTTTTATATATAGGCTGTTTCATCATGGATGCCAATATTTGGATGTTTCCACTCCCACTAAGTTTTAAAATGTAGTACTCGTATCGAAAAAGATCAAACAATTTCTTGTGATTACTCCATGTTGAAGCGAAGAGTAATAATATTAGTAGTAACAATTAATAGGAATAGAGAATCGAAGAATCAAAGCAACAGTCCATGCATGTTGAAGCTGTGAAGTTGTTTAATACATTTACTTACCAATCAAGAAAAAAGAAAGGTCCAAAACAAAACAACATGGAATTGGAAAAGGTCTAGGCTATGCTAACTGAATCTGGTTAGGATAGTAGTAGAAGATATTGGAGAATAGTAGGTAGCTAATTAAGCTACAAACTTGGTGAAAAATTCATGAAGACAAGCATTAACCTCTTGAGGTCTCTCCTGGTTGATGAAGTGGCCAGTATCCTCCACCACCACACACTCCTCCAGCAACGGCACATCTTTCTTGAACCCGCCTCCGTGCACGTACTCCTTCACTCCCGGCGTAGTATACACCATGTCCAGATCTCCCACCATGAACTTCACCGGTACTCTCACCTTCGCTCCCGCCCATGCAGCCGTCAGCTCCCAGTTCCTACAGTCCATAACATTTTTATTAGGATTTATTCTAAATAAAATTAAACGTGCTACTTAAGTGATTAAGCACACGTACAAATCAAGTGCGCGGTAGTAATTGAGACCACCAGTGAAGCCATTCTGATTGTATTTATCAGCGTAGTATTTCAGGTCTTCTTCAGTGAACCAATGTGGCAGCTTTATGCTCTTCGGGTCCTCTCCGAAAGGCTTTTCTTTAGGTAGACGGGGCGGCCCGGGTGTGCGGTCCGTTAGGATCTTCTTTATCACTGCTTCCGCTCCGTATGCTGCCATTTCTGATTCGACTTTTCCGACTTCCTAATTGCGAAACATTCGATTTTGTTTGATCATTTTAAGATTTAATGATAATATTTCAATCTTAGATTATAACAAAGATGTACCTAACGTTTCAATTTCACTTACAAATGTCTCCTAAAATATTATGAATGAAATTTGCCTCCGGAGTTTCAAAATATATATACGACTTATCATGCTTCAGTTTGAAATTTGCCTGAGCAGATAAGCCATATCGAAATTCAATTCACAAACGCTCTTACGTTGGTGCAAAAACTTAAGATACACAACCACGGTAATTATATACACAGGGGCGGATCCAGGAATATAAATGGACGGGGGCAAAATTATATGTAAGAGAAATTGAGAATTTGAGAAGGGGCAAATATAAAGAAATTTTTAAAAAAATGCAAAATTGACAAAATAGCATATGTTAAAAATATTTGAGGAGGGGCATTTGCCCCACCTTATGTTAAGGAGGATCCCCCTGTATATACAGTAAATAAAAATGAAAATAATATTTAAGGAAAGTACCTTATTATATATTATATGTCAACTTAGACGTACATAATTATTAACTAGGTCTAAGTAATTGCTAAATATTTAAGAACAATAAACGATTATCAACTACCCCCACAATGAGTACAGCCTCATTTGAGGATTGAAGCAAAAAAAAAAAAAAAACTTCTCTTTATATGCTAGTACTACTACTTGAAGAAAATTTGCCCACACAACTATAAACAGCTATGTGAGGTAGGTAGTAAAAATTAAAGAGCCAACACTAGGAAATAAGTATATGTATAATTAAAAGTGATTAATAATTTTAGTAAATTAAAAGGAAAATGGTTCCTGAATGGCTGAATAGATACAGGTGAATGTGAAAGTTATCTATCTGGAGATCATTAAATGTGTGTATTAGTAATATCCGGGAAATAATTGAGAAAATAAAAACCAACTAAATTTTAGATGGTAGTTGTGGATATTCATTTATTTAGCTATACGAAATAGAGTGACATAGACAGACAACACAGAACCTATTTTGGCTTTGCCAGCTGTCGCTTTAATGAAAATAATGGTGGAAGACCTGCCTCCCTAATTCACCAATTGCACATTTAACTTTTGATTTCTCAACATTAATGTCACCTATTCCAAACCATCCACTATTATTTTCTTTTCTTTTTTCATGAAAAATGAAAGATAATAATGTCATGAACCACTGTTCCATCAGTTTCTGCTGGTACGGCTATGATTACAATCATAATCATACGGAATTAACTGTTAAGAAAACGTGCAAAAACATAAAAACCAAAAATCTTAAGAAATGACTGAATAGGCTAGTCATGTTCTTCAAATATGTGCACCTGAAAGACTTTAGATTAATAATTTTAATATTGACAATTAACACTGTACTGTAATTAAAAAAAATGGTACGTTTATTTTCATCTTAGTTTAAAAATGTGTGTGTATTATGAAGTGAATAATCTAGATGAAAAAAATGAAAAAAGGTAGTGGGGATTATTGTAGAAGAAAAAAAACCTGAAATCTGCACATGTAGTATTCATCTCCAAAGAAAGCCCGCATGCCGGCGATGGGCTTGACGGTGGGATGGCGGGGGCGAAACGGCACCGTTAGTGAGACGAATGCCTTGACTAAATCTGGGCGGAAAAGGCAGAGGTACCAACCGACCATGGCGCCCCAGTCGTGAGCCACCAGGAAAACCGGGTCGCCGCCGCTGAGGGACTCAATGAGCGCCACAATGTCGCCGGCCACGTGGAGGCACGAGTAGCTGGGGGAATCTGGCGGGGCGTCGGAGTCGCCGAAGCCGCGGAGGTCGGGGGCGACCGCGCGGTAGCCGAGGGCGGAGAGGGCGAGAATCTGGTGGCGCCAGGTGTACCAGAGCTCGGGGAAGCCGTGGAGGAGGAGGACGGTGGGGCCATGGCCCTTCTCGGCTACGTGCATGTTTATGCCGTTTACGTTCACCATTCTGTGCGAAATGCCCTCCATCATATGATTCTGTGCGAAATGAGGTTGAGTGTGTCGACTCAAAATGAAGATGGGTTGCTTTAAAGTTTAAAGAATGATGCACTATTTATTTGTGGTCAAGCTCTGTGTTTGTTTTCTTCTTTTATTGTGGATGCCTTATTTAATAAGAGTTCGCATATGCATCGTGTAAACCCCCTCCCCTCCCCTCCCCTGTGTGCGGCTACAGGTAGACTGGCGTATTTTAGGTCAAAATACTAAGGGCATCAGCAGTGGGGCGCCTTAAGGCGCGCCCTATGGCGCGCCACGTCATCAGTTTTATCCTCCTATCTCCCCACCTGCAGTGGGACGCCCTAAGGCACGCCACATCATAATTTTTTTAATATTTACAAAATCCATACGAATTTAAAAAAACTAATAAATTAAAATACGAATTTCAAAAACTTCATTTCATTTAATAAAAATTAATACATTACAATGCGAATTAAAAAAAATGCAAACTCAGCCACGGCGGTTACGAGCCCACACTTCTTGGTGTCGAACTAGAACTATTGGTGTCGTCGCCGAGATTCATTTTGGTTGTATGTTGAGAGAGAATATGTAAAGAGATAGCCCACAGTGGGGCGGACGATGGCGCGGCCGATGGCCTATCGTCCGCGGCCATCGTCCGCGTAGGCCGCAATGGGGCGGTCGATGGCGCGGACGATGGACATCGTCCGCGCTATACTCCGCGCCCTTAGTATAGGGCGCGACGATCGTCCGCGGCCTATGTCACGCACCCTCAATGGGGCGGACGATGGCGGGCGCGGACGATGTGGGGCGGACGATGGCGTGCCGTCGTCCGCCCCATTGCGGATGACCTAAGGTTTAAATTTCATTAATACCATAAGAATGGTATTGTTTTTTTAGGAAAGAGATACGATCATGTAATTGGAGTAACAAATTAAGAAATAGGAGTATATGACGTCCGCCCCATTACGGATGGCCTAAGGTTTAAATTTCATTAATACATAAGAATGGTATTGTTTTTTTAGGAAAGAGATACGATCATGTAATTGGAGTAACAAATTAAGAAATAGGAGTATATGAAAGAGAGTTTAATACTCCTAAACTTTATCCAGTCACAGAAAAATTTCTTACTACTTTTCTATTTTTACTGCCCATCTAAATTAGTTTTATTTTGTAATTATAGAAAATTTCTCACCTTTTTTCTTTTTGTATTAATAAATGAATAGAAATTTAAAGTTCATTTCACGATGGACTCAAACCTAAGAGCTTTGTACGCATAAATTTTTCTCTTTATCTCTTATACTCTATCCACTTTTCCTCTTGTTGTCTTTTACTTTTTGTATTCCGCACTGAAACTCTTAATGTCCACAAATAAGATTATTTTTTTTTCACTGGTGAAGTATATAAGATATAATTATAGTTAAAAATAATTGACCACTATCGTTGATCAATTTGTATAGTGTATATTAGGTTTGATTGTTTTTATTCTAATTTTTGAAAAATTATACTTTAGTTTTTATTATCTAAGTTCATGTAAATCCATTTAAAATTGTGTAAATTAGATTTAATTATTTAAATTAGATTTGATCCTGTAAATCAGGTTTCATTGTGTAATATCGAGTTTTAAAGAAGAAGAATATAATGAATAAGGTATGAACGAAGTGGGGAAAACGATTATTTATAGAAGATGTGCGTAAAAAATTACATAAAAGGGGACAAATGGGTGCAGAGAAAAATAGGTTAAATCAAACCGTGTTTTCGATTTTTAAAAAAATGTTAAAAGTATCATTATAGGGCGTGCCAACAAGCAATACGCCACCTTATTGGTTGAGAGTGGGAAGTGTTGTGTGCAGTGTGCGTCGCCGCCTGCCCATAAGGTGGCTCGCTGGGCTGCAGCTGAAAATGTGTTTATGAGGACTTTGATGCAAATGCCCTTAGCTTATTTGTAGTCAACTAGAGCAGGCAATTTTCGATCTGACACGATAATCCGACATGAATCTGTATGAAATTTTTTGGTCCGGGTCAAGTCTTATTGGATCCGTGTCCTTATCAGGTTGACCAATTAAGAACCCGATAATTTCGGGTTTGGGTTCGGGTCAGATACAAGTAACTCATTAAGAAATATTATTATTATTATTATTTTATTTTAAAAATATACATTATTTTAAATTTTTAATTTCATATAAATTAGGTTTAAATAGTATAAAACGAATTTTGATTGTGTAAATTAGGTTAAAAATTTATTTTTAATCATGTAATATCAGGTTCGGGTCGTTATCGTGTCGTGTCAACCCATATTATATCGTGTCGATAACGGGTTCGTGTCGAGTGTGGGTCGTGTTCGAATTTGAAAGTAGCAGGTCGGGTTCGTGTTCGGATTTACAGTTTCCTTAACAGGTCGGGTTCGGGTTAGGCCTGATAACGACAGAATCGGCAAGATTTGTCATCCCTACCGTCTGCAATGTTAATAAATGTACTGCAAATACGGGAGAAAGTGAATTAGAGTGATTAGAGTAAGCCAGTAAATGTTTCATCAGGACTGTGTATGTTTTAAATTTGTCAGGTGACGCCAACCACCATCTTACAAATACTCAATGCTACTCATTATTTTCATCAACAAAACCATGTTCATCGTAATATGAAATGTAAACAATTAACTTAATTAATGATCATAATTATCGCACAAATTTTGTAACAAGTTGTTTCCATCAAGGCGTTGACTTTTGATATTCAGTAGAAGATTCTAATGGAAGCACATCAACCGAATTTTTTATACGTATTTCAATAATAAAAATGGAAAATATCAATATAGATAGAAAAATCAATACTTGATCATCAACTTTATTTCAATAAATTGACTAATTTTAGATTTCAACCTTCGGTCAAATTACATTGTTGACTGCATTTAGCCATTTACGTAGGACTGATAATTTTTGGCACGACACGATAACACGATACGAACCCGCACGAAATTAATGGGTATGTGTCAAAGCTTATTGGGTTCGTGTCCTTATCGTGTCGTGTTCGTGTTGTATTCGTGTCGTGTTCGTGTTACACGTTAAGAAATAATATTAATATATTATTATATTATTATTATTTTTATTTTAAAATTTTAAAATTAAAATTTTAAATTTAATATTAGAAATAATATTAATATATTATAATATTATTATTATAGTGTCGTACCATATATGTGTTGTTATCGTGTCGTGTTGACCCGAAGTGGTTCGTGTCGTTAATGGGTTTGTGTCGTGTTTGTGTCATGTTAGTGTCTGAGGGTAGCGGGTCGTGTTTGGAGTTTTCTTAACTGGTCGTGTTCGTGTTTGTTGTTATACACGATAACGACACAATACGCACGATTTGCTACCCTTACGTTTACTCATTTCTCTTTCATTTTGAAGTTCTCTTAAATTTCCATCATAAAATTCAAAAGTCAAAATTTTATGTCTACAACAAAGGGATTTACTTACAGATATTCAATTTCCATCATAAAATTCAAAAGTCAAAATTTTATCTCTACAACGAAGGGATTTACTTACAGATATTTGTTGGTAAATATAAAAAATAATGATTACCAACGCATTACCCACAAGAAAAATGTATCATTAAGAGCATCTCCAGTGGTCGGCGAGCCAGCGGCTCGCCGAACTATTACAGCCGGCGAGCGCCAAATCAGCGAGAATTTCGGCGAGGCTACGCCGATTCCCGGGTGCTCGCCGCTATTGCAGCCTCCCGATCGGCGAGGAACCGGCGAGCGATTTTTTTTTTTAATTTTCGAAACACTATATATACGCGATTTGCACGACATTTTCATTCGCACCACTTGTTTTAACGAGTACTCTCTCTATCTTAATTTCTGTATAAGATCAACAACAACGCGAAATGAGTAACGCGGGTGGTAGTAGTTGTGGTAGTGGTAGTGGTAGTGGTGGGGATGCTGAGGAGTACGAACGGCGTTTGAACGAACATTTGGATGCCTATACGTCCCGAGAGATAGACCGGCTGCTACAACGGGCCTCGCAGCCGGCGGTACCTCAACCTTGACACGTTGTCCACCGCCGAGCAGTGATTGACCGGGATCACGTAGCTGCACATCAGCGGCTATACGAAGACTACTTCGCACCGGAGCCGCAGTTTAACGCCAACCTTTTCAGGCGGCGTTTTAGGATGAGCAGGGCCCTGTTATGCGTATTGTCGACGCTTTGGAGCGTCGATATCTGTGTTTCCGCTTCAAGCACGATGCGGCTGGCAGACCCGGCCACACACCTATTCAAAAGTGCACTGCGGCAATCAGGCAGCTGGCCTACGGAGGCACGGCAGACATGTGGGACGAGTACCTCCACATCGGCGAGATGACTTCCCTTGAATGTATGAAGTATTTTTGTCAGGGCGTGGTTGAAATATTCGGTGAGCAGTACCTTCGAAGCCCAACCCCCGAAGACTGCCAGGAGCTGATGCAGATGCACGGGGAGAAGCATGGGTTCCCGGGTATGTTAGGCTACAAGGGAAAGAATCCAACGATGATCCTCGAGGCCGTAGCTGATTACCGACTGTGGATTTGGCATGCGTATTTTGGGGTAGCCGGTTCGAACAACGACCTCAACTCGTCGCCCCTTTTCAACGAGCAGTGCTAGGGCGTCGGTCCGACCATCAGTTTTGTCGCCAACGACAACCAACATGATATGGGCTACTACTTGGCGGATGGGATATACCCTAGGTGGCCCGTCTTTGTGAAGACGATCCGATGCGCATCAGATGAGAGGAAGGCCTACTTTGCGGCACGACAGGAGTCGACGCGCAAGGACGTGGAGCGCGCATTTGGTGTGCTCCAGTCTCGATGGGCGACAGTTAGGGGTCCAACGCGTTTGTGGCATGTCGACTGCATTGCTGATATAATGTACGCATGTATTATCATGCACAACATGATTGTCGAAGATGAAGGTGTACAACTGACTAGTTGGGCCAACGACGATAATGAAGCCGGTCCAAGCCACGGCGCGGCCGCCCACAACGTACGAAGCGGGGTACCTCACGATGAAGCCGGCCGCCTCCAGGCACATGCCGACATGCGCCAAGTGGATGCTCATATTCGACTCCAAAAGGATTTAATTGAAGAGTTGTGAGCGCGGAGGACTGCACGACGATAGTTTTTTTTTCATTATGTAATTTTGTTAAATTATGTACCTTTTTTAATTTAAATGAAATTATCGAATTTTCCTGTATATGTGGCGTGAATTTAATTCCGTATTTTGTGTGATTGTTAATTATTTATTTTTAGTGTTGATGATGTGGCAAGGTTGTGGCTGGGCTATTGCTTGTCCAGTTGCTTGTCCAGCTGATGTGGCAGGAGGAATTTAGTGCTGCTGATGTGGCATGGTTGGGCTATGGCTGGGCTATTGCTTGTCCGCCGACCACTGTGGATGCTCTAAAAAGGATGTAGTTATAAAATGAAGTGACATATGTAGAGTTTATCGTCATATCATCGATGAAGTTGTCTATGTAAAAATCATGGATTAAATATGTCCGGTCAATGGATTTTAACCAAATAATAAATGTGACGAGACATTTAATTTTGTGAAATTAAATGACATAGCGTCGATCTACATTTTACGTAGATAAATGTAATATATTCACTTTCTCAAATCCGATTTCCGGTGAGTGAGAAATAGTGGATTAAAGTTGGGCATAATTAGCTTTTAATTAAAGCTTGGAGTTGGAGCTTAGGGAATAATTAACTAGTGTTAATTATCTCACATTGGAGGATTAACGCATATTTTAATGTGTTTAAATTAAGTGACTTTATGTTACTTAATAATTATAGTGGCCCAAGATGGGTGAAAGAGCCCACACGCACGCGCCGCCGCCGCCCGCCCGCCCGTGCTCGTGCTCGCGCTCGCGGGCCGCGGGCCTCGGGCCCTATCCCGATCCCGATCTTGATCTTGGACTTGGACTTGGATCTTGGATCTTGGCAATTGGTCTTTGGGCTTGGTGCTTGGCCCAAACTAATCTTTTTAGACCACCGCCGAGTCAGCAGTCCAAGTGGCTTGACACATCGTCAAGCGAGGCACAGTCACGGCTGCCACATAAGAAATCCACACGCGAAAGGTACACTCCTGCCACACGCCTGTAACCGACGACGGTTACGAATCTGCCATGATGAGCCTTCAATGGCTTGGTTGACCCTGCATGGTGGCTTGGCCTATAAATAGGCTAGTCATACCACTGCATTACATGAAAAACAAGCATTCTCTGCATTCATAAGCTCTCTCCCTCTCTCTGCATTGTTTTTTCTGTCGAAAGCTCTGCCCTCTCCTCCATCCAGTTCGCCGGAGCTCTGTTGATTGCGGTGCTGCTTCACCAGAGACGTAGCCGTTTTACCTTTGGGGACGACACGCCAAACTGAGAGCACTACCGGAGCGTATCTCATCTTGCGGGAAGAAGCCTCCCCGACTCGGCTAATTCACGGTTTAGTTGTTTCGATTTACCGTTGTAATTTTAAGTTCAGTTTCTCCTTTTGTATTCTTTCTTTTAGGTTGTATTACGCCCGGTTGTATCTCTTGTAATCCCAAGAAACCAACAATCGCAAGACGAGATATAACTTGCTTTTGAAGGAATTTGGACACTAAACTGAACCTAAAAACTTTCGAAACATTTAACACCTTTGCTGGAGATGTCGACTGAATCCAACACTGCTGCTACCACCACCGCCGCCGCCATTTCCTCTACCATGGCGACCACTGAACCGGTCAACACTTCATCGATCCCCTCGATGATGCCAACCCCCGGCTTCCCACCCGCTTCTTCAACTGTCCCATGGGTTTGGGACAACCCTTTCGGGGCGTCCACTGGTTCCACCTTTGGTGGTTCGGTTGGTTCCACTTTTAGTGGTTCATTCGGATCCTTTAATGGATCGAGTGCTGGGGCCTTCGGGTCTCACACGAATGCTGGGGCCTTCGGGTCTCATGCGGGTGCTAGTCCCTTCGGGGCTGGTACGACCATGGCGGGCTCTATGCCCAACATGAATGGTGGGGGCTCTATGCCTAACCATGTTGTTGGCTCCTTCGGGGGCAACGGAATTGGTTCCTTCCATGGACCAAGTGCGGCACCTTTGGCACCAAGAATGATGCCACCTGCCGAGAAACCACCAAAGTTTGGAGGATCTGACTTCAAGCGGTGGTACCAAAAGATGTTGTTCTACTTGACAACATTGGGCGTAGCCAACTTCCTCACGGAAAACGAGCCGCCTGCGCCAAGCGACCAAGAGACTAGGCTCGAAGACATGGCGGACTATGAAGCTTGGAGAAAAGGGAATTATCTATGTAAAAATTTTATTTTAAGTGCATTAGATGATAGCCTCTACAATGTATACTTCAATGTAACCACATCTAAGCAAATGTGGGAAAACCTAGAAAAGAAGTATAGCATAGATAATGCTGCAGGGACTGAACAAGTTGTAGCTTCTAAATTTATGGACTACAAGATGGTCGATTCTCGACCTGTCATGGAGCAAGTCCAAGAGCTCTAAATGATCATCCACGCACTAGTGGCTGAAGGGATGACCTTGCCCGACAAATTCCTAAGGTGCACGATCATTGACAAGCTTCCTCCTAGTTGGAAGGACTTCAAGAGCTATCTCAAGCACAAGCGAAAGCAGATGACCCTTGAAGACTTGATCGTGAAGTTGCGCATTGAGGCTGATGTGCGCAAAAGCGACCAAAAGGCTAAGGGCTTCACCCCACTTGAAGCCAAAGCCAATCTGTTGGAGCGGGGCGGTCCCTCCAACAAACGCCCTCGCCCAAATCGTCCAAGTGACAAAGGGAAGGGAAAGCAGCCTACAAAGAAGTTTGAAGGCGATTGCTACAAATGTGGCAAACCGGACAACTTTGCAAAAGACTGCCGCAGCAAGAAGAAGAAGTCGGCTGCCCACGTCGTTGAGAAGGAGTTCAAGGACTGGGATGAAAACGACCTCATTGCTGTGGTCACTGAAGAGGTTAACCTTGTTGATAACAAGGGTGGCTGGTACATCGACACCGGCGCTACTGCTCATGTCTGCTCAGATAGGAGCAAGTTTGCCTCCTACACGGCTGTTGAAGGGAGGAAAATCAACATGGGGAATCAAGCATCGTCCGAAATCCTCGGCGTTGGCAACATGATTCTCATGATGACGTCTGACGTCACAATCACTTTAAAGGATGTGCTGCATGTCCCGGACATCCGCAAGAACCTAGTGTCAGGATCAATACTAGTTAATAAGGGGCTTAAACTTGTATTTGAGTCTGATAGGTTTGCTTTGTATAAGTTTGGAAAATCCCTCGGAAAAGGTTATGTAACCGATGGACTTTTCAAGCTTAGTGTGGCAACTCGCAGTGTTGCAAAGCCATTGGCGAATAATAATAAAGCATCTACTTCCTCTTATTTGACCGAGTCTTCAAATTTATGGCATTGTAGATTGGGACATGTAAATTCAAAAGTCATTAAAAGATTAGTGAATTTAGATTTACTAAAGGCTAATGAAGTGTATACCCAAGATAAATGTGAAATTTGTCTTGAAGCAAAAATGACTAAGTTGCCGTTTCACTCAGTTGAACGAAGCACAAAACCCCTTGAATTAATTCACACGGATGTATGTGATTTAAAGATGGTGCAAACTAGAGGTGGTAAAAAGTACTTTATCACTTTCATAGATGATTGCACAAGGTATTGCTGCATTTATCTTTTAAGAAGTAAAGATAAAGCAATAGAAGCATTCCAAAATTATAAGAACGAAGTTGAGAATCAACTTGGTTGTAAAATCAAAACGATTCGAAGCGATAGAGGAGGCGAATATGTAGCCCCGTTTTAGGAGTTATGCAACGCAAGTGGTATAATTCATCAAACAACTGCTCCATATTCACCACAATCTAACGGTGTTGCAGAACGCAAAAATCAAACTCTAAAAGAGATGATTAATGCACTGCTTCTGACTTCAGGATTACCACATAACATGTGGGGGGAAGCTGTTTTGACAGCCAACTATATCTTGAATAAGATTCCTCTCAAAGGAAAAGATGTTACTCCTTATGAGCTGTGGAAGGGAAGGAAGTCATCCTACAAATACCTCAAAGTGTGGGGGTGTTTGGCAAAGGTGATGGTTCCTCAGCCCAAAGAAGTTACAATCGGACCTAAAACGGTTGATTGCATCTTCATTGGATATGCACTTAACAGTAGTGCATATCGATTTGTTGTTCACAAGTCTGAAATATCGACTATCACAGTAGGAATAACAATTGAGTTGAGGAATGTTGTATTTCTCGAAAATACATTTCCTTGCAAAGACAAGAGAAAAGTCTCAACCAATTCTGAGACAAGAATTGAAGAAGCCACTAGTTCTAAACCAGTGGAAGAAGAAGCCACTAGTTCTAAATCAGCGGATGAGGAACCTGAATCGCGCAAGCGTGCAAGTCCCGATCCAAAGGATACAGTACTAAGACGTGGTAATAGAGTCAGAACACCAAAAACATTTGGTCCTGACTACATTGCTTTTATGTTAGATGAAGAACCGACATCTATAAAAGTAGCATTCGATGGCCCAGACGGGTTACATTAGAGAGAAGCTGTTCAAAGCGAAATTGATTCAATTTTTGCTAAACCACACGTGGGTGTTGGTTGATTTGCCCGAAGGTGCTAAACCTTTAGGATGCAAATGGGTCCTTAAAAGAAAGTTTAAGGCCGATGGAACAGTTGATAAATATAAAGCCCGATTAGTAGTAAAGGGTTTTAAACAAAAGGAAGGACATGACTTCTTCGATACATATTCACCTGTAACAAGGATTACATCTATCTGAGTGCTTCTCGCTATTGCTGCATTGCACAATCTTGAGATTCATCAAATGGATGTAAAGACCACGTTTCTAAATGGTGAATTAGAAGATGAAATATATATGGAGCAACCCGAAGGGTTTGTAGTACCTGGACAAGAGAAAAAGGTATGCAAGCTCGTAAAGTCTCTATATGGATTAAAACAAGCGCCATTGCAATGGCACTTGAAGTTTGATAATGTGATGTTATCAAATGGGTTTAAAATCAACGAGTGCGACAAATGTGTCTACATCAAGAGCACTAATAACGGCCATGTTGTAGTGTGTCTATACGTTGACGATATGTTAATCTTGGGTAGCAACACTAAAGTAATTAACGATACAAAGGCCATGTTAAAGAGAAACTTTGACATGAAAGACATGGGTCTAGCCGATGTAATTCTTGGAATGAAGATTCTAAGAACGTCTGGTGGAATCATCTTAACACAATCACATTATGTTGAGAAGATATTGAATAAATTCAAGGCCTATGATGACGCGCCGGTTAAGACTCCAATTGAACTCGACGTTCACTTGAGCAAAAACAAAGGCGAGCCCGTTGCACAAGAAGAGTATGCACGGGTCATCGGGTGCATTATGTACTTGACTAATTGCACTCGACCTGACATTGCTTATGCCGTGAACAAGTTGAGTCGTTACACGAGTAATCCTAGCAAAGAGAATTGGAGAGCTCTTGTGAGGGTTTTGAGATATTTAAAACATACTCATAATCATGGGCTACACTTCTCGAGATACCCCCCGGTACTTGAAGGGTACTGTGATGCGAACTGGATATCCGATAATAGAGACTCACTTTCAACAAGTGGATACGTCTTTACTATTAGGGGTGGTGCTGTATCGTGGAAATCCACAAAACAGACATGTATAGCCCGATCAACAATGGAATCGGAGTTCATTGCCTTAGATAAGGCTAGTGAGGAAGCCGAGTGGCTTAAGAACTTCCTTGAAGATATTCCATGTTGGTCTAAGCCAGTGCCACCAGTGCCGATCCACTGCAATAGCCAAGCGGCTATTGGAAGGGCAAACAATGGTTTCTATAACGGTACGTCTCGACATATACGTCGACGACATAACACCGTGAGACATTTGATCACAAGAGGGGTGATTACAATTGACTATGTGAAGTCAATAGATAATCTAGCGGATCCGCTAACCAAAGGGTTAAACCGTGATCAAATGAATAAGTTGCTAGAGGAAATGGGTTTGAAATCCACAAACTAAAGAATTATCATAGTGGTAACCCAACCATGATGATTGGAGATCCCAAGAACTTGGTTCAAAGGGACAACTAAGCTATGAGAGTTCATGAGAAACACTCAACTATATCTATTCCCTAGAGAGCAATAGAGTGTTGGAGAACTTGCCTAGTGGTACAAGCTAAGTCTATGACTTTTAATGGTTCTTAAATATCTAAAAGAGATGGACTTCTCAAGGAGACCAAGTAAGGTACTTGACTAAGAATCACCTATATAAGTGCGAAGTGTGGTCGCTTCATAAAACGCACTTATGAATCCAAAGTGGGGTCCAAGACCGCAACGGACACAA
The DNA here is from genome assembly GCF_004379255.2 of Salvia splendens. Lineage (NCBI taxonomy): Eukaryota > Viridiplantae > Streptophyta > Magnoliopsida > Lamiales > Lamiaceae > Salvia > Salvia splendens. The sequence continues at coordinate 37,124,833 of NC_056032.1, read as the reverse complement.
AACGTGAGAACGGATGAGGTTGAAGTGTTTAAGCGTGAACACCATTATCTCGGTGCACGCCGTGGGGGATTAGTTCAAAGCATCGTGCTACTAAGCCGCCTATGTAACCGATGGTGTCGACTATGGAAGGTTCAAAGCCAACAACTACCTATCCTTATGCTTATATACCTCTCGAGGGTTGAGCTTGTGTCTGCATGCATATGCATTCGGCTATTTCCACTCATGTGGGGATTGTAAAATCATGGATTAAATATGTCCGGTCAATGGATTTTGACCAAATAATAAATGTGACGAGACATTTAATTTTGTGAAATTAAATGACATAGCGTCGATCTACATTTTACGTAGATAAATGTAGTATATTCACTTTTTCAAATCCGATTTCCGGTGAGTGAGAAATAGTGGATTAAAGTTGGGCATAATTAGCTTTTAATTAAAGCTTGGAGTTGGAGCTTAGGGAATAATTAACTAGTGTTAATTATCCCACATTGGAGGATTAACACATATTTTAATGTGTTTAAATTAAGTGACTTTATGTTACTTAATAATTATAGTGGACCAAGATGGGTGAAAGAGCCCACACGCGCGCACACGCGCGCCGCCGCCGCCCGCCCGCCCGAGCCCGTGCTCGCGGGCCCGGGCCCGATCCCGATTCCGATCCCGATCTTGATCTTGATCTTGATCCCGATTTTAGACCACCGCACACTTAGCCGTTTTACCTTTGGGGACGACACGCCAAACCGAGAGCACTACCGGGGCGTATCTCGTCTTGCGGGAAGAGTCATCGACTCGGCTAATTCACGGTTTAGTTGTTTCGATTTACCGTTGTACTTTTAAGTTCAGTTTCTCCTTTTGTATTCTTTCTTTTTTATTGTATTACGCTCGGTTGTATCTTTTGTAATCCCAAGAAACCAACAGTCTATCCATAGCATAGGCGGGCAACCTCCATCAATAAGTATATCGCCATTGTGGATGCATCTATCAACGAGTATGGTTGATCGATAACACTGACAGATTAGTGTATGTTGGTAATTCTTTTTGAGTAACTTAATCTGTTGGTCTTAGTGTGATTTAGACTTTGGGTTGATTTGTTTGTTTATTTACCTAGTCACAATTTTAACAAACCAACAAAATAGTACAGTAACAAACTAACAAATTGAAAATGTGAATAGATAAACCGTCAAAATAACACTATATTCGTGTATTTTAATTTAAAAGAATTGGAGTAAGATAACATTACACTTAAAATTGGTGTATTTATTGCATACAAGTAACTCTTTTATTTTTAACCTTGTATAGAAAGTTAGGTTGCTGCAAAGTCTTTAGTAAGTCTGCTGGGTCAATTGTGGAAATTAATCCCATTCAAAGTGTGGCAGTGTAAAGAAAGGTGGCATAGTACTCCTCACTGGCGGATCTGGGGGCAGGAGGGGGCGATCGCCCCCTCCCGTCCTTCGGAGAGCCTAAACTTTCCCTTGAATCGAGCCGAAAATAGCATATCCGCCCCCTCCGTGAAGTGTAGAAATATATTTGTTTTCTATTAATGTCACATAAAATGTAGTAGTCCAATGGTTTGGTTGTTGGATTTTTAAATAAGAGTTCTAGGGTTCAACCCTCAACGAGAACATATTTTTTCCATTTATTATTTTTTATTTTATCAATTCATATTTCTTCTTATTATCAAAATAATTCCTTTAAATACTTTATGAAATCTAAACTTTTACTAATTTGCATTATGTTTTTATATTTATTCTTTAACTAAAATCATTTTTAATCCAGTGTTAATGTCTTTTTGTCCTAAAGTACTTATAATTTGTGATCCATGCATCTTAATTATTCTCTATGTAACAGAATAAACATTTTAAATATTTTTAAAATCTGAATATTTACTACTCTACCTGTATCACTTTTGTATATAACATTTACGATGATTTTAAATGTATAAAATATGTACAATTATTTTATATTTTTAAATGAATAATACATATTTGCAAGCTAATGCATGTTTATATTTTATTAATGAAGCTAGTGCTACTTAAATATTAATATAAAATTATTTATTTTATTATTAAAAATAATATTAAATTAAATTAAATAATTAATATTTAATATTTAAATATTAAATTCTGCCCCTGCCATTTTCGGAGTCTGGATCCGCCACCGGTACTCCTATGAGATTTCTTTGCTTTGCCCCACTTATATTTGAACCAATCCTCCTATCCCCCTATCATATTGATGATATAAGAAAACTGCGGCAGAGTAATTATAATGAAAATTGATCATCGAAAATTTTACAAAATAAAAATAACAAATGAAACTTCAACTGGAACTGTCATTCCATTGAACCTGTTCACAGGATTAGCATTTTGTTGTGATAAAAAAGGTAGGAATAAAAAAAAGATTTACGCATAGATTTTACAGAAGAATGCAGAGGGGGAGGAGACGGCGGTAGAGGAGGGGAGCAGCCAAGGAGAAAAGGAAGGATGATGTGCGCACCAGTCTGCAAAATTGGAACTCATACATGAATCAACTAAATTTTGGTGGAAGGGAACAAAAGTACAAAATGAAAAAAAGAGGGCTACAGCAGATTCTGTGTACAAAAATTCTCGATAAAAGTTTTTACCATCTGTTGTATTCAGCGGCGGCCTATAGCACAGCCGGGCGAGCCGCGGCGCGTGGAAATCTTTTATTATTATTATTATTATTATTATTATTATTATTTTATAAATACTTCATATTTCACTCCCATTCACACACATCTACACTCTTTTAATTTTTTATGTTAAAAATATGTGTTTTTCCTAATTATTATCGTCCGATAATTTTTATTCAAATTTAATAAAAATATATCAACAATTAATAAAATAATGTAATTTATGCCTATGGAGATGTCTACTATTGGATAGGACAACTTTTTTGTGGATGTGGACAACTTTTTGTGACCGTGCCGGTCCAATTTATAGTGGACACTCTTAGTCTTCTTTTTTCAAATCTAGGAGAAAAAACTTAGTTGGACAAATGAATAATATAAATTATCTTGATGTGCCAAAACAAATTTAATCAACCCGTCGACATATCTCACATTATATTTGTGTTTGTACATTCACTGAATAAATGAACCATGTGTAAAATGATCAACAATCTCACCAATTCAATGATTATATACATAATCCCTGTAAAAATATCATACTTCAATATTTGCCTGAAGGAAATGCAATGGCACAAAAACATGAAGTTACACTGTGCATAGCGAAACCATTTTTTATAGATTGCACCATAAATCCTGCAGCTATGAAAAAAGATTTTCACCATCAATGGCCACAAAACATATCAATAAATAAGTTTTCTTCACCAAATCAGTTCAATACAAAGATACCAATGACATTCATCCTAAACATATCGTATACAATCAAACCTGAATTGCTAGCCAAAGGCCAACAAGTTATATTCTCGTGACCAGCAAAGGCTGTATAACAATATTACCCCCACAAACAACCACGGATACTACATTTAGGGCAAATCAGAACTGACGCCCTTCAATGAACAGAATACATATGCTGGTTAACGTCATCAATCATAACTAGCATTCAAGAACTTCAGCAGCTCATTCCGGTTGTTCTCAGCCAACTTGTCTTCTTTTGTTTTATCTAGCTTAAGTAATATCTACAAAGGGAATTTGACATGAATTTAAAAACAGGTACTTAGGTTAATAACAACAAAATGCAGTAAATGCTGTTTGGGGGCATTAAACGAATGCGGTCCTTCCTTGGGCACCAATGCACCATTGTGAACCATAAAGAATGCAAGAAATCAAGAATTGTGAATTTTGTTTAACAAAGATGACACATAAGTGCTTGCATGAACATGTATTGCATATGCAGAGGAAGGAATGAGAAAAACCTTTTTCCCAGAGACGGCACTGCGGCGAGCACTATCATCCTTCTCCTTTCCCAGGAACTGAATAAACATAGTATACATCAGGAAACCTTGGAAAGCTGTTCCAATAAATGTATGGCATGACTCAAAGATGCAAGTAGAGCAGAACGAATTTAGACAATAAGAATAAAAACCTTGGAAAGCTGCACAGGACCACTACTTTCCTGCTTCTTCTGTATATAGCTCACATTGGCATGACAAAACCAAGCCAGAAACATCCAGGATCACCATGTCATGGGCACCAGCTCCAATTTCGAAGAGCCATTAATGAAAGGCACAAAGTAACATCAGAATCTCATATTCAAAAATCATTGTGTCAGTGAAGAAAAGACAACCATAATTCTATCTTAAGTACATATCAATGCCCACTTCAAGACAATTTTTTTTCATATGGTCACAATGAAGTCCTATCATAAAATGGAGATCCTATGAGCAGAAGGAATACTTTTCTACCTCTTTATCTTTAAGTTTATGGCGTCCATGGCTATGATCTCTCTTTTTCTCTTTGTCTTTCTTCTGTAATGCAACCAACCAGTAAATGAGCACTAATGTGTGACAAGAAAACCGTTACTCAATAATAAGTACGCAAAATTCCCTGAAAGGATCACCTTCTTCGCTTTTTCACTCCTTTTATGCCTCTTTGAATGATGGGAAGTATGCTGTTCACTATCAGAAGAACTGGAATTCATGAAAGGAAACATGAATTCAGAAGAAGTCCATACACCATCATTCCCACTTTTAGCTGAAGTAAAGGAACAAAGCACGGGAAAAACTTTTCTAAAGAGCATTTTTCAGTAATAAAAGAGCAAAAGGCCAGAAAGGATTAACATGTTGATCTTAGACATACATAAACAGCACCACCTCAATTTCCAATGCTAATCTAGAAATCATTACACGAAATATATGCAAACTAGTTTTCAACTTTAAACATATGAGTGCGCTACAATATACTCCCTCCGTCCCAACTTAAGAGTCCTAATTAGTTAGGGCACGGGTTTTAAGAAATGTAAAGAAAAGTGGATTGAATAAGTTAGTGGAATATGGGTCCCACTTATATATATATATATATATATATATATATATATATATATATATATATATATTACTTTTATAATAAAATGTGAGTCGAATAAGTTGGTGGAATGTGGGGCCTACTTACCATTTATGGTAAAAGTGAAATAGGACTCTTAAGTTGGGATGGACGGAAATGGAAAAACATGACTCTTAAGTTGGGACGGAGGGAGTATATTTTACATGCACACTATCTTATGCGTCCATTAACTTTTCTTGCAAGAAACTGCATCCTCTGTCATTAAACTTATAACTGCAAACAACTTAATTTACTTATAGTGCTTTGCTAATGCTATTCAACATGCTTAATGGGCAAGATGGACATAGATAGTTGTGGACTAGACTACTAGATAGTATGCCTTAATATGCAATTAACTTGGTCCTTCAACACTAAACACTTCAGTAGGTGCAGAAGAAAACCAGAGTAAGAAAAGTCCTCTTATTTGAAGAACTAGAAAGGAGACCCTGGACCCATTAAATTATATCAAAGATTTATAAGAAATATAATTAAAAGGAAGAAACTTGTTTGTAATATGTGATTAGGTTTAACAAACAAGGTATCTATCTTTACTTGCAGTTATATTCATGGAACTCAATCAAACTAATTAATGATTCCACACAAAACTAGATTTTATTTCTCAATTTTTTTCTAACTCTATAATAGCTAGATCTTTGATTTTCTAAGATAAAGAAGTCAGTACTTTGGAATTCATATTCCAAACCTATTTGTAAACCCATCTTCCACAATGCATTCATATCCTGCAAATACATCCACTTCAAGATCATTTTTGAAAAACGATACACTAATTCTGGAACACACGATATAATTCCCACCATTCAATAGAGGAACGAATATTTCATTCATTTCATTCCCCACAATATAATGTAGTAGCAAGGTCACGTTTTCTTTTTTTCTTTTTCATAAGTAACAACCAGCAAATTGGGTCCTCTCCAAAGTTGTCTGATTGAAAAAATTGCCGTAAAACTTAACCTAAAACCTTTGTCAACAATAAAAGTAACAGAGTAACATTAGAAAATTCAGATTAGCTACCGGTCTATAAGGAAACTACAAATTCAAGTTAGTTCCGAGAGAAATTATACGACCCAATCATTTGGGTTTCAAATAGGACTTGAAAAACCGAGATATCAACATACTCTGCAAGTATAAAACCAATCGTATTAAGCAGGAATCTAGCTTTGAATCAGGAAACAGAAACAAATACGAAAAAACCTAAATTGAGATCCATGGAAAAACAGATTCAACACGGAACTATAACAAACTTTTTGTCACTTATGACCTGTAGTCGTCGTCGGAGGAGGTGTAGCTATCAGAAGAAGGCGTATGACGCCTCCGGCGACGTTTTGTGTGGGAGCGGCTTCTTTTGGTTACTTTAAGAGGATCTTCGTCGGTTTTCTGACGACGACGAGACCGACGTCGGCGGCGAGACCTGTCGGAGGAGGAAGACGACGTCGTTGAGGAAGAAGATGCCGCCATTGATTATTTGGGCTTGTTAATGATCGTCAACAAAACAATTTCGTTTCAAATTGATACCCTAAACACTATTTATAAGGGTTTGTGTTACGAGTGATACTACGTCGTTTACCATTGATTACTTTATTCATTTTATTTGGAGAAAGAAAGCTTAATAGCTAATTTCTTTTTTTTATAGCTAAATTCCTATCAACATTAAATGCAACTCATTAGGGTCATTGTAGTTGTATCACTACCAAATAGAGTTTCGTATCACAGATAAAATAATTAACTTAATTTAGATAATTGATTACTAAAATCACAACTAACCCTAAAATATGTTGAGAATAAGATCAATGTTGATACAACGTGATATGGAATAATGACATAAAAATTCATTATTTTAGGTTAGAGCATTATATTGGACATTACATGCTAGTAATAAGAGGAACGAGTTAATTCTAGTAAGTAACCCACGATTTAGGTGATTTGACAAAAGATTTAGCCTAAAGTATCCGTCGTCTTAATACAAAGTCGCAAGTGAAATTGTAAGGTTCTTCCTCATTGTCTTATTTTCTAGGTTTTATTTTACTACTTATTAAATCTAGCCTTTTAATTAATAATCTAGATATAAATTGGTTGATGTTGCATTACTTAGATTTAGTTTACTTAGATTTTGCAATACTATTGTCTTGATAGTATATGCTACGAGTTTTAATAAATATATTAATAAAATAGAAAAGAGATAGATAATGAATATACTGAGTTTCATTTTATTAAAAAGACAAACATGCTAAAAATAAAAATATATTAATTTTTTTAGATATGCCATAATAAAAATGAATTAATCATATTTCTGTAGATATACCATAATAAAAATGAATGTACATTTAAAGAGAATAAGTTTGACGGTTAACATTCAGTGCAAATTTGGATTATGGCATTTGACGGTTAAATGGATGTTCATTTAAATCCACATATAAATATTCTGAATTGGATAAATATAGTTTCAGAAGAAGAAAACACAATTAGTCTTTAAGATGGTAATCGAGAGACGATACTCATATGGCTCTGCATATTGAAAGGATTGAAGAATATGAATATTAGGAGTAGAAAGCGTTGTGTATTTCTTTGTATATTTTTAAGAGTTTACACTAACCCCTATTATATAGGGGAGAATTACTCCTATCTAAGGAAATGTGCATCAGCTATTTTAGGATATTCTATCAATCCTGATTACACAATTATTCAATCAATTATACCGTGATCTTTTCCTTTCCTTCCTCTAAGGATATTCCTTGTGATATGCTTTGACACTCCCCCTCAAGTTGAGTAACGGTATCTCCGATACTTAACTTGCCCAAAATTTCCTTGAAAACCTTTGGATGGACTGCTTTAGTTCTGTCGTGTTGCACTGGATTTTCTGAGATGCTGATTGCCGCTTTGTTATCACAAAACAATTGACTCTTCCGTGTAGGTGGAAAGCCAATTTCTGTCAACAACCTCCTCAGCCACAGAATTTCCACCAGTCCACTTTTTATCCCTCGAAACTCGGCCTCGACACTTGACAAGGCCACAACCTTTTGTTTCTTGCTTATCCAAGCAACTAGGTTTTTTTTCTTTTTTTAAAGGAGGATCGACGGTGGTTCCCCACCTACCCCCCGAAGTGACTCGGACCCCCGGCCTAACGGTCGGAGGTGAAGCGTCTTACCAAGCTGCGCTTCGTTGTCAAGGTGGGACCCAATGGGTCCACCAGCCCCGCAGGAACGGGTCCAGGATTTTTCACCTCCCCCAGCTCTTGGGTCCAGGCACGGGTACAGGCTTAATCACCTCCCGAAGCTCTGGAGTCAGGCCAGTGAATCCACTAGGATTCCTAGGGAAATTAATCCCCAAGATGCGCCTCCCAGGGGTCGAACACGCGACCTCTAGGATGACGCGGTATCCTTGCCTCCCTTCTCAACCAGTTGAGCTAAGAGGCTTGGATTCTCCAAGTAACTAGGTTGCCCCAATGAAAGTGAAGTATCCTCCCGTCGATTTTCTATCCACTGGGTTGCTTGCCCAGTCAGCATCAGTATATCCATCGATCTCCAAGTCTTCTCCTTTTGCTAGAAAAACTCCGTAGCCTACATTCCTTTCAAGTATCGGACAATTCTCAAGGCAACTTCCATATGATCAGATTGTGGCTTGTGCATGAATTGACTGACCACACCAACTGTATAGGTAATATCCGGTCGAGTGTGAAATAGATAGATGAGCTTTCCTACCAATCGTTGGTATCTTTCTCGGTCTACAAGATCAGCTCCTTCCTCTATCTTCAGCCCATTATTGGGAACCATCGGAGTTTCCGCAGGCTTCCATTCTAGTAGCCCTGTCTCTGTCAGTAAGTCGAGGACATACTTTTTCTATCTGAGAAAAATTCCTTGTTTGGACCTTAACACTTCAATTCCAAGGAAGTATTTCAATGCTCCCAAATCTTTCATCACAAATTCTTCAATTCCAAGGAAGTATTCCAACAGGAGCCAAGACGTTTGTGCCATAGCCGAGACGGTAAGGCGAGACGGCTTGCAACGGTGAAGCTGCTATGCTTGAGTGGGGAGAGGAACCTGGAGCAGCAGCAGGTGTCTGAGGTTGAGGTGGTGGAAGTTTTCTCTTTCTATCTGCAACAGATCTCAAATCTTAGGTCTTCTCCGTCGAAACAGGGGAGTACTTAATGTTAGGATCTTCCTTAGGCACAGGAAAGATGAATCCCGTTGCGTACGGCACCTTCTGCTTCGGTTTCCACCGGTTTCCGTCCAAAAACTCCCCCGCCGTGAAACACTTGATACGAGCCGGCGGCAGCTCCTTCATGCACGGCCATTTGACGTGCTGCGCCTTGGGAGCAGCCGGCCCTCGGTTGTTGAATTCGGTGTAGAAGAGGGTTTGAAGACCGAATTCGCCTTCCCACGGCATCCATCCGTCGGGCTGGATGAAGTCGTCAAGGAATGACTCCATGATGATGGTCCTCGAGAATGCCTTCCACGGCCTGCCCAAGTAAGACTTGACCTGGTGCTTCACCGGCTCCAGCTCCAGCTCCGCATCCACTTTGAATGTGCAGTTTTGGAGCACCAGCCTCGTCGGCTGCCTCGCGTCCTGCCTGCCTTGAGCCGTCACGATGTTTTGATGTTGGCTAATGGCTTCTGGAACAGGAGCGTGCAGCCTTGGTGAAAAGCACAACACAAGATAGGAAAGATGAAAACCATACAATTCATAGCTAAAAAACAGATAGTGAACGAGAGCCGAGTGTACTGTTTCATTGAATTAATAGTGAAGATTACAAACTGAGGTTTTATGCTACTTCATGGAACAATCTAGATCCATATTCTGTTACACTTAACTCACTAATCAAAGCATAAACCACACTAATCCTAACCAACTGCTCTCTGCTTTATTCCTCTCATCAACACCTCTTTAAACGTACAAGAGTGGTCCCTCAACTCATTGGCTGCAGCTGGCAGCAACTTTAATCCTATGCTCTTGTGTACCATGTCATCTCGTGCACTCCTTTTTCCATCAACACATGAAGCCATGTCAGCATGAAAGGTAGTAGCTCGTGCACTCTCTTTTCCAGCAATGCATGCAGCCATGTCAGCATGCTCTTCATTCATCTCTTGAATCTTCACTCCTCTAACATCCCCCCCAACCTTAGGGAAGCTAGGGAAACAACACCAAGTCTGTTACGTAGCTTCATGAAAGGTTGCTGTCCTAGGGGCTTAGTGAAGATATCTGCCACCTGATCATGAGTGGGAACATGTCGGAGCTCAAGTTCCCTATTCATAACCTTATCTCTGACAAAATGAACATCAAGTTCAATGTGTTTAGTACGACAAAGCTTTGTTTCCAGACATAATTGGAGATGGTTCCCAGACATCACTGTGTATCAACTCAAGGGGAAAGGGAACCAAAGACTCAGAAGGATTGTAAGGAAGCCTATGAGCTTAGACATACAATAAGCATGACAAAGCTGAGAAGCATTGATTGAATTAAAAGAGATATTACAGCTTTTGAGTACACTCTTGACAATCTCTAGAGTGGGGTGTCCTAATCTATTGTGCCACAAGGCTAAGTCAACATTAGATACAACATTTGAACTAGTATTATCTGCTGAAAAAGTTGAGCTGACAGAATGAATGGCTGGGCATCCTTGATTGAATGGAACAGGAAAGGAAATGGTGGAGCTAGAGCTTCTCTTGATTGGTGAATGATCAACAAGAAAGTGGTACAATCCCTTGTCAAAAGTTCCCTTGAGCACGATTTCCCGGGTTCCTAGATCCTTGACAAAACAAAAGTCAGGATGAAACTCAAAGAAGACAGAGTTATCCATAGCAAATTTTGACACACTAAGGAGATTTTTGGTAATGCTAGGAACATGTAGAAGGTTCTTTAAAGTAAGCTTTCTGGAGAAACTATCAGAGTGAGACTTCAGTTCTGTTTCACCAACATTTGAAATAGCAACAGCTGAACCATTTCCAAGTAAAAGACTCTTACCTCCAGAATATCCTGAGCTTGTGTTGAGGTTGCTGAGATCCCCAGAAACATGGCGAGTAGCCCCGGAGTCTGGATACCAGCAAGTTGAGGCATTAGAATCAAAGCCAAACTCGGAGACATTTAAAGAACTGGGTGCTGGAGAAGGTATTGCAGAAGCTGTATGCAGCAGATGTGTTGATGGATTGGAGAAACTTTGATGTTGATTTGATGGATTTCCTCTGAATTGTGATTGGAGCTAAGGAGGAGCATAATTTTTCTCAAATCTGTGCCAACATTTGGCTGCAGTGTGTCCTGGTTTGTCACATAGTTGACAAACCACTTTGTTATTTCCTCTGCCAAAGCCTCTTCCACCTCTACCTCCTCTCTGATTTCTTGATCCTCCTCTTCCAATCCCTGAATCAGATCTAGCATTGTATGGAGTGAAATCCCTCTTCTGGTTTGGGTGTTGCATCAGATTTAGAACAGGCTGTGAGCCTTCTGTGTTGGAAGAGTGTGATCTCATGGTTTCCATTCTTGACTCAAAGGTAAGTAAGAAGGCAGTAGCATCTCTTAAGCTCCATGAATCAGATCTTGAGCTAATAGCACAAACTACTGGATCATATTCTTGCACAGGCCTCCAAGAACGTGCATGACTTGTTCATCTTCAGAGATTCTGCACCCAACCGATCCAAGGGGATAAAAAAAGCTCCTCATTTTTCCAATATACTTACTCATACTTAGTGAATCCTTCTTCAAATTTTGCATTTATTGTCGATATTGCATAATCTTTGCAGTAGATCTACTGGCAAAGTTTGTTTCAAGAGCACTCCAGATGTCTCTTGCTGATCTTAGGCCTACAACTAGACCTAGGGCTCCTTCTGATAGAGAAGAGAGCATCCACTCTTCTATCCTGCCTCATGGCCTCTGCCATGAAATAAATTCCTTATTTATGGCAGTTCCTCATTCTACTTCAGCAACAGCTATCATCTGAGGTGGAGGTGTTTTGTCACCATTTAGGAATCCTTCTAGCCCATATCCGTAGGCAGTGACATCAACTTGTTGTTGCCTCATCAAGAAATTTGCATCAGTCAATTTCACTGATATTGGAGGCAATTGTCCATAGGTAGGCTGAGTTCCTTGACTCTGAGTAATGCCTCCAAATGAACCACTGGAATTTGCCATTTTTTATAAGAAACAAAAAGAGAAGAAAAAAGGAGGAAAGAGACAGGATCAAAGGCATCCTACTCTGATACCATGAAAAGAACAACAACAGATAGGAAAGATGAAAACCATACAATTCATAGCTAAAAAACAGATAGTGAGCGAGAGCCGAGTGTACTGTTTCATTGAATTAATAGTGAAGATTACAAACTTATGCTACTTCATGGAACAATCTAGATCCATATTCTGTTACACTTAACTCACTAATCAAAGCATAAATCACACTAATCCTAACCAACTGCTCTCTGCTTTAATCCTCTCATCAACACCTCTTTAAACGTACAAGAGTGGTCCCTCAACTCATTGGCTGCAGCTGGCAGCGGATTTAATCCCATGCTTTTGTGTACCATGTCATCTCGTGCACTCCTTTTTCCATCAACACATGAAACCATGTCAGCATGAAAGGCAGTAGCTCGTGCACTCTCTTTTCCAGCAATGCATGCAGCCATGTTAGCATGCACTCTTCATTCATCTCTTGAATCTTCACTCCTCTAACACTTGGAAGACGGAAGCGCTGTCGCCGAATACAAAGTCAATCGTGCCGGATATCACGCAGTCTTTGTAGTATTGGCGGTAGACGTGCGTGTAGAGGCTGTCTTGGTAGGCATCAATGTGGCAGTTGTCGTATATGGATCTGTCTGAGCTTGAGCGCAGCGCTACGGCTTGGAGCTTCACCGCGCCTGCTGAGTTCTCGAAGCCTATGTCTCTGGCTATGAAATCATCCCCTTGCACGGCTGCGGTGGATTTTCTTATAAAACATTTTGAATGGAGATGAACATATTATTTAATTGATTAGTACTTAATAGACACACACGTACCAACGGTTGCGGTTCTGTAGGTGCCAATTCCGTCGACGAAATTCAAGTTTCCGGTGATCCTGGTCTTGGTGGGGCCATCGCCCATGATCATGAGGTTCGTGAAGGAGGTGTTGATTATCAACTTCTCTGCGTAAACGCCCTCTTTGATGTAGAGAACGAATGTTTTATTGTTGTTCTTAGAGATGTGGAGGAGGGCTTCATTTATGGTTTTGAACTTGGCCACGATGATGTCCGGCCTAATCTTTACTGCTGGGACGGTGAGGAACTTCCGCTTGACGGCGTCAATCCAGCTATCGTACTCCTCCACAACAAGGTCTTGCTCGGAGAGGAGCCGGCGGCTACCGCTGGTGCCTTGGATGCCCATGGTGGACTCGAGAAAAATGGAGATCTCGGCAACCATAGCAAGCGAGTTGCTGATAATCTCCATGGAGGCGTTGAGCAGTTGCTTCATCTGCCCCACGAAGTCGCTGTTGACCTTCTCGAAGCCGTCTAGGCAGGTCTCCTGGTGCGTCATGGAGCTGCTGATCCACATCTTGAGCTCCATGAGGATGTCGTCGACGTTGGTGATGTCGAACTGGCTGAACTTGGCGAAGGATCTGTCGAGATCGTGGATGGCGAGGTTGGCAAGCTCGCCGCAGTCGTCTTGAGCAGCGCGAGCGCGGGGATCAGTCTGGGCTTGTTTGAGAGCGGTGGAGTTTTCGAGGGCGGTTCTGAGGTAAGCGATGGTGGACTGCATGGCAGCCTGGATGAGCTGTTTGGGGTCGGAGGTGTTTTGGCCGTCGAGGCTTTTGAAACAGGTGTCATGGTAATCGGTGGTTTGGCAGATGGCCACGATGGCCTTCTGCGAAGTGTTTGGTTTGACCTTGGTATCGCTAGCGGTGTTGTGGCCGGCGAAGAGAACCGCCACGATGAGCGCAGCACCACCAGGAGGAGAGAACACACGCTGATTATTGCAATCTTTTTCAGCCCATCTTGGCCCATTTTTTTGTTATATTAATTGTGCGTCCTGTGATTATGATGGACGTTGATTGTGTATAATATGGTTGAGTGGAGAAGGGCGTGAAATGGTCACGGCTTCTCCATCAAGAATATGAAGGTGAAGGAGTGATTATTTGGGTACGTCGAGGTTATTTTTATCAGGCGCAGTTGATTATTGTGTATGACAACTGAATTTGTTTTAGGACTACTCTTGTTTTTGGTATGTGGCGGGAAAAAAATTCAACAACTCATTTCAATGTTATTGTAGTGCCATCCATGAATGTTGGAGGTTACACTGCGGTAATTTCGGTCACAAATTTAGCAGTAACAAAATAAATTCAGTTGATCTAGATAGTAATCTACATTTTTAATTATACATAAATCCTTAAATTGAAAGAGAATAAAGATAAACTAATTGGATAAGCCGACAGAGAACTTGACGCCGGTGGCGGGAAGCCACGCCATCCCGTCGAGAAAACGGCCGACGGTGAAGAAACCTGCGGTGGCAGCATCCCTGATGATATGGTAACCGGGCCACCTCACCCTGCCGGAAAGAGCGGCTCCTGGGCCATAATTCCGATACTCACCATACCAGAGCGTGCCCAAAGCGAAGTCCTCATACCACTCGAGCCAGCCTCTGGGCTGCACCATGGAGCTCATGTAAGTGTTGATGTAGACAGTCCGGGAGTACTGTTTCCAGGGGCGGCCTAGGTAGGTGGGGCGCGTCGCGTACACGTAGCTGTCCTGGATGGTGAAGCCAGTGCTCTGGTGCGGGTCCTTCCGCCCCTGCGCGGTGATGGTCACCTTCTGCAGCGGCAGCGGCTCCCTCGTGAAGATCTTGCACTGCTGGAGCACGGCCGCCCCGTTGCCAAAGATGAAGTCGATGGTGCCCGAGATGCTGCACTCGCGGTAGAACTGCCTGAGGGAGTGAGCGTATAAGGTGTCTTGGTACCCCTCCATGCTGCACCTAAAGAAGGCCGATTGGTCCGAGTCCACTCGCAGGGCCACCCCCTGGTGGTTCTCCGGCCCTGCCGTGTTCCGGAATGTTATGTCCCTTGCTATGAATCCCTTCCCCGAAACAGCTGAAATATAATTTGTTCATCAGATTTAAGAAATTGATGTTTAAAAGTTAAACTGCAGAAAAAATGTACCATAAGAGAGAACAATATGTTTGAAAAAAAATATAGAAATGACTCAACTACTTGGGACTTGAGACAAAGAGAGTACTATTTTACAAACTTACCAACAGTGGCAGTTCGAAAAGTAGTCCATCCCTGCATGAAATTGCGGTCGCCGGTAATAACAGTTTGGCCGATGCCATCTCCGACAAGCATAATATTAGTCTTCTTCTTCTTCATGTCGATATTCTCACGGTAAACCCCTTTCTTCACGTAGATCACAAACCTCCGGTTGCTATGATCGGGCGCCTCCAAAATCGCTTGCCCGATTGACCGGTACTTCCCGCTCCCGTCCAGCGCCACCACCGCGTCGACGTGCATCCCGGTGGGGCCAGAGGCGACGAGAGCCTTATCGCCGTCAGTCATCCATTCCGGGAAGCCCGGATAAATGGGATCTTCCGTTGCATTCTTCCTTGGCGGCTTGAAAGGCAGGCCGTGCATCTGCGTGTACAGAGTGAGCACATTGCCGATGAGCTGCGTGACCTGCGTGAGGCTGCCCCGCACGAAGCGCTGGAGGCGGCGGTCGGTGCCCTCGAACCCTTCGAGGCAGGTGTCCTGGTTGCTGAGGGCGGCGCTCAGCCAGGCCTTGAGGTTTCCGTCTGAGTGAGGGGTTTTGAGGCCGGCGTGGATGTTGTTCATCTCCGCCAAGGACCACGCGAGCTCGGACACCGAGAAGTCGAGGAGCTCCTTGCAGTCCTCCACGGCCAGTTGCTCGCGGTAGGTGATGGAGAGCGTGTTGAACGTCGTGATCTTATCGATGGCGGACCGAGCCTCGTTGATCGAGTTCTTGAGGGCGGCCGTGAGGACGGAGACGGCTGGGTGGTCGTGGCTCTCGAAATGGGATTGGAGGGTTGAGAGGCATGAGTCTTGGTTGTTGATCTTGTCGCAAGCTCTAGCCATGAGGGTTTCGAATGTTTGGTTTTGATCGAGTAATCCATGTGAGAGAAGGTGACATGAACATAATGTCATCGTAAAAATTAGAAGAAATGCGAAATTAGCCATTGATTGATGTGAAGAAAATGGTGATTGCTTTTGTTGGATTGGATGCATATTTATGTTATGGGATTGCTTGTAATGGATGAAAATAGAGGGAAAGGAATGTTCAGTAGTTGTGTTGATAGAAAATATACTTTAATTTTCTTTATGGCAAAGTTGGAGATTATGCTATCTTTTACCAAATGTAAAAATTTGATTCTCTTGAGATCAGAAGATGTGGGTTTTCATCATAAACTTTTACGTTTAATGACGTTGAGCTCTTTAATACTCCCTCCGTTTCTTCATAGTTGAGACAAAACTTTTCGGTATAGAGTTTAAGAAAGGGATGTTGAATATGTTAAATAAATAGATAAAAAAGTAAGAGAAGGAAAAAAGTAGAGAGAATAAAGTAGAAAGTGAATAAAGTAGAGAGAATAAAGTAAAAGAGAGTAAAGTAAGAAAGAAAAAAAAGTTACTATATAAGGAAATGACTAAACTATGAGGGAACTTCCCAAAATGGAAAAATGACTCAACTATGGAGAAACGGAGGGAGTATTGATTTTGATTTTGGGAATGAATTTTGTCTTAATGTTGAAGTGATGAGATGGGATTCTAAAATGAACACCCAAGTCTTTTAATTTTGTCGGCATTCTTACAGTATTGTGAATCAAATAATCCACAAATGAAGCATGCGTACAACTTCAAACATGACAAAAGAAATTAAACAAAAAAGTTAAACAGGACCAATAAGATTCTTAAGGCCACTTTTAGGTATTTCACTTTCTGTTCTAATAGAAAGATAGATATTAGAAACGATCACACCCTACCAAAAAAAATGACTAACGATGTTTTTTATTGCAAGATTTTTATTTGTAAATATACCACTAATAACACTTTAAAAAGCATCTTTATTGTTGATATTCCAACTAAAATTAAAAGATACGAATAGAAATATCCTAGAAAAATAAAATATGAAGGTAATTTGTCTTTAATTTAGTGACTTTTTTGTGCATCCTAAATTGCACAGTACTCCATAGTTATATTTCAAAAATTTTGTATCCTTAACTCTTTTTTTGTAGCGTCTATTATGCTCATAGTCATATAGTATGACATAAATCGGTGATGAGAATAAAAATTCTAATCGTGTGACGACTTATACATATTACTTTGTGGAAAAATATTTTAATATGTAGGCGATCATCTTTCGATTTGCATTTAAATTGTTTCTAGCACAACACAATTAGAAAATTAATACTCCTATTGAATTATAGAGAATTCCATGCAAAAAAATTTACAAAATTTATTGAGAAAGTGGAATCCAGGTTAGTAGAGCACTGGAAAAAATAGCAAAGCATTTTTAATCAGGCTAATTAATTTAACTTCTTTCTAAAAGTTAACTAGACATCATACCAAATGTGACAGGTAGTAAATTGGAGAATAATAAAAACAGCTCTTGCTCACATTACTTTATTAGATGTAACTTTTTTTTGACGAACATGCAGAGGCAGAGCACTACTTTATTGCTCAATGTTTTAGATATAACTCACCTTTTGAAGAACATAGAAAATGTTCATGCTTGCATTAGCCTTTGCTTAAACTATTCACATTTTGTCTCCGAATATGCATTGACATGGACTACACTTCACCCAATAATGAAGCTAGTATGAACAACAAAATATTTACATAAACCTTTTGAAAGAGAAAACTTTTGATACTACTACTATCAGTTTAGAAACCACCACTTCTATCTGCAACGTTTTCAAAGCAATCTTATTTTCAATGTTCTTGCACTTTGGTAAAGTAATTTTCTCTCTTTAATGTTAGCTATGCTTATAGGTTTCATAGAGGAATGCATGTGTTAGAAACAGTCCCTATGGAGCTCCATAGTTAGCTGTTGCATGATAGAATAAGCAAAATATGGACGCGGAGGAAGCAATATCTTGCAATCGAAATACTCCCTCCGTCCACTATTAGGAGTCTCATTCCTTAGCGACACGGGTTTTAATAAATATTAAGAAAAGTGGGTGGAAAAAGGTTAGTGGAATATGAGTATCACTTGTATATATTAGTTCTAAATAAAATGTGAGTGGAATGAGTTAGTTTTAAATAAAACTAGTGTTAACACCTGTGCATAGCACATGACAAAAGATTTTTAAATAATGAAGATATATTAACTTAAAATAAAGAATATAGAGTAAATAAGTATAAAAATATATTTACAGATAAGAACTAATTAAATAAGTATTTGTAATATTATAAACAACAACAAAAAAATATTTGTAAATTTTACTTCTCTCAACCCACTCTCAATGAAACATTTCATATTTTAGCAGATGATTGTATACTATTTTAATATTTGATATGCGTGTAGTATAAAATAAAAGAAATAACAAAAGAGGAGATGTGTGGATGAAATAGAATAAGACATACAAATAAAGAAAAATGTAATACTACTATTTATAAAAGAATAAAAAAAGCTAACTGTTTGAAGGAATAAATAGTTCACCAGTTTCGATTAATTATAACTATGTGTACTTCTAGTAATTTAAATATACATATATTTATAAATTATATATCTTGAATATAAATATATATTTATAATTAATTTCAACATATTTAATTAAACTAATATATTATATATAAAATTGTATATTACTATACACAACAACAATTAATGTTATGCAGTATTGTTCTTTGGTTGATAATGATATTAATTTAGTTTCACTTTATATCTTTATTTATTGGTGTTTCATAATTACTTGGTTTAGCCACATTTAAATTCAATATAAACATATTTCAAAATTTTGAGAAGTAAAAAAGAATAGAAATATGAGTAAATAAAAAACAATTCAATCTATACAACACTTAAATATAATTACTTAATTCAAAAAAAATAATTCAAAAAATTAGAAGTAACACCAATAAATTAAAATTTCAAATTAAAACTTAGCATGAATATAATAATAGAGTACAACACTTATATTAAAACTATATTCTATTAATAAAAATGTACCCCTACTATAAATTGCATAACTTTATACCATTATTTGAAATCAAAATTATACTCCAAAAAACCCACTAAATATATTAGATTAATAAGATAAGATACGATAAGATAAGATATTCAAATACTTATGAACGGAGTACTATTTGAAGTGAGGTTTTAGCGATTTTTTTTATGTTTATCAATCTTTTAACTCCGCTCTATAATTGGTAGTATACATTTTATCTTCCCTCTTGAGTTGAAGTAACACCAAAATTTTAAAAAAAATGTTAGTGTGATGCAATATTGTTCTTGGTTTGATATTGATATTAATTTAGTTTTGTTTTTTATCATTATTATTTTTTAGTATTTTATAATTATTATTTGGTTTAGCCAAATTTAATTTCAATACTTGCTAATATATTTACATTCCACAAATATTTTGAAAAGTCTAAATATAGAAATATGAGTAATCAAAGACAAATCAATTCTAACTCTATACTATGAATTTAATAACTTAGTAAAAAAACTTAAAATTTTCATTTTCCCTCTTGGGTAGAAGTAACACCAAGTGTACGATCTAATATCAAGAAATTAACACATAGTATGTGTTCGTATTAATAAGCATGCTCTTGTTATGCAATATTGTTCTTTGTTTAATAATAAAATTAATTTAGCTTCATTTTTCATAATTATTATTTGGTGTAGCCAAATTTAAATTCAATATATATATATATATATATATATATATATATATATATATATATATATATATATATATATATTTCAAATTTTCGGAAGTCTAAAAGATAGAAATATGAGTAAATCAAAATAACTCAATTCTAACTATATACTATAAACTTAATTACTTATTAATAAATAATTTAAAAAATATATATTATACAGAGTCAATAAATTAGAAGTCCAAATTAATCTTAGCTTAAAATATAATAATAGAGTACGACACTTAAATTAAAACTCTATTTAGTTAAGAAAGATACTATAAATTGAGGACATAGAACTATTTGAAATCTAAATTATATACTAAAAAATCTAACACAATAAAAGCCCACTAAATATAAATAAAAGTCCAAACAATATACAATAAATTAATATCATCCTAAAACCCTAATGCACATGTCATGCCTCCATCTCTCTCTCTCACCCTCCATCCTCCTCCTCCCTAATCGGCGGTGGAAATCATCTCCCAACCAGAGCACTGCTCCTTTTTCCTCGCCGGCTCTCCTTCCACACAGCCTCGCCACCCGTCCCACCTATCGCGCCACCTTACCCGTTGCGCCGTCATGCCTTTCTCCCTTGCGGCGCTGCTCTGCTTTACTCGCGATGGCCGCCGCCTCACCCGGCTGCCCTGCCGCTCGTTTCACGCCTCCGCTGCCTTGCTGCCGCCGTTGCCGGTAAAGATCGGATCCTTGAAGTGGCGGCTAGAGATGCCATGATAGGGAGACCGATAGGGCGCGAAGGAGGGATTTGAGTCGTGAACTTGGAGGTTTTGCGGAGGATTTTGGCGAGTCTGCTATGCCTGGTAGCCGCCTTCACCGCTGTTGTACTTCTCTATCTTATTCCTCTTCTTTTTCATCTTCACACTTTTCCCCCCTATTTCTCTCGCCCTGGATCTGTCACTTTCTCGTAGCATTCGCCGCCTTGCCGCCACTGCCCCGCCTCCAACAGCCTTGCCGCCTTCGTCACCCATCGTCGGAGCTGTCGCCGGATTCCAAGATTCCTGCTATGCTGCAATCAAAAATAAAAATATCAGTAAATCAATCAATAAAAATGCAGATTCAATTAAAGGTGTGTGTATGTATAGGTGTTTTATCTTGTTTGAGAAGCCACTGTTTCATTAGTTCAATTTTTTGTCCAATAATATCCGCCTCTTTTCTGTCCAATGGTTGCCATTTCTCAGAATGACCAAAAGGGTAAACAAAATAGCTTCACAGTTTCCCTCCAAAAAGGGCATTAAGGTCTTTTCAACCAACTGCCACTTTTAAGTAGTATAGATGTGAGTGGAATGAGTTAGTGAAATGTGGGACCCATTACCATTTATGTTAAAAGTGAATCGAGACTCCTATTTGTGGACGGACTGAAATGGAAAATGAGACTCCTATTCGCAGACGGAGGGAGTATAATCTTGGATAGAGATGTCAAGTGGGCCTGGCCGGCCCAGCCGACCCGGTGACATTTAAGCCCAGCCCGGCCCAGGCCCATGTCTGTGCCAGGCCTGGGTTTTGGTATGCAGAATGAGCCCAGCCCAAGCCCGAGCCTAGTGATAAGTGGGCCGGGCTGGGCTGGGCCAAGTTCAAATTTTATTATTTTTTCCTATATGTAAAAATAAAAGGAATGACATATACTTTTATAATTTCATATCCAAAATTTACAAAAATGTGTATACACACATAAATGTTACTCTTATATAATTCCACAAAATCAAGAATCATCATATACAATATAATTATGAAACTATTTTTAATTTAGACAAATCAATTAACAACTAGTATCTATAATTATGCAAATCAATTACTAATTAAAATCTATTAACTGTACAAATGAAATGTAATCATGGAATTCAAATTTGTTACTATAAATATAGAATTCAAATGCAAATCAAATCAATTAACGATTAACAATTTGTTACTATAACTATGGATTTAGGTTGAGTAATTAAATTAATAGATTATAACCCCACAAAATCAAGAATCATCATGTACAATATAATTATGAAACGATTTTTAATTTAGCCAAATCAATCAACAACTAATATCTATAATTATGCAAATCAATTAATGATTAAAATCTATAATTATGCAAACGAAATGTAATCATGGAATTCAAATTTGTTACTCTAATTATGGAATTCAAATGCAAATCAAATCAATGAACAGTTAACAATTAATAATTTGTTACTATAATAATGGAGTATAAGTTTGGATTTAGGTTGAGTAATTAAATTAATAGATTACTTTTGCTGTTTGCATAATATCATTAAAAATACATACATATATACATATTATACACACATAAATAATATACGAGAAAGGTTGGATATGTATGAAAATATTATCCAATCTCCATACTTATATTATATGCATATATTCAAAAGGCTGCCCATAATTCATACATATATACATATTACATACACATAAATAACTTATTCATTACTATATTTATTCAAATCAAAGTTATTATAACATGATTAATTCTAGGATATACTATTTTTTTAAAGAAAAAATTAGTTAATAATTAATCATTATAATTATGGAAATCAAATTCGTTATAAGTTTTGATTTATATTGATTAGCTCAATTCATCTTATAACAAATAAAATAACAAATAATAATATATATATATATGCATAAAATAGATATATTCAAAGTATTAAGAATTAAGAATATAGGACATATATGAGATTCTGCCGGGCCTGGGCTCGGGCCGGTCATGGGCCTGGGTCGGGCTTCAAATGGGTCTGGGCCCAGGCCGGTCCTAGGTTTGTAAAGAGGCCCAATTGGAGCCCAATTAACATATTCAGTCCAGCCCAAGCCCGCTCCATTTAATTGGTGGGCCGGGCCTGTGCCAGGCCATACCGAGCCCGGCCTAGACTGGGTCGGCCCGACACATTTGATAACTCTAATTAGGCCTGTCAAATTGGGTACTCTCGGATACCCGATTCGAAAATTTCGGGTACCCGATCCCGAATTTCGCAAAAATTAATACCAGATATCTGATCCGAATTTTATTTCGGGTATCCAGTCCCGAAAAATCGGGTATCCATTCCCAATTTTGATTTTGGTTGTGTTAAAATAAATTATTTGTTTCTATAAAGTCAATGGGTTAGAAATATTAAATTGCACATAGCAACATGGATATGATATCATTCATTTCTGATAAGCATCCTATATTCTTCAATTAAAGATGAAAACATTGCATAGGATGGATTTATTAAATTTTATCAAAGTTTTAGGTGATTAAAATTTTCTTCTTGTGCGAGTGAGTATAAATAAATTCTCACTATAACTTTATCCATGCACCTTAATTTATTAATCGACGTAAACCCCTCAAAAAATTGGATTTACAGATACAATTGATTATGAAACACACGCAATCACTATTTTAATTTTTAATTTCTTAAATATTTTAAATATTTAAAAACCAGAATAAATATATAATTCATAATTTTTAAAAAAAATCAGATAATTTGGGTATACCCGATCGGGTATCGGGTAACCCGATATCTGATAATCCAAAAATCCATTAACCAATCCCGATCCGAAACCCAAAAAATTGGGTTTCGGGTATCCAATTACCCGACTTTTTCGGTTTTGGATATCGGGTATCCAATACCCAGTATCCATTTTTGACAGGCCTATCTCTAATCTTGGACCAATCTGGACAAGCGAACGGGCCGGGCCGTAACAGAAGATGGATTGGGCAAATAAATTTGAAACTGAAATGCAATAACCCTCTAGCCCTAGGGCTAACTGAGATATTCAGAATTCCGCCGCCACATTCAATCAAAATATTCAGATCATCCATCTTTGTTTATAAATGATCCAAATTTTACATTATAATTGTATAGAGATAGGAAAATCGCATTATAATCACCTGCATTATGTTGAGAATTTCTCTCTATAAATGTAGAAATGAAAATTAAAATCAAAACGTATTTGAAAAGGGGAGACTTTAACTATGATGTAAAAACTGAAAATAAAGATTAGAAAGTAAAAATTGAGTGGCTCAGACAGACGAGACGTGCGAAAAAGTATTGTCCCTGACCCTCGCACAAAACAAAGGTCTCATAGAGCTGGGATTAGTAATCTAATCATCACTGCCAAACACCATTTTTTCGTCTATAAACAAAATGTAGATACTAATTCACATAATTGAAATATTTGCTTTGATCGGATGAGAATCCCTGCGGTTTTATCTCCATGAACAGGTACGGACTAGGGCGACGGCCGAAGGGCAAGAGTGGCTGCCTCCGTTTTGGTGTGAATGACAAGATGAAGCCTGGGACTTTTATACAAAAACCGTTAACAAATTAGGGTTTAGTTTAATTTTATAATTGAAAATAATAAATCCAGCGATAAGCTAACGTCTATAAATTTGAAATGAAATTCTATCTATGCCGCCGAGTAATTGATTTTTAATTGTAATTATAAGAAATAAATAATTCAGTTGAATACACTTCAAAGTTCAAACACGTTATTAATTTTAGTACTACTCTCACCATCCCAAGAAGATGACTCATTGCTTGGGTGACATGAGATTTTATGTTTTTTTTATGTTAAGTGGAGAAAGTACAGTAGAATAAGAGAGAGAATAAAGTAGAAATAAATGTGTTTCTATTTTAAGTAATGAGTCATCTTCCGTGGAACGGGATAGTATAACTTAAAATCCTTCATATACATCTTTTGTGCATCTACCCCTACTCGTTACTATTGAAAATTTTGTATGTTTATAGAAACAAACTCATGCTATTACAAATGGTGATAAATTTAAAATTTAATTTAAAGATGCGACAAATAATTGCATCGGCTCATAATTTTAAAATCTGATCAATCATTCATTCATATTACAATACATGCAAACTTGCTAACTAAATATTCTTCTTGATCACACTATCTCATAAATAATTGCATCGACTCATAATTTTAAAATCTGATCAATCATTCATTCATATTACAATACATGCATACTTGCTAACTAAATATTCTTGATCACACTATCTCATTTTATAATATGAATGAGATACTGATGATTATATATATTAATGACAATAGATTTGTTATTAGACCATCTCCAACCATTTGCATCTGTTATGAAGAGTGGCTGAACATAGCAGTGCGAGTGCATGGAAGATTAAGGTGAAGAACACAACATCAAAGCAAGAAGAAGTTCAAAAGTTTGTTGAGCTACTAGCCGTTAGGAGCTTAGTTAGTTACAATCGTTTTTTGAGTGAAGTTCTTTTTCACTTGATTTCTTCTATGTTGTATAAATAGCGTTGTTAGTTCATAGTTGAGAGTAATCTTCAAGTCGTAAACACTCTATTGATTTCCTTCAATAATATTTCGATTGAAGCTCATATACTTTCTTCTTCCTCTCAAACCTTTATTCTTGATCGTTCATATACATTCATTTCTCAACAATTGGCGTCGTCCGGTGGGAATCTTGATCGATCAACGACGTTGCGATGGCAACTAGGCTCGAGGCAGAGAAGTTTACGGGGAAGAATGATTATGGCTTATGGAAAATGAAGATGAGGGCGGTTCTGGTGCAGCTAGGCTTGGCCACGGTCTTAACTTCGGCAGATTCGGATGAAAAGGGGAAGACTCCTGCACTAGATGAGAAAGCTCAAGCAAAGTTCGATGAGATGCAGTTAAAGGCTCATAGCGCTGTGATTCTATGCCTTGGAGATAAGGTATTGCATGAAGTTCAAGGGGAGACAACTGCATCTGGGATCTTGAAGAGGCTTTATGAAGTTTACTTAGCCAAATTTGTGGCTAACCGCCTCTATATGAAAATGAGGTTGTATTCATATAGTTTTTCAGAGGATAAGTCAATCATGGAATAGTTGGAGAATTTCAGTAAATCTATAGATGTTCTTGAGGTTGTTGATGTTAAGATCAGTGATGAAGATAAGGCTATCTTGGTCCTCAATGCCCAACCAAGCTCCTACGACCAATTAAGGGATGTCATTCTCTATGGCAGGGATAAGGCCATCACCTTGAATGAGGTTCATGTTGCACTCCAACTCCATTGACGTATACATTTAAAATAGTTACAAAAACCAACGTTTTTCAGATACATATTTTATAATATCTTGGACTCTCATAACTCTATATGCTATAAATTTTTCTTTGCGCAAATTGATAAGGATAAAAAGGTTGTCAAAATCCGTTAGCCACCGACCCTGATAATTCGTAGAGTTTGTATAACTCAAGCCCACCAAAACATCATTGATATTTTGTTCAGATTAATATTAGTGGATTATAAGAGCCACAAATCAGCATATATAAATTCCATTTTTAATTTCCCACTACACAATTATCAAACATACTCTTTAAGAAATACATATAACCCGGAGCAATAAAATATCGTAAACAAATTAATATCCATATGCATATGCATCTCTGTTCAATTTATTATTCTGTGATAAATCAAGCCCGGTATCTGCCCGGGGTTTCCAATATGCCAATATGATTTGATCCGTAGGTCCCAATATGATTGACCCGAAGGTCCCAATATGATTGACCCGAATGTCCCATTGTGATTGACCTGAAGGTCCCAATATGATTTCAGATCCAAAGCGAGCCCGTCACATATCCTCTTTAATTCAGTGATTCAAATAGTAAAAATGTCATATAAAAACATATCCATTATTGTCATACTCCAACCCCTTCGACGTATATATTGATAATAAACAAATACTCCCATTAATTCCATACTACACAAATATCAAACATATTCTTTAACCAACACATATAATCAGAAATAATATCATAACAATTTCATATCTATATGCATATGCCTCTCTGTTCAGTTTATTATTCTGTGACGGATCAAGCCCGGTATCTGCCCGGGATTCCTCTATGACCCGAAGGTCCCTCTGTAATTGGACTCATAGGTCCCTCTATATTTGACCCGAAGGTCCCTCTATAATTGGACTCGTAGGTCCCTTTGTATTTGACCCGTAGGTCCCTCTGTAATTCGACCCGAAGATTCCTCTACAATTTCAGATCCAGGGCAAGACCGTCACAGATCCTCTTTAATCATATGATTCATGTACTTCAATGTCGACTTTATCCATTGCATCAATCAATATTCACATTATATTCTATGAAATAATTTCAACACAATATATAAATATATCTCTTGCACCAATCATATATTCACATCATATTCCACCATATAATCCAAATAATTACTCCAATTTAACACATAATAATCAACCATATAACACTTGTAAAATTAAAAGTGTGATTTATACCCACCTCTCGTATCAAGATAATCAATTTGAATCTTTTACTTCTTTCTTCTGTCTACAACCCTAGACCCTTTTTTCTTCTTCCTTCTCTCAACCTCTCTCTTCTAATGCATTATTCATGTTTTTCTTCGAACCTCTCCCTTTTCTTTCCTTAAAATGAAAAACTCTCCTCCATAACAAATGTGTGTCTGTATATTAGTAGGTAAATCGGTATATTTTTTCCTCTTTCCCCATTGATAAAATGAACTCCCTATTTATATTTAGCTTTATCTATATTTTTGCACAAAAGTTGTTTTATTACCACGTATAAGTCATCACATCAAAACTTATCAAAATTATTTACTTTAATATTATAAAGTGCATGACTCATATTTATTTTGTGCATGTAATTCTACACTTGCCACGTATCATATTACCTAATACCTCTATTTACACAACCTTATCCTTCCTCTTTTATTTTTCTATAGTAATAAGCTACAAATATGTATATTAGTGTGTGTATATATGTCTCATGCATAATTATAAAAATTGTCATGCATACACAACATTAGGCAAACTTTAATAAATTAGTAAATCACTAACTAACGCATACATTTTACATATAATAATTAAGTTATTTTAATTAGCGACCTAATTATAAATTTATGTTTCCTTTTTTCTCTTTTTTTTTATTAATTGGGTTGGGGATGTCACAATTCTTCCCCTTTTAAGAATTTTGTCCACAAAATTCGTTATCCATTAAATTCTGATCATTATATTTTAAACTTTAACATTTGCAACATTATCTTTTAAACACTAGTACCTTCCATATAATTGTTTGTATACCCTCTTGCATATTTCCTGTAATTGCGTTCATGTTTATACGTTTAACTTATGCAACTAATAGCATCACTCTTCACTCAACCAAAGACAAGAGTAATACCTTTCAATTGGGACTATATTAGCTCACTGAAGTATATCAATTATCGTTGACACAATGCTTCTTGTATAACAAAGCCATATCTAATTATTTTCACGTGATTATATAGAAATATAAAATTCTTTTATAATTAAATAATAATACATGGTGACTGACCCTTCTTTCCGTAAAGAGATATGCTCAAGAATGTCCCTATTCCTAAATATCACATGCAAATGCAAATAATGATCAACATGTTTTATATAATGCTTAGAAATGATGACTAGCCCAAATGAGATCATGTCCATGCTCTTATAATGTTCAGAAATGATGACTAGCCCAAATGAGATCATGTCCTGCTCTGATACTACTTAAATGTGACACCCCAACTCCATTGATTATATATATTCAGATTTATGGGGTTCATCTCAAGTTAAAAGCCTAGGTGAAGGGAAGTATTACATGTCTATTATAGATGACTTCTCTAGGAAAGTATGGGTATATAATTTGAAAGAAAAAGTCTGAGGCATTTAACACTTTCAAGAATTGGTGCAAAGAAATGGAGAATGAGAAAGGGATATCTCCTAAGGGGCTAAGGACAGACAATGGCCTAGAATATTTGTCTAAAGAGTTTGATGTTTTTTTGCCAAGATAAGGGCATAAGGAGGCACAGAACCGTTCCAGCTAACCCCCGACAGAATGGGGTAGCTGAAAGAATGAACCGCACTCTCTTGGAAAGGGTCAGATGCCTTCTGTCATCTTCTGGTGTTGGCAAACAATTCTGGGCAGAAGCAGTGTCTACTGCAGCCTACTTGATTAATAAATATCCTTCCTCTGGCATAGCAGGCTCAATACTAGATGAGAGATGGTATGGAACAAAACCAGATTATACTAGATTGAAGCCTTTTGAATGCAAGCATTTGCACACTTGAAGCAGAGGAAATTAAATGCAAGAGCACTGCAGTGTATTATGCTTGGATATCAGTGGGGTGTGAAAGGGTAAAGGCTCTGGTGCATTGAACCTGGTAATCACAAGATTTTGGTCAGTAGAGATGTTGTCTTCATTGAAGACAAGATGCCTTTTCTGATTAAGAAAATTGGTGAGGAAGTTGCTGATCCTATTGCTTCTCATTCTAAAGTGGGGTCAGATATTTTCTCTGGTGAAACAAGTATGGAAGTTGATGAAGCAGGTGGAGTTCAGGAAAGCCAGGAAATTGGAACTGAGACTCAGCAACATCAGCATCATCCTCCTTCACAAGAGTATCAACGGGCAAGGGACAGACCAAGACGAACTAATGTGAAGCCACCAACAAGGTTCAGTGATTATGAAATGCTCTATTATGCTCTACATGTTGCTGAGCAGATTGAACTTGCTGAGCCTAATTCCTATGTTGAGGCAGTGAGTTGGCCAGAGAGGGAACAATGGATTCAAGCCATGAAGGAAGAAGTTGAGTCTCTGATAAGCAATAAGACTTGGATTCTGGTGGAGAAAGCTGAGTTCAGAAAAATCATTGGATGCAAATGGGTGTTCAAAAAGAAAATAGAGTCAACAAATTCTCAGAAAGTCAGATTTAAAGCCCGACTTCTTGCAAAGGGTTTCAACCAGGAAGAAGGGATAGACTTTAATGAGGTCTACTCTCCAGTTGTGAAGCATAATTCCATTCTGGTCTTGTTGGCAGTAGTAACTAAAATTGATTGGGAGCTAGGGCAATTGGATGTAAAAACAGCTTTTTGAATGTGGATCTAGATGAGACAATTTATATGGCTCAACCTCTAGGTTTTGAAGTTCCTGGCTCTGAACAGAAAGTATGCATGCTTAAGAAAAGTATTTATGGTCTTAAGCAAAGCAGTAGGCAATGATACTTGAAGTTTGGTGAGAGTTTACCAAATCTGGGCTTCTGCAGATCTCTTTATGATAGTTGTGTTTTTGTGAAGAGACAGAAGAACAAGGCACTTGTGTATCTTCTTTTATATGTAGATGATATGTTAATATCAGGGCCAGACATTAAAGAAGTCAGAAAGGTGAATAGGAAGACTTTGAAATGAAAGATCTTGGCAATGCAAGAAGGATCCTTGAATGGATATAGTCAGAGATAGGAGCAAGAAGAAGTTGTGGTTGTTACAAACTGATTATATTCACAAAACACTAAGGAAATTCAGAGTTGAGAACATGAAAAGCACATCAACTCCAATAGCTATGCATTCCAAGTTATCTAGTGATCAGAAAGGTAAGAATGATGAAGAGAATAGGGAAATGGAGTTGGTTCCTTATTCTAACATTGTTGGCAGTTTGATGTACATGATGATATGTACAAGGCCTGATATAGCACTGTTAGGGTTTAGTATACTGAAAAGCATGTTTCGAGCAAATTCGCACGAATAGGAATCTTGCTTGTATACGGAAAAACTCTACAATCCACTTTTAACCCGATTCAGTATTATTCGAGCAGTTTGCACGAATAGAATCAGTATTTATTACATTGTGTTTACTTTTGCGTTTATAAGATGTTTTACAAACATTTAAATGCATAAGAAGTAAACAAAGCCTAAGTCTTTTGCTTAGTAGACTGGTTGTGGACGTCGTCCACTTTAAGGTAACTACAGTCGGTTCTATGCAATGCTTTGCAAAAGAAAAAGAAGAATTTCACAACCTAGATAGGCTTTGGCTACCTATCGTGAAAGGTTGCAATGTCAGTCCGATTATTTCCAAGCATTATTGAAATAAGATGATGTTTGTGTGGTATTGTAACGCCCCGCTTTTCGAACCCTAATTTTCGAACCCTAAGACGTTGTATTTATTGCTTTGATTGCCGCAATTAAATGACGATTTATTATGTGTATACTTTGGTGACCTAATTTGTTTTGACCAAGTCAAAACCGTTGATTTTATGACGTGGTTATAACTAATTGATATGGAATGGAATATATTTTTGCGGTGATTTATATTATTTTGGGGAGTGAGACTTAATTAGTATCATAGATAATTCCCTTGCCTTTTTATTGAGAAAATTTCGACCACTACTATTTTCCGGAGAGGAATTCTATTTTCTTGGATTTAATTATTTGTTTTGGGGATAATTATCCAATTAAATCAAAAGCCTAACTATCCTATTTCCTTCTTGAGGAAAAATCGGCCCCCACTATTATTCCTAAGGAGATTTCGAAATCTCCTAGCTTGTGGGAGAAGAAATTATTCATTATTTATTTTGATCCCTCAATTATTTCTTTCCATGTTTTAATTGGAATATCCTAGCAAATATTTCCCTACCTTATTTATTAAAGTTTGGAAATTATTCCTTGTGGGATGAATTGAATAACACGCCTATTTCCATCTTATTTGGGAGGATTTTTATTAATTTTCTTGCTCCGTATTATTTTATTCTGCTCCGTGAAAATACTAAATTAAATCATGGCTAATTAAATAGCCATGATTTTCAAAATATTCTCCCTTATTTTCCCTCAAATTAACGCCAATTTCCCCTCCATCCAATCTCTCATCTTTAATTTGATTTATTCTCCAAATTAATTATGGGATATTCTTCAAGCCTATAAATAAGATACTAACCTAAACCTAGCCTCTCAATCACACGCCTCCCACCTCAATCACACGCCATTCTCCCTTGCTCCACCTCTCCCACACTTGTTCTTCCACTCTACTCAAGATCCTTTCGAATTTCCAAGAGATTATTGAAGAATCAAGGCTTTTATTCGTTCCTACCGTTTGTTTCGTCCAAGAGAGGTAAAGATCGGACTCTATTCCTCATTCCTCTCCATCCCAACTCTTCTTTTGTTCCCTCATGCATCTAGTGGGTGTAGGATTTCAAATCTAAGGGTTTTAATCGGTGGGAATTTGTGATTGTGTATATGATTGCGTTTTGAATGAATCGTTTGATGATTTAATGAATCTATGGCGAATGATATATGATGTTATGAAAGCATGAGTATAAGGACTCTTTTGAGCATGGTTGTATGTTAAAACCATGAAAAGGTTGATTTTGAATAAGTGGGGGTAAACCCTAATTCGAATTTCTAAAAGCATGAGGAACTGTGATTCCGAACAGTAAGTTCCGACTCGTTTTTGACCGACCAAATGAACTCCGATTTAACCGATTCTTTTTCCTGAGTAAACTTCATGATATGTTCTGTGTTGTGTGCGAATTTCAACTCATTTTGACGAAAGATATATTTTTGGTGAATTTTTAAAATTTACTGCGCATTTCTGGCAGAAAGTGTTTTCTCGACCAGTAGGTTACGTTTTCGATTTGACCGACCTAAAATGGTTATTTTGATATGAATTTTTAACTGGAAATTATTTGATGAGTATACTGCCTTTTGGTAAAATTTTAGCCCCAACGGAAGTTGGGTGAATTTTTAGTAAATTTTATAAAATGGTTGCGCAGTGCTGCCAGATTTCTATCTTTACAAAAACACTATGTTACTATAAGTGAATTACATGATTGATATATGTGATGACGTGATGTGATGTTCAAAGATGGGAAAAGGGAAAACGATAGTGACATGCATAATATTAAGTCAATGGTTGTGACTGATAAGTTATATATATATATTATCTAAAGGTGATAACTCGTGCGCGAAGCGTGATAACAAAGGAAAGACAGTAGTTGAAACCAAAACGGTCGAGGTGGGCTACTTTTCTACCCTACACTATGTGTGGGTTCTCTTTTACTAAAAACTCTTTTACGTATGACTGTGGAGCTATAAGGGTAGTTTTAAGCGATTATCATGCCGTGATTTGTTTTAACGTGCCTATCTGATGTGGCTGTTGCCACTGTCATATAAATCGAATTCGGGTCCTCGTAGGGCTGCAAACCCTACTTGGATTAGTGTACACCTATGGTAGACTGTGTGCTAGCGTACGGGCTGGCCGGTCTAGTGACCTGGATTGCGGCCGCATTCCTTGTCATGTATTGGCAGATATGGACGACGATGGGAAAAAATGACTGCGCAGTCGCTATTTTGAACAATGGAAAATATTTTGGTGCCTCGGGCCTTTCCAAAGTAAAACCCCGATGGTTACTTACGTATGGCATGATAACATATACTTTTATTTAAAATGTTTTCGGGCATGAGCCACTGAGTATTTTCAAAAGTACTCAGCCCTGCATATGTTTTCTCTATGTGCAGGTTGAGCAGCGACGAGCGGTTGGTGGTGTTGAGCAGAAATAATAATATGGTTGCTTTGAAACTTCGAGTGTCGTTGTGTCTTCACACATGACTTCACTCTTCTCTTGGATGCTTCCGCTGTGATATTTTCCTTACGTACATTTTTACTTAACTATGGCTCTTTTTGATTAAATGTTGAGAACTCGTTACCCTTTTTATTAATGTCAAACCTTTGGTCTTTTCATTTATTTTAATATAGGTATCTTCGGTCGTTTAATTATTAGACTTAAATTTTGGTCAGACTTTTATCGAAACCCTAGCCTTCTAAGCCCGTTCATTTAAACCCTTTAAGTCGCGATCGCCCGCTTTTATTAACCCTAGGGGGGCGGTCGTGACAGGTATAGCACTGAATGGATCTAACGGCAAGACGTGTCTTTATGCTATCTACTGAAAGACGGGGTCTTGATAAATATTTAGTTCTTAATCAATGTACGTTAGCATTGAGCATACAATATTGAGTATCTACTACTTTGACTTACCAAAGGTGCGGGTTTTTCGTCACCCAACGATCCAGGTATATTGGGTAGTGGTGATCATTATCTAGCGGTGCTAGGATTGCTATTATGTTGAATCGCGCACGAGGTGATTCTTGTTTGATAATGTCCTCAAGAGGAGCTTGAACAAGGTTTTGTTATTCGGAAACTGACCGGTTGGAGTTTTATTACTCTATGAATAATAAATAAGTGTTTCTTGCTAAATCTACTCTTGAAGTTAATAAGATGTTAATTAATTAAGTCCATAGCAGACTTTAATTAATTAATGGGCATTTATATCTTAAGCGCGGGAAATGAATAATAAACAAAATGGAAACCCGGAATACTTATAATTTCGGATTTGGATGGGGAGTTCAATATTACGTCTGTAGTGGCTGCTCGTAATATTCCAATATAAGCTTGTATTAAATTGTGGGTTCAATTTAATTAGTAAAAAGCTAATGAGGGAGCCCATATCCAAAACCTTCCATAGATCCCTGACTGGGCCCAATATGAACTATTATAAATAGGAGAATAAAAGAGACAGAAAAACAATTTTTTTAGTGTGAGAATTTTCGTCCCTCTCTCTAATTAGAAGAGGAACGATTTTTTCTACTTCTTTTCTCCTCCGTGAGTTCTTCAGCTCCTCCTCCGTGAGAAAGTTCTGTCTTCTTTATTCGAGTCCTAGTGTTTCGATAAGATCAACCCACCCTGATGTCGGAATACAGTTCGGGACACCAGTCAGAAGATCTGTGGTCTAGTATTGAAGATCATCGTGGAGAAGGCGCGAGCAATCGACGATTCTTTGGAGAATCAACGAGGTAAATTGGCTAACTCCGTAGCAAGCATGTTTTAGGGATTTTTTGTGCTAAAGCATGTTTGAAATTCAAGTTATGAGCATGATACATGTGATAATTACGCGAATAGATTTTGTCTGAATAATCTGCTAAATAGATCTGTATTATGTGATCCGTTAGAACGCACGCTTTCGCTACCAACCCCTACAAGCACAACAAGCAAATATATGGCCGATTTTGGTAGACAGCACTGGAGTGCCTTGAAGTGGACTCTGAGATATCTGGGAGGTGCAGATAAGCTGGCTATCCTAGTCACAGATGAAGGTGGAGCAGATGAGGAGCCTCTGGTTGGTTTTTGTGACTCTGACTACGCAGCAAACCTTGACACAAGAAGGTCACAAACTGGGTATATTTTCACTTAGTTTGGATCAGCTATATGTTGGAAGTCAAGTTTGCAGAATGTGGTGGCTTTATCAACAACAAAGGCAGAGTATATTGCACTCACTTCGGCAGTGAAAGAAAGTAAATGGCTACTTGGGCTTGTATCTGAGTTTGGAGTAGAGCAAAAGAGTGTGGCAGTGTATTGTGATAACAGTGGTGCATTGTGTCTAGCGAGGCACCAAATGTTCCATGAACGCAGCAAACACATTGATGTAAGGCTGCATTTTATTAAAGATGAGGTGGAGAGTGGCAGGGTAAAGGTGATCAAGATTGATACAACTCATAACCCTGCTGATATGCTCACTAAACCTCGCAGCAAAGAGAAGTTCGAATACTGTTGCAGACTTGTGAGTTTGTGTGCTATAGATTTCTGAGCATTGCTTTGTTAGCCAAGGTGGAGATTGTTATGAAGAGTGGCTGAACATAGCAGTGCGAGTGCATGGAAGCTTAAGGTGAAGAACACAACATCAAAGCAAGAAGAAGTTCAAAAGTTTGTTGAGCTACTAGCCGTTAGGAGCTTAGTTAGTTACAACCGTTTCTTGAGTGAAGTTCTTTTTCACTTGATTTCTTCTATGTTGTATAAATAGCGTTGTTAGTTCATAGTTGAGAGTAATCTTCAAGTTGTAAACACTCTACTGATTTCCTTCAATAATATTTCGATTGAAGCTCATATACTTTCTTCTTCCTCTCAAACCTTTATTCTTGATCGTTCATATACATTCATTTCTCAACAACATCAAACTCAAACCCATTTTTGAGTATACGTCGCACCAAAAGTAATTTTACTCCAATCGTTTACACCAAATTCAAAATTAACACCATTTTTGAGTTTTTGCTCACAAAATTTTTGCAATAACACCATATTTGGTGTTGTTTCACAAAAAGCACCATATCTGGTGTTGTTTCACAAAAATACCAAAAATGAGTTTGAGTTTAGTATATGGTTGGAGAATATTTCTACACCAAAATTCATTTTTGGAGTATGGTTGGAGATGGTCTTAGCATTTCGAAAGGATAAAATTTCTTATTACTGTAACATCTATCATTCGAAATAATACTCTCTCTATATGAACTTTTAAAGGAACGCTCATTATTGAGAAAAAAAATCATAAATAGAAAGTTCAAAATTTTAATTTGATGGACTAAAATTGAAATAGTTCACATCAATAAAGAATGTAGGGAATAAGAAACTAGGTCGTATGCATACTAACTAGAACAATGCATTTTCCAATTAATTGAGACTAAATTAGTATAACAATCATACTCCCTTCATCAAAAATAATTCTATGGGTGGATGTAGGTGTGCACAAACCGAACCGGCCCGACGTTTAACTGCCGGTTTGGGCCCGCCGGTTCATAAATCGGAACTGGGACCGGAACCGGCGGTTTGAACCGTCCGGCGGGTTGCCGGTTCCAACGGGCCGGTTCAGGGTCGAAGGATGCGTTAACCGTGAACCAACGGTTCAAAACCGGCGGTTCAACGGTTCAAACCGCCGGTTCAGGGTTGAACCGCCGGTTCAGGGTTGAACCGCCGGTTCAACCGATTTTTTTTTAAAAAAATATTTATAAAAATCGATTTTAATATTTAAAATCAATTTTTACAAATAAATGAATACAAGAAATTCGTAATAGCCCATATATATTTGATGGGCTTGCGAATTTATGAAACCATTCTTGGTTGTTTCTCTTTTATAGAGACATCCTTGAATGTTTTATGTTCCACTTTTGATGTAGGACAAAATCATTCTTGGTTGTTTCTCTTTTATAGAGACATCCTTGAATGTTTTATGTTCCACTTTCGATGTGGGACAAAATCATTCTTGGTTGTTTTTCTTTTATAGAGACATCCTTGAATGTTTTATGTTCTACTTTCGATGTGGGACAAAATCATTCTTGGTTGTTTCTCTTTTATAGACACATCCTTGAATGTTTAATGTTCCACTTTCGAAGTGGGACAAAATATGTTGAAGTATTTTCTTTTATAACTACATGTTTAGAGCATTCATTCATCTTTTTCCAATGTGAGATACAAAACTTTCTTTTGTCTTATACTTTTCTTCATGTTTTGTATGATATATATAAACAAAATTATTATTCAAATATATTCTTGATTGATAAAAATAAAGAATTATTGAGAAATATGATTTGTATATAGAAAATATTTATTTGTGTAATAATTATTGTTAGGTTTATACAATTTGTATAAGAATTATTCTTTCAATGTGTATAATATTATTTATTAGTTAACATATACATAAATTTTTAAACATAAGCAAATCATTAATGAAAAATAAAATATTAAGTAGTGTTTATTAATTTTTGTAAATAAAATATATTCATTATAAGTTGAAATACACTCTCTATAATTCAAGTAGTGTTTTCCCTATAATTCAATGCACTCTCTTCCAATTTAAATGCTCAAGTCCAATATTAAGTATTGATATTTTAAAAATCAAAAGGTTTAACTTTAAGTAGTATTTATTAATTTTTGTAAATAAAATATATTCATTATAAGTTGTAATTTTTAGTCTAATTCAAATTTATTATCAATAAAATTGTAATTTTCACATTATTGTTTAAAATTTGTTTAAGCACATTTTATACATAATAAAGACTAAAAAGTCAAAAAAAATACTCCATACTTAAAGTTGGATTTGATTTTTAAAATGCCAATACTTGGATGATAGTATATTGGATTTTATTTAATTTAGAAGATAGTATATTGAATTATTCTCTTTTATAGTTACACATTTTGGATGTGTTACTCTTTATTTCAATGTGAGATAAAAGTCTTTATTTATAAGTATATTATAGATCGTCCATCATTCTTCGTCTATATTAATACTCTATCTTCTATTATTATAATTTAACAACAAATATTATTACATAAACTATTATTCATTAGTTCTTTATCATTAATGATTTGCTTAGGTTTATAAATTTATGTATATGTTAACTAATAAATAATATTATACACATTGAAAGAATAATTCTTATACAAATTGTATAAATCTAACAATAATTATTATACAAATAAATATTTTCTATATACAAATCATATTTCTCAATAATTCTTTATTTTTATCAATCAAGAATATATTTGAATAATAATTTTGTTTATATATTATACAATATATGAAGAAAAGTAGAAGATAAAAGAAAGTTTTGTATCCCACATTGGAAAAAGATGAATGAATGCTCTAAACATGTAGTTATAAAAGAAAATACTTCAACATATTTTGTCACACATCGAAAGTGAAACATAAAATATTCAAGGATGTCTCTATAAAAGAGAAACAACCAAGAATGATTTTGTCTCACATCGAAAGTGAAACATAAAACATTCAAGGATGTCTCTATAAAAGATAAACAACTAAGAATGATTTTATCCCGCATCGAAAGTGAAACATAAAACATTCAAAGATGTCTCTATAAAAGAGAAACAACCAAGAATGGTTTCATAAATTCACAAGCCCATCAAATATCTATGGGCTATTATGAATTTCTTGTATTCATTTATTTGTAAAAATTGTTTTTAAGTATAAAAATCAATTTTTATAAATAAAAAATATATTTTTTTAAATTTTCGGTTGAACCGCCGGTTCAAACCGGCGAACCGCCGGTTCATGCCAAAAACCGGCGGTTTTGAACAGCCCGTGAACCGGCGGTTTTTTGAACCGGAACCGCCGGGACCCTTGGCGGGCCGGTTCCGGTTCATGCATATGATGAACCGTGAACCTCCGGTTCATGAACCGGAACCGGTGGTTCGGAACCGTTGTGCATGCCTAGGTGGATGATACAAATTTTAATAAGAAATTGATAAAATAAGATAAAAAAAAATAAGAATAAAATAGGTAAAATATGAGAGAGAAAGAGAAAAGATGGATAGAATAGTGTTAATAATTTGAGATAAACTTTTCATTTTTGGATGGAACTATTTTTTATGTACATCTCGAAATGGAAAGATGAGACTATTTTTCGTAGACAGGTGGAATACCTTTTTAAGAGTAATAATTATAACTCCCGTTGTACTATTAAAATAAAATATTTTCCTTTTTGGATTGTCCAATTAAAAGAAAATATTTCTTAAAATGGGAACAACATCATCTTACTTTATTTTCTTTTCACTTAACAATACCACATAATCTCGTAGTGAAAAGCAAATATTTTGTATTTAGAAAAATGAAGGGTGTATAATATAGTATCATAAAATTGTAATAGTTACAAAATAACAAGCAATTACTATTTGTAGTGTGTTTTAATTTTACACACAAACACTAAATTCTACTCCCTTCATCTATAACTAATACTAGTTATATTTGTGATAAATTTCTATTTCTATTTCTATTAAATGAATCTCATTCTCTAATAATAATTATTTATTTATTTTTATATCTCATATTTTACTAATTATGCATTAAAATTCGTATTGTATACTACTACTATAAGACTAGTGGATGAAGGAAGTATTTGAATCAATTTCTGAATTTTCTTAGGAACTCAAACATTTTGAATATGTTTGTTTTCATCATATAGTAAAAAGTAAAATGTGAAATGTTTCTCCTTCTATCTTTTTCAAACATTTGGAATAGAGATTCCTTAGGGTCCGTTCGGTACATTGGATTGGAAATAGAATTCTACGGAATTTCAATTCAATTCTAAATCATTTGTTTGGTAAAAATATACACTAATTGATAAGATGTTGAATTTGAAAAGGTTTTGCAATGTGTGTATGTGTGTGTAGTAGTGTGAATGTACCCAAATTTATATACTTCTTGGGGATCCCAATTATATACTTTTGATATTGAAATCAAAATATGGAATTGGAAAGAATTGAAATTATAATTCAATTTCAAATCCAAATATTTTGAGGTACTAAACATTGGATTTTGAATTAAAGACAACAATTTCAATTTCGCAGGCCAAATTCCATGATACCTAACGAAGCCTTAGTAACTCGTCTCATTGTACAAAGAGAAATCAAATAGATCACCTCCATACAATAAAAACACCCCAATTGCACTATTTTGTAATGCATTATTATTATTATTATTTGGTATAATCTTCAAACCCTTACTTTTAATGAGGAACCTCATTTTATAACAGAGAAAAAAATTTCGGAATTATAAACTTATTAAGTAAATAAAAGTACATGAACTTGGTTTATACAAACCAAAGTTCAAGAACTCTATTTACAGCAAAAAGATCATGAAAAATACAGGAAGACAAAAGACATCAGAATAAAAATCATTCTCATTATGGATAACTGGATTTGGTTATGCAGATAGCAATAGAGAGGGGGAACGTGCTTTCTTTGCTATCGTTTTCCTTACTTTTGACGCACTATTTTCAGCTAGTAAATAAGAATAAAATGAAACACTGAATCGCGTAATCCAGAGTTGGCCTCTTTGACGAAGGGAAACAAATTGCTGAGAGAAATACTACAGGATCAAGCGATGGGCACTCCTCTTATTCTGCAGGATAACAAAAGTTATGATGATCGAGAATCACTTTCATCGGGGCTTGATTTAGTTCATGCAGAATATGCAGAGAAATCTCCAGATATGGCCAGTGAGACCACGTTAAAAAGGGAGTAAAAATAGATTTAAGTGGCATCTGCTGTGCTTGATAGAAAGATACACAGAGTCGAACAGACCACTAATCAAGTTTGTTTTCTCGTTTTATGAGGAGTAGAAGTCTAGTTATTTGTTGAAATAACGAAAAACAAATAAAATGAGTATATAAATCTTAGCGGAAGAGAGGTGACCTTCCAAGTGAGTGCCCAATTTCGGCAAGCACAATGAACCTTGGCGAGCGATGCCATGTAGTCGTCAGACCTGGGAGTCGGATTACCCACTGTTAAGATTAAATGCATACAGGGTTTTGCTAACTAGAAAAACACCCACAACTTACCTTGAACCGTAAGAAGATTTACATGCAGCAACTAGGTGGTGTTTAGCTTCATCACTTTTCTTCTGCATTCACAGATGATAGTCAGGTTCGCATGAATAAAATATCACATGGTGTTTCAATTGCCAATCAGTCTCCAATTTGAGCACTATAAACTATGGTTCCTCACTGCAGACGGCCGAAGTAAATACTAGTATATGGCCATTACTGACATATAATTGGGGTGGCTATATGTAACTTACAATCCTTATTGGTCCACACACAGATTAAACCTCTTGTGTAGTTTTTTTAACTATCAGTTATCCACTTATGTTAATACAAGTTCCACTAAAATAACTTCCACATATATAACTCTTAACCAAGATGAGTGGTAATGAGTAATGACTAATAGATGCTCTTAAGGATGGTTATTGATGTCTGACTTCTCGAGTAAAAAGAAGACATATTAGCAATACCTCAGATTCATAATAAAGGCCGGCATATAAAGAAGCATAGAAATATTCGCTCTCCCGGCCACTTGAAAATGCTGCAACAAGCTGGAAAGAGAAAACCAGTCACTATGTATAAGGGATCATGCAAGAATCCAAGAAATAAATAGCCAAGGTTGGGACCTATATCATACGTTTTAGATGCCGTTGTGAAGAAGGACATGTAGCACTTGCACAGCTAATTATTCAACGAGTATACATTGGAAGAAGGATTTATTGTATGTACTAAATCATTAAGGAATAAGGGGCCTATGTATTAAGTATTGAATAATTCTCCTCTCCAACACCTAACTTTTTTATTACCTACTAAATGCATTTAAGAAGCAAGAAGCAATTTGCAACTAAATCAAACTTCACGAACACTAGGCAAAGAAATGTTGCAGTATGCTGTTGACGAAATGGCTTAGTGAACTATAAAAGTATCATATAAGAATTCACATAAACCACCTTTTCTGGGTCCCCGCCATCTTTGAACATGCGGTAAGCTTCTCTCATGAC
Source organism: Salvia splendens (assembly GCF_004379255.2). NCBI lineage: Eukaryota > Viridiplantae > Streptophyta > Magnoliopsida > Lamiales > Lamiaceae > Salvia > Salvia splendens. The sequence goes on along the minus strand of NC_056032.1, from coordinate 37,083,017 downwards.
AGGCTGGGGATCTATACCAACCTGAATGCAGAAAATGAGCAATTGAGATGTCTATGATCATCTTTTTACATAGCAGCACCAGAGAAAGATGATAAATTCTTAGAGTTGGCTCCATATTTTCTAATATCTTTATACAGCGTACATTCTTAACAAAAATCTCAATTGCAAGCTATGTATCATCTCATAAGTTTAGCTTGGAGTTTCAAACAAAAGAGGTACAAAACAAAGCGATATCAAGTAGATCAAAATCTTAATCACATATCCGGTATCCATAATTTGCAAGGCACTGCCTAGTAATTTACCTCTAAAAATCGTCTTCTAGGTTCATCAACACCATACAACTGAGCTTCACAAAGAAAGCACCATATTGACTCTTCAGTGTCAGTGTAATTTACCTAGTAATTTACCCTCTTCAAATCTGATGGAAGGAGACAGAATCTAGACACCAATGTTAACTTAAGACCAAAATAACATCATAATAACTCCAAAAAATCGTAACAATAGAAATATAAGTACCTATCAAGATAGTATAGCGACAATCCTCTCTGCCAAAGATCTGATATCCAAGCAAATAATTTCATCTTATTAATCACTCAACAACAGCAAAATACTGTAGAATGATCATAAAGCATTACTCATCCACATATTTAAATCAACATTATCTTCAAAGTGGTTAAAGCCTACTGTATACATTCAATTAACCCAATGCGAATTACTCAAATTTTAGTGAAATAGAAACAACTCAGAGAAGCACATACAATCAATAAGTGAGAAGGTTTCTGTACGGTCGAGTTCCAAAGGCTTACTTGCTTTCTGACGAGGATCGAGGTCAATAGCCTTGTCAAACTCAACCATGGAACCTTGAACATCACCCTTCACATAATAGAAATCTTAACTTCCACAACGAGAGAGAGAGGAAAAAGTGCAATTACGTCATAATTTTGCGATTCTACCTGTCTGAATAGAAGCATTCCTCGGCGAACAGCGGCGACAGCTTCACGAGCGGAGCCGCCGCCGGTTAAGGCGTCCCAGATCCCAGCAACTGAGGTCAAGACGAGCCTTCTTGACAGAGTTGGTGCCGAATTTTGGTAGCTGGTAATTCTAGAAAGACTGGCGCCGAAAAAATTAGAGACGTTATTGTTTGGGAGTTTTGCTGAAAATGGAGGTGGGGATGAGGAAGACAACAAGCAAATCGGGTTTGGAATCGAGAATTTTATGCTGTGGGTTGCCGCCATTGTATGAATTGTGAGAGGGAATTTCAGTGAGCAGCAGAGAACCAGGATAAGCATCGCGCTAAACTATACAGGTATCCGCATATATATATTTAGGGGTGGCAAATCGTGCGTGTCGTTGTCGTTGTCGTGTCGACACGATAACGACCCGACACGATAACAACAAATACGAACACGAACACGACCCGTTAAGAAAACTCTAAACACGAACACGAATACGAACACAACCTGCTACCCTCAGACACGAACACGACACGAACTCATTAACGACACGGACCACTTCGGGTCAACACGACACGGTAACAACATATATGACACGACACAATAACGACACTATATTAATATTATTTCTCAACGTGTAACACGAATACGACACTATACTAATACTAAGTGTTCCATTAGACTAAACCTAATTTAAATTTTAAAATAAATAAAATAATAATAATATTATACTATTATTTCTTAACGTGTAACACGAACACGACACGAAATTTTTGTGTCGTTATCGTGTCGACATGATAAGGACACGAACCCCAATAAGCTTCGACACATACCCATTAATTTCGTGCGGGTTCGTGTCGTGTTATCGTGTCGTGCTAAAAATTGTCAGCCCTATGTAGGAAAACAATTTTTTTTAGTAAGTTTGTATTATTAATATTTATGGCAAATTGCATGTAAAGTCATGAACTTTCAAAATAGTTTGATTTTTTATGTGAACTTTTGGTTTTCCCCGTGAACTTTAAATATTGCATAAAAAGTCATGAATTTTACTGGACTGTGCAAATTTTCCATCTGACCCGACCAATAGATTTCCGACACAAACTTATCATATGTGGCGCGCTGGCGGAGTGACTTGACAAATGAAAACATACAAATCGAATTCTACAAAATCGAATTTAACATACAAAGAGACATAAAGATACTAATTGAATTCCACAAAATCGAATTCAGCATACAAATCGAATTCAGCATAAAAGTAGCATTAATTCCACAATTCGAATTGAACTACAAATTTGTCATTTGCCAAGTCACGCCTCCGGTGTGCCACGTAGGATAAGTTTGTGCTGGAAATCTATCGGGTAGGGTCGGATGGAAAATTTACACAATTCGATAAAGTTCATGACTTTTCATGCAAGTTCACGAAAAAACTCAAACTATTTTGAAAGTTAAAGGCAATATACTCTAGGATTTATTCGAGTAGATTTGTAAAAATGTGTTTTAAAATTTTTCTAATTTAGAACTGTTTAATTTTAAAGGATAAAAAAATGAAAATATTTAGTATTATTTTATGGCACGAAGAAAGGTATATTATCTCAAAAAAAATTATTCCTTTGAAATAACGGCATTTGTACCCATTTATCTTATTTTAACAATGAACAAAATTGTTTAAGAAAATAAATTCACCAGATTTCTGCACCGAACGTAATATAAATTCCTTATGACAGGCCCGCAGTTACATAGAAGTAATTGATATCGGGCTGTATATGCATACAGAATTGGGCCTGAAAATGTTCTTTCACAAAACAAAGGCCAGGTTTTTAAGTCCATTATTTCAAAGCCATTCAAAAGTTACGATCACTGAAATTTAATGATACCTTCAATAGTTCAATATATACAACTATATAATGTGCTTGTGAATATACATCATATATTAATATGAACTGAATTATAGTTCAATATATACAACTATACAGTGGCGAAGGTGGCCCATGGTCCCCCACCAGTTTCAGTGTTTACTATATTATACATACATGTATCCTTAAGTCAATGACTCATAGATAGTGCAGGTGGTTGATTACTCCCTTCCTCAGTCGATTCCCATAAGCGCCCTTAATTTGGTAGATTGCAATTTTTAGTTTCGCAATGTTAAATTTTTTTATATTTATTGTTTGTTTTAACTTTACAAGGTTCCTTTATTTAGTTTTGTCCTAAGATTTTTTTCCATAAAATTCTAAGAGATACATTAATGTATCTTATAAATATTATTAGTAAATTTAATTTTAAAGTTATTTCGCACATATTATCCATATTTCTCGTAGTCCCCACCTAGGTCGCATCAATTTTAGGCGATGAAGAAACAAAAAATATCTCTCAACCATGAAGAGTAAGTTGTGTCCCCAACATTAAAATTTTGGCTTCACCACTGCAACTATACAAGGTGGTTGTGAATATACATCATATATTAATATGAACTGAATTTTAAATTGTGATCTAATAGATTACTCCAAAAATGATGTTGTAGAACAAAATAATAATGCGTCGGGCTTTCTGTACCGACCAACAAGCTAAAATATAATTGTGTTTGATTGGCTCAGTGGAATGTGTATAATCACATTTGATGCATCACACGATAACAAGGTTCGTGTTGGAATCGTGGTCCGGTTAACGCAATTGGACCGGGTCGTACAAGTGACGGATTATTTAATTTTGAAATAATTAAATAATTTATAATCGATCTACGCTTCGAGTATATGATTGTGGTATATTCACTTTCTCTACACTGATTCCCGATGAGTGAAAAATAATATATTAAAATATGTCACAATATATGGAGATATGAAATTAATTATTTAATTTATCTATTTTGGACACGTAGACAAAACAATGTGGCAAATGAGCATACGGAGAAAGCTTCGTAGAATGCGTGCACATTGATCGGGTCGTCCAAATACATCTCTAGAATGAACAACTACGTGAGAGGTGTCTAGGTTCATCCGTCCAGGTTCATGCTCCATGATTGATGGTGTAACGTTTGTAACCGCCGGCAGTTACAATTTGCCTTAATGGGTGCTTTGACTCTACCTCCACATGCATTGGACTTGGCCTATAAATAGGCAAGCATACTCTTGCATTCTCAACACCATTCACAAGCATACAAAGCATAATCTCTATCCCTCTCTTGCATTGTTCTTCTGTCGAAGCCCTGCCCTCACCTTAATCTAGTTCGCTTGAGCTCTGTTGATTGCGGTGTTGCTTCATCAGAGACGTAAGCCGTTTTAACTTTGGGGACTACACGCTAATTCGAGAGCACTACCGGGGCGTATCTCGTCTTGCGGAAAGAGGCCTCCTCGACTCGGCTTATTTCCACTATTTTACGGTTTATTGTTTCAAATTCTTCTTTATAATTTCATTTTAGTTTACTTTTCTTTATTCCTTCTTTTGGGTTGTATTACGCTCTACTAGTATTTATCTCTTGTAATCTAGAAAACCAACAATCGCAAGACGAGATATAACTTGCTTTTGAAGGAATTTGGACTTAACTGAAACTAAAACTTTTGAAATTTTAAATACCTTTGTTGGAGATGTCGACTGAAGCCAACACAGTCACTGCTACCACCACCGCTGCAACTCCATCCACCATGTCGTCCACTGCACCGGTCAACACGTCGTCGATTCCCTCGATGATGCCAACCCCCGGGTTCATTCCATCTTCATCAACAACCCCTTGGGAGTTTATCAACCCCTTTGGGCCCACTGGCGGATCCACCTCGAGTGGATCGGTTGGCTCCACTTTTAGTGGTTCCATCGGATCCTTTATTGGATCGAGTGCTGGGGCCTTAGGGTCTCACACGGATGCTGGTTCCTTCGGGGCCGGTACGAGCATGGCGGGCACTATGCCCAATATGCATGGTGGGGGCTCTATGCCCAACCAAAATGTTGGCTCCTTCTGGGGTAACGGGATTGGTTCCTTTCATAGACCAAGTGCGGCACCTTTGGCACCAAGAATGATGCCACCTGCCGAGAAGCCACCAAAATTTGGAGGATCTGACTTCAAAATGTGGCACCAAAAGATGTTGTTTTACTTAAAAAATTGGGCGTCGCGAGCTTCCTCACGGAAAATGAGCCGTCCGCGCCAAGTGATCAAGACACAAGGATCGAGGTCATGGTAGACTATGAAGCTTCGCGGAAGGGAGATTATCTTTGTAAAAATTTCATTCTAAGTGTTTTAGATGATAGTTTGTACAATGTATACTACGTTGTAACCACATCGAAAGAGATGTGGGAAAGTCTAGAAAAGAAGTATAACATAGATAATGCAGGTACTGAAAATTTTGTAGTAGCCAAATTTTTGGGCTACAAAATGGTGGACTCTCGACCCGTCATGGAACAAGTTCAAGAGTTCCAAATGCTCATCCACGCACTTGTGGCTGAAGGGATGACCTTGCCCGACAACTTCACAAGGTGCACAATCATTGAGAAACTTCCTCCTAGTTGGAAGGACTTCAAGAGCTACCTCAAGCACAAGCGAAAGAGGATGACACTTGAAGACTTGATTGTGAAACTGCGCATTGAAGCAGACGTGTGCAAAATTGATCAAAAGGCTAAGGGCTATGGCTCACTTGAAGTCAAAGCCAACCTGTTGGAGCGGGACGGTCCCTCCAACAAACGCCCTGACCCAAGTCGTCCCAATGAGAAGGACAAGGGAAAGGGAAAGCAGCCTGCAAGAAAATTTGAAGGCGACTGCTACAAATGTTGCAAACCTGGCCACTTTGCCAAAGACTGCCGCAGCAAGAAGAAGAAGCCGGCTGCCCACGTCGTTGAGAAGGAGTTCAAGGACTGGGATGAAAGTGACCTCGTTGCTGTGGTCACCGAAGAAGTGAACCTTTGTTGATAACAAGGGTGACTGGTACATTGACACCGGCGCTGCTGCTCATGTCTGCTCAGACAAAAACAAGTTTGTCTCCTACACTGCTGTTGAAAGGAGGAAGATCAATATGGGGAATCAAGCATCGTCCGAAGTCCTCGGCATTGAAAATGTGATCCTCATGATGACGTCCGACGTCTCAATCACTTTGAAGGATGTGCTGCATGTCCTGGACATCTGCAAGAACCTAGTGTCAGGATCAATACTAGTTAATAAGGGGTTTAAACTTGTATTTGAGTCTGATAGGTTTGCATTGTATAAGTTTGGAAAGTCCCTCGGAAAAGGTTATGTAACCAATGGACTTTTCAAGCTTAGTGTGGCTACACGCCTTGTCCCTAAGCCATTGGCTAATAATAATAAAGCATCTACTTCCTCTTACTTGACTGAATGTTCAAATTTGTGGCATTGTAGATTGGGACATGTAAATCAAAACGCCATTAAAAGATTAGTAAATTTAGATTTATTAAAGGCAAATGAAGTGAATACCCAAGACAAATCATTTGTCTTGGAGCAAAAATGGCTAAGTTACCGTTTCACTCAGTTGAACGGAAAACAAAACCCCTTGAATTAATTTACACGGATGTATGTGATTTAAAGTTGGTGCAAACTAAAGGTGGTAAAGAGTACTTTATCACTTTTATTGATGATTGCACAAGATATTGCTATGTTTATCTTTTACGAAGTAAAGATGAAACAATTGAAGCGTTCAAAAATTATAAGAACGAAGTTGAGAATCAACTTGGTTGTAAAATCAAAGTGATTCGAAGTGATAGAGGAGGCGAATATGTAGCCCCGTTTGAGGAGTTATGCAACTCAAGTGGTATAATTCATCAAACAACTGCTCCATATTCACCACAATCTAATGGTGTTGCAGAACGCAAAAATCGAACTCTAAAAGAGATGATGAATGCGCTGCTACTTAGTTCAGGATTACCCCATAACATGTGGGGGAGGATATCATGACAGCCAACTATATCCTGAACAAAATCTCACTCAAAGGAAAGGACATCACTCCTTATGAGTTATGGAAAGGAAGGAAACCATCCTACAAATCTCTCAAAGTGTGAGGGTGTTTGGCGAAGGTAATGGTTCCCCCGCCCAAGGAAGTTACAATTGGCCCTAAAATAGTTCATTGTATCTTCATTGGATATGCACTTAACTGTAGTGCATATATATTTGTTGTTCACAAGTCTGAAATATCGACTATAACAGTAGGAACAACAATCGAGTCAAGGAATGCCGTATTTCTTGAAAATATATTTCCTTGCAAAGACAAAGAAGAGGTCACAAGTCACAACCAATTCTGAGACGAGAATTGAAGATGAAGCCACTAGTTCTAAATCAGTGGATGAAGAACCTCAATCGCGAAAGCGAGCAAGGCCTGATCCAAGTGATGCAGTACTAAGACGTGGTAGTAGAGTCAGAACACCAAAAATATTTGGTCCTGACTATATTGCTTTTTATGTTGGATGAAGAACCAACATCAATAAAAGTAGCATTTGCTAGCCCAGACGAGTTAAATTGGAGAGAAGCTGTTCAAAGCGAAATTGACTCAATTTTGCTAAACCACACTTGGGTGTTGGTTGATCTACCCGAAGGTGCTAAACCTTTAGGGTGCAAATGGGTAATTAAAAGGAAATTTAAGGCTGATGGAACAGTGGATAAATATAAAGCCCGACTGGTGGTAAAGTATTTTAAACAAAAGGAAGGACATGACTTCTTCGATACCTATTCACCTGTAACGAGGATTACATCTATCCGAGTGCTTCTCGCGATTGCTGCACTGCACAATCTTGAGATTCATCAAATGTATGTTAAGACTGCGTTTCTAAATAGTGAATTAGAAGATGAAATCTATATGGAACAACCTGAAGGGTTTGTAGTAACTGGACAAGAGAAAAAGGTATGCAAACTAGTAAAGTCCATATATGGATTGAAACCAGCGTCGTTGCAATGACAATTGAAATTTGATAATGTGATGTTATCAAATGGGTTTAAAATCAACGAATGCGACAAATGTGTCTATATTAAGAACACTGATAACAGATATGTTATAATGTGTCTTTACGTTGATGACATGTTAGTCATGGGTAGTAACATTCAAGTGATTAACGAGACGAAAGCCATGTTAAAGATAAACTTTGACATGAAAGACATGGGTCTAACCGATGTAATTCTTAGAATGAAAATTCTAAGAACATATGATGGAATCATCTTAACACAATTTCACTATGTTGAGAAAATATTGAAGAAATTCAAGGCCTATGATGGCGCGCCGGTTAAGACTCCAATTGAACTCGACGTTCACTTGAGCAAAAACACAGGCGAACCCGTTGCACAAGAAGAATATGCACGGGTCATTGGGTGTATTATGTACTTGACTAATTGCACTCGACCTGACATTGCTTGTGCCGTGAACAAGTTGAGTCGTTACACGAGTAATCCAGACAAAGAGCACTGGAAAGTCGTTACATTGGGTGTATTATGTACTTGACTAATTTATCTTTTGGATTTTTTTTTATTGTTCAAAATAGATTTAACTCAATGAAAGTTTAATAATCTAAGCAATATGCTTATCTCCCCCAAGATCGAATTAGCAACTATTCCTTGCAAGTAATTATATGTTTATAAAATTAAAATAAAAGTAAAAAATCAATGGAAATGGAGTAACCCAACAAGCAACATAGTCGTTCGGACTTATGAAATGTTATTTGGACATTGCTAGCCAGTTTCTTTAAATGTTGAATTTTGAGAGAAATTGGTCAAATCTAAATATTTGAAAGATACGTTAGGTTATTAGTTTGTTTTTTGATAAGAAAAGAATTATCGTATAAACTCAGCCATACTATGTATTTGGATTTTGGACAAAAGAAGATATTCGTTGATCCGTGCAAGAAAAAAAATACTGACCCGTTTTCCTTTTTTTTTTTGGTTCCCGTCAAGATGACTCATTACCAAAAATAAAATACATTTATTTCTATTTTATTTTCTCTTTCACTTAACACACAAAATAAAATTATATAAAATCATATGCCTCCCAAAAAATAAGTCTTCTTCCTTGAGACGGAGGGAGTAAGTATATATTGCGTAGCATATTCGCATGGGGCAACCCCCGCACTTGGATATTCGTATCAATGATGCTCCAACTTGCCAGATCCATTTCATCTCTCCATTCTACTTAATATTACCAAACTACCCCTATGATTTTCAATTAATCTTATGTTTAGGTGGAATCAGAGCTGTTAACAAGTTTAAGTTGTTTCATTTATATTAATGTTTGTAATTTTTGTAGTCTTATGTTTGTATTTATTGCGTTCTAAAAAAAGTTTATTCCAAATAGTAATGCTTAATATCTAATAAAAATATTTATTCTTATGAAAAAAATACTAGAGTAAATTCCCAATACTAATTGTCACGACTGGTATTGTGCACGTGGCATTATAGAAGCACACAGTTCACGAAAATCAGATGCAGCCTCTCTTCGGCCGCCAAAAATACGATATTTAATTTCAGTTTAGAATATAGAAAAAGGTTTATTTTCTTCTCATATTGTCAAAACTCATAGAGCGAAAAAGAGCATGCACAAACGAATATTTGGTGATTCCTGGTAGGTTCCGCAATGTCGACGGAGAGACTGATTTCCAGCTACGATCGGTCCGCCTTCTCCTCGTCTCACTCGCTATTCTACAGCGGCGACGCGGCCTCCTCCTCCTGGATTTTCGATGAGTTGCCGACGGCGACTGTAGTATCGGTATCGCGTCCCGATGCCAGCGACATCACGCCATTGCTATTGTCCTACAACATTGAGCTCCAGTACAAGCAGGTACCCTGCGTGTGCATGCGCGTATTGTGTTTTTTAATTTTGTTACGGGCATGTTGTATATGTATGCAATTAGATGTATAGTTGCTTATCCGTGATAACTGCGTAGGTGAATTAATCCCCAATTTGGGTTTCTGACTTCAGTGTCTGTTGATTTGGATGTAATCAGATTTTAATTCCATATTTAGTGTTTGTTTAGTTGGAATGTTGTAGTTGAAGGTTTGGATGGATTAATTGGTTAGCAGTTCCAATTGGATTTTCCTTTTTTTGGAAAATTTACTTTTGCGTGGAATTTCTTTGGACTGGGGTGGAATGGACCTGGGGTCTTGGCTGACTAGGCGAGGGAAAATAATAGTAGGAGCTTTCAGTAGAACATAAGTACTTAGGCTGCTCTGTTTTTAAATGTAAGTGGAGTTCAAGACAAGTTGATTTTTCCAGATACAAACTCAGATGCTACTGGAACTCTGTAACCTGACAGAATTGAAATGATTAATGCTATTGTGCCTAATTATGTTGTACCTAGTTTGGCTAGTATGCTAATTTGGGCCTCAGGATGGTTTTCATTTTTCCAGTTTAGAGTATAATGCATTTTGCGGAGTTATTGTGCTTTCTTCAGTATTTAGACTATTTGGTCTGATTTGCATAATGAAGTAAATCACCATGCATTTTCACACGGCACACTTCTATTTTGCCATGCTGTGTACTTTTCATTCTTTTTACTTGTACACTCTTTATATTGTTTAAAGCTGTATTTTGATTTTCTTCATATGATGTGCATAATATGATTACATACGCTTAATGTTAACTAAAATTTCCTTGACAGTTCAAGTGGCAATTGTGGAAAAAGGCTTCTCAAGTAATTTATTTACACCTTTCACTAAAGAAGCGTGCATTAATCGAAGAATTTCATGAGAAGCAGGAGCAGGTTCTCTTTCTCTTCCATATCTCTTCATGAATGACATGTCCGGTTTTACATTTTTGCAATTCAATTTCATAATTTTGAAGCAGTCCTTTGTAGTGACCTGCATGGTTTTTGCTGATCTTTGTCGCAACTTGTGTTTCCTAAAATAGGTTAAGGAACTTCTGCATAACATAGGAGTAGGAGATCATGCAACTGTGTTGCATGATGAGGATGACCCCGATAATGGAGCTTTGCCAATATATCATGACGAAAGTTTTAGGAACAGGTGGTGAAAGGTTTTTTTTTTCTTGCACTTTTGATTTAGAAGTATTATACATTTCCTTTATTCATCTTCACGGTATTTTCTTGGGCAGAAATGTTCCATCAAGAGCCGCTCTTTCAGTTATTCGGCCGGCCATCGGTAAGCAACAGATTTCAGACAAAGGAAAAGCTGCAATGCAAGGTTACCTGAATCATTTTCTGGGAAACTTGGACATTGTTAATTCACGAGAGGTGAAAAGTGAAAACTAAGTTAATCTCCTTTACTATATATGACACTTCCTAATCAGAAAAAAAAACTAGGAAATTCAAATCTATTCCTTCAGTTTTATTAATTGTTCACTCTAAGATCGTAATCTTTTTTATAACCATTAACCTTCATACTGTACTTCTTAAAGTTCATATAGAAAGCAGCTATTAATTTTGTCAAATTTGGCCCTTCCTAAATGAAATCAATCATTTCCAACACTGTGAAAGGATTTGAGAATTAATACTTGGTTGCCATTCTAATGAAAATAGCTGAATCAGCGTCCTATGCTACAACAGTTACATTTGTGAAGTTTATGAGCACATTTTTTTTTGGATCTTTATTGTAGTTTGCTTGCATAGCGTATCATATGAACATGTTCTGAACTAATGCCAGTCAAAAAGTTACTTGGATTTGCCTTTGGTCTTTCGGGGACATCTTTAGATACTTCCATGTGATATGTGATCCTACATGCAATAACAAATGATTCTGACCTTGGACTTGTTTTCTTTTATATTCCAGGTGTGCAAGTTCTTGGAGGTGTCTAGGTTATCTTTTTCAGAGGAGTATGGTCCAAAGTTGAAGGAAGGTTATGTGTTGGTTAAGCATTTGGACGGGTCTTCAGAGAACGATACATGCCCAGGATCTTGGCTATGTTCTTGTTGTTGTGGCAGAAATTGGAAAAAAGTACGTGATCTGGAACAAGTGTTTCATGTTCTGTCTTAAGTGGCGATTACACAGTACCACATTTAAGAATGAAAATTACGCTTGATTTCTTCAAATCAATTGCACTTCCTCTCATAAGCCAACCTTAGGTTTAAATTTACCATGATCTTGCAACATGAAAAGTTGTGAGAGTATGAGACTGGGAGCTGGGGAAATGCAAGATAACTCAATCACAATGTTGTCAGTTACAAATGTTTTAGAGGAAATGATCTGTTATTCTTTAAGTTAATGATTAGAAATCTTTCAATGATTGTTAAAACCCAAAAATAAGTAGGTAACTGGCTATAAAGTTTATGCAAAAAACATAGCAAGATATATTAATGGATGTTCCATTTCTGGTTTTCAGATGATATCGTGTGGATAACTTTTTTGAGTTATTGTTTTGGTTTCTTTTGGTGTGTTGGGGGAGGGGTGGGGGTGGAGGCGGTCAATTCTGAATAATTTGATCTCGAATTACCTGAGTTTAGGTTTGGCTTGTTCTCAAACCGGGATGCCTGGCTTTCCTTGGAAATCATTTTGATACCAAACTCTTAGACATAGTTGTCTTCGATGTCCTGCCGGATTCAAATAAGAAAGGAGATGATGAAGTGCACTTGGCGAAACTGTCAAAGGAACGAAATCTTTTGCGTCATGCATTTAAGGTCAGCTTCTTTTACACATCCTATTTTGCTAAGCTTAGTAGATGAAAATTTTGACACTAAATAACTCTTTCTCTAGCTTATATCTGTAGATACCCCAGTTAAATTTTTTTCTAGGCTTTGGGATATTCAATTTATCTATGGTTTACATAGTTCACCGATCAGCAAGAAACTGGTAAAAGAAATGGCACATGATTTTCAGCTTATCAAATAGGAAGGATGCAGCATATAGGTACCTCATACAGTAGGACTTAGTCGAAGTATGAATGAAGACCGAATCAGAATGAAATCAGTTCTTGTTATACTCAATCCCGAATATGCTCTTTTTGAATATTTGAAAATGGTGGCCTATATAATCAATCTATAACTTTAATTTGGGGATTCTTTGAGGCAAAAGTTGAACAATAGAATACCCTTTCTTATATACCCATTGATATGCTTGAAGCTTAAAGCTGCCTTTATGGTCTATGGTTGTATAATTTGTGAAGCAGAGTCAACATGGTTGTAAGTTTCAGCATTCAGTTTTTCATTTCTTGCAAAACTTGAATTAATTTAATTAGAAAGCAACTTACTCAATCTACTTGGTTTAAATGGTGAACAGGTTTGTAGTGGGAATAGAAGCATAAAGATAAGGACAACAAGCAACGCTAAAGTTCAAGAGTGGATATCTGCAATTAATGCCGTCGAGTCAAAGAGTTCTGATGGTTGGTGTCATCCTCACCGTTTTAATTCATTCGCTCCTACTCGAGGACTAGCAGAAGATGGAAGCCTAGCTCAATGGTTCATAGATGGAAAAGGAGCATTTGAATCAATTGCTTCATCCATAGAGCGAGCTAGAACCCAGGTTAAGTTTCCAGACATTTCATTTAATTGTCTCACCATTTTTGGCCATTCAAATATCTAAACTAGCCAAAATAAGTTTGCAGATATATATAACCGGATGGTGGCTTTGCCCAGAATTGTACTTAAGACGGCCATATCACAACAACAGCTCCTCCCGGCTTGATATTTTACTTGAGGCTAAAGCAAAGGAAGGGGTTCAGGTACAATTTAAGTATTCAGACCCAAGAGGGCAATTAAAATGATACATTTTAATAACACTCTGTTTCTTTCACCTACTCTCATCTTGTTAAGCATGTCAACTACTACTTAGCAATCATTCATTTGTTTAGTTCTTGATCTTTGTTCCAAATGTCCAATTCCGGTAAATATTAATGTTGTTTGTACAGATATGTGATCTGGAACTTTAAAATTATCATTTAAATGCAGACCAGAATTGAGTTTTTTCATGAAAACTAAGGCACAATGAAGATGCATGCAACTTCACTTTGATTTTACTGGTTAACGTTAACTGACAGCCTATAAAATTAATTGAAGTGCTGAATACACGATCTTGACTGATGCAAAATATGAATGTACATGGAAATTTATACTCCCTTAACTAGAAAGCATAGCTGTTACCATTCTGATTGTCACCTCAAGGTCCTGGTTCACCATTTTCTTGTATATAGCTGTGAAAGCAAAGATACACTGAAGTTTGTTTGTTTCTATTTCAATAATAATAGTTCTTCTCTGAATTCTTTATATATAATACTGTGCAGATATACATTCTTCTCTACAAGGAAGTTTCTCTTGCTTTAAAAATTAATAGCTTATTTAGTAAGAGAAAGCTTCTTAGCATTCACGAAAATGTCAAAGTTCTACGGTACCCTGATCATTTGTCAACTGGCGTCTACTTATGGTAGGTTGTTGCTTCAAAAATCCTATACTAGAGAAATAAAAGAACCTTTTTTATGGTTTTTGAGAAGTTCATTCAGACTTTCCAAGAAGCTTTAAAATCTCGTTTCAAGAAGTAAATAATGGTTCGTGCAGGTCTCATCATGAAAAGCTTGTTATTGTGGATAACAAGATATGTTATATTGGAGGGCTAGATTTATGCTTTGGCCGATTTGACACCACTGAACACAAAATAAGTGATTTGCCTCCTTTGCTATGGCCTGGGAAAGACTACTACAATCCCAGGTAAATCATCTTGTAATATGAAACATATATCATACATGTATTCAGAAAGTAAGTACTGGCTAAGTGTGTGGCTTCTTTAAAATGCTCATATTTGTCCAAGAATTTGGTTGTAACAAGATCTAGATTTTTACTGGTTACATACCTAAATATTCTGCCCATTAGTTCTTCTTTGGCTATAGTTGATAAGTAAAGATTATTACAAGCCGAATAGCCGATTTTTTATTCAGTTTGCCATTGGCTTTCTTTTATTGCTTGTATATAGGATTTTAGTTAGCAAAGCTTATAACACTAAATCATGTTGCTTTTGCTTTTCCACCTTACCCCATCTATAAAGAAGCATCCAATGGATGAAAATCATGAAATACATTAAAAGCATTTGTTTTGCCAGTAAAGTTCTAAACCATAATAGCCTTTGTTCGTGTGCTATTACAGAAGATTCCCACATAACATGATAAACTGCGAAAACTATGGGACTTGAATGCTGACAAGAAAATTAGTGACTAAGAGGTGTAAACCTGTTGGTATCTATTTCCTATTTTCAAGTAATTTTTTGTTACCAATGTTTACCGCTCCATGGGCTTTTGATTTTGAAACTTTACATGGGATGTGCAGAGAATCAGAGCCAAATTCATGGGAGGATACACTAAAAGATGAACTGGATAGAGAAAAATACCCCCGGATGCCATGGCATGATGTTCATTGCGCCGTATGGGGCCCTCCTTGCAGGGATATTGCTAGACATTTTGTTCAGCGCTGGAACCATGCAAAGGTTAGCCTCCATGCTTCTGGTGTAAACTAAAAAAATGTTCAGTTACTAATATATTTCCCCCATCAAACCAGAGGAGTAAAGCACCAAATGAAGAGAAAATACCTTTACTTATACCGCAAAATCAGATGGTTTTACCACACTACATGGGAAAAAGCAATGCTATAGACATTAACAGGAAAATCTCTGAAGTTGAACCAGAGGGATTGAGTAGGAAAAATTCATTTTCCTCAGAAGCACCACCTGATGACATCCCACTACTTTTGCCACATGAAGCGAATGGTCCAGAGTCTCCTGTCATGGGAAATGGATGGAATGACCTCAACTCAAGTAGATATACTTCAACTGAGAATATTAGTCATAGTAGAAACAGCTCGTTTTCCTACCAAGACACAGGATTTAGTTTCTTCGATAACTATGACGCTGCCTGTATAAAAAATGCAACAGCAGTGGAGACAACCTCAGATCAGCAACGAATCCAATTCAAATCAGCCAATGAAGTAACACAAGTTGGTCCACGTAGTTTTTGCCGCTGCCAGGTTTGTTATTATTACCAGTGGAAATATATCTTATTGAAATAGGTATCTGTTTTGCAGTTATCAGACATGAGACTCCCAGCTTTGAAAAATAATTGTGGGTTCCTCAAAATACTGAGGTGGATTCATTAGCTGCAGAAGTTTCCACTGAGTTGTATATTTCATTGGTATAGGTTGTCAGAAGTGTGAGCCAGTGGTCCGCCGGGACAAATCAAACTGAAGACAGCATTCATAGAGCTTATTGTGCTCTCATTGAGGATGCAGAGCACTTCATATACATTGAGGTGAACTTTATGTGTCTTCATTTCTTAGGACCGATAACTCTGTACGCTTCTTCTAACATTATAAACTTTTAAATTGCGCCAACAGGAAACTGCATTTTAGATGGCCATGTGATTACATATTTAAGTAGAAAGAAATTTCTCATTTTTTTAACATAAAAATATGGTCATCATCCTGGCACTTAGTTCAGTAAATTTTCCACCAAGTTGAGATTTAAAAGATATTCTTCAATTTCAGGTCTGTTGATTTTTGTTTCTCATATGAGACAAGATATGGACTAGATGTGATTCGTGTGTATCTTCATTATCTTTCATGAATATGAAATTCCAATTTCCAAATGTCCTCAAAAATTCACAAAGAGAGTCCATGCTAGACATCTCATTATTTGAACTTGATTTCTTCTGCAATGACCTACTATTATACTATAAGCTTTATCAGCCTCTAAGAATACAACTGTATTAGCAGAGTTGCAGTAACCTCTTTGTCCCAAGAGTAATGGTAAAAAAAATGGGAGAATGGCTGCAATTTATGCAGTTTTCTGCATTATAAGGTCAGTGAAGATTGATAAGTTAAGCCTTCAGCCAAAATCACGATTCAAGTTTATTTGAGGTTAACATAAATGCTAGTACTAAAATAGGTGTCACGGCTCCTTCTGCACTAATATGTTTCTGTTTTCAGTCATACATGGTTTAAAATTATAGAATGAGGACTCATCTTTTGTACGTCTGCAAAAAAAATGTTGTGATCTTACATTCCTTTTATATAGTGTTAAACTGAAACATGCAAAATGAAACATGAACTTTGCAAGAAGTAATATGCCAAATTTGTTCCTTGTCTACTTCCAGAATCAATTTTTTATATCAGGCCTTGCAGAAGATGAAGTTATACAAAACCGTGTGCTTGAATCTCTGTATAACCGCATAATGCGGGCCCACAAAGAAAAAAAGTGCTTCAGAGTCATAATCGTCCTCCCACTCTTACCTGGGTTTCAGGTACTTTCCTTCTGAACAGAAAGCTTCCATTTCAATGTCGTTTACTATATCTCTCTGAGTAACTATTCGTTAAATAGGGTGGTGTGGATGATGGAGGTGCCGCTACTGTTAGAGCAATAATGCATTGGCAGTATCGTACTATTTGCAGAGCAGAAAGTTCAATATTACAAAAACTTAGCTCAGAACTTGGCCCCTTGATGCATAATTTCATATCTTTCTTTGGTTTAAGAAACTATGGCAGACTCTTTGGTAGTGGTCCTCTGGTTACCAGTCAGGTAAATATATTTTGGGCTAATTTCATTTGTTATCCTTCTCATCTAAATGCAGTTAGCACTTTTCCTTGATTAGTACGATATTCCAATCGCCATACATGAACGTAGCAATCCCATTCCCTCGTGGCCAGTTAGTTCTGACATGGCCAGTCCTAGCCATGTAATGCTTCTTGATCTACCTATTCTGAGACTTGTCTTTCTTTAACAGGTTTATGTCCACAGCAAAGTTATGATAGTAGACGATCGCCGTGCTTTGATTGGGTCGTCCAATATCAATGATCGCAGTTTACTGGGTTCAAGAGACTCAGAGGTGTGTGTGTTCCCCATTGTTCAGTAATCAAATTGCCATAGGAATATTGATGTTTTCTGGAACCTAAAACTATAAACATGTGGCAACTTCAGTAGTGCTTATCTTTTGGTTTCACATAAAGTCCTCAACTGCACTCATGACAATGACATTTCATTGTAATGTAAGCTTGACATGCATGGATTCAAGTATGTGTAACTGATAAAATGTATACAATCATAGTTACAATAGCACAATAAAATAGATGGCTGATAACAAGTTTTGGTTAATTGTTATTGAGTTCCTTTTTTATTTTTATACTCTACATTTTCTTATCCATGATCTTGCTCCCTTTTGTTTTCTTTCCCTTGATTTTTCTTGTCTAGATCTAAGTTTGAAGATCATAACATGCATATTTCCTTTATCTTAGATTCCTTTTCCATATTAAAGTACGTGGTCATGATTTGTTATCCAGATTGCTATCTTCTTAGAAGATAAAGAGTTTGTTGATTCATCCATGGATGGGAGCCCATGGAAGGCTGGAAAGTTTTCTTTTAGCCTTAGACTTTCCTTGTGGACTGAGCATCTTGGTCTAAACGCTGAAGAGGTGAGCCTAATCATAAGTATCATTGAAGATATGTTTTAAGATAATTGACTTGGAATCTAGTTTCTTTAGAAGAGTCAAGAGGCATACGCGTATGATTAGATGGCTTCTTATTCAGTTTTAATCATCTATATTTCTAACCAACCCTATCTTTTGACATCCCACGCGTTATCTTGCTTTATTATTTATAGTGCTAAATTCACTTGCAGTGCTATTTTTTGTGTCTCGATTCCAGGTGGCTAAAATAAAAGACCCCATAGCTGACACAACATACAAAGATTTCTGGTTAGAAATAGCGGAGGTGAGCAAAAAGGTTTCTAGTACTACACTGTATATTCAAAAAGGTTTCTAGTACTACACTGTGTATTCATGCACAATTATGTAGGTATCAAACATATATGCTTATGTATCTGCCAAAACATAGAGATACTAGGTTTAATCTTAGAACTAGGCTGGCTAACAATATATGATACTTTCCTCACTGTTGCTATTTGTTTACCTCTGTATAGTTTTAGCAAGTCTGATAGACAATCATTTTCGCCAAAATTTACTAAAACATGCTGCCTGTCTTTTGGAGTTGAAGCATTCATTTTATCACTCAGTTTTCCTCTAATTCATTTTCTTTGACAGTCGAATACAAAGATCTATCATGATGTATTCTCTTGCATCCCCAATGACACGATCCACTCCAGGTGCCATACTCTAAAGCTACATATATTGTTGTTTCTCTTTTACGTAAATTCATAATTGTAATCAACGACTGTTGCCATTCATTTTAGATCCGCTCTGAGACAAAGTATGAACCACTGGAAACAGAAGCTTAGGCACACAACAATTGACTTAGGAGTGGCACCTGAGAAACTTGAATATCATGAAAATGGGAAAGTGATGATGATAGATCCAGAGATGAAGCTAGAAAGAGTGAGAGGACAACTTGTTTCCTTCCCACTGGAGTTCATGAGGCAAGAAGATGACCTGAGACCAATGTTTATCGAGGGTGAGTTCTACGCTTCACCACAGGTATTCCACTGAATGTATAGATGAATATATTTGTTGAAGACTTATGTACAAAGTGTAAGTAAACATGAATCTTGATTCCGAGTGTTCACCGCTGAAGCAAGGGATCATATTTGGTCCATTTTAGGTAGAAACATCATGTCAATATATTCTATTTTCATCATTGCATACATAAACACACTCGATCGGTTTCAGATTATATTCATCTTATAGTCTATCTTGTGATCTTTTCGTAATGTCAAACTTTGGTCATCCTCATCATATATATTGCATAACAAGCATCCAAAAGATGTGTGGTTTGAGTGTTTCCGGCGGCTTTTATCTCCTATTAGTATTAGCCAGCTTTTAACGACCAATTATGTGTCAGCATCACGACTTTACTTAAAGAGGAACAATTTCTTATATACGTGTCATTTACTTCGAGTTACTATTGGGTAGGTAGCATTGCCGACATTGAATTTAATTAAAATTAAAAAATTATTCTATATTTAGTACTACACATTTATTTTGAAAAACAATCTAAATCATGCATGTACACGAGACATTGCAAATTTTGCTATCTAAGATGGCATTCATATTCTTAAATTAAGGATCCGATTATAACTAAACGGGAATCTCTTGATGTGGCACTGATCATCCCCAACTTTTTGGTACAGCTCAGTAGCCAAGAGTATTAAATTCAGTTGAGCTTAGGTACAAGTTCAAATTGGTGAGGAGGAGAAGAAGAAGAAGAAGATGAATGAAAAAACAGTACAATTGCTGATATATCATCCATAGCTATTCCCCTTCTCTTCTTCCTCCACCCATCAGCCGCCCGCTCCACCAGCCGCTTTGCAGCTTTTCCCCGCTCCGGACACTCCCACACAATCTGCACTGCTTCTTCATTCGATACAACATCCCAAACCTGTAAACAGAAAAAGAAAAAAACTAATACATCAAGAAATGCCACAAAACAAGACTCATAAAAACATATATAGCTTGCACTTGAACACATACCCCATCTGTGGCCAGCACTACAAACTGGTCTTTACTTGTTATATGTCTGTGGATGACTTGAGGCACAGAAATGACGCCGAAGTTCTTGATGCAGTAGTCCCCGAAAGCCCGAGACATTGCTAGCCCCGGGGAGTCTTCATGTGGCAGCCACACTCTATGAACCCCTGGCTCTTCATCCAGGCTGTAAACTCTCCCGTTGCACTGTGTTATTCGCTCCGCCTCCTCTGCGCACACACCCAATTCATTATTACCCTTCTCACACTGCCAAAGCCAGATATAGCAAAAAGAAAGAAAGAGAGACTCACGAGGTAGGTTAGGCTTGAAATCCATGGTAAGCTGCACTGCCACCATATCCCCATTATCACTGGGCGTACCCAACACAGCACGCGAGTCTCCCACGTTTGCTAAGAACACATTGTCTCCCTGGTCAAAACCATAGCCATTTTCAAATCAAATCATGTTATTAGTATATTATGTTAGAGTGTACATGCCTCAAAGCAATTTCAGTAAAGAAGATACACCATTAGTGTGTATGTACCTCTCTAACAATTGTCAATGCTGTGGTGCCGCTGTTGAATGCATCAATCTTGCGGTGGTGCTCCAGCGCCTGATCAATTGCCGCACACGTCTTCAGATAAGAATGCTTCCATATATTGAAGCTCTGGAGCTTCTTCTGACCCCCCAAATCGAAATCAGGATCAACTGCAGCCTCAACAAGTGTTTCTTGCCAGTTGCAGAGAAGAGACGAAGGCATCGAGTCTCTAACATTCTTCGCCACAAAATGCCCCCACTGACCATGCCCGTCGAATATCCCACAGAAGATCATGTCTTCTTGACACCCAAATTCCTAAACAACAGAATTTTATGTTAACTCAAAATTCACAGAAAGGGAAACTAACTAGGCTCATCCCATCACATAAAAAAGAAAGCATACCTCCCAAACAATACAGCAATCTTGATTCACACCTTTCTCACCCCTCTTTGAGTAAACAGAGGCCAAGTTGTTGGATCCATCAACATTCACAACCCCTGATGACCTCAGTATCAACTCATTTTTCTTGGCATCCTTCGCCATAGCTTTAATGGCCTCTTTCCCATCACCGTTATCCTCCAAATTCTTCGTTTTCTTTATCGAAGAAATTGACCTCGCCAGACCATTGAACATCGAAGAGAAATGCCCCATATCCCCTCCCACAGATATGCTTTAGCTCACAACCTAAACAAGAACAACACTTTGAGCATACAAATCCAAGTTCATTTTCAATCACTATATATATTAGGCTGAACAAGCACATGATCGAATGAATCTTATGCAAGTTGCAATAAAACTAAGATGTAGTCTGACTCAGAAAGTTGGGGTTGGAACCAAATTAAGGTATAATATACACAAAAAGATGAAACTAGCAAGAATGGATTATAAAAACTGGCTGGGAAAAAGCAGATTGATCTGAATTCTTACATGGAATTCCAACATCATGACTGTGTCACCATGTCAGAAGATGTCAAACAAATGGACATCAATAGAGAAGATCCCAAATATTCTCAGCACACAAAGACAATCAACATGAATTTAAGAAAGTAAAACCCCTTTTCCTCACTACTCTTTTGTAAGAAGATTCCCACCATGATCAAATTACATTAGCTCAAATCTGATTTGGACAAAAGACTAATGACAAGCATAAACATGTGACATCAAATTTAAGGAAGTCTCTCCAAAATTGTTTTGCTTTCCAGCCAATCTTCAACCGACCAAAAGAAAAGGAAAAACCCAAAACAGAAACGTTAAAATGAGAAAAATTAAACACCTTGAATGTTCAGATAGCAAGAATAAGTGGGCGGAGAGATGAGGTGGAGCGCCGGAAAAGAAGGGAATCCGGAGCGGTGGAAGTGAGAAATGGAGAGAGTGGGGAAGGATCGAAATCCATGGCTTATTTGAATGCGATGGGAGAGGAGAAGAAAACAAAGACGCACACATATGTAGAACTATTACTACCATACGATGCTGCAATGAGTGTGTACGCGTTAAAAATATTTCACCATCACTTCAATTAACTGTTTCTTCTAACGGCTGTTTCAACCACTGACTATTAAGCCCTTGAATTTTGCATATAGAAAAACAATGAATTTTCTCTACAAATTATTTACTTGGAATCTATTAATCCCTTCTTGCATTGCCTTTGAATTTTGCATATGAAAAAAACAATGAATTTTCTTTATAAATTATTTACTTTTAACCTATGAAAGAGTCGCTAACGTCCCGCCAAGCGCCATTCGCCTCTCCTCAATCAAGCGATGATGATAGGTCCGCTTGACGAATGGGAGCGCGCCACGTGTGCGTCCGCTGGCACGGACGTGCTCGATACATCGAGCAGCGCCGTGCCAGCGACGCGAGCGCAGCGGCGGCGGATGGCGCCCGTGCCAGCAGCCGTGGCGCGGACGGCGGTGGCGACGCTGCGCATGCTCTTAGTCTCCGATAGTAGACTTATTTGGAATTAAAGAAACAAAACAAATGGTGGCGATGAGATGAGCACAAATTGCTGTACTTTGTATGAAGGCGTTATTTCCACCAATATGATTGAAGTCATACTCATCATCATCAATGAGAATGAGATCATAATTTTTGTGTAAAATAATTTCCAACAAAACATGCACTTTAATTAGGATATTTAATATTTTTTTATTATGTAGGACATTTTTCATAAACAACTTAGGAATTAAGACATTTTTATTATTAACACATGATTATGATGTTGTTTGCCATTTGCTAGTAAGTGAGTTACAATTTACAACCATGAAAGATACGATCTCAAAATAATCTTAGTTACTCAACTAAGCTCTTATGAATTTCAAGCTTAAAACAAGTACTAGAACTAGTATGGTAAGATTGTGTTAGTAGACTAAAATCTTGGATAAACCGGTTCAATTATATGTTTAAAATTGTTAACAACTTTGAGGCATGGGCGGTGTGATGAAATTGTGGAGCAGGGTAGTAGAGCCCATACCTTAAACGCCACACCCACTTAGAAGAAGACACGTAGCACACACCCAACAATCACATGTGGGGCGGCGCACCAGAAAACGACGCATCCACCGCGTTGCCATTCAATTTCGGTACGGTTAATTCCCACGCGACTTATAAAAAACGTTGCCTTTTTGAATTTTGCCTATCCATAATAATTTCAGTTCTAATTGCACAAGAGCATTAGCAATGGGGCGCCCTAAGGCGCGCCACGTCAGCATTTTTATCCTCCTACCTCCCCACCTGCAGTGGGGCGCCCTAAGACGCGCCCTATAGCGCGCCACATCATCATTTTATTGTTTTGTTTAATTAATTTAACTGTTTTCAAATAACAAACGACGAAGTTTTAATAAAAAAAAGTTACATCATTGAACTAATAAAAAAAAACTAAGTCGGACCAATTCCCAACTTCCGACGCAGCTCATCGAGTAACGCCCAGAGATATTCGGCTTCGTCGGGGTCGGTACACTTCTTGAGGGCCCTGTGCGTCTGCAACATCGTCCTTGCCATCGACACTGTTGCTAACGACTCAAACGCGGTGGCCGTCTCGGTCGGGAGCTCTACCGGGACCGGAGCTTGGGTTGCAGCGGTCGACGATGAGGTCGCGGTCGCCTTCCCCTTGGCCTTCGCAGCCTTGACGCCGGGAGGACGCCGGAAGGACACCGGTGTGCCGGAACTCCCTTCATCCACGTACGTCCGGTTGAGGTCAACCGGGTGGTTGTCGCTGCCGCTGCTCGTGTAATCACCAGCTTCAGTGGTCTTCGTCCTCTTCGGCGCACTAGTGTGCAGAATTCCACCTTGGAACTTCTGCTTGTCCCTCAAGAGCGCCCAGATGGCCTCGTGCTTGAAGTCGCCGTACATCGACCGGTACGACAACAGCGCTTTAGCGCGCACGTCGCTCAAGCTCTCGCCGCTCCCCTGTGACCGCGTGAACTTCTCGAACTCCGCCGCGTACAAGTTCACTTGCTTCTTGACTTGATCCCAGTGCTTGCGGAGTTGCTCACGCTTGCGCTTGTACGCGGTCGGCGGCTTGACCGAATTGTAGAGGTCCGCGATGCGTTCCCAGTACGCGATCTGTCGCTGGTTGTTCGCGAATATCGGATCTTCCGATATATCTACCCAACACCGGGCCAAGGTGAGAGTTTCGTCGTCGTTGTAGTTCGTACGGCTGGGGGCGTACTCATCGCAATCACCGGAAGGCGGCAACTTCTGCGCCCGCTGCCGGTTCCGCTTCTTTCTGGCTGGGGCAGAAGCGGTCGCGGCGGGGTCGGGATCGGCCGCTGCGGTTGGGCGGTGCGGAGACGGCTCCATGTCAGACAACCCATACGATTCCGTACTGAAATCGGGGTCGTAATGGGTGTTGGTGTCGAACGAACGATAATCGTCGGGTTCTGTACCTGGCCAATGCGCCCCTGCGCTAAACGTATGACTATTGGGGCTTGAATCCATTTCGTAGTAATTATGTAAATGTAAGTTTCGAAAATGAAATCGAGTGAAATGAAATGTTACAAATGAACGGTATTTATAAAAAAACGAAACCGCGGCCTCCACAATGGGGCGGACGATGGCGCGGACGATGGCCATCATCCGCGGCCATCGTCCGCGACAGCCGCAATGGGGCGGACGATGGCGCGGACAATGACCATCGTCCGCGCTATCCTCCGCGACCGAAGTATAGGGCGCGACTATCATCCGCGCCCTATGGCGCGCACCCGCAATGGGTGCAGACGATGGATGGCGCGGACGATGTGCGCCATCAGGCGTGCCGATGGTCCGCCCATTGCGGATGCCCTAATGCGCAAATACAAAGTAGAGAAACCAAACCAATGGATAATGCCTCGTACTTTTTCTTGTGACTCATTAATTACTTTCCCTCATGTAGATATATATCATTACATGTAGTAATGCTATATTTTTGTTCTATTTTTTCAATTGCAATAATTATTTTAAAATTCTCCGATTAAAACTTATTTTTATTAATATTGTGTATATGATGTAAATGAAAAATATGTTCATAATGAATAAAATAGCTATGTCATCAGCTCCAAAAAAGGGAAAGGGGGAAATACGAACAATCATACAGCATCTGCATCGCCATCTCGATGCGGGCTCGGACTCGTCTCGGCAAGACGAGCCAGCAACGAGATAGCGATGCAGCCCTCCCGTCGCATCGCGTGTCCTTCCGCCTCGTTGCAGCTGCGAGCTCTGGCGCGAGTCGTGACGCCCACTAGCCGACCCGCGAGTGGGCGTCGTCATGCTGACGCAATAAATAATTTTTTTTAAAAAAATCATCTCTTAATTAAGAGATGGGGTAAAAAGTACAATGTGACCCATGAATAATTAAGAGATGAGACGGTATTGAGACAGGGATGTGGAAGGCCTTACTACCTAAACTTTATTATTTCCTTTTTTGTCCATAAATGAAGAACGATTTTATGAATTTGGGGTGTTTGATTTGATGGGTGATGAGATACAGTATAAGATTGATAAAGTAAAACAGGATTGAATTATTTAGGTTATTTAATTATGTATTTTGGATATATTTTGTGTTCGAATTATTAAATAACGAGGGAACTGAAAAAAATGGTACTCCCTCCATCCGCGAATATGAGTCTCGTTTTTCTTTTTTAGTCCGTCCATGAATAGGAGTCTCGGTTCACTTTTACCATAAATGGTACTCCCTCCGTTCCTTGTTAATAGAGACATTTCTTTTCGGCACGAAGTTTAAGAATAGTGTGTTAGAGTGTCCACAACGGAGGAGCCGCGACCCGTGGCTCGGGTGCGTGGCCCCCACTGCAGAGAGCCACGACGGGCGGCAGGGAGCAGGGAGCCGAGAGCCGAGAGGGCGCCGCGACCGCGGCCCTCACGCGGCTCAGCCGTGTGCGCCGCGGCCCACCACTGCAGCGGGCCGAGAGCCGCGGCCCGGCCACCGAAAAATATATATTTTTTTGCTTCTTTTAAATACACACCATTTTTCCTCCATTTTTCTACCCCAATTCAAACACCACTCTTTCCAATCTTTCCAATCTATTTCAATTCAACTTCCGAAATATGGATTCCGACGATGAAAGGTACCAAGAAGCGGTAGATCTGGAGTTCCAAAACCTGGTTGCAACGGTGCAACGTGAAGCTGACGAGGCGGCGGCGGCAGTGGCAGTCCTTCGGCCGTTCTATCATCGACGGTATATCGACCGTGACCATGCCAGAGATTTTCCGTCGGCGATTCAGAATGTCGCAACAACTCTTCGTCCATATAGCCACGTGTTTGGCGCATCGGTTCAAGTGCTTCAACTTGCGATATGATGCCACCGGTCAACCCGGCTTGTCGACATATCAAAAGTGTACGGTGGAAATTAGGCAGCTTGCCTATGCTGGGCCCGCTGACATGTTCGACGAATACCTACATATGGGCGAAACGACTGCCCTACAGACGTTGAGGCAGTTTTGTAGGGGCATTAAGGATATCTTCAAAGGGGAGTATCTACGGAAGCCAACGACCATGATTGCCAGAGACTGATTGATATGCACAGGACTGCACATCATTTTTCAGGGATGTTGGGGAGCATCGATAGCATGCACTGGAAGTGGAGGAACTGCCCGGTGGCTTGGAAGGGGCAGTTCACTTCTGGTTTCAAAGGCCGACATCCCACGATGATCCTGGAAGCCGTTGCTGACTACCGCTTGCAAATCTGGCATGCGTATTTTGGTGTCGCTGGGTCGAACAACGACATCAACGTTCTACGATCGTCCCACCTGTTCAATGACGAGTGCCGGGGTGAGGGTCCGCAAGTTAGATTCATGGCCAACGGCCCGCAGTACAACATGGGATACTATTTGGCAGATGGGATATACCCTCGCTGGCCCGTGTTTGTGAAGTCGATCCGACAACCCGTTGGGCAGAGGCAAACCTACTTCGCGAAAAAACAAGAGGGTGCTAGGAATGATGTTGAGCGAGCTTTTGGTGTCCTCCAAGCGCGATGGGCCATTATACTGTGCCCGGTTCGACAATGGCACAAAAATGATGTCTCAGACATCATGACTGCATGTATCATATTGCACAATATGATAATAGCTGACGAAGGATTTGCTGCAGAGCGATGGGCACTGGAAGATGGTGCTAGTTCGAGCTCGGGTATTGTCATGGAGCCCCTGCAGATGGGTGTACCACGTACTAATGAATACTTGATCCAGTAGTACACCGATATGCGGAGCCAAATATCGCATACAACACTGCAGGCTGATTTGGTTGAAGAGGTCTGGAACCGTAGAGGGAGCGCCGCAGAGTGATATGGGTTTTCGGGTTGTTGTTTTTAAACTAGAAAAATTTCGTTGTATAAATATCATAAATTATAGTCTAATAAATTTTATTGTAGTTAAATTAAAAAATATCATTAAAAAAAGTAAACAAATTAATTTTTATTTTGGAGCGGGCCACATTTCGTGGCCCTTGTTATTTACCATTGTGGAGAGCCCAGGAGAGCCACATTTGGTGGTCGGGCCAACTTTGGTGGCCCTTGAGGGCCACCATTGTAGACACTCTTAAAAGGATGGTGAAAAAGTAAGTAAGAATAAAGTAAGAGAGATGAAAAGAGAATAAAGTAAAAGAGAGAATTGTTTTTTGCCAAAAATAGAAATGACTCAATTAACTTGGAACTTCCCTAAATAGAAAAATGACTTTGTTAACGTGGAATAGAGTGAGTAATAGGGTTCCACCTTCCACTAACTCATTTCACTCACATTTCATTTAAAACTAATATATACAAGTCAGACTTCTATTCCACTAACTTTTTTCCACCCACTTTTCTTAACATTTCTCAAAACTCGTGCCGCCGAAAAATGAGACTCCTAATGGCGGATGGAGGGAGTATTCAAAAAATGGCATCCGCACCTTTTTTGGTATTCAATGTCCAAATAATCACATTTTGGTTCCAATATGACCGAAAATCAAAATTTATATGACACTTTTTACCATTTTTATATGACACTTTTTACCATTTTATCTCTGATATTCTTAAGGGCATAACAATCTTTTATTTAGTTGGCTAAGACACCTAATTTGTGATTTTACTTAAATTATTATAAACAACTTTTACATACTAACTACTCTCTCCGTCCCACAATAAGAGTCCTATTGGATTTGGACATGAGTTTTAAGAAATGAAAAAAAAAATGGATTGAATAAGTTAGTGGAATGTAGATCTATTAGTTTTATAATAAATGTGAGTGAAATAAGTTGGTGGAATGCGGGGCCTACTTACCACTTATGGTAAAAATGAAATATGACTCTTAATGTAGGTGATACGATCTCATATCTTAGGAAATCACAATTATTTAGTTATCTTTTATTTCACCAAATCTTTTCCATATCTTAGTTTTCTTATTCAATAAGTTAGGGTAGTATTCTACTATTATAAATAGGAGAGCTTGTTATCATATTTAGGCATCCAACAATGAATCAATGAATATATTATTTTGGCCAAATGCCTCGAGTTATGCTTTGAATCCATAATTCCCTACGCTACCAGCTGCCCGACGGAAGGTCTCCGCGCACAGCCGGAACGTATATCTGATCTGTAGCCGTTGCCCGACGGGTTGGAACCCGCGCACAGCCGCCCAGATCTTTATCTCCGCCAACCCTCACGGGCGCCGGATTATCTTTATCTCGTTATTGTCCGTTTAATCGGATCGTTAGGGATTTAGGTCCTTTAACAACTGGTGCTTTCATCCAGTACTCATGAGACGATACAACAACAACGGTAGGCAAGGTTGGGGCACAAACCGACCCGACTACTTTCTGAATGGCTCGTCGCGTCGTGATAACGCAATTGGCCGTCGAGACAACGTCGGTTTCAACCGACAGCAGACCGACGAGGGGGACCGTGAGGGTCGCCCAACGGAGGATGCGGACCACGATGATTCCGTGGGTTATAAATTGGATCGCTTGATAGATAAACTCGACAGATGGGATTCTTGGAGGGATGAAATGGATCGCCGGTTCGATAATCTTGAACCAAACCCCTACCGCAGGTATGATCAGCGAACAGGGTATGACGACGACGATTCTGATGGTGATGGGGCACGCCGGAGACGTAATTGGGAGAGGGGGCCTCGCCCCAGAAACCCTAATTTTGGCACGCGTGACAGCCCGCAGAGAGATCGATATCGTCGCGATGGGAGAAATCACAAGGGTTCATGTTGGGACCCACCAAGATATCAACAACATCGTCAACAAATAGACGGGTATGATCAGCAGTTTAGTTGGCCAGCCACTTGTTACGACCCACCACAGTCGTGGCAGCCCTCTTGTTGGGAACCATCGCGAGGATATTCGGATTATGATCAGCCACCACTGGGTCCGCCTAGTCGTTGGGATCCGCCCGACTATCGCTGCCCGCAGACCTTGCAGCCTACGAAGTATGACCGACCGCTGAGTCACCGCACAGCTCCGTTGTCTGCCGTTGCCACGCACTCGCCTCAACAGTCCAGCAGGTTTATTGATTCGGGGAAGCAACATGGTCTGCCCAATATTCCCAGCCTCAAGGTTTGTTCTCCTTACCCAGCCCACCTAGCTGCAGTAAGTGATTACAACGAGAAGTTGCGTATTTATAGATTGAAGAATTCCTCCCTCCTCGCTGAGTTGAATGCAGCGTTTGAGGAAAATATAGATGACGAAAATCTAGTTGAGGATGTTCCCAACAGCACCGTTCACAATGGGGGCGCTAATCCTGATGTTGATGTTCCAATCGACGAGTCCCTAGAAGAGATCGTCAAGACCGACAATACGCCGCGACAAGTGCTCGTCGGGGCATATGATGAGAAGATTGATGATCTTAGTGTTCCAACACATAAGGAATTGGAGATGAGAGAAGATACAGAGACTTTGCTAGAGAAAGAAAATAAAGCCGACGCCCTTCGATCTAGTTTAGAGCCGAAAGAGAAAGATTTTAGTGTGTTGATGGAGAAGTCGAGCGAGAGAGAGAGCATGGAGAATTAGAGCCTTGTTAATGACATCCTGGCTGGATTTGATATGAAAAAACAGGACAATCAAGAGGAAATGGAGGAGAAGCGAAGGTTGTGTGAGGATGAGCTTAAATTAAACGCCCACTCCGGTTCGCATGCACTTGCTTGTGTCTATGTGGATTTGAATGTCGGTGATGTTCCAAGTATGAATCATCGATCAACATCGCTCGACACCGATGCAAGGTTGATCCCTCCGCGCAATGACACGCCATGTTTGAGCATTGTTGGAGGTGTGAACAGGTTTTTCATTTTGGCACGGAATTTTGGCGGCCACATTAGGTCTTCTTGGTTGATTTTTTATGGAAGTGATCGAGGGATACATTCAACTATTCAGTATGTGTTTGATCCAGGAGGAGACGCCTCACCAAAGCTTTTGCTTACGGCTATCGTCGCTTCGTAGTTTCCACCTTGAGGACAAGGCGGATTTCAACCGTGGGGGAGTTGATACGATCTCATATCTTAGGAAATCACAATTATTTATTTATCTTTTATTTCACCAAATCTTTTCCATATCTTAGTTTTCTTATTCAATAAGTTAGGGTAGTATTCTACTATTATAAATAGAAGAGCTTGTTATCATATTTAGGCATCCAACAATGAATCAATGAATATATTATTTTGGCCAAATGCCTCGAGTTATGCTTTGAATCCATAATTCCCTACGCTACCAGCTGCCCGACGGAAGGTCTCCGCGCACAGCCGGAACGTATATCTGATCTGTAGCCGTTGCCCGACGGGTGGAACCCGCGCACAGCCGCCCAGATCTTTATCTCCGCCAACCCTCACGGGCGCCGGATTATCTTTATCTCGTTATTGTCCGTTTAATCGGATCGTTAGGGATTTAGGTCCTTAACAGTAGGTCAGACGAAGTTGGCAAAATAAGACTCTTATTGTGGGACGGAGGAGTAATTGATAAAAATTGGATTTACTTAAATAATTATTATAACCCACTTTTTTGTTGTTTGTTAAAACGTATAATTAAGTTTCACATTCAAACATGTCTAAATAAAATCAAAATCACTTAATTTCATAATTATTTTTATGAAATAATTAAATCGTACGTTATACGTGAGAAATGGGCACTAAATAATAAATAACTTTTGTTGGTTTGATGAAGTCAAATCGACGTGCATAGGAAAATGTTATCGCTTCACACATTTATAATTGACTAATGTACCTATTAAAGTTTGGACCAAAAAGATCTCATAATAAAATAGTAACATTATAGTATTAACAGGGGCATATATGTCTCTAAAACTTAAAATCTTAGTGTGTCAATATTTATTCAAAACATTTTTAATAATCCATGTAATGATCTAAAGATTGAAAGGAAAATTCACCCTCATTAAGTATGCAAATGATAAAATTATTATAAAATATTATTTAAACTACAACTTAGTAAATGAAAAATAATGTTTGCACCATTTTTATAACTAGAGATTATTTAATTCCAGTGATAAAAGTAGTGAAAGAGAATTGCCACTTCAATTATGTCCCAACCTTCTGCTAATTTTAGTTAAATCCTCACACAATTACGCTTGCTCGGATGACTAAGGAAAATCTGAACACTTACCCTTTCTGAAGGCTTGGGTTGTGGATTAACGATGATTATCCAAAATATTTGCAAATTAAATTAAAGATCATAATAAATGCCATCTAACTTTTATGCAAAACATGTCCGAAAACTTTGTGCATGAGAATGTTTAGGACAATGACATTAGAATTTAAGGGAATTTAATAGTTTAAAATTTAGTGTTATTGGATTCGTGTATGTTCGTAAATAGACGCGGTACCTACTTTTATTTTGTTTAATTTGGTCTGTGTACTTTGAAATTTGAATATTCACACGATACATTTTTTTGTAATTTTTCATGAGTACTTTGTACCATTAAATCAATTTTTAAAATATCGATCAGCTTAGCCATTCTTCTTCTTTTTGGCTTTTTGGCCCCAAAATTTTATATGTACAATTACCATAATCAATTGTGTTTCTTCAAAACCATATTCTTCTTTAATTTAATTTACCCAACTCAACATATTTAGATATGTGTTGAATATATTGCTTTCATCATTAAGTTTAACATGCACTACAGCACTAGTGAAATCAAACACAACGACCAATGAATTTGTATATATGCATAGTTAATTTATGTTTAATTTACAAAGGCACAATAACGATTCTTCCAAATTCTTCTACATAATTACAAATGTGTAGATCCATAGTTTCTAGTTATATAAGTACCACTACTTATGACAAAATAGTACTAATAAATTTTAAATATTAAGTTAAAGTGTATGGCTCGCGTAAATAAATATTTCAATTAAGACTTGCTTCGGTGGATGAAAAGCAGCCAAGGTTTTAGATGAAAATCTGCCAGTGGAATGAACCTAGTCGACTAAAATAAAACATAAAGAAAAACGTGTCCTACTTATGGGGAGGACCTAATCCTGTCTTTCTTCATCATTTTCTTTATCATATATTATTGCATGTATTTCTACAATGGGAATCTCGTCGTCTAGATTGATACAGAGATTGGGAGATTTTGAGATCGATTTTTTATATAAATATAAAGATAAAACAAATATCATGAGTTCCATTGACTTAGAGCACCCGCAACGCGTGCCGCCGGCGTTCCGCGTGCCGTTCCGCCGGAACGGTTTCGCCGCGGAACGCGTTGCGGCGCTGCATTCCGCTCCCGTCCCGTTCCCATTCCGTGCCGGGTGCCGACGGCACGTAACGCGGCACGGAACAAGCCGCCACGCGCCTGGGCGACGTGGCCGATCCCCGTGCGTGCGTGCTTCCCACTCGCCGGCCCGCGAGTGGGACACGTCAGCAATGACGCAATAATTATTTTTTTTTTTATAAAAATCGAATTTTTAAATTTTTTTTTTTTTTAAACGGTAACATTACCGTTTTTTTTAACTTTTCTTAATTTTTTTAATTTTTATTTTTATTTTCTTATTCTATAAATACACCTAATTCATTCATTTTATACACAACTACACATCTATTCTTCCTACATCAACATCAATTTCTCTCCAATTTTCATATTCTATCTCTTCAAAAAATGTCCGGCGACGGCAATTACGGTGGTGGCGGCGCCGGAGGGTGGGATCTCAACGCGTTCGGCGATTGGGAGACCATGTACAACACACTTGGTGGTTCTGGGTCATCGACGCCGGGCACGCAGGGGTCGGCGACGCCGGGTGGGTACCAACCACCCACTTTCGATGTGGATGCCTACGCTCGAGGCTCCGGCTCGCGGCTTTCCCAGGGTTTGTCCCAGATTCGGGAGGATATCCCCGTTGAACCCACTCAGGGAGGAGGCCGAGGCGGTGGAAGCTACAGGGCTGCGTCTGAGGCACCCGAGGAGGATGAGGAGGAGGAGCCGGAGGATCTGGGCCGGCATCCCTACACCAACGAAGAAACAAAGGCGGTGTACACCGCCTGGCTCACCGTCTCATATGATCCCATCGTCGGCAACCAACAAGCCGCCAAGTGCTTCTGGGAAAAGGTCCGTGATGTCTACCACGAGACTAAGCCGAAAGGGGCCCGGAAGCGCAAATATACAATGCTTCGTGCTCACTTTGGCCGAGTCGATTTACAGGTCAAAAAATTCTGCGGGATCTACTCCACCGAAGCGGCGCACTACCAAAGCGGAGCTTCGGGCGCCGACATACTGAGGGCGGCTATGCGCGCCTTCCACCAGGACACCGGTGTACAGTTCAAATATGTTGATATTTGGCAGCTCGTCAAGGACGAGGAAAGGTGGGCCGGTGGTGTCCGCTCCAGCTCGGGATCAACCTCAAAGCGGACGAAGCACACGACGAGCGGCCAGTACTCGTCTGGTGACACTGATGCGCCCAGTGATCGTGGCACGCAGGAGGTTGGGGTTACGGCCGCCGAGTACGAGGGATCTAGCCGTGGGCGCCGTCGTCCGCAAGGGACGAAGGCGGCGAAAGCGGCTAGAGCGAGGAAGGGCCGAGGAGAATCAAGCCAGTCGGCCTCGGGATCGGGCTCACAAGGAGGCTCGAACACACTTATGGTGGCGTACATAACCGCCACAATGGCGGACACTTCCCGCTTCTCGTACGCCCAATACACGGCCTGGTGGAACGGAATTGTGCATATGGCAGGACTACTTGGTCTTCCCCCTCCCCCTAAACCTCGACCGCCTCCGGAGGATGATTCGTCGGCGGAGTAGTTTTTTTATTTTCCCACGTTTAATTGTGTGTTTTTTATTGTGTGTTTTTTATTTTTTTAGGATTTGAATTGTGTGTTTTTTTTAATTTTTTTAAGTTTAAGTTGTAATTTTTTTTAATATTGTGTGTTTTTTAATAAAGTATGTTTGTTTTTTAATAAAGTATGTTTGTTTTTTTAATAAAGTGTGTTTATTTAATTTAATTTAGTTGGAAATAAAAATAAAAATTGAAATAGAATGAATAGTAATTTAAGGAACGGTTAAGGAACGGAGGGTTGCAGGTTCCGTTCCTTAGTTAAGGAATGGAGTAAAAAAAGTACAGTGGGGCCCTCAAATAGTGGTTTAAGGAACGGTATAGGAACGGTATAGGAACAGCGTTGTGGATGGCCTTACTGTCGTTCTTGAGCTTTGTTGGAAATAATAAGGGATCAGATTGTTATCATATCGATGCAATATTTTGTCAGTACAATTGATAACAAAAATTATGTACATGAAACTCAGGTCCACACACAGTATGATAAATGTGCTAGGAAACATGTGCTGTCTCGCAGATATTTCATCATATCAAAAAATTACTAGTACTCCATATATTCTATCAGTGGATGGAGAAATTAGCATATAGCTAGTAATTAATGATCAATAAACATGGTTAGAATGAAAATATAGGAGTTATAGTATATTAATTTGTTAAGGATAACATGTCCTGTGAGAGTGTTTATAAATAAAAATACGACTAACTTTTTTGTATACTAGTATGTGCTTTGGATATGAGACACTCACTTTCCTTTTTTAATTTTCCTAGAATATTGTATGGATGTGAATACATGATCCCATATCAATGACATATGTTAATTTCATAGTTACAATTCACGTGCTCACACAATCACAATTTGAACAAATCAGAACCTATTAACATAACCATAATAATAATTAATATTAAACCTTCAATACAAGTGTAAATATTTCATTGATAGTTATTTATTTATTACGATGTGTACGTTATTAATTTCCATAATAAATAATCCTATCGCATTAATTCGTAAGTCATTAGTTGGTATCAATTCCCATGCAAATAGAGTCGAATCCAAAATTATGGGGGGCAGAAAATGCCAATTGGTTGACGACTTGACGTACGTACGTTTATCTTTTATTAAATATATTATCAAAAGTAATAGTAACATTATAATTTTCTCATAAGAGTACGTGATATATAGGAGAAAGGGTACGTCGTACTCCATTAAAGACACAAAATTGGACATATTTAGTTGCATTAAAAAAATTTAAAAGTGGCCAAATTTTAGGACAGCGAAAAATTGTCCATAGTATAAGTTGAAGATCCATTGTCAATTATAATTTGAAAATTGACATATTTAATTGAATAAAAAATATCAAAATATTTTTTCAATATCAAATGCCATTTAAAATCGACCTTAAGGGCATCCACAATAGGACGCCCGATGGCACGCCCGATGCGTGTCATCGTCCTCCCCATTGTGGGTGTCCGCCATCATCCGCGCCCTACGCCCGATGCATCGCCCGCGCCATCGTCCACGCCATTGTGGGCTCGGCGGACGATGGGCTATCGTCCGCGCCTTCGGGCGCCCCATTGCGGGATCGGCGAACGATGGTCGCGGACGATGCCACGCGTTTTTTAATTTTTGTATAAATATCCCTACCCCACCTTCATTTGTAACGTTTCATTTTCACGATTTCACTCTCGAAACTCACATTTTTATTATTTCGACGAAATGGATGCAAGTCCCAATAGTCCGATGTTTGGGGAGGCGCGTTGGCCGGGTACAGAACCCGACGAATATCAGCCGTTCGACGCCAACGCACAGTACGATCCCGAATTCAACACGAAATCGTACGGTTTGTCTGACATGGAGCCGTCACCAAACCGACCCGTCGCCCCCTCCAGACGCGCCGCCACCGACACCCCAGCCGCCGCCGCCGACGCCACCCCATCCGCTTCCGCCCCCGCGAAAAAGAAGTGGAACTGGCAGCGCGCGTAGAAGTTGCCACCTCCGGTAGTATGTGAAGAGTATGCCCCCGGCCGTACAAACTACCAGCCGGATGAGTCGTTGGCAGCAGCCTCGATGGCGAAGACGTTGTTGCAGACGCACAAGGCCCTCAAGAAGTGTACGGACCCCGCCGAAGCCGAAATTCTCCGGGGGTTGATCGATGAGTTGCGCCGGAAGTTGGGAATTGCGTAGATTAGCCAACTTGAATCGTGTAACTTTTGTGTATTTATTAATGCAATATTCGTCGGTTTTTGGTTACTCGTGTTTTTAAATTAGTTTGCATTATATATTTGAAAACATTTAAATTAATTAACAAAATAATATTAAAACATATAGGGCGCGCCTTAGGGTGCCCCATTGCAGGTGGGAGGGTAGGAGGATAAACTGCTGACGTGGCCCGCCTTAGGGCGACCCATTGTGAATGTCCTAATAAAAAGCATATTTTATATAGATGCTAATAAAAAAACATATCTGCGATTAGGCCATACATTTATGACTCTTGTTTTGAGATTCCAAATTATAAGACCAAGTCCCCACCTAAAATAATGTTTGGATTTATTCCTAATTTCATATTGGTTTCACTTTCAATAATTAATTGTTAATTGTTAATTGTATATATTGTCCGACTACCCCACCTGTTTGTCAGCTGGTTTATAATACTAGTACTAATTTATATTTATATTAAAATTAACCAAATTTCTACAACTCTCTAGACATCTTCCACAGTCAGTCAGTTCGGCATACCACTCAATAAATTAAATACTTCATTATAAAATAAATGTTTGACAGAGTAATTGAGAACTTGATAAAGGCAAAGTTACCAAACTGTTGTGCCTAATACCCAATCGATTAATAAATTTCAGTGATACTTCCAATATTTCCTCTAGTCTTTCCACTTTCAACTACCTTTAATTTACGTGTTAAGTTGTTAACATTTTGGGAAACAAATTTAAATTTAATACTCTTCCATCCTTGAAAAGTATGTACTATTTTATTTTTAGTCCATCTCTGAAAAATATGAACTTTCTAATTTTAGAGATTCTTTCTCTCTAATGAGGTGGAACTCATTCTCCATTAATAATACTAAAAAAATTCTTTCTATCTCTTTCTTACTTTTTCAATTATGCATTAAATCCCCGTGCCGAAGCAAATGTCCATACTCTTTGAGGACGGAGGGAGTAGTACTTAATTCGATACAAGTACCATTAGCAACTTTTTAGAGAACTAACGCAAAGAAATTATTTATATAGAAGTTCCATAAAAGAATTATAATCATATTTTTGCACAAGAATGTGCAGGACAATGACATTAAAAAGTGAATGTACACGTAAAGCACATATCATAGGAAAGTTATTTAATTTAAAAAGGAATGCTTGAATGTATGTAAATGTTTATACATGCATGGCGAATACTCGGTCAATGGAGTTTGTAAAATAATAAAAGCAAGGGGCTAATTAAATAACAGATTTTCAATTATGCTCTTTCAATGAATATAAAGGGCAAATTAGAGGGTACCAACATTTCATTAGTGCCCTCAAGACTTCATTGAATTATCCCCCCTCTCCCACCCACATAAATAAAAATTTCGTTTGGTCTATGGTGTTTTTTTCCTTAAAGAAAGATCTTGGTTTAGTTGGACTACAATTAAGATTTAAGGAGTATGTCTTTTTTCATTTGCTAGAGTTTTTGTCTACCTTAGACCATCCACAACGCGTCTCGCGCCGGGCTCGCGTCTCGTCTCGGAGAGACGAGACCCCCGCGAGACGCATTGCAGCGGCCATCTCGTCTCCAGCTCGCGACCGTCTCGTCGCGTAGCTCGTCTCGGAGAGACACGAGACGAGCTGTCTCGCCACGCGCCCGAGACACGTGGCACGTCCCCATGCGTGCGTGACGCCCACTCGCTGGCCCGCGAGTGGGCGTCGTCACTGATGACGCAATAATTCATTTTTTTTTAAAAAAAAATCGATTTTTAATAAAAAAATTTTTTTTTTCAAACGGTAATATTACCGTTAAATATTTATTTTCATTTTTTTAATTTTTAATTTTTTTACTCTATAAATAATTCTATTCCATACTCATTTCAAACACAAACACACATCTATTCCTCTCAAATCCTCTCTATCACTCCAATTTCCATCTTCAATCAACTCAAACAAATGGATCCTTTTGAG
The DNA here is from genome assembly GCF_004379255.2 of Salvia splendens. Classification (NCBI taxonomy): domain Eukaryota; kingdom Viridiplantae; phylum Streptophyta; class Magnoliopsida; order Lamiales; family Lamiaceae; genus Salvia; species Salvia splendens. The sequence goes on along the minus strand of NC_056032.1, from coordinate 37,044,320 downwards.
CAAATGCGCCAATTAATGGAACAATCACTCGAAGAAGATCGACGACGAGAGGCGGAGGAAGCCGCACCACCCCCACGACGCTCCCGGAAGTACATCAATCGGAACCGGGAGGAAGCCGCCGCACGGTTAGTACGCGACTACTTCTGCGATAACCCGATTTGGGGAGATACCTATTTCCGTCGCCGTTTCCGCATGCGGAAACCGCTATTTCTCCACATAGCGAATACTTTGGCGGCCAGGGAGGAGTTCTTCCGAGAAGGGTTCGACGCGGTCGGTCGTCCCAGCCACACGACGCTGCAGAAATGTACTGCAGCCATCCGGCAGCTTGCGACTGGACAAACGGCCGACATATTCGACGAATACCTGCACATCGGAGACAGCACTGGGCGCTTGTGCTTGCTCAACTTCTGCAGAGGCGTCCGGGCAGCCTTCAGTGACGAATTTCTCCGGAGGCCAACCACGGAGGATTGTCAGTTCCTCCTCAACCTGCACGAACAAGTGCACGGATTCCCCGGGATGCTTGGCAGTGTCGATTGCATGCACTGGCAATGGAAGAATTGCCCGGTGGCTTGGAGGGGTTCCTACACGAGCGGCCACAAAGGCACCCACCCAACCGTTGTACTCGAGGCCGTTGCCGACTACCGACTTTGGATCTGGCACGCGTACTTCGGGGTCCCTGGCTCGAACAACGACGTAAACGTGCTCCAACAGTCCGACCTCTTTACCGAAGTTTTGGATGGTAAAGCGCCGGCCATCAACTTCGTCGCCAACAACCGGCGGTATAAAATGGGGTACTATCTCGCCGACGGCATCTACCCGAAGTGGCCGACCTTCGTGAAGACGTGCGGCAGGCCAGTGAACCCAAAGCAGGCTCTTTTTGCGCAGAAGCAGGAGGCTGCGCGCAAGGATGTGGAGAGGGCGTTCGGGGTTCTCCAAGCGCGCTTCAACATCATCAAAGCCTCGGCTCGTTCGTGGTTCATGGAGAGCATGGTCGACATCATGTATACGTGCATAATCTTGCACAACATGATTGTCCGAGACGAAGGACCCGATGCCGGAAATTGGTTCGACCCCGAATCCCCCGGAAGCTCAACCGCAAGTAGTCCGCCGCGAAGTGGAGCGCATCCATCTATACAAGAACGGTTGGCTATTCGGGCAAGGACACGCGACTCTAGCGCCCACACCCAACTCCAAGAGGATCTAATTGAGCACATTTGGGAAAACTTTGGCGGAGAAGATTAAATTATGTCATTTTTATTTTTTTAGAATTTTAATTATGTCTTCGTTTTTTTTAATGTTAAGTTGTAATATTGTTTTAATTTTAATAAAGTGTGTTTGTTTAAATTGAATTGGGTTTTAAAAAAAATTATAAATTAAATTGAATGAATAGTAATTAAGAGACGGTATAGAGACGGTTAAGAGACGGAGCGTTGCAGGTTCCGTCTCTTAGTTAAGAGATGGAGGAAACAAGGACAGTGGGGCCCTCAAATAGTGCTCAAATAGTAGTTAAGAGACGGTTTAAGAGACGGTATAGAGACAGCGTTGTGGATGGCCTTAGATAGCTACAATGTCTTGTTCTTGTTTTTTGTCGTCTAATGCTAATTAAAGGAAGGCATATCTTCGTTGGCTATGAAGGTGCACATGTAATGTAAGTTAAAAATAAAATATAAAGATTTTCATAAGTGCGTTAACATTTTGAAATAATCTAATTATAGATATGTCTCTATATTTATAGCTATTCTTTAATCATACTAATTAATTGTCTATCACATGACATAGCCCTTGTGCAAAAACTTAAAATCGTCAAAATGTCAAATTTCAAATTAGATTCATATATATGCAAAATTAAAGCTATTTATTTATAATTACGCTAATATTTTATCATATAAGCGCCTATGACGAGGTAAATAATATCCGAATATTTTTGCAAAATATATTGATCGATCAAATTCTTGTAGTGTTTTTACTGAGGGATGGAACCACCATTTTCATCTATAGAATCTTCAATGATAATATGCCTTAGAGCATCCGCAATGGTGAATTTCCCGGCGGACGTCCGACCGGCGTGCCGGATGTCCGCGTGGGATGTCTGCCATTAGGCGTGGGAGGGACGGATGCGGACGTCCGCTACGGACACCGCAGCTCAGCGGCTTTCCGGCGATGCCCGTCGGGACGTCCACCATTGCGGTGTCACGACGTACGTCCCGATTTTTATTTTTTTTAACTATGTATTTTTTTAAATAATTATGTATTTTTTTAACTATTTAAATAAAATCGTTGCATTTTCCCCGTATTCGTGTCGAAATTTTAATTCCGTAAATTACATATTTGTGAATTTGTGAATTTTTATTATTGTGGATGTCCGCCGGGGTGTCTTTGGGGATGTCCGTCATTGTCCAGTGGGATGTCCTTATGACGTGGTTGTCACGCCCGCATTTTCTAAGGATAGAAAATACGGTTGATCGCGACTAGGGGAGGATTAAAGAAGCGGGGAAGAAGGGGAAAAACAACACAACTCGACCATAGCTCGAAACAAATGGGAATAGCTCGAAACAAATGGGAATATCTCAACAATCAACAACTCAAAAATGAATATTATTTCAGCGATACAAGAACTCAAAAGAAGGACAACTACTTAGCGGAAGCATTTGAGAGAAGGAATATGCAACGTGTGAAGACATGGCACATTCTAAACACTTAAATTTCTTCAACGGTCTTGCTCAACACTCATCGCACCCGTCACGCTCAACCTGCACATTTTTAAAAAGAAATGCAAGGCTGAGTACTTGATGCACTCAGTGGACTCATGCCGAAAATATTTTATAAAAAGTATTTATCATGCCACCATTGAGTGACCTTGGGGTTTTAACTTTAGAAATCGCCCAAGACACTAAAATCATTTTCATCGTAAAACTCGTGACTGCAGTCATTTTCCCATAGATGTCTACCATATCTGATGCATTGATGACAAGGAACGTGGCCACATTCCAAGTCACTAGATCGGCCAACTCGAAGAGATAGCGCACGATCTCTATAGGTGTACACTAGCCTGAATAGGGACTCACTCCCTAGACAGACCCGAATTCGATTATCCATTGATGGCAAAAGCCATATCAGAAAAGTTTCATAGATAAAACAAAACACGGCATGACAAATATTCATATCATTTTCACATAAAAATATACTTAGGGCATAACCCTTATTTAAAAAGAAAGCCCACCTCGTTTCTCTTACAATTCTTAACTTGAAAATTCTCACTCCGTCCTTAACTCGCTTGCGAAAGAAAATCCTTTTAAAATAAAAATAATAAGCTCATTAAAACTCGAGAAAACATCTAATTAAAAGAATGTATGCTTCCTATGTGGGTGCTCATTTTATCCTTGGTCTCTTCTTAGGAAAATTTTTGGATTCTCGTATAAAAACTCGGATCAGTATCAACTCGGGAAAAAAAATAATTAATTCCATTACTAAAACAAGAATTTCCAACCCATTACTTAAAAAAATACGCCACTCTTCCAAACTTAAAATAGAAAAGGCGGGCTCAAACTCAATTCCTCTAATTATTTGCCATCAGGCCCAAAATTTAAAGCAAAACTCTAGTCCATTTAAAATTTCCTTCGACTAAAAAGTACAGCATCAAAATTTAAAAAAAAAAGAAATAAAAAGGTCTTCTCTTCCATTTATTCTATCGGTACTCTGTCTTTCTCAACCTTAAAATCCAAATTAAAATCCCAAACAGAAACTCCAATCTTCTTCCTCCCTCTCTCACGCACCGGCAATTCCCCATGGCGCCACCGTCGTTGTCCCCTTCGCCGGAAACACTGCAGTATCAGCGCCGACTCCACCGCCGCAACCTGGTGTCGTCGCCGTGGAAGCTCCAGGCGCCGCCGTCGCGACTCACCGCGAGTCGCCGGCGCTCCTCCCTTTGCGACTGGTACGCCCCCCTCCAACTCATTCTAATTCTAATTCTAATTCTAATTCTAATTCTAATTCTCTTAATCAATTTCGATTGGTTTATCCGAGGATTAAATTTTCAAAAGAGACAAAGGCTAACTTAAAGATTGAAACTTTGTACAGAGCACGATGATTCAAAAATTATCCTAAATGAATGCAAGAATTTCGATGCTAAGGATTAATCGGATGATTACCTTCTTAGGCGGCAGAAAACTCTCTTCTCCTACTCGTTCTTTCTCTATATTTTTTCAAGGTTGCTGAAAGGTGGGAGACGAGTGGGGGTGTATATATTCACGTATAAATTGTAAATTTGAAATTGATACGGAGTAATTGAGATATATATAATAAATTATGTGGAGATTTAATTTGTTGCAGGGATTTTATTGAATGGAGATATGGGTTAATAGTTTGGTGATAGGATTTGGACAAATATATTTGACCAACTAGTTGACTGCAAATTTGAAATAAATAATTGATTTTTGAGCTTCTCAAAAATTGAGCTCAATAGAAAGAAATAAAATGTGTTTTGGGCTCATAACAATTGGGTTTCAAATGAGCTAAGAAAGAATAATTGTTTGGCCCATAAAGAAAAATTCTTCTCTCGATAAAAGAAACAAGGTTGAAAAATTTGCAAGTGCACAAACGATGGTCCTTTTAAGAACACAATAAAAAGGTAGAAAAGTCAGGGTGTTACAGTGACAGTGCAGTGGGAAGTCTTTACGACGTGGTAGAAGGTGTTTTTAGAAAGTCCGCCGGGACATCCGCATCATTGTGGATGCTCTTAGCCCCACCTCATATGGGGTGAATTGTGTCAGTCTCCTAGATATTTTCAGACAGCCCAATCTTGCTCGTGCTTTAAATAATAGTACTACCAATATTAATATATATCTCGCACAATAATTAATAAATTCAAAGGTGTTTCGTACATTTATATCATTTTTATGTCTTAATTAATTAGTGATTCATCGTAATCCAGACAAAATCATTGACAGCTAGGCTAGCAGTTAAAATCGCATTTAATTAATTTTCAAAAGCTCATAATTTAAGACTCGAATAGTTGTATTCCCATTAGTTTAATGAATAATAATGATGATTTAAGATAAAATGTATGGATCATGTGCTAATGGTAATAATATTGTGCTTAACAACGGTCGGAATGATCACTTATACTAAAATATGAAGAATATCACGTAAGTCCATATAAAGAACTCAAAGAAGTATCAATAAAATATAAAATAGAAATAAAAAACAGAGTGGAAAAAATTAGGCACTACCCATAAGCCCAACAACTCCTTATCATTTTGGGCTAGTAAGCTTTGACAATTAAAATGCCCAAAATCAAAGTATAGCTTTCATTCTATTTTATTCTCCATGTAGCAAATAAATATTTAGCTTATATGAATCTAAGTGGAATTAGAGTTAATAGGAATAAATCAGTAAATTCTCTATCGAATTAAAAAAAAAAATTCTTTTAAGGACACAAAAAGAGGGTCACAATTACTTGTGCTAGAAAATTTAGAAAAATAGAGATTTACACGCAAAAGAAAGCGTAACTAAGTTGAGGACAAATTATCTTAATCATTTGCTATTCTAGGATGCTTTCATTGTTTAAATAGTTTTAAACTCCCCTAGTTTCCTACTAATTGGCACAAATTTCATTTTTTGTCCGACCTCAATTGATTGACACATTTACTTTTTATCATTTTTGGTAATGGACTTCACAATCCACTAACACTTATCACTCACATTTTATTATAAAATTAATACTCCCTCCGTCCGCGAATAGGAGTCCCGTTTTTCTATTTTAGTCCGTCCGCGAATAGGAGTCCCAGTTCATTTTTACCATAAATGGTAATAGGGTCTCACCTTTGACTAACTCATTTCACTCACATTTCATTTAAAACTAATATATACAAGTGAGACCTCTATTCTATGAACTTTTTTCCACCCACTTTTCTAAACATTTCTTAAAACCCGTACCGCCCATAAATGAGACTTCTAATGACGGACAGATAGAGTATATAAAAGTATGATTCATATTCCATTACCTTTTTTCATTATTTTTTACTATATTTTTTGAAAAATCTGAACTAAGTCAAGTCAAATAATGTCAATTAATATGTAATAGAAGTAGTTTAAATAAACATTTGACTAGATATGGGAAAGTATTGAAAATTTGTTACTTAATTTTTAATCAAATGTTGATAATCAAATTTTGGACGCGTAGCCAAATAAGTTGATTTTATAATCAAATTTTAATATTCAATGTCAATAGACATGTGTTCATTTTCTCACTCTTTATTTACAAGACTTCTTATCCATGTAATTTGTGAATTATCTTCTACAACATCAAACTACAACTACATATTAATTCTGACACCGTTCTCTTGCAGGGAGTGAATCGTTGGGTTCGCTTATGTTCGCACCATAAGCAAACCCAACAATCTGCCTGAATTGTCCCACTACAAGAAACATGTCTTCATCAATCGTATGGAAAAATATAGTTAAAAACAATTCCTACTACAAATTTTAAGTAATCCAGAAATTAGCCACACATGTCTTAAAAAAAATCTAAATACAAATACCTCAGTCGACGACTCTTCTGTTGGATGAGATAGAGACGTCTTCAATCCTCTTTTGTGTGGATCCCTATGATTCTTCGTCTGACGTTGTCGGATAAAAATAAAAGTAGAAAAAAGAGATGGAAAAGATGATGGAACGAAAGATGGACTAAAATATGTGAATTATGAAACGAAGGGACCCTTTTTTTTATAAATGTAGAGAAGGTTGAGAGTTGATCGGATTTGAATTCTTGAAGCCTATATGAAGTGGGAGAAATATTGGGTTAAACCCTAGTTTTCGCCAAAATTTCGTCACTTCTTAACTGCACTGCGCAACTTTCGTAAAACAACCATAACTTTCTCTACCAAACTCCGATTGAGGCGAGCAAGGTACCTACGTGAAGCTTTTGGAAGATGGAGATATTGATAGTCTTATAAGAGCGTTTGGTGATAATAGTGATAGGTCAATTACTGTTTACGTTTAGACTTCATTCCTTTGTTCAATTTGTCTTGAGTTACTTCCTATAAAAATAAACTAATCTACTACCCAATAAATCTATAAAACACATAAAAGTGAATAAACCAAGGGGTAAAAACCATGTAAATATAATTCACATCACTATAAAAATTATATGTAATCAATCGAGCAAAGATTAAAATAGTTGGGGCATATTACACATGGCGTGTCCAATTACTTAAGATTAAAGAAATAATTTAATTTTACTTCTTTTTTTATTTCTCTCTCCTATGATCGGTTATACTGTCAAAACCACTAAATTTTTACTCTAATCGATCAAGCCAAATTGCTGATTGACTTAATAAAATTTGACAATTGATTCAGTCTAAAACAAATATTCTTCAAATCACACCACAAGCTAGCTAATTTTCAATTTAAAGCACTCAAGAGGAAGAAATAATCTATTGCGAATTGGAGATAAATTGATGCATAGAGTTGGTGCTTCTCGTGGCGGTGCAATGGAAGCAACATGTGGTCCGTGGTCGTCATGGCTACAACGTCCCTTGTGGCAGCGGCGACTGCGAGTGTAGGGGAATCGATTATTTAGATGTTCAAACACTCCGTATAATATTTCCTAAAACAAATAATACTCTATTCGTCTAAAAAAAATTAGACAAAGTTATAAATGAAACAGATTTTAATACGCAATTAGTAAAGTAAGATAAAGGAAAAAAAATGGTGGAAGTAGTTTTAGTGGATTGTGGTTCATATTTAGAATGATGTGTAGGGTTGGTATTTGTTTAAAACTTTTCTTATTTAGAATTGGTCTAATTTTGGTGGACATCCCAAAATGGTAAAATTAATTTATTTTTTGTAGACGGAGGGAGTAGTAATTTAAATTAATATTAGTAATATTTAAAAAAGTAAATTAAATTTTAATGTTTTAATTTTTTAAAATTTATTGTAAGTGTTTTAAAAACCGGTTTGGACCGGCCGCAAACCGGTACCTTGTCGATTAGATTCATCATATAAAACCGGCAGAGGGTTGGGCCGTTTTGGACCGGGTGAACCGGCCGGCTGGATCGGAAACCGGGAATCAATTGAACTAGTTTAATTTTTTTATTTTTTAAAATGAATTAAAAATCAATTTTTAAAAAAAAAGACTAAACTTTCATTTCATATTAACCCATACTTGTATTGGGCCTATGAATTGATAATTGATAAATACAATACTTGAAAAATCATTTGTGACTCTCTTTATAGAAGTATTTCACAAAATTCTTCTTTCATTTTTCAATGTGGGATGAAAAGTTTCTCTTATAGTTACCTTTTACAGTCTTTTGCCTTTACTTTTTTGGGATGTAGTTTTTTTTAATATGTACCATAGTATACCAACTCTCAACTAAATATCATGATATATGCATAATTGAAAGCTATATACATATATTTTATATAACTAGATCATAAATAAAAGTTGGGTTGTGATCATTGTCGAACCCTTCTTAAAGACCGAACTAAAGACCAAATTAGGGCCCTCCATTTTCTTAATCTTGTGGTTAGGATTAATTTACAATTAATTTAATATTTTATTCAATAAAAACTATTTTTTTAAAAAGTTATTTTTATTTTATTTTATTCAATAAAAACTTGTTGGAGTAAATAATGAACTATATTCACTAAATAATGAACTAAATAAACGTATGTTATGAAGTAATTTTGACATGTTATTGAAATACATTAATGATACAACAAATTTTAGTGTTAAACGTTAAGCGGCAGCAATGAACTAGATTCAATAAATAATGAACCAAATGAACGTTAGTAATAAAGTAAATATGACATTTTATCGAAATACAATGTTAATTGTGTTAAACGTCAAGCAGTAGTAATGAACTTATTACTTCATTCAGTCATGCTATTACTTCATTCCATTAGTTTATTACTTCATAATGTGTTATGACATAATTATCTTTCAGTTGAAGTAAATTCGGTATGTAATGAATGCGAAAAATAACACAACATCAATTTTTTATTGAATAAAAAAAAGTAAAATAAAAAAATAAAAAAGTTTTTATTGAATAAAATATTAAATTAATTTTAGATTAATCCTAACTACAAGATTAAGAAAATGGAGGGTCCTAATTTGGTCTCTAGTTCGGTCTTTAGAGCATCTCCAATAAGAATAGCTCAGCCATAGCCCAGCCACAGCCCAACCACAAACTCCTCCTACCACATCATCAGCATTAAAACTCCTCCTGCCACATCATCAGGACAAGCAATAGCCTAGCCATAGCCCAGCCACAATAAACAAAATTATTAAAAACAAATAATTAACAATCACACAAAATACGGAATTAAATTTACGACACATATACGAGAAAATTCAATAATAATATTAAAATTTTAAAAAGTACATTAATTAAAAAAGGTGCATTAACAAAAAAAATTTACATTAATTTTTAAAAAAACTCATACTCCACGCACGAGCCCCCCCCCCCCCGCGCCTCTGCCTCATGCCACACCGTCGTCGCCATCATCTCGTTGTCGGCGCTATCCGGGACCCCCAAATCTGTGGCTTCTGAGCCTGCGTCTGAGCCCCCCACTTGTGCCGCGGCGGCAGTCAAATCGGCTTGCATACTCACGAGCAGTGCGTGAAAAAAACTCTTCTCCTCGGGGTCAGTGACATTCTTCCAGTCAGATATGACCTTGTACATCTTAGCCCGCATTTGTTGACGCGCCAAGAAGACGAGGTCGGCTGTCGGGCTGCCAACAGTGGGGGATGGCGACTGGACCTCCTCGGACCTCTGGCGAGCCCGTTGAGCCCGCCTTTGACCAACCTGAGCATCTTCGGGGAGGTCGTGGGAACCGCCGCTGCCGCCGCCGGCGTAATCACCGGTATAGTTCAGGCGTTGCTTCTTCGGCCAGCCAGCATCGACTCCTGCCCGAAACTTCTCGGAGTCCATTAGCACCAGGTAGTAGTTCCAGTAGGTGAACTCCTTGTAAAGCCCGGGACGGGGAACTCTTTCTCCGCCATCCTCTTGCAGTCCTCGTCAGTTTGGCCACTGGACTGCATTCGGAGGGCGTTGGTGTACAAGCCCGAAAATCGGGAGACGCCTTGCCGGATTCGGTCCCACCCCTTCCGGCACTCCTCCCCGCTATGTGGCCTCCCCTCCGGGCAAAATGCCTTGTAGGCTGCTGCTATCTTAGCCCACAAGTTGACGATCTTCTGATTGTTCGAGGCGAGGGGATCATCACAAACACTCACCCACGCCTTGGACAGCGCAACGTTCTCCGCGTCCGTCCACTTCCTCCTTGTCGAGCTGTCGTCACCAGCTGGCTGCGACGACTCGCCGACCACCCTCTTCCCCTTCTTCTTCTTGGGCGCGCCCCAATCCCCCCTACTCCCCCCGTTTGAACGGGAGTGTCCGCATCCTCGAGATCTAGTCCCAACTTCTCTAAGGAGAAGGTCTCAAACCCAGTGAACTGCGTCTCCGCTGGGGTCGATGTGTGCGAAGCAGCAATAGCAAAATCAAGACTGGGGCGATAGACGTTGCCCCCCGGCGTCCTCTGCATCCCCGAGTACCCTGGCATCATCTGCATCCCAGGTGTCCACCCCGGCATCATCGGTTTAGGGGGTTGCATCCCCGGTCCCCCTTGCCCGCCCGGAACCGCCGGCCCGCCCTGCATCGCCGGACCCCGGCATCCCTTGCCATCCCGGCATACCACCCCCGGATGCCACCCCGGGCATCATCTGCTGCCAAGGGTAGTAGTACCCGGGCATCGGACCCCATCCACCTCCCGCGGGTACCGTCGGAGTTTGAGACCCGCTCGTCCCTGGAGTAGGCTCGTTGTTGTGCTCCATTTCGCGTTGTTGCTCTTGTACATAAATTAAGATAGAGAGAGTACTCGTTAAAACAAGTGGTGTAAATGAAAATGACGTTCAAATCGCGTATATATAGTGTTTCGAAAATTAAATAAATAAAAAAAATCCCGCTCGCCTATCTGGAGCCTGCAATGGCGGCCAGGAGATCGGCGAGCGCATCGCCGAGCGTTCAGAAATCGGCGTGCGCTCACTGTTTTTCTCGCCGATTTGGCGCTCGCCGGCTGCAATGGTTCGGCGAGCGGACCGGCGAGCGCCAAGAATCGGCTAGCCGGTGCGCTCGCCGCTATTAGAGATGCTCCTAAGACTGGATTTGTGAATAATGAGACTAACTATCTGTATTTGTATATTTGCATATTATTTGAAATCAAACTATATATTGTATTAGTGCTTGTTCATTTACATGTTTTGAATTTCAATAGTATTATAAAAGGAGTATGTATTTAATTATATACTTATTTATACAAATGCTACAGTATTCCGGCTCGACTAATGGTTGGACCGATCCGATCAGTTGAACCGTAAACCGATAGCTTCACCGGTTCGCCTACCGGTCCGATTTTTAAAACATTAGTTGTAGCAATGCTTAGAAGTCAACAATTAGATAAAAAGAATAAAAAAAATCAACGGGTAACATATTTTGGATGTAAGGTACTTTAAATAATACTCTATCCGTCCTATAATAGAAATCACATTTGTGTGCGGGCACGTGTTTTAAAAAATATAAAGAAAAGTCGATTGGAAAAGTCAGTGGAATATGAGATCCATTTTTTTATATTGGTTTTATAATATAATGCTAGTGAGATGAGTTAGTGGAATGTGAGACCTACTTACTATTTATGGTAAAAGTGAAATGTGATTCTTATTATGAGATGAACCAAAATGGCAAAACGTGACTCTTATTGTGGGATGAAGGGAGTAAAATATTTGATATTTCGGTACATGATTATCAAATAAAAAAAATTAAGCCTATGAATATTCAGTACTTCCTTTATCCCATAATAAGAGTCCTAATTAGTTTCAGCATGGGTTTTAAAAAATGAAAAGAAAAGTGAATTAAATAAGTTAGTGGAATATGCGTCCCACTTATATATATATAGATAGTAGCATTAGTTTTATAATAAAATGTGAGTTAAATAAGTTAGTAGAATGTGAGGTCTACTTACTACTATTATTTATAATAAAAGTGAAATAAGACACTTAGGCCATGTTTGGTTGGCGGGAAAGTAAAGTTGGCAAGGAAAATGATTCCTGGGAAAATGAATCATGGGAATATGATTTCTAATAACTTTACTTTCCCGTGTTTGGAAAATATCAAGATTTGAAAGTATATATTTGATTTAAACACTAAACTAAAAATATACTTATCATTTTTATTTATAAAAAATAATAATAATACATATTATTTAATAAATTATTAATTACAAATGATAATAATTATATTATTTTATTTATTATTACGATGGATAGTTTAAATATGGATTATACATCATAATATATAATAATATAATAATAAATAAGATTATTATTATTATTATTATCATTATATTTACTTAATTTTTAATTGAATAAATTTTATAATTTAAATTTTCACTACAATTTTATTGTTAATTACTAATTTATAAATTAATAATTATTATATTATTATATAATTATAACTATATTTAATTATTTAATAAATTATTATTATTATTATGATAAAAAAAATAAATATTAATAATATAGTTATAATTATGATAATTTGAATTATACTTATTTATTATCCTGAAATTAAATATGGTTTATACTTTTAAATTATTTTTAAAGCATTGTAATAAATAATAACGATGATGATGATGATGATGAAGATAATAATAATAATAATAATAATAATAATAATAATAATAATAATAATAATAATAATAATAATAATAAATTGTACTATATTACATTAAATATGTAAGAATCCTAAAACTGGGAAAAAGAATACCTAAGAAAAGTTAGGATTCAGAATCCTGGAAAGTTGTACTAACTTTCCTTGTTTCAGGATTTTGATTACTTTCCCAGTTTGATTAAAAACGGAAACAAACACATGAATTTAAAATTTAAGGAATCAGATTACTTTCCCAGACAAAATCCTGGCAACCAAACATGGCCTTAATGGATTGGAGAACCATGAAAATGGTAAAATATGACTATTAATAGGAGAAAGAGGGCGTATATGGGGGACCCAGAACTTAGAATTGGATTGACTACTTGTGTGGTTAAGATTATGAGTTGGAATATTACGAAGTATATATTTTTAAGTAGAACTGTTGGAAAATAATTATGCATTAAATATTTAGACTTTTTTTGTCAAAAGATGAGCGCAAGAAATTCTCTAAAGTCTACAGTGTTATAATATGATTTCTATAATGTGGGTGGGTCCAAGAGATTTTTAAAAAAGTCGCACACCTCTTAGAATTTAGGGTTAAATTCACTAATCTTTTAAAATATAATTAGATCGAGACATGCAAATTTATCATAATAAATTATTTTTAATTTTTCTCTTTTTTTACTATTATTTTCCCCATAATATTTATAAATATACCGTGTGATTCATTGCTAGCTCCAACTAACATATTTGTTTCCTTATGCAGATGACACTTTTAGATTATTAAAAGGAAATGAAAGGTATGAATTCTAATCCTATCGCGATTGTGGTATCAGAATTGAGGTTCAATTTTATATGGATAATGTGGTCAATTTATAAATATTGTGAGTCAACAAATTTAAATTTAAATTTAAATTTAAATTCTAAAAGACCAACGAAATTTAGTCCTTTTTAAAAAAATCCATCGGGTGGGTCCATAGAAATTGTATAGTAGTTGTACACATGTGTTTGCTACACTAAATTTATTTTAGGAGAAATTGTAGTAGTTGTGTTTGCATCTAAATTAATTATAAGAGAAATTTGTAGTTGCATGTGTCTCCAAGTCAACATATGCAGGCTTATTTGATACTGATATTTATGTTATTTGCAAGAATGGTATTTATGTTATTATATAACGTCCTAAAAAATTTAATTTACGCACGAATCAAGAATCAAATTGTCTCGCATCTTCCATCTATCAATTCGAGGATATGAGATTATGAAAGTGTTAGTTTTGCTGACTTTCCATTTACTTGATTGTAAAGTGGTACTTAGTTCTTTCCAGCTAGATTTAGAGATCATGTGCGCATTCACTATTAGAAAATTGGCTTGTAATGACACTTAAAATTGTCACTAGAAAATTACTGTGCTGACACTTCATCTATAATGGCACTTGATGCAAGTGCAGCACCGGGTACTTGTAGTAAGAGGTAGTGTGTAGATAGTACATCTATGATGACACTTTTTATGTTGAAGTGCAGTAACAATATATTATAAAGTGCAGTGAAAAGCTAGTGTGTAGATAGTACATCTATGCTGGCACTTTTTATAAAGTGTGATAAAAAAAGTGTAGTGAGAAGCAATTTTTCTAGTAGTGATTTAGGACATCCACAATATTAATTTGATAATCAGATCAATTTCAGCTATAGCTATTTTATAATCAATACCCCTTCCGATTTATAAATTTAAGGATATTGGAACAACTTTTTGTTGTAAAATTGATAACGTAAAAAAATTAAAAAAAAATAGTGATTACTAGTGGAGTTAGGTATGTAATTCACCTGATACGAAAGAAAAATTTGCCAAAAATTAAAGTGGATTAAAATTATGGGACATACTAAGATAAAAAAGGACTATTACTTTAGAACGAAAGGAGTATTATTTAAATTGACTTAAACCAAAATTACCAAAAAATATCCAATAAAATATTTAATATAATGTGTCTTTTAAGTGACAAATGTTTCTTTTAAATTGTTCGTACAAATGGTTGGGATCTAGCAAGGCCGGCTAGCTGGAACACCAAGCCGGATAATGTCGCTGCTAATCGGTTGACATAGTCGAATGATATCCTTTTTCATTTGCCAATGCTAAATACGGACGACTAAAAAATCAACGATATAGAACTGAGGCAGCACGGGAAGGGGGAAGGAAAAAGAGGTGGCTATCGAAGATGGCCTGAAGAAGTACACCCTCGTGGAGACGAAGACTTTTGGCGTTCATTTTTATTGATGTATCGGTAGACACATCCTCAACAACAACCAAAAGATAAAGATGTTTTGAGATAAGATTGTCATGAAGTACAACGTAGATAAGCTCGTCTGAAATACGTCGTCTATGTCTGATTGTGTTTGAAAAGTGCATAAAAAGGTGTTAGCTCAACTTTGGAAAGACTTAAAGAAGATTTCTTTTAGGACTTTCAATTTTTCATTTTTTATAAATTTTAATAAGTGGATAATTTTGTTACTTATATTGTTATTAAATACTGCAAAGTGGATGGTGATCAAATAATTAAAAGTTTATTAAGTATAAATATAGGAAAATGTATGAGAAAAGGTATGTATTGTGGCCTGACGTTGATTCTGGGAGGAAGGATGATATAACAAAGAAAATGTATGGAATTGAGATATGGAGATATATGTATGGGTATGAATGGCCTCATCGTTATCTGAAGAAAATTTTTTTAAAAAAATAAAATAATTTAAAGAACATTAATCAGACAGGTGGCCACTACCATCAGCCTCAACTGGGGGCCCACTGACAAACAACTTCTCAACTCATTTTTACATTTTCTCACATTCCGTGAGAATCGTAATAGAGCATATAAATGGGAATATATCGGAGCCTTTTAATTCCTTAAAAATATCGCGATATTCATGCTCGAATACGTAACGGTCAATAATCGGGTCGGAATGGTTCTTATGTAGTATATGCTTGATTTTATATTGCCAATGGTAGAAAAATAGTAGTAATAAAAATGTGGAGCAATTCACCCAAGTGTGCATAAAATCATATATTTTATGACACATTATAAACATAAATTGTTCACTACTTTCTAGCTACTTATATATTCAAATTTGTGGTGGATAGATCATATTTGTATAGTAGTATTTGTCAAATCTATACGTGTTGGTAGTTTCCGTGAAGTTTAGGGTAGGGTTGGAACGGTACGGTATACCGCGCCGAAATGGCCATACCGCATACCGTACCGAAAAGTGCGGTATGGCCAAAATGCATACCTTTACCGTACCGTTTTTTTTGGTATGCCGCATACCGGTATACTGAAAAGTCGGTATACCAAAATTCCGATACCGATACCTTACCGACATTTCGGTATACCGTACCGTGATTTCGGTATACCGCAATATGCGGTATACCGAAATCACGGTACGATATACCGAATACCAAATTCCTCCCCAATTATGTATTATGTTTAATAAAATTATATAATAATATATTTTATAAAGATAATGACAATCATGTCTGAATTCGGGCTTTACATATTTACAATAGAATATATTGAAGGCGAATATTCAAATTTTTATTTATGAAAAAAAAATTTATTTATGACATACGAGTAAGTATTCAAAATAAAACTAGAAAATGTGAATCCCTACTGAATCTAAAAATAATCAACTTAGAAAGTGATGAAACTTGAAGATATGAAGAACCAAGGCAAATATGAAATAAATTAACCATAAACATCATTATTAGCCTAACATTAGTCACCTGACTCACCTTGCTCCAGAAGCAGACTCGGGTCAGGTTCGAGTATGAAGTATTTATCTTCTTACTCTTTTTTTATGCTACATTTAAATTATGAGTCGACAAGATGTGTATTAGTAGTTCATTACCAACCCTAAATATGTTTAAAAATAAGCATTTCGGATTTTTTTAATCTATGTGATCGTTTATAATATGTAGTAGCGAACATTGTCTCTTAGAAAGCCAAAATTTCAATATTTGGTTGGAGATTAGAAATTGATTAAACATATAATTAATCTTTAAATTGCATGATAAATTGATTGTTTGAGTTATTTGGTTGGATAAAATGATACTTTTACATCATAAAATGATAGTTTGAGGGGACAAAATGATAGTTTCAAATGATAAAATGATATTTTTGTTTTATAATGATAGTTTTAGTTCTTTGGATGATAAAATGATACTTTTGCATCATAAAATGATAGTTTGAGGGGATAAAATGATAGTTTCAAATGATAAAATGATACTTTTGGTTCATAATGATAGTTAGATTTTTGGATGATAAAATGATACTTTTGCATCATAAAATGATAGTTTGAGGAGATAAAATGATAGTTTCAAATGATAAAATGATACTTTTGTTTCATAATGATAGTTTTAGATTTTTGGATGATAAAATGATACTTTTGCATCATAAAAAGATAGTTTGAGGGGACAAAATGATAGTTTAAAATGATAAAATGATATTTTTGCATGATAAATTGATTGTTTGAGTTCTTTGGTTGGATAAAATGATACTTTTGCATCATAAAATGATAGTTTGACTATGCAAGTTTTAATGTAAATTATCATTTTAATGTAAACAATAGTTGGAACGTCCAAATGAAATGATACTCCATATTTATTCTTTTTAATAAAAATGAAATTTTAATTTTCAAGTACTTTATTTTTTTTTTTATTCTACCTCATTAGTGCCTTAAAAATAAAGATTTTATGGACTATGCGAGTTTTAATGTAAATTTAGTTAAGTATGAAAAAAAGAATAATAGTTTTAGATTTTTGGATGATAAAATGATACTTTTACATCATAAAATGATAGTTTGAGGGGACAAAATGATAGATTCAAATGATAAAATGATACTTTTGTTTCATAATGATAGTTTTAGATTTTTGGATGATAAAATGATACTTTTGCATCATAAAATGATAGTTTGAGGGGATAAAATGATAGTTTCAAATGATAAAATGATACTTTTGTTTCATAATGATAGTTTTAGATTTTTGGATGATAAAATGATACTTTTACATCATAAAATGATAGTTTGAGGGGACAAAATGATAGTTTCAAATGATAAAATGATACTTTTGTTTCATAATGATAGTTTTAGAATTTTGGATGATAAAATAATACTTTTGCATCATAAAATGATAGTTTAAGGGGACAAAATGATAGTTTCAAATGATAAAATGATACTTTTGCATGATAAATTGATTGTGTGAGTTCTTTGGTTGGATAAAATGGTACTTTTGCATCATAAAATGATAGTTTGAGAGGACAAAATGATAGTTTCAAATGATAAAATGATATTTTGGTTTCATAAAGATAGTTTTAGTTCTTTGGATGATAATATGATACTTTTGCATCATAAAATGATAGTTTGAGGGGATAAAATGATAGTTTCAAATGATAAAATGATACTTTTGTTTCATAATGATAGTTTTAGATTTTTGGATGATATAATGATACTTTTGCATCATAAAATGATAGTTTGAGGGGATAAAATGATAGTTTCAAATGATAAAATGATACTTTTGTTTCATAATGATAGTTTTAGATTTTTGGATGATAAAATGATACTTTTGCATCATAAAATGATAGTTTGAGAGGACAAAATGATAGTTTAAAATGATAAAATGATACTTTTGCATGATAAATTGATTGTTTGAGTTCTTTGGTTGGATAAAATGATACTTTTGCATCATAAAATGATAGTTTGACTTGCAAGTTTTAATGTAAATTATCATTTTAATGTAAACAATAGTTGGAACGTCCAAATAAAATGATACTCCATATTTATTCTTTTTAATAAAAATTAAATTTTAATTTTCAAGTACTTTATTTATTTTTCTTTATTCTACCTCATTAGTTCCTTAAAAATAAAGATTTTATGGACTATGCGAGTTTTAATGTAAATTTAGTTAAGTATGAAAAAAAGAATAATAGTTTTAGATTTTTGGATGATAAAATGATACTTTTACATTATAAAATGATAGTTTGAGGGGACAAAATGATAGTTTCAAATGATAAAATGATACTTTTGTTTCATAATGATAGTTTTAGAATTTTGGATGATAAAATAATACTTTTGCATCATAAAATGATAGTTTGAGGGGACAAAATGATAGTTTCAAATGATAAAATGATACTTTTGCATGATAAATTGATTGTTTGAGTTCTTTGGTTGGATAAAATGATTAAAAACCCAGGTATGATGCTGTATACCGCGGTATATGCAAACTGCATACCTTTACCGTACCTAAAACTGTCGGTACGGTATGATACCGTACCGAAAAGTACGGTATACCGAAAATTCGGTATTTTCGGTATTTTTTCGGTACGGTAAGTGCGGTATTTCGGTATATTTTCCCAGCCCTAGTTTAGGGTAATGTATCTCATTGTGTCATTTAACTAATTAGATATTTATTTGTTCGCTTCATTCGTCCGAACAAGATTAATAACAGCATGTTACAAATTACTCATTTCACCCCAAATAAACATTGCAGAATTAATATATATGATGTCTCCATAAACTAGTACTGTACTACTTTTCATTTTATAATGGCAAAAAACAACTAAAAGTCTTTATACTAAAAGTTTGATAATGAGCAATATCAATAATTTTTTTTATTTTTTAGTCATTCGTAGAGTGTAAATATTATTGTTACGGACTCAATTCTCATATCGGTTGTGAGAACAACTGGTGCGAGGTATATAAACTAAATGAGCTCTCTCACCTAACATGCTAGTCTTTTATGATGAATTCTCCTATTTAGTCTGTATCAATTGATGCTCTCATTGAGAGCCCAAACGGCTCGGAGTGGTGGCTGGGCAGCGAACTCGCTATGACCAACGAGTACTTTGGGGCCAACTCGTAGTGGTGAGCCACGGAGTGGTGGCCGGGCAAAGAATCCGCCGTGACCAACGAGAACTCAGAGTGGTGGCTTGGCAAAGAACCAGCCGTGACCAACGAAGACGTTGGCCCTTAAAGGATGGTCGAATGTTACGGACTCAATTCCCACATCGGTTGTGAGAGCAACTGGTGTGGGGTATTGATACGATCCTATATCATAGGATATTCCAATTATTTAGTTTCCTATTTATTCACCATATCTTTTTATTTATATTTAGATATTTGTTTCTTATTCAATAAGTTAGGGTAGTAGTATTCTAGTATTATAAATAGGAGAGATTATATCATTGTATCAATGAATGAATGAATCAATGAAATATTTTCCCTAAATTTGACTTGTGCAACGAGCATATTATCGTTCCCTATTGCTGCTCATCGGAGAACGTCCGAGAACCGGTAAATCGTGAGCTTTCCTTCGAGCATGTCGAAGGTTTGGTCACAACAACTCGCGCGAAGATCGCCATCCGATCACGTTACGGAGGACGTCCGTAACAACTGGTGCTTTCATCCCGTGCTCATCCTCCGTCTTCGTCATCCATATTCCACAAATACATCACCAATATCAAAAAAAAAATCAGTCACAACACCTACCAGATCACCTCCCACTGTCGAGCTTCACCGCCGCCGTTCAACGTCATCATGTTACGCAACTACACCGAAGTGGGGCTTTATGAACAACTATTTGATCATTTGGATGCCGCTATCTCCAAGTTGGAAACACGTTGAGACAAAATCGAACGGCGTAGGACAAACTTGCTTGCGTCTAAAGCAACGTATGCACAGCAGGCGTGCTACGATTCCCGCATAGAGATTCGCACTCGTCCGCTGTCGAATCCACCGCCACAGCCGGCTCAAGACCTGCCGTACTATTCGCTGCCTCCCTGGGACCCTCCGGGCCATCAGCAACAGTTCGGTCGGGCCGCATATGAGCCGCTACCTGCTCGCCGGATGCCGCACCACCTTGGTCGCCGAAATCCAATGAGATTTTCCCCCTATGAACAGTCGGAACCCTGCCGACGACAACAAAACACATGTGCGTCCAATCAGCCTACCCGCCGGGAGACACAGAGACAACGCACTTTCTGTGGGTACTCGGCATATGAACAGCCCCTGCCTAGTTGCTGGGATCCGCCGAGAAGGTGGTAGCCGCAACGGGAATCAGCCACACCCTACGGGGCACCGACTTACGGACCACCTACCTGTTGGGACTATCGTTTGCAACAATGATGCCAAGCATATGATCAATAACACCCCACATCAGGTCCATTGGAATTGAATGATCTGATTTCTGATTTTGCAACTATCGGTGACGGAGGGGGGTGATTCCATATTTTATCGTGATGATTATTGGGACTCTGATGAATATGAAGGTGAAAAGCGACCTTGCCATTATAGGAGACATAGTAATGAGCGAGATGAGAAGTTGTTCGATCTTAATGGGTTATCGAGGCAACAAGATGGTGACTTTGCTCTTGAACATAAGAGAACAGAGTTGCTTACTTTCAACCTAAAGAACAGAGAAGAAGAGATCAACAAAAAAATTTCGGGGCTGCTCGAGAAAGAGGAAAAGGATGAACCTCGCCGATCTAGTTTAGAGGCGAAAGAAACAGATTTCGGTGTGTTGACTGCAGGCAAAAGAGAGAGCATGGAGATTCAGAGCCTTGTTGATGAGCACAAGGTTGGGTTTGAGATAAAACAGCAGGACAATCAAGTAGAAACGGAAGAGAAGCGAAGGTTGTTTGAGGATGAGCTTCCATTAAAAACGGAAGAATTGGTTACGAAAGGAGGGGCTCACCCCAGTTTGCAAGCACTTGCTTGTGTCTATGTGGATTAGGGGTGTGCATTCGGGTTTCGGTTCGGTTTTTTGTCAAAACCGAACCAAAACCGAAAAACCGAATTTAGTTCAAAATCCAAACCGAACCGAACCCGAAAAACTGAAACTGAAAAACTGAAAACCGAACTTAAAAAACCGAAAAACCTGAACAAAATCGAAAAAAACCGAAAAACCTAAAAAAATAAATATAATATTAATATATATATGTGTGTAATTTATTTTATTTTATATATACTAATAGAATATTTATATATAATATAAAATTAATAATACATATAATATATATAATATAGTAGAATTTATTAAAAGAATATACTATATATTATATATAATATAATATATTAAATTAATAGAATATATATATAATTCGGTTATTCGGTTTTTCGATTTTTTTCTTCGCCCGAACCGAACCGAACCGAAAAACTGAAATTTTTGTATTTTTAAAACCGAACCGAATCGAAAAACTGAAATAACCGAACCGAATTTCAAAATTTCGGTTTGGTTCGGTTCGGATATTCGGTTTCTGGTTTTTTTGCTCACCCCTAGTGTGGATGTGAATGTCAGTGATATTACAAGCATGAATCCTCGATTACCATCGCTCGACGCCGATGCAAGGTTGATTCCTCCGCGCAATGACACGCCATGTTTGAGAATTCTGAGAGTCGTGAACAAGCTTTTCGTTTTGGCATGTAATTTTGCCAACAACATTGGGTCTCCTTTGTTGATTTTTGACAAAGGTGATAAAGGGAGACATTCAGTTGTTCGATACGTGTTTGATCCAGGAGGAGACGCCTTGCTAAAGCTTTTGCTTTCAACTCTCGTCAATGGTTCGTGGTTCTCACCTTGAGGACAAAGTGAATTTTAACCGTGGGGGAGTTGATACGATCCTATATCATAGGATATTCCAATTATTTAGTTTCCTATTTATTCACCATATCTTTCCCATTTATATTTAGATATTTGTTTCTTATTCAATAAGTTAGGGTAGTAGTATTCTAGTATTATAAATAGGAGATATTATATCGTTGTATCAATGAATGAATGAATCAATGAAATATTTTCCCTAAATTTGACTTGTGCAACGAGCATATTATCGTTCCCTATTGCTGCTCATCGGAGAACGTCCGAGAACCGGCAAATCGTGAGCTTTCCTTCGAGCACGTCGAAGGTTTGGTCACAGCAACTCGCGCGAAGATCGCCATCCGGTCACGTTACGGAGGATGTCCGTAACATGTATATAGACTAAATGAGCTCTCTCACCTAACATGCTAGTCTTTTGTGATGAATTCTCCTATTTGGTCTTATCAATTGCAATTGAATTATTTTCAAAATAGCTAGGAAAAAAAAACAATTAACACGAAAAAGATTAACAAAATTATGAAGCCCGTTATAACAAAATCCAACCAAAATAAAAATAAAAGTATGAGAACCTTTTAAATAAAAATAAACTAGTATAAGAACCTAATAAAATAAAAAATTGTAGTTTTGTATACTTTAAGTGAACAACTCAACTAAAAATTGGATTCATTTGATACACTTATGATTTTTGATTGATTTTTTTTCTTAGATTCAGTTCAACGATTTTAATTAAATAAATCTCCTACAATTGAATCTTACGAAGAAATAGACTAATGAATAAATATTTAGTCACCAAAAAACGTTTAGGGGATATTCGGTTTGTAAGATTGTATCTCGAGATTAAATATGTAGTGTGTTTAGTTCATGAGATTTAATCCTAGATGGATAATCATGTGATAATTAGTTATAGCCAACCCCTATGACTAAAATAATCTCACAACTCAATCCTATATTATATCTTGGTATTATTTTATCTAGAAAACCGAACATCATCTTAGAATATTGAATACTCACATAGTCACATGCACTCAGAGTATAAATATTTTTCCATGTTAGAACGCAAATATGAAGCAAAATAATACTCCGCACGCGATGGTAGCTACCTACAACAACATGCAAACAACATAGACGAATAGTTTTAGAGTGATTAACATTTGAGGTCAAATTCGAGTTTATAATATGTGATTGATAAAAAATTTCTTAAGAAAGATCCTCAACGATGTTCGAGTACAATAAACACTGGTTGAAACAAGACGGCTAGACGGGTTTTTGAAGTGCATGTTGACACCTTTGAGTATCAACAACTAAAAAATTCCAAGGCTTTGGGGGAGACTTTATGAGTTGTACAACAAGTCCCGGAGGAGCCCCCGTATGCATAGTTAAAAACACCCAGTCTCTTGAGTGTCAGGGTGTGAGTTGGCCAAGCAGTAAATTGGTAATGCCTCTTGAGTTCGAGTCTATCATGGCGCACTCTTTAAATTTAATTCATTTGATCATAAAAATATGTCTCATTTTGACCAAGCAAGATTGAAAATCCAAAAGTTTTGTGTCATCTAGAACAACAAAGAAAGAATCGGCCAGTGGCACACAAGCAAATCGAATATTTTGAAAGTTGTTTTGGAAATCTATAATACTAATAACATGTCTTGCAAATATGTTTGGGAGAAAGTTCGAAACATTAAAGAGGGATCGAGTGGCCTAGAATTGGAGTCGAAGAACACAAAGAAAATCTTAGACTGTAATAAAATAATACTCCCTATGTCCAACTATAAGCGACTCGTATTCCTTGTGGAATGTCCCACCTAAAGTGAATTATATTTTTTTTGTCAAAATATAACACAATTACTCTATCTCCTATTTTATTCTCATTTAACTCATCTTCTGTATTCTTTCTCCTACTTTATTTTCCTTCCTATTAACTTTCTAAATACTCCCTATATCCACCATTTAAAGAATCATTTTATCATTTTGGATTGTCCACGATTTATATAACCATTTAATATATTCCATCTTTAGCATGTGGACCAACATTCTACCAACTTTTTACACTCACCATCCAATAGAAAACTAATACTTTAAATGGGTCCTACCTTCCACTCAGTAACGAAGCCACACTGGGGATGGGGGCTTGGCCCCTCAGCAATTTGAGTTTTCACTACATATAGTGTATTCGTGCTCAAATTGGTTAAAATGAAGGTAGCGCAGCTGGTCTAAGTTTCTACCTCAATCAAGTCAGCTCCGTGTTCGATTCCCCTGGCCTCATTTTTCCCATATTTAAACGCCTATATTATGTTTAATACATTTATACACAAATTAACACATTTCCCCTTATTTAAACACCCCTCTCATTTTTCCCTCATTTATACACCTGTTTTGTTTCTTGATTTTTTACACAAATTAATACCTGTTTTCTTTCTTTTGTTTTACACATTACTGCAGCAAAATGCTCTTTTTATGCATAGCCTTCTTGTTTTCACACGTACACTTTACATTCACAAAATTTTACTCCATAATTTACACATCTCTTTTTATCCATTTACACACACTTTTTATACACAAAATTTTATAAATTTTTATTTTTACAATTCTTATTATTCACAAAATTTTACTCCATCTATTAACCTACTTTGAATATGACTTTCATCATGATTAAGCTACTTTCAATATTACTTAGTATTATTTAGTACAATATATCATATAATATTATCATATACATAATTTTAAAGATATGGTCTTTATTCTAAAAAGATATATATATATATATATATATATATATATATATATATATATATATATATATATATATATTTTTATTTGTATTAAATCTCATCGTCGAGCTCAAGCTTCTATTGTTCATATTCTAATTATTTCTCTCTCACAAACCCTTATTGTGTTACTTTAGCGGTAAACAGTGGCGTCGACACTAAAAATAACCCGGAATTGTTAATAGTGGATTGGGCACCATTCACAAAATCCTAGCTTCGTCACTGATTCCACTCACTTTCTCCTTTTACTTTTCTTCACAAAGTCAAACAATTTATTTAAACTCGTGCCGAGTCAAAATGACTCTTTAAATAATGGACAAAGGGAGTATAATTTTCTTAAATTTTATGCCCAAATACTTATAGAAGGATGGTGGGGTTTTTTAGTATTAAGCTATCATTGTAACCTCCGTAACAATCAAAATTTTCTTGTATTTTAACAAGTGATTTCTCTTTCAAAAAATGGGAAAATATCTTATTTGCAATTACTCTATCTGTGTCGGTCAATTAAATAAGTTGTTTTGGACATATGAATTAAGAAAAATATCTTTAATGAGTAAAATTAGAAGATAATAAAGTAGAGAAAAGAATAAATAGAAAAAAATGAAGAACAAAGTAGGAAAGAGATACAAGTAGAAGAGAAAAGTAAGTTAATTTTTTGGCAAAAATAAAATGTGTCAATTAACATGGGACGTTCCAAAAAAGAATTCGAATTAATTAGCTTGGGATAGAGGGAGTGATAATTTTATATTCTCTCATTCTCATAAAAATAGACCACTTTTGAAATGATACGAATTTTAATGCATTATTGATAAAATAAAATATAGATAAATAGAAAGGTGATCGGAGTATTGTTAATGGACGAATGGAGCCTGCCCTACTAGATAGAAAAATTTCTTTAAAAAAATTATTATTTTTATAAGACAGACTAAAATAAAAATTGTTTATTTTATGGGGTGAAGGTGTATGAATTTGTCGTGATAATTCCCAAATATTTGAGTGCCTTCTAAAGCCTTCATGTCTATCGTGAGTATTATTTTCCTTTACATAATTTATGATATTGTATTTTTATGTAATAACTCCAAATTGTAGTTTATGGTTTTCGCATATTCCATGAGCACACTCTGTACATTGTATAATTATTAAATGATTCAATTATGATCATCTATATTGAGTGAGGACATTTATGGTAAAAAATCTTAAATTTGAATTTCATCAATACTATATTCAGTGTGATTTGAACTGCAAATATTTTTCATTAAAAAATAAAACCAAAGTAGTTAAGTACAACTTATGAGTAAAAAAAAACAAACGTAAAAAAAATTTATAGTAGAGGAATCAAAGTGTTGAAAAGTATGTAAATAAAATAAATACGCGAGTAGAAGTGGACAAAAATAATTGCGTTTTGATGACTCAATAATTCTCTTTGTTAGATAATAGTCTCTGACCAAAAACATGTCCATGTTCAATATCAGATCTAAACAAAAAATCGTGCCCGTATATATCGCGATAACCGCGATGATTTCATTAATTAGGACAGCGCGTCTGTAACCCAACCCGAATATTCAACTAGATTTGATCGCCCGTTTCAAATCCGCCAACCCCTATACTTTCCCCTCCACCTCACGCAATGATAACCTAAGAGATAAGTTATTAAAGTATCATGTATATGTAGAGTAGCATATAATAAGTACGATAGATTATCAGTTATAAGTCAGTGGGAAAAGAGACTCCTGCCAAACGCATCGAAGATAGCGAGACCAAGTCTTTATTTCCCCACCACCACCACCTCTAATTCTACTTTCCATTTCTCTCTCTTTCTCCTTATATATAGAACAAGTTCTCTCTCTCTCTCTACCTTTCTTTGTCGTAGCAGCCTGTGTTTTTAGAGAAACCCTAGAAAGGGGAAAATATCGTAGTCTGGAGCCATCGGAATTTTGTTTTCCGGGGTTCGATCTGTGGATTTTGGCTTTAGATTTTGCGAAATCTGAGGTCGGAATGTCGTCGCTCAGCAGAGAATTGGTTTTCTTAATTCTTCAGTTCCTCGAGGAGGAGAAATTCAAGGAGTCCGTTCACAAGTACATTTTCTGCAGCTTTTCACTATGTTTTTTTGCTTTTCTAATTTGGTATTTGTTTCCTGTTTTGAGTTCTTTGTGGCTTTACCGTTGGATTATTTTCTGCCTTTATGGGCCGGTGGTATATTTGGGATAGA
Organism: Salvia splendens; assembly: GCF_004379255.2. Classification (NCBI taxonomy): domain Eukaryota; kingdom Viridiplantae; phylum Streptophyta; class Magnoliopsida; order Lamiales; family Lamiaceae; genus Salvia; species Salvia splendens. Next base: position 37,017,018 of record NC_056032.1, on the reverse strand, counting down.
CGTGATTAATGAATTAGAGCTTTTTATGGTGAATTTGATATGAAAGTTTTTACCTTTTTGCTTGGTTATCAATTCACTTAGAAAACCAGAGGAAGATGAAGGTTGCAGTTGGCTAATTGATTCGATTTAGTTTATCAATGTCTTTATTCCAGTGGTGAAATATGCTGTTTTGATTGGGTTTGAACGAGATTGCTAGCCTTTAGTATTTGACTGCTGCTATGTAATGATTTCTTGAAAAACCTCTGTTTTTACTGGATCGAAGAAGGTCTAATAGTTTCACTATCTCTCAATGGAAAATTAAATGAACAACTGCAGAGTCTAGAAAAGGAAAAGTTAACAACTACATAAAACTTAGCTGAAGTAATGGGTTTTGTCATCCTTGTTAAAAAAAATTCATCGCAATATTGTCATTGGCATCTGTCGATCCTCAAATGATTTGGAGAAATGGTTTTTTCTTGCTTGAATGAAGTGGGACTAATTATTGTCTTAACTGGTTTTTGTTGAGATGTTTATGCATTGATTATCATATTAAAATGTTTTTTTTGTAGGCTTGAACAAGAATCAGGCTTTTACTTTAACATGAAATACTTTGAGGAGAAGGTGCATGCTGGTGAATGGGATGAAGTTGAGAAGTACTTGTCTGGTTTTACTAAAGTTGACGATAACAGATACTCAATGAAGATATTTTTTGAAATCCGTAAGCAGAAGTATCTTGAAGCTCTTGATAGGTAATCTTATGAGTTACTATGACCTACCATTGTTTGGAAAATTATGAATTCATTTCTCCATGCTTGAATTGTATCATCATTTGTTTTCTCTTTCTGCTTCTACTTTTCTGCTTCTTACTTAGTATTGTCTGGTATCATTAGGCAAGACAAAGCAAAGGCCGTTGAGATTCTGGTGAATGACTTGAAGGTCTTCTCAACATTTAATGAAGATCTTTACAAGGAAATAACTCAGTTACTGACGCTAAGCAATTTCAGGTATTAGGGATTCCATTTGTTCTGTTCAGGTTTTTATATGGTCATTGCATTTTTGTTCTTTTTCTATGGTAATTGGGATTAAGGGTTCACTTCAAGTTTGATCAGATTACCAGGGGCTTCTGATTCCCTTGTGGCCTTATACCAGGAAGGAGTTTATTCAGTAACTGTTTAAAACTGGTTACATTTTGGTTAATGTGAATTGTGAAAAATTCATGATGACATGTTATATCATAAATGGAAAAGTTTCCATGTCGCGTTTTTCTTTCTTGGGAGATATTTACTTTGGTACATATATCTTGCCTCACGAGCATTGGTCTACCATTTTTGAGTTTTATCTGAATGTTTTTGCTTTCCTAAGTCAAAATGTCTGGATGTTTCTTGTGTTGTGCACTTAATAGTTTGAGTTATATATTGGATGCTTACAATTTGAGGTCATCTCACAATACTTTCAATTTGACTGCAGTTTACTCTGTCCTGGCTTTTGTTGTGAAGATCTTTTAATCTTATCTATGTGAATTATTGACAGGGAGAATGAGCAGCTTTCCAAATATGGTGACACTAAGACTGCTCGCAGCATAATGTTAATAGAGCTCAAAAAGCTAATTGAAGCAAATCCTCTTTTCCGTGAAAAGCTTGTTTTTCCTACTTTGAAGTCATCTAGATTGAGAACACTTATTAACCAAAGGTATAGTTCTCTGATTCAACATTCTTGCTGCTTTAGAATGTAATATATTGATATACCAATCAGTCTTTAATATATTTAATATAATGTATGGAGTTTTTGATTGTGCTGTTGACATTTTATTGATTGTCTCAAACCCTCTATCCTGACTGTGTCATTCATGCAGTTTGAATTGGCAGCACCAACTCTGTAAGAATCCTAGGCCAAATCCAGATATTAAGACTTTATTCAATGACCATACTTGCAGTCCCCCAAATGGGGCTCTTGCATCTACTCCTGTTAATCTTCCCACAGCTGCAGTTGCAAAGCCTGCTGTTTACACATCTCTTGGAGCACACGGGGTATAAATGTTTACCTTTTGATTATCATTTTCTGACCTTGTATGAGTATTAGATTAATTTTGTCCGACAGGGTTTATTAAAGTGTAACGTCTGTGTTTTATGTTGGCAGCCATTCCCACCTACTGCAGCTGCAGCCAATGCTAATGCCTTAGCCGGTTGGATGGTAAATGCCGCTGCATCTTCGTCTGTTCAAGCAGCTGTTGTTACAGCTTCTTCCTTGCCTGTCCCACCTAATCAAGGTAACGGTGCTTACCTTCAGTCACGATTTTGAAGAAGCTCAATTTTGAAGAGATGCTAGTATAACTGTAGAAGAATAGTTGTTTTCTTATCTTTATTTCTTAAAATATGAGTTATTTTCCTGCAATATGCTGATGTGTTCTGCAATTTTAAATAGTTTCAATTTTAAAGCGCCCAATGACTCCCCCGGCAACCCTTGGTATGCTTGACTATCAAAATGCTGATCACGAGCAACTTATGAAGCGTTTACGTCCTGCACAGTCAGTTGAAGAGGTAATTTTCTAATTATTGGATGCCTGGATGGAACTGTGATAAAATAAATTCATGTTTTTATCAAATGCTAGTTATTTTTGTATGTTAACAACTTATTTTTTATAAGAATAAGGCGTTTTCTTTCAGGTTACATATCCTACAGTTCGTCAACAGGCATCTTGGTCACTTGATGATTTGCCAAGAACTGTGGCTTTTACGCTGCATCAGGGATCTGGTGTAACAAGCATGGACTTTCATCCGTCACACCAAACATTACTTCTTGGTATTGCTTCTCTTCTTTTAGAATCTGAATCATTTCCTATTTACCATCATGGGTTGATGTTGTTACCCTATGATCTTAAATATGGTATGTCCCCTTACAGTGGGCTGCAATAGTGGCGAAATAACTCTCTGGGAAGCAGGAATAAGAGAAAAGTTATGTTCAAAGCCATTTAAGATTTGGGATATGCAAACTTGCACATTAACATTCCAGGTTTGTATCTTCTTTTCCGGAGTTTCATTAAGTGGTTTCCATGTGCTAGTTCTTCACCTTGCTTTTAGTTATTAACCACAATATCATGAAAACAGTTTACATGGTAAAAGTTGAAACACAAGTAGTTCATCGTCTGCTAGAATTAGTCGGTATATGCTTTATGCCTTGTGAAGTTATTACTGTTCCCTTACAAACTGAATTTCTGAATAGGCTTCTGCTGCCAAGGAGGTACCATTTTCTGTGAGCCGTGTTACTTGGAGTCCAGATGGGACTTTCTGTGGTATAATTTTGTGTATTATTCTCTTTGAGTTTGTTATGATTTTCATATGAAATCAAGTAATATATTTCATGTTTCAGGAGCTGCATTTTCCAAGCACTTAGTTCATTTGTATGCATATGCGGGGCCAAATGATCTACGCCATCATTTGGAGGTATGCAGTGATTTTGTACTTGTTAGTTTGATGGAAAGTTGAGAAAAGGGTCCTCATATTCAATTTTTTACGCAGATTGATGCTCACTCAGGAGGAGTCAATGACATTGCTTTTGCTCATCCAAATAAGCAACTCTGTGTAGTGACTTGTGGGGATGACAAGCTTATAAAGGTGAGTAGTTAAACTTCATTTTATTTTCTGAAATATAGTTTTACATTCTTGCAGCAGAACAACTAAGGGAGAGAGACTGTTGCAGGTGTGGGATATGACAGGAAGAAAGCTTTTCAACTTTGAGGGCCATGAATCGCCTGTTTATTCAATTTGTCCTCATCAGAAAGAAAACATTCAGGTACAGTTGCAAAGTGTGCATGGATGATGCTTATTTTGTGTAATATACATACCGAGATTTAGATTTAATTGTCATTCTTACAGCTTTTCCAATTTAGTATCCATAAAAACTTCTTGAGGGCTGATGCTCGCTGGAACTCTGTACTTTACCACACTTCTTTCCCCTAACTGTTCCAGAATAGTTGATCCTTGCAGCAGTCCCTGCTGCCTTGCTCCATTCTTAATAGAGAATCAGACTAAAAAAAGGTCTTGCTAATTGTTTTGAACCCTTCTTGCTAACAAGATCTTGCTGTGGAACAGCATAAATATGTTATGTAAAAGTTGTTTTTACTATAATCCTGAGTCACTGGATCAGACCATGACTCTCTGAATTGACCAATTCCTAATGAGATGATATTCTTTAATATAAAGTTATCAACTATTTCTGCTCTATGCTTGCAGTTTATTTTCTCAACTGCTGTTGATGGAAAAATCAAAGCTTGGCTTTATGATAACATGGGATCTAGAGTTGACTATGATGCTCCTGGGCTTTGGTGTACCACTATGCTATATAGTGCAGATGGAAGCAGGTAATATTTTATTACCTCTTGCTGCTCAGCTATGCTCTGTTAAGTTATGCTAGGAATGGGTTTATAGATGGCATTGTTTCCAGTAAGTGTTTAATTTAATGGGATCTTACTCCTTTTCAGGCTGTTCTCCTGTGGAAATAGCAAAGATGGGGACGCTCATCTGGTGGAATGGAACGAAAGTGAAGGGGCAATAAAAAGAACTTACACTGGGTTTAGAAAGAAGTGTACTGGTGTTCTGCAGTTTGATACTACACAAAATCATTTTCTTGCTGTAGGTGAAGATTACCAGATAAAGTTCTGGGACATGGATAACGTCAATGTACTTAAAACTATAGATTGCGATGGTGGTATACCGGTGAGTGTTTGTGTTATCATGTCACATGAGTGCTGTAATTGTGTCGATTGCGTTCACCTGTAAATGCATTATTATTTGATAAGCCCTCTTTTGAAATATTTTTTATTCATGTAGAGTCTTCCACGTTTGAGATTTAATAAGGAAGGCAATCTGCTTGCTGTTACTACTGCTGACAAGGGAATCAAGATACTAGCGAATGCTAATGGCATGAGATCCTTGAGAGCAGTTGAAGCCCCACCTTTTGAGGCATTAAGGTCTCCACTGGAAGCTGCAGCTATCAAGGTGTTTATCATCTAAATCCATATTTCTCCTGATCTTTAGCTCGCTGGCAGCATTGTGTGACATATTCTTCCATTGTACCGAGCAGGCTTCAGGATCTTCCGTTCCAAATGTCGCTCCGAAAGTGGAACGAAGCTCTCCTGTTAGGCCATCTCCCATCCTTGTATGTCATTGTTCAATTATTTCTAGCATAACTATATATTCAAGTGCATTTTCTTTCTTTTGATTAACCAAATATGTAATATTAATTCTTGTATTCATTAATGCGCATGGCTTGTGCTCCATGGTTAATATAACTTTTGGGTTTTTGTTTCAGAATGGCGTAGATTCCATGGCTAGAAGCATGGAAAAGCCTAGAGCTCTGGATGATGTTAATGATAAGACAAAGCCCTGGCAGTTAACTGAAATCATGGATCCTGCCCATTGCCGCATGGTCACCATGCCGGATAGCGCTGATGCTGCCAACAAGGTATCCTATTAGCCCATACTTCCTTGTTTTTTTCTTCCACCACATAAGGCATTAACTGTAACTTTTTTCTAGGTTGCTAGGCTCCTTTATACAAATTCTGGTGTTGGCATATTGGCCCTTGGATCAAATGGCACCCAAAAGCTTTGGAAGTGGGTTCGCAATGAGCAAAACCCGAGTGGAAAGGTAACAAAACTGAAGTTTGATTACCTTTGTTTCATTTTTGTCTACTTCATATTTATCCCTCTCGGGCTATTCATTGAATGATAGGTATCTGATTTTTTATAAAATTTTTGAAGGCCACTGCCAGTGTTGTTCCTCAACATTGGCAACCAAACAGTGGTCTTGTCATGACTAATGACATCTCAGGCGTTAACCTTGAGGAAGCCGTTCCATGCATTGCTCTCTCAAAGAACGACTCCTATGTAATGTCAGCTGCTGGTGGAAAAGTTTCATTGTTCAATATGATGACATTCAAAGTAAGTAATCAAATCATAAGGACCTGTTTACTGAGAGTAGGTCTCTAGTTTTGATAAACAATAAATATTCCTCAACAGGTAATGACAACATTTATGCCACCACCACCTGCTTCTACTTTCTTGGCATTCCACCCACAAGATAACAACATTATAGCAATTGGAATGGAGGACTCAACTATCCACATCTACAATGTGAGGGTTGATGAGGTAATTATTCGACCCTTTTCATTGAATTATTTGGGTCCACACTCCTGAGTTGCTACAATTAATTACGTTGACTGTAAATTTAACAGGTGAAATCAAAACTGAAAGGCCACCAGAAGCGCATTACTGGATTAGCTTTTTCTACCACCCTAAACATATTGGTGTCTTCTGGTGGCGATGCTCAAGTAAGCCACCTTTCTATTACTTTACAGTTCTTATATTTGTTCTGTTATTGCAATAGAGAAACAAAAGCATCTTTTGCTATATTTGTGGGGATTAAGTTTTGAGTTTCTTCCTTCCTTGATAAATGACTTATATTTTGCAGCTTTGCATATGGAGCATTGACACATGGGAGAAGAGAAAGACAGTTCCAATACAACTTCCAGCAGGTAAAGCACCCACTGGTGACACCCGAGTGCAGTTCCACTCGGACCAAGTTCGCTTGCTTGTAGCCCATGAAACTCAGTTGGCAATATATGATGCTTCCAAGATGGAACGTATACGACAGGTAAATACCATGTCAGCTCGTTTGTCTTTTCATCCACTTTTGATATGTATGTGATGGCTTCTTTCTATTGTAGTGGGTCCCACAAGATGCCCTCTCCGCTCCTATATCATGTGCATCATACTCATGTAACAGTCAGCTTGTTTTTGCTTCCTTTTTTGATGGGAATGTTGGAGTGTTTGACGCCGATACACTGAGATTAAGATGCCGGGTTGCTCCCACTGCATATTTGTCCCAGTCAGCAATAAATGGGTGAGATTACTGTTTATTCTTAATACCTTTATCCTCATCATTTTGTTTATATGTTTTCACACTGATGCACACTTTCTGAACTTTATCAAGTTTTCATCATATTTGGAGTTGGATTTCTTGGATTACATTTCATATGTTGCACCGAGCTCTCTTATTTCGCTCTGCTTTCCTGGAATCCCCGAGTGCTGATCATGTTTATTTTGATGTTCGCAGAAGCCAAGCTGTATCTCCGGTGGTGGTTGCAGCACATCCTCAGGAAGCAAACCAATTTGCCGTTGGATTGACAGATGGGTCTGTTAAAGTGATAGAACCGACAGAATCCGATGGCAAGTGGGGAGTGTCACCTCCTGCTGACAACGGACTACTAAACGGTAGGACCGGTTCATCGTCCACAGCTAACAACCATGCAGCCGAACAAGTCCAAAGATGATTTTTTCTTCTTTTTCGTTGCTTCTCTACATTCATCATGTGTATCTTAATAGTGTAGTTCGTAGGTATTCAGTCACCCTTGTAACTGTCATTAAGTCAAGAATTGAGACTGTTAGAGATAATCATATTGTGTGCAGTATCTGTGTAATCAGTATTATCAGATTAATTTATGTAATCAATTTCCATTGCATAAAATTTTCATGTTCTGCTGAAGATGAGATGGGTTAGTTTGTGAGGGCTTTTTGAGAATTTTGCATTATAGATTAGATGGTTTAATTAATCCAATTTTGGAGTGATAAAGAGCAATCATTCAATTAAGTGGAGTTTATGAATAAAATTAGAATATAGTAATTTATGATTATTCAGAATTACTCCTAGAATTTAATTAAACTTGTTAGGAGGTCCACATGGTACGAGTAGAGGTGAGAAAAAATACCGCACTTACCGTACCTAAAAAATACCGAAAAATACCAGTTTTTTGGTATACGGTATGATACCATACCGAAATCTTTCGGTACGATAACAGTATCAATTTTCCTATTCCGTGGTATACCGAATCTACGGTATATATACCAAATATTCGGTATATTGCGGTCCACGGTACCGAATCCTTGGTGCATACATCAAAATCGATATATGTTGAAATATTATATAAATGTTATATTATTTTTAATATATTTATATATAAAATAGAATTAAAAAATACCCAAAAATCCTACTTTTAAATATTTTATGTAGAAAATAGATTTTTTATATTATATAAATATTTTATTTTATTTATATATAAAATAGACATAAAAAGAAAAAAACATCCTAAGTACTTTAAAATATTTTATGTATAAAATAATATTTTTTTGCATAACAGTCCTACTGTATACCGAATCATACTTCGGTATACCGTAAAAGTGCGGTATACCGCAATAACGGTAAGGTAACAGTATCAAAAATTAACTATATACCGAAAATTCAGTATAGTATCGATATGATATTTTGTCATACCGTAGTTTTCGGTAAGGTATGCGGTATGTCGTTCTCGGTACGGTATACCGTATACCGTACCGATCCACCCCACCCCTAGATAGAGTTGCCGATAAAGTATTTCGAAATTAGGGTTCTACTTGAGAACAAGAATTGGCTTTGTATTTCATCAGAAATGCTACATCTGTACAAACTTTGACCATCGCGTCTTGTGATCAAGGGGCAAAAGCTCGTGCACGCTTTGATTTTTAGACATACTCCTTCTGTCCACTGCAACATGGGTTCTAGTTTTAGTTAACAATATGAGTTTTACAAGTATGTGAAAGAGAAAAAGTTGTGGTCCTTGGACATTCTAACGACGCCACATGAAGCCCTAGCCCGCCCGCCACAATTATATGTTCCATCTCCTGCCCGCGGCTCAACGTCCAAGCCTCGGATTATCAATTTATTATAGAAGAGTGATACGTGAATATCTCCAAGAATATCCCCAAATCTCTCTTAGTTAGTTTAGCATTGATTTAGCATTATCCTTTCATATCTTTTGCTTATTATAAATAGGGCTATTGTAATTCTCTTTAATCAGTCAATGAAGAAGAACATTATATTATTTTAGTTTATGCCTTTTACTTTCACGCAAATTACTTGCTTTCCATAGAAAATCCTAGTTTTGGAGCTGATCCCGGGGAAAGCCAGTGACGTCCACTTTTATTTTCTCGCCGTCGACCACCCGTCGACGTCGATATCTTGTTAAGGGAAATCATCCCTTAACAATTGTCACGGACCCGGTGCTGTCACCGACGGTGGAGTCGTCCTCCCTGGATCCGATTAGGGTCATGTTCGAGCACGTGATGGCGGGCATGGCGAGATTGGAGACACGCATGGACGAGTACTATCGCCGCCCGCCCTCGCGTCACACGCTTCGGCCGGAGCCGGAGCCGCCGCACAGTCGTGAGCCTCCTCGCTCGCTGGAGGCCCCCTTGCCGTTCACTCCACCGTTCTCAGCCGCATCCGTCGTCACACCGCCTCTGCCGGCGACCACGACATGTTCTGGGCGATTTGAGGGCTTTCGCCCAAACCCTAATTCTGCGTCGGGCTCGCTTCGGCCTGGTTTCTCGCAGCAGCAGTCCTCGTGGGACCTTCCACCCACGTCGCGAGGTCAGCACTCATAGTGGGATCTGCCAGCCGCGTCGCGTTTGCACCATGCGCCGCCACAGCCCAGGCCCGATCCGAAGCCGCCCTTTTCTGATTGGGCGAGGGAGAGACCAGAACCGCCGTATCAAGATTGGCAGTGGGGGAGAGTCGACGAGCGTTATCAGCGCTCGCTGTTGACAGCAGCCACAACAGTCGCGGACAATATGCCGCCGCAAGTGATCGTCAAGCCAAACGACGAGTCCCTGGAAGTGATCGTCAAGCCAAACGACGAGTCCCTGGAAGTGATCGTCAAAACGGACAATATGCCGCCGCAAGTGCTCGTCGGGGCATATGATGGGAAGTTTGGTGATCTTATTGTTCCAGAGCATCGGGAATTGGCAATACAAGATGATATAAAGACTTTTGTTGAGGAGAATGTTGTCTGCTATGAGGATTTCGCTGTCCTAATTACTAGCCTGTTTGATAGAAATATTGGAGCAACACAGATCAACTCCAAGAGTTCAAGATCATATATTATGTTCACAGGCGTAATTGAATCATGGTGCCGGTCAAGTTTGCAAAGTTCGATCCGTTATCAACAGCGACGGCTCAAGTTTGATCCAGGAGGGAGTATCTCGCTCGAGCTTCTGTTCGTGATGCTCGTCGTTGTGTCGTGGTTCCCACCTTGAGGACAAGGTGGATTTCAACCGTGGGGGAGTTGATACGTGAATATCTCCAAGAATATCCCCAAATCTCTCTTAGTTAGTTTAGCATTGATTTAGCATTATCCTTTCATATCTTTTGCTTATTATAAATAGAGCTATTGTAATTCTCTTTAATCAATCAATGAAGAAGAACATTATATTATTTTAGTTTATGCCTTTTACTTTCACGCAAATTACTTGCTTTCCATAGAAAATCCTAGTTTTGGAGCTGATCCCGGGGAAAGCCCGTGACGTCCACTTTTATTTTCTCGCCGTCGACCACCCGTCGACGTCGATATCTTGTTAAGGGAAATCATCCCTTAACAAAGAGAGTCGCGGATAGCTCTATAAATATGTATTTACGGCTCAAAGAACTGCAAATCTTTAGCAAAAATAATTGAGAGAAAACCGAGAGAGAAAGAGAGTAAAGAACTTGTTCCAAATTCCTACAATTCACGGTAATATTCCTTTCATCTTTCTTTTGATTTCCAATTCCTTGACAACCGAGAACTCATGGAATGTTATATGAAATTCATGGCAGAAACCGAGAGCTTCTAAGACTGCCCTAGTTCTCATCCAACAACCAAGTGAACAATAGGTAATCCATATCTCTCCGTTCATCACAAGTATTAATTATTTGTATGACTTTTATTTACTTTTAAATTGATTTTTAATATCTAAATCTGTCTCTTCTAACCAAGCTAATTCAATTGACACCATCCTAGTTCCTATCACGAGAAAACTATTCTAGTAAACATTGTTAGAAAAATTATTGTACTGTACATGAAGTAAACATACTATTTTGAAATAGCCAAAATTTGTATTGTTTTGATTTTTGTATAGTTATGTAACTTGAGACAGAAAATACTAAACAATATAATTGGATGTCCATGTTACTACGGAGATAAGAAAGTCGGCGTCGAGGGAGAGTGTTGGATATAATGCGCCACCGACTTTGCTAAACATTTCTAGATCAATCAAGATTAATAGAGAAACAATATCAAATCAATTAGCAAATATAGTTTGGCCGACATCAAATAGATGCTAATATATTATATTATTAGAATAGGCCAGAAGCATGTATCTTTTTTTTTTTTTGAGAAATGAGAAATATTTTATATATATTAAGATGTTTCTTTTAATACAATAGTCAAAATATTTTTTGGAATAAAATTTACACCCATAAAATTTGGACATCTAGATAACAAGTGAGCAACACGATTACAAGCTCTAGGGGTGAAATTAAAACACGATTACAAGCTCTAGGAATGAAATTAAATTCGATGACGTGAACTCTTCTCGCCTCTTTGATCACCTCACTATGTATCTAGAATTTTCTAGGTCGTTATTGTTGACCATTTACCAACTTAGATTAACTAGAAATAGGTACGAGAGAAAGAAGAGTGAAGTAAGTTTAGAAAACAAGAGTGAAGTAAGTTTAGAGAGCTAGAGTGTGATAGTTGCGTCCTCATCTAGCTAGAAGTGTGTCATCGGATGTCTTGTGTGTTAGCCATATCTCAACTTTAATGATTTCAATAATAAAATCTAATTCTAGATTTGAATTAATTCAACCATAATATTTATACTATAAAGTGGACGGAGATCACCAATCTCCATCCATGCTTTTCTTGTGTTGAAGAAGAAATCGAATCCAACTTTGATGATTATCCTCTCCTTGACCTCAAGCCTTCTATGATTCTTTTAATGGATAAAGAATCAAAATCTTATATATAATGTGTGTATATATATATATATGTGCATATATACCGTGACTTTTCTGAGTAATAATGTTTCTGAATAAAGTAATAAAACTACCGGAATTAATTGCATTTTTTAAAGTGAATAAAATAGAAACCTAGGTCAATGAATTCGAATGAATCATGTGTTGAATCATTTCAAAACCTACTGGAAGTAATTAAAAACATATTGTAGTTTCAAGGTATTACGTAGCCTATCTCATCAAAAAACTAGATCTAATGGCCCTAATTTGATCTCTAGTTCGGTCTTTAAAATTGGTCCGATATTGATCACAACTCTTACTCTTTATATATATATGATGATCAAATATATATCAATAATAAGGTAAGAAAGGAGGGTTATCAATACACCCGATTCTAATTCTTTAATCGAAACCGATCCATTACGGTGTCGTCTTTAATATTAGAATCTCTTTTAACTTTTAATATTATAAACTTGAACTTTAATTTTAAACCAATAGATACATATGTCACATAGGAATATAAATATTCTTACATTGTGAGGTGTGTCCTCTGGGAGTGAGTCATATACTCAAGTGTTAGTATGATTTTGTATTGGTGTTGTGTACACCATCCTATTGGGTATTATACAAGACATCTCTCTTATAAAATAATATTTTCAGATTATATGAATATTTCATTTTTTATTTTTCATTTTCTTGTGTTAAAAATTCTTGACTTTTTTACATGCTAATAAATATAATGAAAATTATAATATGTACTATATGCTAATAAAATATAAGTTCAGTCATAATTTTTATTTATGTGAATTTTTTCTTATTTATATAGATACTAAAACAATTACAAAAATCTTATCCATAATAATATGGTTTTTTTTCTTAGACATGAAAAGTAATGCAATATGATTACTTTTATATGTGTAATATTATTATCTTATGAGATTAATATGCATATATAAATTGTATTAGTATATTAACGTCAATTTATTATTCATATAATAAGTATAATTTCTATATTTAATTTATTACACTTTCCATAAAATGATTAAATGGATGTCTTCAAATTTAGATACAAGGTTGCCAAATTTATGTCCAAGTGATGTGGCACGTGAACCCTTTTTATTTCCAATTATCAAGAAGTTATTGGTGAGGCACACCAAATCATGTGAACCCTTTATGTCCAAGTGATGTGGCATGCCACCATGGTGTGGAAGGACTATGGAATTTTTACTCGCTGTAAAAGGGTTTTCATGTACCTATAAAAGTCATGTTGCATACTTTAAAGCATCCACAGTGGGACGGATGTCCCGCCGGACATCCCGATGGACTTCCCAAAAACACCTCCTGCCACGTCATAAGGACATCCCACTGCACAATGGCAGACATCCACAAGGACATCCCGACAGACATCCACAATAATAAAAATGCACAAATTCACCAAATTAAACAATTTACGGAATTAAATAATTTACGGAATTAAAATTTCGACACAAATACGGATGGAGAAAGTGCAATGATAATTTCATTAAATAAAAAATAAAAAGTACATTTTAACAAAAAAAGTATAAACAAATTACATTATAAATATCAACGACGACCCATCCGCGTCCATAGCTCTTCAATTATATCGTTCTGGAGTCAAATATGAGCTTGTCGTTGGCGCATGTCGGCAAATGCACAGACTCGATCGGCCTCTTCATGGGTATCCCCATACGTACATTGGCGGTGGCCACACCGTGGCTTGGACCGGCAACATCAACACCATCATTGGCCCAATCAGTCAGTGTTGGACCTTCATCTTCGACAATCATGTTGTGCATGATAAAACATGCGTACATGATATCAGAGATGTTGTCAATATACCACGGCCGTGATGGACCCTTCACTGCCGCTCATCGAGCCTGGAGCACACCAAATGCCCGTTCCACATCCTTGCGCGCTGCCTCCTGACGACTCGCAAAATAGATCTTCTTTTTGTCTGTTGCGCATCTGATCGTCTTCACAAAGACGGGCCACATAGAGTATATCTCATCCGCTAAATAATAGCTCATATTGTGCTGGTTGCCGTTGGCGACGAAACTGACGGCCAGACCAACGCCCATGCACTGGTCGTTGAAAAGGGGCGACGACTGGAGGACGTTGATGTCGTTGTTCGACCCGGCTACTCCAAAATACGCATGCCAAATCCACAACCGGTAGTCAGCTACCGCTTCAAGGATCATCGTGGGATTCTTGCCCTTGAAACCGGTAGTGAACACCCCTTTCAGGCGGCAGAGCAGTTCTTCCACTCCCAATGCATACAATCTATGCTGCCCAACATTCCCGGAAACCCGTGCTGACTCACCTGCATATCCATCAGAGTCTGGCAATCTTCGGGGGTAGGCTTTCGAAGATACCTATCCCCAAATATCTCCCTAACGCCCTCACAAAAATGCTTCAGATATTCGCGGGCAGTCATCTTGCCGATGTGGAGGTACTCATCGAACATGTCGGCCGCACCTCCGTATGCCAGCTGCCTGATTGCGGCAGTGCACTTCTGTATGGGCGTGTGATCGGGTTTAGCAACCGCATCATCCCTCATCCTGAAATACTCGTATCGACGCTCTAAAGCGCCCACAATACGCAGAAATAGCGGACGATGCATCCTAAAAAGTCGCCGGAACATGTTTTCCCCAAACCGCGGCTCCGGAGCGAAGTAGTCCTCATACAATCGACGGTGTGCAGCGATGTGGTCCCGGGGTACTATAGTTCGACGATGGATGGGTCGAGATACAGCCGGCTGCTGCTGCCGCAAGGCTGCTTGTATCGCGCGATTTATCTCCCTGGACGTAACGGCCCGTAACTCTTCTTTAATTCACCGGCGTACGTCATCAGCACCCTCACCACTACCGCCCGCACCACTACCACTACCACTAGCCATTTTGAATATATAAAAGAAACGTAGAGAGAGAAACTCGTTAAAACAAGTGGTGCGAATGAAATGAAGTTCAACGAGCCGTATATATATAGTTTTTTTAAATAAAAAATCGGGACGTCCGCCGGGACGTTCGTCGGGAACCCGCAATGGCGGACGTCACGATGGACGTCGTCGGAAAGCCGCAGATCTGCGGTGTCTGCAGCGGGCGTCCGCATCCGTCCCTCCCAAGCCTAATGGCGGACTTCCCGCGCGGATATCCGGCACGCCGGTCCGACGTCCGCCGGTGCGGATGCTCTTTTATATTAGCATATGGATGGTTTTTACTTTCCAGATGTAATAGGTTCGTTGAATGTCCATCGCTTTTTATTCGATAAACTCAAGCTATGACGGAAAGAAGACGAAGAGTGCACAAGGTTCGTTTACTCAATCAACAAAACAACGATGATTTATCATTTATGCATATGTCTAGTCTCGTTTTCCTTATTCTTTTTTTTTTATTATTGGATATATGTGAAATATTGTTGATTGTGCGTGAAGATTGAATTACCAAATTGCCGAATGATATTATGATATCTATAATTTTCCGATTGAACATCAAAGAAAGAAAAAAGCTACTTCGACTAGCATACTATCGACTTGTTGGCGACATCTCCATCACTCTGTAATATGTTGATCACCTTCGGTATACCACAATAACGGTATGTATCAAAAATTAATCATACCGAAATTTCGGTATACAACAAATTTCGGTATGGTATCGATAGGATATTTTTTTATACTGCAGTGCAGTTTTGGTTACGGTATGCGGTATGACATTCTCGTTACAGTATACCGTACCGACCCACCCCTAGGTACGAGCTTCAGCACATGAAGGCAACTATTCTAACTTTGCAATTACACAAATTTAAGAAGTTGGAAAACAGAACAATGAAAAATCCACAATTGTAATATGTTGTGCATTAGCATAAGAGTATAGATATACTCCATCATATTAACAGTGGTTACAAGAAAAGCTTAATTATGTGCAACAACAGTGGCGCAGCTAAATGTAGTATCCCTAAGCGAGTTTTACAAGATGAAAATGGTCAGTATAAATTGTTGATGTAAAAAGGAATAGAAAATTTCATCTTCTTCACTCCATCTAAACAACACTAAATTCATGTGTAGTGAAAACGAGAAGCTCCAAAAAACAGGCAGCAAGAATAAAGTTAGCTTCATTGCAGTGAATAGCTATAGCTCCCCTCATTTCCCACCGGCCGTCTTTCGCCTCACAAGTGTTGACGTTGGCCGTGCAGCTTTGTTCAACGGAGAATGGCCTCGGACCCTCCCACTTGACTGAGGAATCTGACACCTGCTCATGCAGCCATCAACAAGTTCAGTTGAAGCATTGCAACCAAATGTTATTTAATTGTGTGTTGTACTTGTACCTACCTGGTCTCTTGGGGCTTGACCGGCTTGGCGACGGGATGTTTGAGCTTCGATGCGACCATGGTGGATTTCTGAATGTAATTTTGGTCTAGACTGTGCCTTGTGTTTACTGGTGAGGCCAGAGACTGCCTTCTACTAGGACTTGAAACCGCTTCCTGAATCGTCGGCCATGCGTCTTGGCTGTCCAAACTGAACCTTCTTGAACAGAAGTTGCTCTGATCCTCTTTCTTCCAACATAAACTGGATGTAGGGCTGCCCGGGTTGTTGGCAGCTTCTTCCTTTCGTGCCAATACCGATGCTGATTTTGGGCTGCCCAGGTTGTTGGCAGCTTCTTTCTTTCGTGCCAATACTGATGCTAATGTAGGGCTGCCCGGGTTGTAGGCAGCTTCTTCCTTTCGTGCCAATACCGATGCTGATGTAGGGCTGCGCGGGTTGTTGGCAGCTTCTTCCTTTCGTGCCAATTTCGATGCTGATGTAGGGCTGCCCTGGTTGTTGGTAGCTTCTTCCTTTCGTGCCAATACCGATGCTGATGTAGCGCTGCGCAGGTTGTTGGCAGCTTCTTCCTTTCGTGCCAATTTCAATGCTGATGTAGGGCTGCCCGGGTTGTTGGCAGCTTCTTCCTTTCGTGTCAATTTCAATGCTGATGTAGGGCTGCCCGGGTTGTTGGCAGCTTCTTCCTTTATTGCCAATACCGATGCTGATGTAGGGCTGCGCGGGTTGTTGGCAGCTTCTTCCTTTCGTGCCAATTTCAATGCTGATGTAGGGCTGCGAGGGTTGTTGGCAGCTTCTTCCTTTCGTGTCAATTTCAATGCTGATGTAGGGCTGCCCGGGTTGTTGGCAGCTTCTTCCTTTCGTGCCAATACCGATGCTGATGTAGGGCTGCCCGGGTTGTTGGCAGCTTCTTCCTTTCGTGCCAATTCCGCTTTCAGCATCGCAATCTGCACCAGCATCACATTAGGAAATGCACAACAAAAACAACAAGAGACACGAAAAGAGCAGAAAACCTGTTCCTTGAGCTCCTTGACCTCAGGGGCGGAGGTGTCCTTGTTGGACTTAGCCGCACCAAGCTCCACAGTGGAGACACGCTCCGCGAATTTGAGAGTGCTGAGCGTCTCTCCTAGAGAGTCTGGCTCCGGGCTGATGTGGACGAACATGAGAGTCTTGGCCTGCCCTCCGAGTGAGTCCTGAAGCAGCTGTGTGAGCTTGCTGTTGCGGTAGGGAACATGAGCGTTCTTCTGAGCTAGAGCAGCGATCACATCTCCTAGAGCAGACAGAGATCGGTTGATGTGCTGAGCCTCCTTCAACCTCTCCCCAACCGCGTCTGTTTTGTCACATCTCTCACTCCCGGCCAGGTCCACCAGATGCATGCACCCCCGCAGAGTCGTGCCCGATGTCAAGTCCTTGCCTTCGACATGAACTGTCAGGCAACTGATATATACACCAACTCCACTTTTAGTTTTGGATTACCACAACACATCTCATCTATATCAGACCTATGTACCTGTGGGACCGACTGGACCGGTCGTTCATGGAGGTGGAGCCCACTGCGCGGTTCTTGTGGCCGAGGTTCATGAGGTCGATGACATCCGACGTGGAGGTCACATTCACTAGATTTGCATTCGGAACATTGATGCCATTGGAGGAGTTATTGCGGATCTCCAATCTCTTGTTGCCACCATCTGTCACAAGGAGATCTCGGACCTGCTCATTGTAGATTTCCATCATTTGGACGTAGATGTTGTAAACAATCATGTCTTTCCTCTCTTCAGAGATTTCAAATAAATCGCTCAATGCTCTGTAGTTTACGCCCAAGCTTTCCTTTGTCAGCTCCTTCGGCCCCGTCTGCAGATAAAAAAGTGTTTGAGAAATATAGCACGAAGGCGCGTTGATTAGCCCTGGCTCAAACACAAGTTCGATTCTCACCATTGTGTAGGTCTTTCCTGATCCAGTTTGGCCGTAAGCAAATATGCAGACATTGTATCCGTCAAGGACTGACCGGATCAGTGGCTGGGTATCTGCAAATACTTCCTCTGCAGAGATTGAAACACAAACTTATGCATCTTCAAAACTAAAATTGTAAGAAATTAATGCAGGAATATGTTACATACCTTGAGTTGAGTTTGTACCAAAGGCCTTGTTGAAAGTAAATGTTTTCTTCCCATTTCCATGCTTCGCACTTGATTGGATAGTGAGCGTGTTGTCAACTATCTCGTCTAATATGTTCAACCCATTGGCCTGCCCAGGTAGGAAAGGGCGCACACGGCAGTACACTCTGATGTTTCCTGTTACATTCAAGCACATATCATCAACATTCAACACACCTATATTCAATGTTGAAATGCAAATTCTTCACCTTTCAGGTCTTGCACTTGATTGTACAGCTTCCGGTTCTCTTCAAGAACCTTCTGGTATCCAGAAGCTTGGGTAGCTAGGCGCACGACTTGTTTACCTAACACCAAAAACCAAATTTTAAGTCGCTTAGAATCTGGTTTGTCTTAATCTTTGTTGTGTAATGAGACATCTCTGTCTGTACCTAGACTATCAACATCTTCTTGATACTTGAGCTGGAGCATGTGCATGCCTTGTTTTGTCGAGTAGAGGATCTTCCTTAGTTCCTACAAGGTGTTGAGATCGGTTCGTGTAAGCTGTTAATCCTCAGATGATGAACACTATTTTTTGACAGATGACCTACCTCCACAGTCCTGTGCTGGAGATCTTGATGGTTCAAGGAAAGAGTACCGGAAGCCTCGTTGCAGAAATTTTTTCCAGCTCCACCGTTTGGTTTTCTTATAGTTGACGTCGCCTTGAATCAAGAAACAGCACAGGTCATTGCAATGTAATGAAGATCTAACAAAACATCATTAGAATTGCTTGGCTTGAGGTGGATATATTAGGGCTAAGCCAAATGCTATCAGACCTCAATCTCCGTACTCATGCATGAGGTCGAGTCGCTCTCATCCTGTGAAGTTGCTCCGATCTGTCAAATGCCTCGTTTTAGTATATGCTATCATTAAGGTGTTATATGACGCACAACATTCTGTCAAATGCCTCATTATATGCTCAACATTAATGTAACCCCACCTCTGCGTACGCATCCTTCTTCTCCTTACCCGTTGGAACGACCTTATCTTGCAAACCCGTGCTAATCTATCATACCATAAATAAAACAAAAACTTCCTTCAAAAAAGGTATATTAAAAAATTGCTGTTTCAAGGAGTATTGTGACTAAACATGCAGTTATTCCAAACTCAGCAAACATTACGCTTACTAATATAGTTTGCTTTTCCAGCCTGCGCTCAAACTCTTCCTTAACTTCACTTATAATATTCTCCAAAATCTGTTCATCGCCACGAAACAAGACACAAGAAGAGAATCAGCAAACTGCAAAAGGGCAGAGGTAGAATATGATATCACATTGTTACTCACAATAGGGATTTCTTCTGCACTCTTATCAGCAAGAAGCTCGCGCACGAGCCTTTGAAATGAAGAAGACGTGCCCTGCAATTTGGGGCGTCACAAATCTGATGTTATAGAAAATAATCTAACAAAAAAAAGTTCATGGTAGTACATGGTCAAAAAACAAACCATTTCACTAAGATCAGCGGATGAAATGTCATCAGTGATGCAAGGCATCGGGTTTCCACTGAACTTCCAGACACCATTGGCACCGGCCTGCTTCCACTCATGGTATGACTTGAGAGCAACGATGCAGTTCACAATCCGGGATGAGTCCCCTCCCTAACAATCCAACACTAGTCGTTACGATCTTTTATCATATGGAGTATTCAATTATATTTATAAGTTAAGGTTTTGATGGAATTTACATACATGTTCCAAATCAGAGACTTCGAAAGTGGGAATCCCCATATCCTGTATGGCGGCGAGGAAGTTCCTCACATTCTCGAAGTATTGGAATGTGGTGAGGGAAGCACCATCAGGAATTATGACAGTATCAACAGGTGCTTCAACTACCTACCAACATCAAAATATAGTGATTAAATAGAGAAACAAAAAAACATGATGAAATAGTAGTAAAAGAGAAACAAGGCATACTTTTGGGACAGAAGCAGGCTGGATCTTGTTAAGAAGAGTGCAAAGAATAATGCCACTTCTCAATCCAATTCTAAAGTCCTCTACAGAGGGCTCTGCAGGCAAATCTTTTCCCAAAACCACCCCTACCATCTTCCTCACCCATTCCGCCGCCTCGTATCTTCTCAATGCTGCATTTACATTAACATCCAATATGTATATGTTCAACAAAATGCATCTGCAGATGGCCTAGGCTAGCGTTTGAAGGATTGTTTTTAAAAAATATGCATTTGATCATATCACAAGATCAATCTCTTTTGTCAATGAATAATGAAGAAAAGCTATGCAAGATTGAGATGGAGAAATGAGGAGTTGTTGTTAAGAAAGATGATGGATCATACAAGCTTCTTCAGCTTTGCTAGAGGCGAGATTATCGGTGTTGGCAAGTCTCTTGCCGTGCTGCTGGAGCACATCTTCCACCATTGACGCCACATTGAATTGCAGCACCTCTTCCGCCATTTTCTGAAACAACAAGAAAAAACTGATTTAGAAATTTGAGGAATCATGTTTTGTTTTTTGTGTGTGTTTTTTTCGTGTGCATGAAATAAATGTGTATATAAATTATATATACCGTTGTGGATGAGATTTAAGCGTACCTTACTTAATCTCAATCTGAATATGAAAAAGTGTGCTGCCTAATGTGACATAGGTCTCAGGCTATCAATGGTGAGAGAGATATTGTCTTTTGTGTGTATCTCTCTCTTTCTTTCTCGTGAAAGAAGAAGAAAGGGAGAGAAAGAGAAGGAGGCTGAGCTATATATAGGAACAAATGTAAAGGAAAAGAAGAAGTTGTGAAAAGAGAGAAATTGAAAATAAAGACGGTGATTGCCGAATGTTTGTGGTCGTCCATGGATTCTTCTTCGTCTCCTCTCCTTTTCTGATTCAGTTATTACACGTCGCTCTTTCCAAGCCGAAAACCTCGCCTCCCTCAGCTTATTTTTTATATTACGATTATTACTTTTTATTATCATTATTCTTATAATATTTGTAGTCACCAAGTAATTAAGAAATAATAATTTGTATTTCTTATCACAACCAAAAGTGCCCTAGTGTTTCACAATCTTTTATAAATAGAATTCTCATCTTTTTAATTTTTTCTATGAGACAATCTACTTATCGTTAGTCGTGGATTCTTAGACCATTATATTGGAATAGTAGTGTCAAAAATATTAGACCACTGTATGATGTAAGATGGTCCGACACTTCATAAGAAAGAATTAAATATGGTATGAGATAAAATTAAAATATAGTAGTATGGAATAAGCAAAAATAAACTTCATCTAAGATTAACTAAAAATGTGTTGCGACTTCCTTGGATCAGCTGGATGCAGAGTTCCAGAAGAAGATCAAATCTTGCACTGGTTTGGGAACAGAGTATGATAGGGATGTCGAGGGAGTCCTAGCTCCAACGGCACCGACGGGACAGGTAGATGAGCTGCCTGAGGGAGAAGCTTCGAAGACTGTGGAGAAGGGAGGAAGAGCGAAGGAACGAGGACGCAAGAAGATGTGCGATGTGGGCCCGAGGAAGGAGAGACCGAAGAGGAACGTTTCACAACCCGCCAAATACCGCGACTTCACTAGACACTAGTAACAGACTTTTTCCTTATTTTGATTTGTTGCCTTATGCTTTATTTTTGGTAGAACTTTATTATTCTTTCCTTTCGGGTTTTCTTCTTGATTCTTTCCCGAATTGTAAGAGTCGAATCAAGCAGGGTCCGGATTCTATATAAAGAATCCATTAGAGAGTCAAAAAAATCATTCAAGAATAAAGAAATAAAGTATTTTTTCTTGAAACTCAAGAAACCCATAGTTGGAGCAACCAGGGCTTCGTTATTCTTCTTTACACAAATTGTGAGATACTTTCTTGATAAGCGTTAAAGCCTATCAATTGGTGCTTTACATTGCCTACTCTTCTCCCGGTGCTATGATGGATACTAGTTCGCCGCACACCGATAACCTTCCACCGTCGGCTCTCTCCGCAGAAGAATTACAGCACCTTGTTCTGGGCCATGATGCAAAGCTGAAATCACATCAATTTGCACTTGAATCCTTTATGCGCAGACAGGATGCGACAACGAAGGACATCAAGGATAGCCTTGCTTTGCTTCTTGCGGCAAGCCGCAACCGCGGGAAAGAACCGCCTGACCCCACCCCTCTCTCGCCTACAGGTCGTGGCTGGAAACTTCCGACTTCTCACGTGTTACCACCGCAGGGCATCGTGCCGGATCCACTACCGCGGGTTCGTCTGGAACCGCCCAGATTCAACGGGGAGCATGCTGTGGACTGGAGTCGGAATATCCAGAAATATTACAATCATCACTACACGCCGCTCGTGGACTGCCTCCACCTCACGTCATATCTTTTTGATCATCCGACATCTAAGTGGCTTACTTATTGGGAGGAAAATTGCAAGAATAAGACGTGGGACGACTTCCTGTTGGCAGTCAAATACCGCTTTGATCCGGACCTTTACGTCGACTATGTGGGCAAACTAGCCACGCTCCGCCAGACGTCGACCATCGAGGCGTACCAGACCGAATTTGAGGAAATTACGCAGAACGCACCGCAACTCGGGGATGACACGCTGATGTCATTATTCATAGCTGGTTTACAGGATTCCTTCAAGCATGAGTTGCTGACAAAACGTCCAGTGTCGCTCAACGAGGCATTCGCCTTAGCACAACAACTAGCCGCCAACCACAAGCTCTCAGCGCCGCCAACTGTGCAACACAAACCACAGTGGGGAGACGGTGATTCTCGCCAACGGCAACCACCGACCCTAACAACGGCACCACCTCCTCGACCAGCGCAGATGCCTCAAGGCCGATCAACGGGAACACAGCCGGATCAACCGCGTCGGAACGGCATACCAGTCAGGCGGATTTCAGCCGCAGATCGTCGGGAACGGACCAGGCAAGGCCTTTGTTGGTATTGCCCCGAGAAATACACCCGAGATCATATGTGCAGTGAGGTGTTCTACGCCTTAATGGGCAGGGACGACGAGGACGATCAGCCGGAGGACGAGCCCGCCCTCCTTCACGATGCTGACGAACGTTTGGACGACGATGGAGAGAATATGGTAATCACGGGGGACGTCTCCAGTATCCATGTTATCAGCCCTAAGATCAAACCGCGTTCGATCCGTCTGCAAGGGAAGATTAATGATGCCTCGATTTCAGTCCTGATTGACGGCGGAAGCACGCACAACTTTATTCAACCATCCGTCGCAGAAAAGCTAAGTCTTTGTGTCCACCCCATCAGTCCGTTTCGAGTTTTTGTGGGTAACGGAGAGTCGTTGCGTTGCTCTCACGCGTGCCTTCGTACGCCTATTACTATGCAGGGCTACTCGTTCGAAATAGACCTCTTCATATTACAGGTTAATGGCCCTGATGTGATTTTGGGGGTGCAATGGTTACAGGAACTCGGCGATGTCACTAAGAACTACCGGAATCTCACCATGAAGTTTGGTTTGGGTGATCACGACATTTTCCTCCAAGGCGAGGGAGCGACTTCGCAACAGATTTCATATAATAACCTGTTTTCGCTCATTGGTCAGGAGCCGGAATGTGAGTTATTTGAGATGGTGTCAGTCCCTCCGGATTCTGAGCCACCATCGACAGTGGATACAACCCTGCCCCTTGACGCCACGTTGGCTGCAGTCATAGATAAATTCAAGATGATTTTCTCTGTTCCGACAGAGTTACCACCACCTCGTGGTTGGGATCATCACATTCACCTGGCACCCGACTCTACACCGATCAACGTCCGTCCCTACCGCTATCCATACTTTCAGAAGACAGAGATTGAGTGCCAAGTGCGGGAGATGCTATCGCAAGGTCTGATTCAGCATAGACTAGTCCATTCTCATCCCCGGTACTACTGGTGCGTAAAAAAGACAGTTCCTTTTGTTTTTGCGTGGATTATAGGACGCGCTCAATGCAGCCACAACTCCGAACCATTTTCCTATACCAACGGAAGATGAGCTATTCGATGAATTGTGCAAAGCACATGTGTTTTCCAAGTTGGACCTTCGCTCCGGCTATCATCAGATTCGCATGCACACTGCGGATGTCCACAAGACGGCTTTTCGTACACACGAGGGACACTTTGAATTTTTGGTGATGCCTTTCGGACTGACCAATGCCCCATCTATGTTCCAAGCGGCAATGAAATCCATCTTTCAGCCATATCTGCGTCGGTTTGTGATAGTATTCTTTGATGATATCTTAGTCTACAGTAGATCGCTCTTGGAGCATGCCGAGCATCTAGCACAGGTGTTGCAAATTCTATCGGCTAATTGTTTCTACGTGAAGCTTTCGAAGTGTGCCTTTGGTGTGGATACGATTGATTACTTGGGTCACATTATTTCAGCAGGAGAACTTCGGGCCGACCTGACAAAGATTAGTGCCATGACTGCGTGGCCAACCCTACAACGGTGAAACAATTGAGAAGATTTTTAGGACTAACCTGTCAGGGTTAGTATACTAAAAGGCATGTTTCGAGCAACTTCGCATGAATAGAATCTTGCTTGTGTACGGAAAAACTCTACAATCCACTTTTGACCCGATTCAGTATCATTCGAGCAGTTTGCACTAATAGAATCAATATATTATTACATTGTGTTTGCTTGTGCGTTTATAAGATGTTTTATAAACATTTATATGCATAAGAAGTAAACAAAGCCTAAGTCTTTTGCTTAGTAGACTGGTTGTGAGCGTCGTCCACTTTAAGGTAACTACAGTAGGTTCTATGCAATGCTTTGCAAAAGAAAAAGAAGAATTTCACAACCTAGATAGGTTTTGGCTACCTATCGTGAAAGGTTGCAATGTCAGTCCGATTATTTCTAAGCCTTATTGAAATAAGATGACGTTGGTGTGGTATAACACTGAATGGATCTAACAGCAAGAAGAGTCTTTATGCTATCTACTGAAAGACGAGGTCTTGATAAATATCTATTTCTTAATCAATGTACGTTAGCATTGAGCATACGGTATTGAGTATCTACTACTTTGACTTACCAAAGGTGCGGGTTTTTTGTCACCCAACGATCCAGGTATATTGGGTAGTGGTGATCATTATCTAGCGGTGCTAGGATTGCTATTATATTGAATCGTGCACGAGGTGAGTCTCGTTTGATAATGTCCTCAAGAGTAGCTTGAACAAGGTTTTATTATTCGGAAACTGGCCAGTTGGAGTTTTATTACTCTATGAATAATAAATAAGTGTTTCTTGCTAAGTCTACTCTTGGAATTAATAAGATGTTAATTAATTAAGTCCATAGCAGACTTTAATTAATTAATGGGCATTTATATCTTAAGCGCGGGAAATAAATAATAAACAAAATGGAAACCCGAATTACTTGTAATTTCGGATTTGGATGGAGAGTTCAATATTACGTCTGTAGTGGATGCTCGTAATATTCCAATATAAGCTTGTATTAAATTGTGGGTTCAATTTAATTAGTAAAAAGCTAATTGGGGGAGCTCATATCCAAAACCTTCCATATATCCCTGACTGGGCCCAATATGAACTTAATATAAATAGGAGAATAAAAGAGACAGAAAATACGCAATATAAATAGGAGAATAAAAGAGACAGAAAATACACAATTAATGGACATGAAAATTTCGCCCATTCCATAATAATGAAAGGGACGATTTTTTCAAAGTGAATTCTCCTCCGCGAGATATTCAGCTCCTCCTCCGTGAGAAAGTTATGTCTTCTTTATTCGAGTCCTAGTGTTTCGATAAGATCAGCCCACCCTGATGTCAGAATACAGTTCGGGACACCAGTCAGAAGATCCGTGGTCTAGTATTGAAGATCATCGTGGAGAAGGCGCAAGCAATCGACGATTCTTTGGAGAATCAAATCGGCAAATTGGCTAACTCCGTAGCAAGCATGTTTTAGGGATTATTTGTGCTAAAGCATGTTTGAAATTCAAGTTATGAGCATGATACATGTGATAATTACGCGAATAGATTTTGTCTGAATAATATGCTAAATAGATCCGTATTATGTGATCCGTTAGAACGCACGCTTCCGCTACGAATCCCTTCAATTGGTATCAGAGCCAGTCTTTGGCTCTGATTATTTGGATTTAAATTTCGCGAAATTCATGTATGCATGTATTATTTGATTGCGAAGCATGTTCTTGGTGTTTTTGTTTAATTTATTATGCATGATGAACTCAAGAACTATCGAATGAAAGAACTTGAATTACTCGATCGTACGAGACGTGCGATCCGTCGGCGCTCGCGCCGAGACGGATCGCACCACGCGCAATCGAGGTAGGGATGTCGAGACAGTAGGAGCGAGGGAGCTACGATCATGGGGCAACGCGCAGATGAGCGAGGGCTAGTGCGCGCCGCCGGCCGAGACCGCACGCCCTAGAAGAATCCACGTCGAGATCGACATGAGCGGAGACACGGTGCGGCGGTTCGATCGAGAACCGCCGAGACTCCACGAGTCTCCAGGCTGAACCCTAGGCGGAAGGTCCAGCGCCACCCACGAGATGTCTGGCCGAGAGTGTCGTGCATGTGTGCGTGCCGCTGGCTCGGGCGGTGGGCGCCGCTAGAGCGGGCAAGGCCGAGACAGGCGACGAGCGGCAGGCAGCGTGCTGGCCGAGAGGGGTCTCGCAACCGCGCGTGCCCCTGGCCGAGAGCAACAGCGCCACTCGACGTCCTGTAGGCCGAGAACCCGCGCCACCCGACGAGCCGCGACGCACCGAGACAGAGTCAGCGGCTGGACGAGAAAGGTGACGCTTGTGCGTGTTGTGCTGGCCGAGAGCTGCCGAGTCCTCGTCGAGCCGGTGTGCGAGGGATGGCAGAGAGCTGGCGCGCGTCACGCTCGCTGCTGGCCGAGACGTCGTGCACGTCGGATTCCAATCACGAACTTGTCGGATTTTCGTCGTTCATCGTTCGTGCGATGAGATAACGATGAAATATTATTTTAATGATAATTTAATTATTTTATTAAAAGATATTATTAAAATAATATTATTTAATGAAAATAAAATCTTTTGGGAAGATTTCCCTAGATTCTTGGATTTTATTTTGGAAAGTATTCAAGATGAATTTGGAAATAAGATTTGAATATATCTTTTATGGATTTTATATATTATGAGATTTGATTATGAATCAAATCTTGGATTGATTAGATTCTTTCATTATTTAATGGATTTATTTGGATTTTATTCATAGATGAATCCTAGTTATATTTGAAAAATAATAATCTAATTTTTATCTATATCTTATGGATTTATATGGATTTAGATAATGATAATATTATTTTATTCTTATCCTATGAATTTATATAAATTTATTTATTGATAAATTCTATATGGATTTGGATAGTGATCATATAATATTTTATTCTTATCTTATAGATTTATATGGATTTGTTCCTAGATAAATATTAGATAGATTTGAATAATTATAATATAATATTATCTAATTCTATGAATTTATATGAATTTACTCCAAGAATAAATCCTAGATGGATTAGGATTAATATTAATATTAATTTATTTTATCCTATGGATTTGAATAGATTAATTCTATTAAGACGAATCTTAGATGGATTAAAATAAGCATTAATCCGAGTTATCCTTATCTTTTGGATTTATATCCTAGGTAGATTAGGATAAAGATGATATATAAGAAAATCCTTATTTAATTGGATTTAGATAAACTTATTTATCTAAGAAATCCTAAGTAATGTTTGATATATTCTAGATGTCTATTCTAAATAGAATTAAGATTTGTATAAATCTTGGTTGGTTATATTTTATTTATCGTATGGATTATGATGGAATCGTTTCTATCTAGTAATATCCTAGAACGATTTAAATAATGATAATCCTAGATCAACGTTATCTTGAATTGAAGGATTTGATTTTATCGAAATAAAATCTAGATTAATCATAAATGGATTTAGATAGTTAACACTATCTTTATAAATCCTGAATGATTAAGGATAATAATTATCCAAGATAAAACATAATTATTTAATTGATTCTCCCTTGACTAGATTAAATAATTATCATTAATTATCCAGTGTGTTTAAATGTCATGCATTAAATGAATTTATCTGTTTATTTGGTGTTTATCTTTGTAAGTAGATTATCTGCTTTATCTGCTTATGTGATAATTATGCAAAACCATATAAAATATCTAAGCGATAATTACAACAAGTGCGTTGTATATGGTCACCATCAATTGGTCTGCAATTAATGAAGCTTTTTCTAATATTATCGCCACCTGCTCTGTGGGGACAATAATCCTAAGAAATAGCGAGTTCATAAGGGCGGATTTCTCGAAAATAAATAGTATGAACTAGAATGTGGTTTCCAATATTATTGTCACTTGCTCTGTGGGGACAATAATCCTAAGAAACTACGAGATTTAGAAGTTCACACAGAATTTATGAGATAGCTTGATCTTGTTAGCAGCACATGAACATTGTTATGTGAGTGTGTTGTAGAAATGAGACTCTGTAATGCTAAATTCGGTGGTCTTGCTTAGGCAACATTAGGCGGCCATGCCACTCTGTGGTCTCTGGACTATTCGTCGGTGTTGTGACCAGTAAAATTGTAAGATTTTAATGCGTATTGACTTCCTCTGGAGGGTACAAAATTTTAATTTTACAGTTGCAAGATACATAATTGTTTTGTGGTTATTTGCGATTATGTATTGAGCATAAGTATGTGATAATAAGTTTATATGCCAAATCTTCATTATGTCGTTCAAATTTTGTCTGCGATCCTTAAAGAAATGAACTCGAATGCCAAAATTATGTGGACTGGAAATGAAAATGGATAAGATTCTCATCGCTAAAACTTGGAGTTTATACTCAATGATTCATGTCCTTCATTTCCTCGACATAATTCCACGAAGATTGTTCGAGAATGCTTTTTGCATGTACTTGACAAGTTCTTTAAGGAATAAGGTCAAGCTATTTTCTTCTAAGTAGCACGACAAGTCTTGGTTAGTGACGATGAAAGATGGATATCAATAGAATCTGTCAAGATGATTCGATTGGAATATCCTAAAGGGACAGAATATTTCGAGGAATCTTTTGATCACTCAAATAGTTTCTGATTCAAGTCATCGCCTGGAGTAATAAGAAATGACTAAAAGAAGGTTTAACCGAAAAATAGAAAACCTTCAGAATATTAGTCGTTATATTAGTGTTAGAGGAAAGTAACATGACATAATTCGTATAGGCTACATTTTTCCTAAGTCCTGGTTCATTTGAACAAAAGACTAGATATGGAAATGAGAAAGTCTGAATTGTCATCAAAATTTGTTTAAAGCGAGTGAAGATGCTTTGTAAGTTGGATTGACCTCTTTTAAAGAAGGACAATGGCTTACGTGACAATGCAACTTCTAAATAAGAGATCTTGATCCAGTTAGGTTTTTGTTACAGTGAGAGCTGTTAATGCTCAATTATTGTTTTATGGTTGATGTTTAAGGCATCATAGTATTGAAACAATATAGATGCAACAAGAATGAGTATTAAACAACACATCAACTTCTTAAACATGAATGATAAAGTATTTATGGCTCTTAGTCTTAAGGCCAAAGAAAATACTTAGTTATTGTTCAAACAGATCTAGACTATCAAGATTTTAACAATTTGTTAAATAGCTTGAATGTCGAGAATGTCTATTCGATGCACTATGAGTTAGAATCATTTGATTCAGAATACTTATAGAAGTGCAACGTAGAAAGACTAGCAAGTCTCAATGGCTTACACCAATAAGGAGACGAGCAAAGCGTTATGATCAGTAGTGGAAGTCTAATCTCCATTAACGAATCCAAGCATTCTTTCAAAGAATGGGATAGTTATGTAAGAAGGAATCGAAGTCTTTCTAAGACAAGTTTGATCAAGTGATGAGTTGTACTCATGAAAATCTTATCATTGATGTGATAAGCGTTAGATGTAACGAGATACACCTTAAAGAAACTACCATCATCAGTACCTTCTACAAAACACGAGTTGTGGACTAGAGCGACTATAGTCTAGCACATCTCAAGGTGTAATGTTGTTCCAATGCATGTTGGAAAGGTATCCAAGTAATTGGAGTTGAGTACTGAGGTATGTTTTAAGGTTGTCCCAAATGATGTAACATTATAAGTTCTGTAATCTTCAAAGATATAATTCTTGTATGAAGATCAAGAAAGGAACTAAAAGCCTAACAGCGTGATAACTCTCAGGATAAAGAGAGATATCGAATTTTCCACGTTACCAAGGACTAATACCATTAGAAGCTTATGCACGAATAAAATCAACTTCAACACCTAAGATTGTTAGAACTATGTCATAGTGGGAGCGTTCCTAGGAACATAACAAGTTCATGGGTCTAACAGTGTCGCAAGACTCAGTCTTAGATTAACTTGAACATAATCCCTTTAACTACAATGTAGAATTGGTTCATTTGGATATTCATCTTTGAAAAGGTGATAGATTCCAAACTATAATCTTAGATAGACAACATGTTTTACAAGACTTGCAATACTACCTACAGGTTGTGTCAGTCAGTGGGAGCTAGTACATTTGCAAGTGTAAACGTGGATCTCAAATGGCTAGACAATGACAATGGGCTATGCCCAAAGAGAATTATCATCTTCTTGTTGTTTTTGTGCCAAGATTTGTTCGATCCTACTGTCTATCGGAACTTACATAAATTAGAATGTATGTATGATGATTGTCAAGACAGCTTTCTATTAATAGAAGTCTTGGGGAAATTATCTACATGTGACATCCTAATGGGTATGTAATAAATGGCAAGAAACACATGATTGGAAGCTTATGAAGACCTTTGTGGTCTTAGGCAAGCATCTAAATCAGAGATAAGTGTTTTGCTGAGATTGTCAAATGTTTCGAATTTGACATGTGCCCTAAGTGTGTTTGTAAGCACAAGGAAGTTGAAAGTGTATTAAATATGGTATTATTGGTACTCTACAATGATGAAATCTATAAAAGTTGCAAACAACTAAGATTGGCATCTAGCTAGGAAACTGGTTGTCTACCCAGTTTAAGATAAAGGATTTAAGAGAAACTAATTACATTCTAAGCATCTAAGTCTTTAAGATTGCTAGAAAGAATGTTGAGATTCTCTTAAGAATCCTATATCTATACATTGCTAGGAACATTTTAGCATTGGAAATTTCATGCAAAGGTTTTTACCTTTCAAGATGGAATTGCCCTGTCTCTAGTCAAGTGTCATTTGACACTTAGTGAGAACAAGAAGAATGAGACTAGTTCTGCAGATAGATGTCTCATGTATGCTATGATATGTACTAAGTTTGATATTAGTTGTGCTTTTGCATAGCAAGCATATATCATTTTAACCATGGCAAAGGACTTTGATTGAGGTAATGGATATACCATAGTACTTGAGAAAGACTAATCGCTATATTCTAGTTTACTAGTCATTCATGTAATGTCCTTGGGGTTACACTGACTAAGTCTCATGACTAATCAGTGATCGAGTAAGTCATCCTCATTATGTGTGTTTACATTAGGAGTATACTCCTAGAAGCTTTGATCGTAAGTTTGAGTATGCCGATGAGCATTTTTACTCTAGCAAAGGCTAACTCAAGGGAACACAAGATCATAAGCTAAGCAATCACATAGAGAGATGAAATTAATTAAAGATCAAGTACGCAACAAAGACATAGTGGTGGAAAAGATATTATCAGAGAACAACCAAGCAGATTTTTCACATAAATTGCCTTTGTGGCAACATGTTTCAAACATGATGTGAAATGAATGGTAGTACGATATATCTAGCTCCGAGACCTGCTTTGTGTATAAGTGGGAGAGTTTTTGGTAGTGGGTATACTCGAAAGCATGTTTTGAGTATAAGTGGGAGATTGTTAGGGTTAGTATACTAAAAGGCATGTTTCGAGCAACTTCGCACGAATAGAATCTTGCTTGTGTACGGAAAAACTCTACAATCCACTTTTGACCCGATTCAGTATCATTCGAGCAGTTTGCACGAATAGAATCAATATATTATTACATTGTGATTACTTGTGCGTTTATAAGATGTTTTATAAACATTTAAATGCATAAGAAGTAAACAAAGCCTAAGTCTTTTGCTTAGTAGACTGGTTGTGAGCGTCGTCCACTTTAAGGTAACTACAGTCGGTTCTATGCAATGCTTTGCAAAAGAAAAAGAAGAATTTCACAACCTAGATAGGCTTTGGCTACCTATCGTGAAAGGTTGCAATGTCAGTCCGATTATTTCTAAGCCTTATTGAAATAAGATGACATTGGTTTGGTATAGCACTGAATGGATCTAACAGCAAGACGAGTCTTTATGCTATCTACTGAAAGACGAGGTCTTGATAAATATATATTTCTTAATCAATGTACGTTGGCATTGAGCATACGGTATTGAGTATCTACTACTTTGACTTACCAAAGGTGCGGGTTTTTCATCACCCAACGATCCAGGTATATTGGGTAGTGGTGATCATTATCTAGCGGTGCTAGGATTGCTATTATATTGAATCGTGCACGAGGTGAGTCTCGTTTGATAATGTCCTCAAGAGGAGCTTGAACAAGGTTTTATTATTCGGAAACTGGCCAGTTGGAGTTTTATTACTCTATGAATAATAAATAAGTGTTTCTTGCTAAGTCTACTCTTGGAATTAATAAGATGTTAATTAATTAAGTCCATAGCAGACTTTAATTAATTAATGGGCATTTATATCTTAAGCGCGAGAAATAAATAATAAATAAAATGGAAACCCGAATTACTTGTAATTTCGGATTTGGATGGAGAGTTCAATATTACGTTTGTAGTGGATGCTCGTAATATTCCAATATAAGCTTGTATTAAATTATAGGTTCAATTTAATTAGTAAAAAGCTAATTGGGGGAGCTCATATCCAAAATCTTCCATAGATCCCTGACTGGGCCCAATATGAACTTAATATAAATAGGAGAATAAAAGAGACAGAAAATACACAATTAATGGACATGAAAATTTCGTCCATTCCATAATAATGAAAAGGACGATTTTTTCAAAGTGAATTCTCCTCCGTGAGATATTCAGCTCCTCCTCCGTGAGAAAGTTCTGTCTTCTTTATTCGAGTCCTAGTGTTTCGATAAGATCAGCCCACCCTGATGTCGGAATACAGTTCGGGACGCCAGTCAGAAGATCCGTGGTCTAGTATTGAAGATCATCGTGGAGAAGGTGCAAGCAATCGACGATTCTTTGGAGAATCAAATCGGTAAATTGGCTAACTCCGTAGCAAGCATGTTTTAGGGATTATTTGTACTAAAGCATGTTTGAAATTCAAGTTATGAGCATGATACATGTGATAATTACGCGAATAGATTTTGTCTGAATAATCTGCTAAATAGATCCGTATTATGTGATCCGTTAGAACGCACGCTTCCGCTACGAACCCCTTCATAACCGGCTATTATAGGCGTTTTGTACACCATTACTCGATTATTGCCTCCCCCCTCACTGATTTGCTTAAAAAAGATGCATTTTCGTGGTCCACGGAGGCGGACGATAGCTTCACAGCTTTGAAAGCCGCAATGGTGGCTGCTCCGGTTCTTTACTTACCCGACTTCGACATCCCTTTTGTAATTGAGACGGACGCCTCAGAGTTTGGGATTGGAGCAGTTCTTCTTCAGAACGGTCACCCTCTCGCCTATTTCAGCAAGAAATTGGGGCCGCGACGCCGATTGTCTTCTACCTATCACAAGGAGCTTTATGCGATTGTGGAGGCTATTCAGAAGTGGCGACAATACTTACTAGGCCGGGAATTTGTGATTCGTAGTGATCAACGCAGCCTAAAGGATCTTTGATCTCAGGTAGTGCAGACACCCGATCAACAATTTTACCTCCGAAAACTCATGCGTTTTAAATTCTCTATTGAATACAAATCTGGGGCTTCGAACAAGGTAGCGGATGCCTTATCCCGTCGTGACCCGGACACCGCAGTGGAAGAGTCAGAGCTCCTTGTCACTTTCACGCGACCAATTCCGACGATCATGGAGACAATCCGGCAGGAGAACGCAACATTACCGGATCTGGTGGCTCTACACAAAGCAATTTCCGAGAATAAGGCCCCTTTGCATGTGTCTGCAGCGGACGGTTGCTTGCTCTTCAAACGAAGGTTTTATCTTAGTCGCGATTCGGCAGTTCGGAGCGCAATTTTGGAGGAATCACATGGAGCCAAGACGGCGGGACACCCTGGCGAGAAACGGACTTTCGCTCGTGTTGCGACAACTTTTTTCTTGCCCGACATGCGTGAGGACGTGCGACGCTATGTGGCAGCTTGTGCCATTTGTCAAGCTACGAAATACGTAACGGATAAACCATCGGGCCACATTCAACCATTGCCGATCCAGATTCAGTATGGGCGGCTGCATCGATGGATTTCATTGTGGGTTTACCGAATTCCCACAGCTTTACAGCAGTTATGGTGGTCGTCGATCGGCTTTCCAAATATGCACACTTTGGAGCTTTGAATACGGGGTTTGACGCACCTACTGTCGCACGAGTTTTCGTCAATACGGTGGTTAAATTGCACGGTTTTCCAGACAAGTTGCTGTCGGATAGAGACCCGATTTTCATGAGTAATTTTTGGAAGGAGTTGTTAACTATGAGTGGGACGAAGCTTGAGTTTACTACCGCCTATCATCCACAGACCGACGGTCAATCCGAGGCCACTAATCGCAGTTTGGAGCAGTATCTTCGAGCTTTCACTTTCGAGCAGCCTAAGAAATGGTTTGAATTTCTTCCTTGGGCGGAATTGGCCATGAATTGTAGTGTGAATGTTAGTATTGGGATGTCTCCCTTTAAGGCATTGTATGGTCGGGATCCACCAAACATCTTTGCTACACCAGCTAGACCAACGGATAACGCAGCGGTGGCGGCAGAGTTGGACGAGCGGACGGAATTAATGGGAAAACTGAAGGCGAATCTTGCTGAAGCCCAATGACGGATGGCGGGATACGCCAACAAGCATCGTCGATCTTTGGAGTTTCGCGAGGGGGAGCAAGTGTGGCTGCGCTGCAGCCTTATAGACAGATTTCTGTAGGCAAACCTATTTCTGCAAAATTGAGCCGACGTTACTATGGGCCTTTTACGATTGTGGAGCGCATTGGCAAAGTCGCGTACCGCCTACAATTGCCGCTTGAGAGTCGTATCCACGACGTGTTCCATGTATCTCTCCTCAAGCCATTTGTGGAGCCAATCACTGATTTTGTTCACCTGCAGCAGCTACCTCCGAATTTTCGCCACGGTAGACCAGTTGACACACCGATCACAGCCTCGGCCGAACGGATGTTTTGATGGATGGGGTGCCTCAATATCAATGGCTTGTGCATTGGTCTGAGGACCTGGCTAATCCGACTTGGGAGTCGAAGCGCGAGTTGCTACAACATTTTCCCAATCTCAGCCTCGCGGACAAGGCTGCCCTTATGAGGGGGGGAGTTGATAGGGATGTCGAGGGAGTCCTAGCTCCAACGGCACCGACGGGACAGGTAGATGAGCTGCCTGAGGGAGAAGCTTCGAAGACTGTGGAGAAGGGAGGAAGAGCGAAGGAACGAGGACGCAAGAAGATGCGCGATGTGGGCCCGAGGAAGGAGAGACCGAAGAGGAACGTTTCACAGCCCGCCAAATACCGCGACTTCACTAGACACTAGTAACGGACTTTTTCCTTATTTTGATTTGTTGCCTTATGCTTTATTTTTGGTAGAACTTTATTATTCTTTCCTTTTGGATTTTCTTCTTGATTCTTTCCCGAATTGTAAAAGTCGAATCAAGCAGGGTCCGGATTCTATATAAAGAATCCATTAGAGAGTCAAAAAAATCATTCAAGAATAAAGAAATAAAGTATTTTTTCTTGAAACTCAAGAAGCCCATAGTTGGAGCAACTAGGGCTTCGTTATTCTTCTTTACACAAATTGTGAGATACTTTCTTGATAAGCGTTAAAGCCTATCAGAGTATGATTCGGTCATGCTGTCCATGCCTCAGGGTTTGAGCCTTAAATACTCATGATGTTGCGGCCTTGCTGAATCGAGGCTGGAGTGGGCCAAGGCGATTGGTGTCAATACTGATGGCACGTAGCCGAGGGCTAACAAGGTTCACATTGCCAATCAAAGGAATGACAATCATTTCTGGCACGATATAGATGGATCCTCTGGATTTTGGTGTGATAGAGGAGGCCCCCTTGTGTATCAAGTCTACCAAGCCACATCAACCACAGTCAACTCCAACAGGGACCGTCCTCGCAGCCACAACTACTTTCTTTCTACAACACACCTTTTGCTAACCTGGTGCAGGAAAAAGGTATCTCTCATAATCACCAGTACATAAACTCTCCCTTTCAATGCAACTACGAAGGTCTTACTGGCTCTTGATATCCTGATTCAACAGCGCTACTAATCACATCTCAAATGATCTCAAACCTCAATACTAGTGCTAATCACAGTGGCAACAATCTCAAACCTCAATACTAGTGCTAATCACAGTGGCAACAACTCACTTCATCTTCATCTTGGTAATGGCAGAGAGACTGAACAATGAAGAGTATATTGATCAGCATGCGCAAAGAGACTGTAAATTGAAGAGTATAACGGTAAGCATGGGGAAAGTGTAGAAGATAAAATGTAGTAGAAAAAACACTGTACTGAACCACACAAAGAGCATACATTTGGAAATTGAAGAGCATAATGGTAAGCAAGGAAAAAGTCAGCTAGAACACAGAATTCCAAAGAAAATAATTATACTCCCTCTGCCACCCTCCATAAATACTAGAATGGCAGCATCAGATATGGGTTATTAACTACCATAATCAGATTTTAAGAGAGCATCACAAACCTTACTGACTGCCAACTTGGCATACAACAGGAGTAAATCCTCCGGGTAAATGGGAAGATATATCAAAGTCCCCAAACAGCAATATAAGAAGATATAATGGTAATTACCAAACATAACCACAAGTAGAGATCAAGCAGACGAAACTAAACCACACGCAAAGGAATGAAGAAAAGAGCTTCCGTAATGCAGTAATAGTATAAAGAATTAGAATTGTGTGTATGTTTGGAAGAGAAAATCATAACCAGTGCAAAAACAGACACATAAAGGCCACCTTACAACATTATTTTGTCGCCCCTCCTCTTTTCCCGGGCTTGGGACCGGCTGTGGCAGGAAACCCCAGCACACAGGCAGAGTTACATGACTCTACCTATCCACAAATGTACGTAAAAGCACACGCATAGATTCACTGGACTAAAAAGTTCATACAAATTCAAGTAGAGAGCCAACTAGTTGTTCATTTCTTCTATAACCAAGATTCATAGACCAACCCAGCCCCCTATCTACATCCTCCATGCAAGACTGTATTTTTCTTGTATTAAACAGTTGCAGTCATCTACTACCATATCAAATACGTAACTGAAGTTCTAAGAAAATTTTGTTCACATGGACACTCGTACAATTTGTTCATTACCTATATAAGGAGAATTGAACAATTGGTGGGACAATGTTAGTCAGTGAA
The DNA here is from genome assembly GCF_004379255.2 of Salvia splendens. Taxonomy (NCBI): domain Eukaryota; kingdom Viridiplantae; phylum Streptophyta; class Magnoliopsida; order Lamiales; family Lamiaceae; genus Salvia; species Salvia splendens. The sequence continues at coordinate 36,979,211 of NC_056032.1, read as the reverse complement.
ATCATGGGTTTCTTATCAGCTTTGAACACATAAGCCGAAGGAAAATGATCACGTTACAACAAGAAAGGTGAACAGTTTTGAGGTAATTAAGTGAAATAGCTCACCTCAAGCTCCAAGTGAAATAAGTCAAGGCCAGTATTAAAGATTGGTTCCTAATCCTGTCCAACAACCAGACAAAGATAGCCACCTCAATCTCCGCGTTTAACATAATCAAATTTATTTTGTATGATCGTATCTTCTCTCGTAGGGTGATGTCAAACACAATATCCATGTAAAAGAAGGAACTGATGAAACAAAGTAGAGATAGCCAAGCATCAAACTGAAACTGGCTTCCACTGAAGGTTGATTGAGCACCAGCCATTGCTCAGACACTAGAAATTGAGAAGTACTATAACGATAAGAACAGGGAATGTCTACAAAGAAGATAAATCTAAAAGATATCAAACTAAACTCTCTCTGCAATTGTAAAAGCCCAGAACTGCTTTCTCTTGAAAACTGAACCACCAAAATATTTGACATCTGGAAAGATGAAATGCATAACAATAAGCAAAGGGAATGTCCAGCAAGAAGGTAACAACGTAGAAAAATACTATACCCCCACCCCCACCCCCTCATACAAACACTGCATCGCCAGAAGATCCTCATGCCCAACAGCCAGACCAAGATACAGCATCTTAAGCTCCACCTTTAACAGAACCAAAATTTATTTTGTATCATCCAGTCACAGGTGGAGGCCGAAAACAATATCCATGTAACAAAAAAGAAACTGATGAAACAGAGTAAAAACAACCAAGCGTCAAACTAGAAGGCCTCCACTGAAGGTTGATAAAAAAAACCAGCAATGATAACATACTGGAAATTGAAGAGTTTAATGGTAAGTGTCCTACTTTTTTCTTTAAAAGAAATGGAACTCAATTAATCCTCAAGAAAAATCTCATTTTGGCTTGGCCCACAAACATTTTGAAGCAATAAGGTGACTTATCTTATCCCTCCTGAATAGCTCAGTCCATAATCTTCTAACTTTTGGTTCATTTTTGTTCTTTATATCATCTGTCACAGGGTGAAGCAGAAAAAATATCCACACCACAATATAAAAAAATAAAAGTTGTTGATACGGGACAGAGGAAATCAATTATAAAATCAGAGCGGCCTTCCAATGAAAATCAATTAAGACCCATCAAAAGATAAGATCTGGATATTGTAAATCATACAATAAGCAGCAAGAAAGTCTATATAGAAGAATAAATGAATTGGAAAAACTATTGTGTACCACTGACAGCCTGTCATATCACAGGGTGAGGAAAGAAGAAACCATATCTACATAATAAAGTAAAGTGGATGAAACAGACCACAGGACACCAAGCATGAAAACAGAACTGCCTCTTATGGAAACTGATCGAGAGCCACCCAAAGATCTCTGGAAATTGAAGAGCATAACAATAAGCAAGAGGAAGTTCTACGTGGAAGAAAATTGGTGTAAAAGAATGATATACTCCCTCTACTACCCGCCATAAACATTATATCAAAGCCAGTATCAAAGAGTAGTCTTTGTCAAACAAAAGGACAAAGACAGCCATACCAGAAGAACCAACTTGGATAGAACCGCAACTTATTCTGAATTCCTTCTGTCACAGGGTGAGTTGAAAAACAATATCCATATCTACATAAAAAAAAATAGAAGTTGATGAAACAGACCAAAGGGAGCCAAGCATCAAACAAGAACTGCCTTCAGATGGTCACTTATCAAGAACCACCCAAAGATCTCTGGAAATTGATAAGGATAAGATAAGCCAGAGGAAATTCTAAGTGGAAGATAAATGGTGCAGAAAAATCACTATACTCCCTCTCTACCTACAATAAACACTAAATCAATGCCGGTATCTAAGAGTTCATGTTTTGTCATAGGCACACCATAAGGTCCAACTTGGATAGAACCATTAATTATTCGTAATCCTGTCACACGGTGAGAGAAAAACAATTTCCATATTTAAATAACATAGAGAAGTTGAAAAATCAGAGCAAAGGGAACCTAGCCACCAAACCAGAACTGCCTTCTGATGCAAACTAATCAGGGACCACAAAAGATCTCTGCAAATTGAAGAGGATAATAATAAGATGAAAATCTAGGTGGAAGATAAGTGGTGAACAAAAAATACTATACTCCCTATGCAACCCTCCATAAACACTACATCAATGTCCAACAGGCAACAACATGACCAGACAGCCACACCGTAAGAGCCAACTTAGATAAACCCATAGCTTGTTCTTAATATCGCCTGTAACAGGTTGAGATGTTAAACAATGCCCATATCTATAACAAACAAAAGTTGATGAAACAGCAAGTAAAAAAAACTTGAAATAAAACAGCGCAAGGGCATCCATAGATCAGACACTAGAAATTCAGGAGTACAATGATAAGCACAGGGAATGTCTACGTAGAAGAAAAATATAAAAGATACCATACTATACTCCCTCTGCCACTGTATAAGCCCATAACTGCCTTCTCTTTAAAACTGAACCCAAATATTTGACATCTGTAAATTGAAGAGCATAAAAATAAGTAAAGGGAGGTCCACCACGAAGATGACAACATAGAAAAATACTACACTCCCTCTCCCAGCCCTCATAAATACTGTCGACTCCAGCATTGAAAATTGATTCGTGTCCAACAGCCAGACCAAGATAGACCATCTTAAGCCACCTTTAACAGAACCAAAATTTATTTGTAAATTCCGTCACATGTTGAGGCCAAACACAATATCCAATTTAACAAAAAAAAAGAAACTAATGAAATGGAGTACAAATAACCAAGCATCAAACCAGAAATGGCTTCCACTGAAGGTTGATCAAGAACCAGCCAACAATAAGACACTGGAAATTGAAGAGTATAATGATAAGCACAGGAATGTCTACATAAAAGATAACATCTTAAAGATACCATACTATACTCTCTATCAAACCCAGAACCGAATTTCCTATAGAACCATGCAGAGACATCTGGAAATCAAAGAGCATAATAATAAGCAAAAGATAAGTCCAGTTAGAAGATAAATGACTGCAGAAAATTAGAAACGAATGTAAAACGATAAGCACAGAAAAATATTATAATGCACTCCCTCTCATCACATTGTAGAACACCAATCCGCCTTTCCTTGAGAAAGAAGAATAAGGCAACTGGAGATATGAACAGCATAGTAATAAGAAAGGGGAAAATCCAGCTAGAAGATGAATGAAATACAAAAGTACTATACTCCCTCTACCACCCTCCGTGAACACTTCAAACACCAACATTGAGTATTGGCACATGTCAAACAACCAGACGAAGATAGCCCTTCAATCAGCTCCTACCCTGATAGATTCACAAGTAAAGGAAAAGACCAGCTAGAAGATAAATGACAGCAAAAAAATAGTGTACTCTCTCTGCTACCATCCATAAGCACAATCCTTGCCAGCATCAGAGATGTGACAGCGTCCACAATGACAGTCCCACTAAAGCTCCTACTTTGACGGAAACAATTATTTTGCAATGAAGACAAAAACATTATTATACACATTTACGTAGCAAACAAAAAACTTAATACAGAGTAAAGACACTCGTGCATCAAGCAAGACTTGCCTTCCGACGTAAACTGCTGAAGGCTGACTAAGAACCACCCAACGCTCAGATAATGGAAATTGAAGAGTAAAGATAAACGCGAAGAAAGTCTATATACGAAAAAAATAATTACTAGAAAATAATATTGTAATAATGGAGTGCTCATTTCAGTTGGAAGAAGCTCGGCTAGAAAGGAGTTCGGTAAGCTCGGCTTACCGAGCTGGAACTAGCCTGGAACTAGCCGAGAAGAAGAAGGCAGAAGTCGGTAAGCTCAGCGGTAAGGAAGCTCGGTAAGGAAGCTCGGTAAGGAAGCTCGGCGTTGAGCTGGAATGAGCCGAGAAGGAAGAGTTCGGTTGTAAGCCGAGAAGGAGTTCGGTTGTAAGCCGAGGAAGGAGTTCGGTCGTAAGCCGAGGAAGGAGTTCGGTCTTGAACCGAGGAAGGAGTTCGGTCTTGAACCGAGAAGGTAGAAGCAACCTAGCCGAACTAGCCGTTGGAGCAGCAGTTAGTTAGCTGAGATGTAGCGGTTATTCTTCTTGCTTTCTTGATTCTTCTTGTAGTTAGTTAGTAGCAGTTGCTACTTGATTATAGAGCTTTAAATAGCTCACCGTGTATGTAGTTTAGAGTAGAGTTTAATCAATAAAGAGTTTTCCAGTTTTCTCTCCAAGATTATCATCTTCAATACTCAAAGTGTGAGTGTGTGTGTTTTCTGCATTGTGTGATCTCATACAACAGTGAGTGTGTGTGTGATCTTATTGAGTGTGTGAAAGCCTTGTGTGTGCGAATCCTAACAAGTGGCGCCGTCTGTGGGAAAGGGATATTGAAACTGATTTGCAGAGGATCAAACGGTTTCAGAGATGGCAGCAAGGCTTGATGCAGAAAAGTTCACAGGCAAGAATGATTATGGCCTGTGGAAGATGAAGATGAAGGCGGTTTTAATTCAACAAGGCTTGGCGGCAGTTCTTGCAAAACCAGAGGAGAAAGGAAAGGCTCCAGTGCTTGATGAAAAAGCTCAGGCAAAGATGGAGGAAATGCAGCTCAAGGCACATTCTGCAGTGATTCTGTGCCTTGGAGATAAGGTCTTGAGGGAAGTTCAAGAAGCCAAGACTGCGGTGGAGATCTTGGACAAGTTAGATGAAGTTTACTTGGCCAAATCCTTGGCTAACCGGCTGTATCTCAAGAAGAGGCTGTATGCCTATAGTTTTTCTGGAGATAGGTCCATCATTGAGCAGCTAGAGGAGTTCAACAAGATCATTGATGACCTGGGATCTGTTGATGTCAAGATCTCAGATGAGGATAAGGCCATTCTCACCTTGAATGCCTTGCCTAGCTCGTATGACCAGCTAAGTGATGCAATTATCTATGGAAGAGATAAACCTATCACCTATGCAGAAGTCTATTCAGCCTTGATGGCCAAAGAACTCCAGAAGACAGCCAACAGAGGCTCTGCAAGCTCCAATGTTCAAGCTGCAGAGGCCTTGAATGTGAAGAAGTTCAAGAAGCAGAACTTCAAGAAGAAGTTTGAGGGCCCTAAACCCTCAAGTTCTGATGCTCAGAAGGAAACCAGAGCTTGCTATTGGTGCAAGAAACCTGGACATTTGAAGAAAGATTGTCATGCATGGAAGAGAAAGATGGCCTCTGAGGGACACAATCAATCTGATTGTGTGGAGAGTGCTGATCCCCCGGCTCAACTCATGAATATCAGTGATAGTGGGGTCAGTCATAGGTGGATAATGGACTCGGGGTGCAGCTTCCATATGTGCCCCAATAGAAGCTGGTTTCATGATCTTCAAGAAGCATCGGGTACGGTTGTTCTTGGTAATAACCACATTTGTCAGATCAAAGGAATAGGGAAGGTAAAGTTAAGCCTACAAGATGGCTCTATAAAGATCCTAACTGGGGTGAGGTATATTCCAGAAGTGAAGAGGAACCTCATTTCATTGGGAATGCTGGAGCAGAAAGGGTTCACCATATTGATGAGTCAAGGAAAATTGTTTGTGAAATCTGGAGATGCAGTGATGATGGAGGCTGACAGAGAGCATATTCTCTATTATCTGAAGGCTAAGGCTGTTGATGGAGAAAGCAATGCAGTGTCAGATGATTCCATAATGCTATGGCACAAGAGATTGGGCCACCCAGCCGAAGGAAGCTTGAAAGAACTCATCAAGAAGGGTCTGATCTCTGGAGATTTCAACAAGATGGACCCCTGTGAGCAATGTATACTTGGAAAGGCTAAGAAGGCACCCTATCCTACAGGTATTCACTCTTCTACAGCCCCTTTAGACTACATACATAGTGATCTTTGGGGGCCTTCACCGGTGTGTTCAATTGGTGGAGGAAAGTATTATCTAGCTATCATTGATGACTATACAAGGAAGTTGTGGGTATATATTCTTAAAGAAAAATCTGAAACACTCACAAAGTTCAAGATATGGTGTAAGGAGGTTGAGCTAGAGAAGGGTAGAAGTGTTAAATGCTTAAGGACAGACAATGGCCTAGAGTTCTTGTCTGCTGAGTTTGATCTGTTTTGTAAAGAGAAGGGTATGAAGAGGCACCGGACTGTTCCTGGTAATCCTCAGCAAAATGGTGTTGTGGAAAGGATGAATAGGACAATCCTAGAGAGGGTGAGGTGCCTACTTCTTGGGTCTGGTTTGAGCAGCAGATTCTGGGGTGAGGCTGTGTATACAGCAGCCTATCTCATCAATAAATGCCCATCTACTGCCCTGAAATCTGAAACTCCTGATTACATGTGGTATGGAGCTCATAGTGACTACTCAAAATACAAGGTGTTTGGGTGTGTGGCCTATGCTCATGCTAGGCAAAGTAAGCTTGAAGCTAGGGCTCTGAAATGTATCTTGCTGGGGTATCAGAGGGGTGTTAAGGGGTATAGGCTCTGGTGTATTGAGCCCGGTAAGCAGAAGGTCTTGGTGAGTAGGGATGTGGTGTTCTTGGAGGATCAGATGCCATTCCTGAAAGATAAGCCGGACTCCAATGAAGATGAGGGTGATTTCTTCAAGGTGGAGCCTGTGGCGGTTGGCCTAGGAGCAGGTGGAGTTATTGACTCAGGGAGTGAGTCTGATTCAGATAAAGAAGAGGCTCCAACTCAGGGCAACCAGGCTGGTGAGTCTATATCAGACTCTATCAGAGACTATCAGCTTGCAAGGGACAGAGTTAGAAGAGAAACAAGGCCACCAACAAAGTTCTCTGATGTTGTGTATTATGCTCTGTGTGCAGCTGAAGGTATTGATGGTGCAGATCCACTCACATATAAAGAAGCTATGCAGAGTAAAGATAGAGAAAGATGGATTGAAGCCATGAATGAGGAAATAGAGTCTTTACTCAAGAACAAAACATGGATTTTGGTGGACAAATCCAAGCTGAATACAGATGGAAAGGAGAGGAAGCTGATCAGTTGCAAGTGGTTGTTTAAAAAGAAGGTAGAAACCACTGATAAAGACAGAATCAGGTTCAAGGCAAGGCTGGTGGCTAGAGGCTTTACACAGCAGGAGGGAATCGATTTCAATGAAGTGTTTGCACCTGTTGTGAAGCACACTTCGATTAGGATTCTATTGGCTGTGGTGAATCAGCTTGACTGGGAGCTACAACAGCTTGATGTGAAGACAGCCTTCCTCAATGGAGATCTAGAGGAAACTATCTTCATGGAACAGCCAGAGGGCTATGTGAAGATTGGAGAAGAAGGCAAGGTGTGCCTGTTACAGAAAAGTCTTTATGGACTTAAGCAAAGTCCTAGACAGTGGAATAAGAAGTTTGATGCACAGATGAAGAAGATTGGCTTCTCCAAGTCAGAATATGATGATTGCATCTACATCAAGAAGGCAGGCAGGACTCCCGTTGCCTACCTATTACTCTATGTGGATGATATGCTACTTGCAGGGCCTTCTATGACAGAAATTCAGAAAGTTAAACAAGATCTGAAGTCAAGCTTTGAAATGAAGGATCTAGGAGAGTCAAGGAAGATCCTAGGCATACATATTCAGAGAGATAGAGGCTGCAAGAAGCTGTGGATGTTGCAAACTGACTATATTGAGAAAGTTTTGCAGAGATTCAAAATGGAAAATGCAAAAGCTGCATCAACTCCTCTGTCCCAGAGTTTTAAGCTATCAAAGGAACAAGCCCCTAAAACTAAGCAAGAGGCTGATGAGATGGAGGCTATCCCTTATGCTAGTGTGGTTGGAAGTGTTATGTACACTATGATTTGTACAAGACCAGATTTGGCTCATGCTATCTCAGTGACTAGCAGATACATGGCAGACCCGGGGAAGGAGCATTGGAATGCTCTTAAGTGGATATTGAGGTACATGAAGTCAACTAAGGACTGGGGGATTGTGTTCAATGGCTGGGAAGGTGAATCTGAGGAGGTTGTGCAGGGCTATTGTGATGCAGACTATGCTGCAAACCTGGACAACAGAAAGTCCCAAACAGGTTATCTTTTCACCATGTTTGGAACTGTAATCAGCTGGAAGTCAGGGTTGCAAAGTGTTGTTGCTCTCTCAACAACAGAATCAGAGTATATAGCTCTCACTGCAGCTGTACAGGAGAGTTTTTGGATTCAGGGAGTGATTTCTGATTTTGGTTTTGACCAAAAGACAATGGTGATTCATTGTGACAGCAGCTCAGCTATGTGCTTGGCTAAACATCCGGGTTTTCATGAAAGGAGCAAGCACATAGACATAAAGTTGCATTTCATTAGAGATGAGATTGAAAAGGGGAGAGTGAAGGTGATTAAGATTAACACCTTGCACAATCCGGCTGACATGCTAACAAAGTCTCTAGGTAGAGACAAGTTTGATCATTGCAAGAAATTGATCAATGTTTGTGCAAGAACTGAGATGAGCCCTCAGGTGGAGAATTGTAATAATGGAGTGCTCATTTCAGTTGGAAGAAGCTCGGCTAGAAAGGAGTTCGGTAAGCTCGGCTTACCGAGCTGGAACTAGCCTGGAACTAGCCGAGAAGAAGAAGGCAGAAGTCGGTAAGCTCAGCGGTAAGGAAGCTCGGTAAGGAAGCTCGGTAAGGAAGCTCGGCGTTGAGCTGGAATGAGCCGAGAAGGAAGAGTTCGGTTGTAAGCCGAGAAGGAGTTCGGTTGTAAGCCGAGGAAGGAGTTCGGTCGTAAGCCGAGGAAGGAGTTCGGTCTTGAACCGAGGAAGGAGTTCGGTCTTGAACCGAGAAGGTAGAAGCAACCTAGCCGAACTAGCCGTTGGAGCAGCAGTTAGTTAGCTGAGATGTAGCGGTTATTCTTCTTGCTTTCTTGATTCTTCTTGTAGTTAGTTAGTAGCAGTTGCTACTTGATTATAGAGCTTTAAATAGCTCACCGTGTATGTAGTTTAGAGTAGAGTTTAAACAATAAAGAGTTTTCCAGTTTTCTCTCCAAGATTATCATCTTCAATACTCAAAGTGTGAGTGTGTGTGTTTTCTGCATTGTGTGATCTCATACAACAGTGAGTGTGTGTGTGATCTTATTGAGTGTGTGAAAGCCTTGTGTGTGCGAATCCTAACAAATATAATACTATACTCCCTCTGCCAAACAGTACAAACAAAGAACGGCTTTCCCCTAGAAACTGATAGAACAACCCAAAGATCAGACATCTGGAGATTGATGAGCATAATAGTAAGGAAAGAGAAAGCTCAGCTAGAAGATAAATGACAGGAGAAATGTCACCCTTCATAAACACCATAAATGCAAGCATCAGAGATTGGTCCACTTCAACTACCCGTGACAAAGGCTGAAATTGATATACACACAGGTAAATAAACAAACAGATTAAAGGGAACAGTTACCCAAGCATCAAAGTTCAAACTAGAACAGATTAGAGGGAACAGTTAACCAAGCATCAAAGTTCAAACTAGAACTGCCTTCCAGCGAAGCCTGATGAAGAATCCACCCAATAGTCAGAGACTGGATAACAAAGAGAACAACAATAAGGGCAGGAAGGTCCAGGGAGAAGATACGAGGTAGTAAAAAACCCTATTCTATACTCCCTGTCACAATGTAAAAGCCCAGAACTGCCTTCTCTTGAAAACTGAAGTACCCAAATATCTGACATCACGAAACTGAAGAGCATAACAATAAACAAAGGAAATGTCCAGCGAGAAGACAAACGAAAGTATAAAATACTATATACTGCTTCTGCCACCCTTCATATGCTCGGTCAACGCCAGCATCAAATATTGGTCCATGTCCAACAGCCGGACCAAGATAGCCCTTCTTAAGCTCCACTTCAACAGAACTAAATTTATTCTGCATCTCCTGTCACATGTTTAGGCCAAAACCCGATATCCATGTAACAAAATGTAACTACTGAAACGGAGTAAAAGTAACCAAGCACCAACACAGAACTGGTTTCCATGGAAGGTTGATTACGAACCAGCCAATGATAACACTCTGTAAATTGAAGAGTATAAAGGTAAGCACCGGGAATGTCTACGTAGAAGATAAAATCTACATCTGTGTAACAAACAAAATACTGATGAAAGAGAGAAAAGATAATGCAGCATTAAAACAGAACTCTCTTCGTGAAGGTTGATTAAGAACTTGCCAACGACCAGAAACTGGAAATTGAAGAGTATAACAATAAGCATTGGAAAGGTCGACGTAGAAGATAAAACAAAGTAGACAAAAACACTTTAGTATACTCCCTACATTGTAAAAACACAGAACGGCATAACCCAAAGGAGATGTCCAGCAAGAAGAAAAACGACAGTAGAAAGATACTATACTCCCTCTGCCACCCTTCATAAACTCGGTCAACGCCAGCATCAAATATTGACCCATGTCCAACACAGCCAGAACCCCCTTAAGCTCCACCTTCAACAGAACTAAAATTTATTTTGCATCTCTTGTAGGAAAAATTCTATTTTTGTTCTTGCATGCTAATAGAATTCCATTTTAATGAAGGGCTTTAGTTTTATTCCGACTCAGGGAGTGAAGCATAAACGTTATGCGTCTTTGGGCAATGACGCACAAATCTTATGCGTCTTTGGGTAATGACGCACAAACATTTGGTGTCTTCTAATGACGCACAACTATTATGCGTCTTTACATAATGACGCACAACTCTTATGCGTCTTTGCTGAATGACGCATAACAGTAATGCGTCTTCCAGTCGGGTTTTAAGGGGGCAGAACGCACACAACAGAAGCAGCGGAGCACTCAGCAGTGGCGACTTCATTGTTTTCAACCGTTTCCGACGGATTTCAACTGTTTCCAAACATATTTCGGTAATTGTCCTTCAATTTGGCTACATTCATCCTTTGTTGCTTAATTTGTGCAGGTTTTCCCTAATTTAGCAAAGTTAGGGCTTACGATGAAATTGATGAATTTACGGTCAATTTTTGTTGTTTTGTTGCCTATTTGTGTGTTTCACATGTATATAATTCAATGGGTAGAAGTAAGTGATTCAATTTTTGTAATTGCGCCTCTTTTTACTAAGATAAAATTTGAATCTTGATTATGTTTTCAAATTGGAATTTAGCTTGCTGTTTTTCAATTGAAGTTGCAATTTAAGTTGGATTATTGAGTTTTTATGATAAAAATTGAATCTTGGTTATGTTTTACAATATTTTTCAAAAAAAATTTAGGTTAATGTTTTGAAGCAGATGACATCTTCAAGTTCCGAAGAACTGTTATGTTATGGACCTGAGGATCCATCATTACTTTTTCATCAAAACGAACACATTTCAGCCTCATTGTTGGCAAATGGCACATCAAATGTTTTTAGAGTTCGTCGGACGGAAAGTAAGGTTTGGGCAGTGCAAATACATGAAAATGTAAAGTATTGGCTTGATGTATGGGGTTTCAAAGGCGTGTTGGAATGTGAAAGGCCGATGAGGATGGACAACGAGCTTATCACTGCCTTGATCGAGCGCTGGAGGCCCGAGACACACTGTTTCCACCTACCAGTTGGAGAAGTTACCGTAACTTTACAAGATGTGCAAAGCCTGTGGGGTTTGAGAGCAGACGGTCGTGTTTTCACTGACCGTGACTACCCTAACGGATATGAAGATTGGCCCAGCAAGTGTCGAGATGTGTTGGGATGGGATGGATACATGACGGAGAAACAGAAACGAAACAGGGCGGTTTGTTAATGACATCTGTTATCCACCAAGCGACGATACCTTTGGGTGATGGGCTGCATGATTATGCATACATCCAAAGGGCACGTATACATGCCCTGATCTTGTTAGTGACATCTCTTACACTAAGACGCATAAGGGTTAATGCGTCTTTAAAAACGTATAATGGTTGTGCGTCATTACGTAAAGACGCATGATGGTTATGCGTTTTATTAATAAAGAATCTTTATGGTTATGAGTCACTCCCTAAGTCGGAATAAAACTAAACTCCTTCATTAAAATGGAATTCTATTAGCGGCTTAGAACAAAAACAAAAAGTGCTCTCAACATGTGACAAGAGATGAGCACTTTCTATTTTTGTTCTAAGCCGCTAATAGAATTTCATTTTAATGGAGTTTAGTTTTATTCCGACTTAGGGAGTAACGCAAAACCATCATGCGTCTTTATTAATAAAACGCATAACCATCATGCGTCTTTACATAATGACGCACAACCATTATACGTTTTTAAAGACGCATTAACCCTTATGCGTCTTAGTGTAAGAGATGTCACTAACAAGATCAGGGCATGTATACGTGCCCTTTGGATGTATGCATAATCATGCAGCCCATCACCCAAAGGTATCGTCGCTTGGTGGATAAGAGATGTCATTAACAAACCGCCCTGCTTCGTTTCTGTTTCTCCGTCAGGTATCCATCCCAATACATCTCGACACTTGCTGGGCCAATCTTCATATCCGTTAGGGTAGTCACGGTCAGTGAAAACACGACCGTCTGCTCTCAAACCCCACAGGCTTTGCACATCTTGTAAGGTTACGGTAACTTCTCTAACTGGTAGGTGGAAACAGTGTGTCTCGGGCCTCCAACGCTCGATTAAGGCAGTGATAAGCTCGTTGTCCATCCACATCGGCCTTTCACATTCCAACACGCCTTTGAAACCCCATACATCAAGCCAATACTTCACATTTTTATGTATTTGCACTGTCCAAACCTTACTTTCTGTCCGACGAAATCTAAAAACATTTGATGTGCCATTTGCCAACAATGAGGCTGAAATGTTTTCGTTTTGATGAAAGAGTAATGATGGATCCTCAGGTCCATAACATAACAGTTTTTCAGAACTTGAAGATGTCATCTGCTTCAAAACATTCACCCAAAATTTTCTTGAAAAATATTGTAAAATATAACCAAGATTCAATTTTTATCATAAAAACTCAACAATCCAACTTAAATTGCAACTTCAATTGAAAAACAGCAAGCTACATTCCAATTTGAAAACATAATCAAGATTCAAATTTTATCTTAGTAAAAAGAGGCGCAATTACAAAAATTGAATCACTTACTTCTACCCATTGAATTATATACATGTGAAACACACAAATAGGCAACAAAACAACAAAAATTGATCGTAAATTCATCAATTTCATCATAAATCATAACTTTGCTAAATTAGGGAAAACCTGCACAAATTAAGCAACAAAGTATGAATGTAGCCAAATTGAAGGACAATTACCGAAATATGTTTGGAAACAGTTGAAATCCGTCGGAAACGGTTGAAAACGATGAAGTCGCCACTGCTGAGTGCTCCGTTGCTTCTGTTGTGTGCGTTCTGCCCCCTTAAAACCCGACTGGAAGACGCACTACTGTTATGCGTCATTCAGCAAAGACGCATAAGAGTTGTGCGTCATTAAGTAAAGGCGCATAATAGTTGTGCGTCATTAAGAAACACCAAATGTTTGTGCGTCATTACCCAAAGACGCATAAGATTTGTGCGTCATTGCCCAAAGACGCATAACTATAATACGTTTCTTTATTAAAGACGCATAACGTTTATGCGTCACTCCCTGAGTCGGAATAAAACTAAAGCCCTTCATTAAAATGGAATTCTATTAGCATGCAAGAACAAAAATAGAATTTTTCCCACATGTTGAGGCCCAGCACAATATACAGGTAACAAAAAAGAAACTGATGAAACAGAGTAAAAATAACCAAGCACCAAACCAGGAGTCAGTGGCGGATCCAGGTGGGCAGCAGGGGGCGGTCTCCCCTTCCCGGCGGCCAAGAGCGTCGAATTTTCATTAAGGATTGACCGAAAAAACCCATAATCGCCCCCTCCGCAAAAACATTGAGGAATAAGAAATCCTGGGGATAATTCTTTTGTTATTCTAGACTACAATTAACATTCCATAAGTGTACTATACTTTTTTTTTTGTCCTGCTTTGGGAGAGACGCACTCCCTTCAATGAAAAGCATGACGGAGCTGCGTCTTTGTGTAAGACGCATGAGAGACATGCGTCATTTGTTTTTTTATTTTTATTTTAAGGGGAAAGACGCATGAGCGTCATGCGTCACTAAAAGTCTAGAACAACTCTACACAGCAGCATCTAGAACAACTCTTTCTTATCCTAAAAGTCTAAGACTTAAACTAGCAAAAACGCACAGAGAATTTCAACAAACAAAAATGAAAACTGGAACGAAATTTTGCAATTAAGACTGAATTACTGCAGCAGTACCTGAAATTCAAGTAAAATTTGGGGAGAGAAAAAATTTAGAGATTAAATGCGAAGTAGAAACATGATCAATACGTATATTTAAGAAGAATTGATGTGAATTCCTTGTCAATGGAATTGGTGAGCGGAAGCAGAAACTGTCAAGAAATTGCAGCTAGTCAAAGTCTTAGACTTTTAGGATAAGAAAGAGTTGTTCTAGATGCTGCTGTGTAGAATTGTTCTAGACTTTTACTGACCCTGAAGAAAACAGAGAATTCCGAAAGATTATCCAACAAAATAATTATTCAAACCAAATCCTTAATACCATTGCAAACCAACTAGATACTATTTCATCAAAAGCATCTACTGTTAATAGACAAAGTATCCTTAACGATACTTCCAAACCTTTTTTCAAAAGCAATGATATTTTAAAAAATAAGAATATTTCCTTTAATTCAAAAACAGAGGAAATTCTTAATAGGATCTCTGGAAACCTTGCTGAATCAACCAAGTCAACTACAAATGTTATTCATAAAAGCCATGAGTCCAGTACTGAACAATCAAGTTACTCTTCCTTTGAAAAGGAAGATAATTTTGTTGAGAAACTAGAAAATGTTTTCAAAAATTCTAATAACTCCCCTCTTAAAATAAATAAAATTTTCAAAGGAAAAAGATTTAACAGTAATAAACCTTATTATAATAGGCCTTCGCCAGCAGATTTGCTGTATGAAGAGAGAAGACAATTTCATAAGTCCAGTTATGACGGAACCTCAATTACTGAATGGAATATTGATGGAAAACCTGAATATGAAATTCTCAATACTTTACAAGAAATGGGAATGGCAAAAATGGCATTTAGATATGCTGGTATTTCTGAAAAAGAAGCATGTGTCCTCCTTGTTAATGGCTTTACATGCCAACTTAAAAATTGGTGGGATAACGCTTTAAGCCTAGAAAGCAAAGAAGAAATTCTTAATCATGTTATTAATACCGAAGATCAAGATGGAGAAATACATGAAGCAAGCGATGCTTGTGATTTCCTTATTATTATCATCTCCATGTATTTTGTCGGAAACCCTAGGGAAGAATGTAATAGCTCTTCTATGGTTTTAAATAATCTTAGATGCCCTTCCTTATCCGATTAC
This sequence comes from Salvia splendens, assembly GCF_004379255.2. Taxonomy (NCBI): domain Eukaryota; kingdom Viridiplantae; phylum Streptophyta; class Magnoliopsida; order Lamiales; family Lamiaceae; genus Salvia; species Salvia splendens. The sequence goes on along the minus strand of NC_056032.1, from coordinate 36,963,895 downwards.
AGATGGTATAAAGATGTCTTCATAACTCATGTCCTCAAAAGAAATGATTGTAATCAAGCCTTCTGGAAAGAAAGATTCATAGCAGGATTACCCAAACTGTTTAGTGAAAGAATAATACAAAAACTCAAAGATGATATTAATTCTGAAAATATCCCTTTTGAAAATATAACTTTTGGTCAATTATTTGCTTTCGTCAAAAAAGAAGGATTAGCCATTTGTATGGAAATAAAAATACAAAACAAATATAGAAAAGACAAACAAAATGCCAAAAATGAATTAAGGTGTTTTTGCGAGATGTTTGGAATTGAAAAAAATGAGGCTCCTTCGTCTAAAAGCAAAAAGAAAATTAGAAAATTCAAGAAAGATTCTCAAAAGTATGATTATTACAAAACTCCACAAAGTAATTTTAGAAAACCAAAAAGAAAATTCAAACCAACTAAGGATAAAGACAGGAATAAAATAAAATGTGAGTATTGCAAAAAATTGGGTCACACCGAAGAACAATGTTGGAAGAAAAGGAATAAAAACATTAGATTACTAAGTAAACAGATTAATAACCTTTTAAGAGAAGAAAATAGTTCCTCCAACTCATAAAGTGAGTCAGAAATTGAAGAAATTTAAAACACCTCTGAAAGTAGTAATTACCATAGTAGTAATGAAAATGAAAAAGATATTTGCAAAATTTGCATCAATGTCATTTCTAAAGAAAAGAAAGAAGCTATTCTAGATCTCCTTCACCAAATCCCTGACACTGAAACTAGGGATGATTATCTTAATAAGTTAAAAGACTTAATTCTTGAAGAGCCGTCTACTTCTAAAAAATAATATCAAGGAACAGTACAGCTTAAACAAACTATGAGATAAATATCCTTATCAAAGTATATCAAAACAAATAACTACAAAAGACCTTCAGAGTGAAATTAATAATCTTAAAAAACAAATTAATGAAGAATTTTAAACTTAAAGAAAAGGATTTTGAATTGGAAACAAGACTTTCTATCATTGAAAATAATACAGAAGTTAATAATTGGGAAAATCCGGAACAAAATTCAGAAAATAATTCCATAAGAATCATCCAAGAAATGAATTATCAAAAATGGCATGTTAATGTAACCCTGGTTATCAGTGATTTCAAAACCAGCATAATGGCGTTAGTTGACTCGGGTACTGACCAGAATATTATCAGAGAAGGAGTTGTTCCTACTAAGTATTGTGACAAAACAAAAGAAAAACTTTATACAGCCTATAATAACCCTTTAAGAATCAGATACAAACTATTCAAAGCCCATATCTGTAATGATGGTTATTGTTTCAAAAATATTTTTACAATTGTTGAAGATATCACTTACAATATGATTCTAGGAACACCTTTCATAACTCAAATCTATCCTTTTAGTGTCGATGATAGTGGCATTACTACCAATATCCAAGGAAGAAAATTAAAATTTAATTTCATCTCCCCCCATTTTGAAACAAGAAATCCTTAACCTTCAAAAAAGTTCTATTTTTAGACAAATCAATAAGATAACCCAAAAACAAAAACAAATAAATTATCTTAAAGAAGAAATTCATTTCCAAAAAATTGAAGAGCAACTCAAAATTCCTAGATTTTTTTCAAAAATTAAAGAAATAGAAAATAGTTTTATCAAAAGAGTTTGTAATGAAGTCCCCAATGCTTTCTGGGAAAGAAAGCATCATGTGATTAATTTACCTTATGAAGAAGATTTCCACGAAAGTAAAATTCCTACGAAGTCAAGACCCATTCAAATGAATCAAGAACTTCTTGAAATTTGTAAAAAATAAGTTAAAGACTTACTAGATAAGAAACTTATTAGACCCTCAAATTCTCCTTGGAGTTGTTCTGCTTTTTATGTCATGAAACATGCAGAATTAGAAAGAGGAACCCCCAGACTTGTTATTAATTATAAACCCCTTAATAATGTTTTATAATGGATTAGGCATCCAATTCCTAATAAAAGAGGTCTGATAAACAGGCTTTACAATGCAAAAATATTCTCCAAATTCGATCTTAAATCTGGATTTTGGCAGATTCAAATTGCTGAGAAGGATAGATATAAGACAGCCTTCACAGTTCCCTTTGGACATTATGAATGGAATGTAATGCCTTTCGGTCTCAAAAATGCTCATTCGGAATTTCAAAAAATCATGAATGATATCTTAAATCCTCACAGTCAATTTAGCATCGTCTACATAGATGATGTTCTGATCTTTTCCCAAGATCTTGACCAACATATAAAACATTTAGGAATTTTCTTAAAAACCATTGAGAGAAAAAATCCTTCAAATTGGACAGAAGAACATACCAATGTGGTTAAAACCATAAAGCAACAGGTTAAAACTCTACCTTGCTTAGGTATTCCTAATCCAAAAGCTTTCATGATTATTGAAACAGATGCTTCAAACATAAGCTATGGAGGAATATTAAAACAAAAACTGGATTCAAAAGAACAATTGGTAAGATACCAATCTGGTATCTGGAATAATGCACAAATGAATTATTCTGTTATTAAAAAAAAAATTTATCCATAGTTTTATGTATTCAAAAATTTCAAGATTACCTTTATAACAAAAGATTTTTAATTAGAATTGATTGCAAATCTGCAAAAGAAGTCCTTACAAAAGATGTTCAAAATATTGTCTCAAAACAATTTTTGCCAGATGGCAAGCCATTTTATCTGTCTTTGATTTTGAAATTGAGTTTATAAAAGGTGAAAATAATTCTCTACCTGATTTTCTAACCAGAGAATTTTTACAAGGTCGCAATGACGGACTCTAGGATGTCCAAGAAACAAAGTATCAAAGATTATGAAATCTTCCCCTCAAATAAAACCTCAAAGGCGTTGGTTTCATCCTCGGCTCCTCTCACTCCTAAAAAACTCAATCAAAGACACCTTTCAAATCAAATTATTCCAAACAGATTTTCCCCACTTCAAAATATTCCAGAAATCCCTTATAATACTGTCATTACCTCAAATATTCCAAAGTCCACTAATATTCAAATCCTTAATGCTCCTGAAGAGTTCAAGTATTTTCCCAAAGAATGGCATGAAGATTGTGGGATGACCTCTTTCACTGATTTTCCAGCCAAACTCTCTCAAATTGATTTCATAAGAAACCGTTTTCCAAATTCTTCCCAACTCTGGGAATCGGATGATTGTCTAAAAGATCAAAAGTATTATGAGTTTATTCTGGTTGATTCTGATTCAGTTGAAATAACTCATAACTACAATAGATCCAAAGAAATTGAGTATTCAAAATGTATTATCAAAAAAGTCCATACTACGACCACCTTTGGTGGCCTTAGTGAATTCAAAACTTTCAATCACCCAGCTCAGGGGTATAATTATATCGATTATAAAAATGCTTGGTTCAGAGCTTTCTTACTAAAGATATTATAATCACTTCTGGTTCATGGCCTTTCATCATAATTGTGAAAAACAACTTCCAATTTAGTTTCCAGATTGGTGGAGGAAAATGGGATCTTCTATCCAAATTCTCCCCCTTGAAGTTCAAAAGGGTTTCCATGTCTTTGTTGAATACTTTACCTTTAAAAACTTTCAAAATTTTATTATGTTCCATCCGGAATTCAAAGTTCCTTGGATTTTTGCCTGGGATTTCAACTTTGAGAAAATTTATCCAGACCCTTCTCCTTACTCTTTAACAAGAGTCTTCAAAATCAAATGGTGAGCTAGGTTCCAAAATCATATTGGAGCTGAACTGGCTGTCAAGCAATTCTTTACCACTGGTGAAAAGGTGGTTTATCAAAGAGAACATAAAGGAAAAGATAAGGCAGAGAAAACGGAAAAAGCTAGCAACTCAGAATCAAGAGCTGATAGTTTTTTGGATAGCCTTCCAGAACACATCAAGAAAGATTTCTTTGATTTTATTGCACAAAAATCTGTCTCCACAAAATCCAAATCTGAAGAATCTGTCTCTTCTGACCCTATTGGGGGTCAAGACCCCTTTGATTTCTAAAATGGCAGGTTTCCCCTTCAAAAGAAAGGCCACAGGAGCCTTTGCAAAATACGTCACTGCTTAATTGCCTTTGACATTACATTCCATTCATAATGTCCAAATGGCAGGTTTTCCCTTCAAAAGAAAGGCAATTTGAAGGCTGTCTTATGTAAAATACGTCACTGCTTACGTTTATGTAAATTACTGTACACCTTTTTAGCCAGGGTTGTTGGCTATAAATAAAGGGTTTCTACTTCCAATTGTACAGTAATTTACATAAACGTAAGCAGTGACGTATTTTACATAGTACAAACATTATTACAAAAGTCACTATTCACTATTCACATAATTGGAAGCAGAAAAGTGACCTACAATTTTGACTTCATGCTGCAAGAACGATGCTGAGTATTCTGAGTTTTCTCTCACATCTTTTGATATATTGGCAGTGCCTAAATTCTTCATCGTCATAGTAATAATCAAAGTGATGACTTCTCCGGAACCTGTGTTCATACATGATCTGGAGACTTTCTTTTTCACTTCTTATTGCTTCTTGTAACCGTCTAGCTTCCATAGCATATTCTATCATACAGCGAGGCTTCATCTTCAAGCTGCAGTGATTATGAGGATGACATTGAGATCTCTTTTCATTTGATTGAGTATGGCTCTTCGATGAATGATTGCATCAATAATCTCCCTTAAGTAAGGAAAATCAACTTCCTCTGGAGGAGCATCAAAGGTGAATTTTGCAATTTCACAAAGAGAATCAACATTTCCTATCCCAATCTTGATTTCCTTGATGAGATATTTTGCAAAGGCTCCTGTGGCCTTTCTTTTGAAGGGGAAACCTGCCATTTTAGAAATCAAAGGGGTCTTGACCCCCAATAGGGTCAGAAGAGACAGATTCTTCAGATTTGGATTTTGTGGAGACAGATTTTTGTGCAATAAAATCAAAGAAATCATTCTTGATGTGTTCTGGAAGGCTATCCAAAAAACTATCAGGTCTTGATTCTGAGTTGCTAGCTTTTTCCGTTTTCTCTGCCTTATCTTTTCCTTTATGTTCTCTTTGATAAACCACATTTTCACCAGTGGTAAAGAATTGCTTGACAGCCAGTTCAGCTCCAATATGATTTTGGAACCTAGCTCACCATTTGATTTTGAAGACTCTTGTTAAAGAGTAAGGAGAATGGTCTGGATAAATTTTCTCAAAGTTGAAATCCCAGGCAAAAATCCAAGGAACTTTGAACTCCGCATGGAACATAATAAATTTTTGAAAGTTTTTGAAGGTAGAGCATTCAGCAAAGACATGGAAACCCTTTTGAACTTCAAGGGGGAGAATTTGGATAGAAGATCTCATTTTCCTCCACCAATCAGGAAACCAAATTGGAAGTTGTTTTTCACAATTATGATGAAAGGCCATGAACCAGGAGTGGTTATAATATCTTAGTAAGAAAGCTCTGAACCAGCATTTTTATAATCGATATAATTATACCCCTGAGCTGGGTGATTGAAAGTTTTGAATTCACTAAGGCCACCAAAGGTGGTCGTAGTATGGACTTTTTTGATAATACATTTTGAATACTCAATTTCTTTAGATCTATTGTAGTTAAGAGTTATTTCAACTGAATCAGAATCAACCAGAATAAACTCATAATACTTTTGATCTTTTAGACAATCATCCGATTCTCAGAGTTGGGAAGAATTTAGAAAACGGTTTCTTATGAAATCAATTTGAGAGAGTTTGGCTGGAAAATCAGTGAAAGGGGTCATCCCACAATCTTCATGCCATTCTTTGGGAAAATACTTGAACTCTTCAGGAGCATTAGGGATTTGAATATTAGTGGACTTTGGAATATTTGAGGTAATGACAGTATTATAAGGGATTTCTGGAATATTTTGAAGTGGGGAAAATCTGTTTGGAATAATTTGATTTGAAAGGTGTCTTTGATTGGGTTTTTTAGGAGTGAGAGGAGCCGATGATGAAACCAAGGCCTTTGAGGTTTTATTTGAGGGGAAGATTTCATAATCTTTGATACTTTGTTTCTTGGACATCCTAGAGTCCGTCATTGCGACCTTGTAAAAATTCTCTGGTTAGAAAATCAGGTAGAAAATTATTTTCACCTTTTATGAACTCAATTTCAAAATCAAAGACAAATAAAATGGCTTGCCATCTGACAAAAATTTGTTTTGAGACAATATTTTGAACATCTTTTGTAAGGACTTCTTTTGCAGATTTGCAATCAATTCTAATTAAAAATATTTTGTTATAAAGGTCATCTTGAAATTTTTGAATGCATAAAACTATGGATAAAATTTCTTTTTTAATAACAGAATAATTCATTTGTGCATTATTCCAGATACCAGATTGGTATCTTACCAATTGTTCTTTTGAATCCAGTTTTTGTTTTAATATTCCTCTATAGCCTATGTTCGGAGTATCTGTTCAATAATCATGAAAGCTTTTGGATTAGGAATACCTAAGCAAGATAGAGTTTTAACTTGTTGCTTTATGATTTTAACCACATTGGTATGTTCTTCTGTCCAATTTGAAGGATTTTTTCTAAGTCTTTGATAGAGGGGTTTACAAGTCTCTTATCTAGTAAGTCTTTAACTTCTTTTTTACAAACTTCAAGAAGTTCTTGATTCATTTGAATGGGTCTTGACTTCGTAGGAATTTTTACTTTCGTGGAAATCTTCTTCATAAGGTAAATTAATCACATGATGCTTTCTTTCCCAGAAAGCATTGGGGACTTCATTACAAACTCTTTTGATAAAACTATTTTCTATTTCTTTAATTTTTGAAACAAATCTAGGAATTTTGAGTTGCTCTTCAATTTTTTGGAAATGAATTTCTTCTTTAAGATAATTTATTTGTTTTTGTTTTTGGGTTATCTTATTGATTTGTCTAAAGATAGAACTTTTTTTAAGGTTAAGGATTTCTTGTTTCAAAATGGGGGAGATGAAATTAAATTTTAATTTTCTTCCTTGGATATTGGTAGTAATGTCACTATCATCGACACTAAAAGGATAGATTTGAGTTAGGAAAGGTGTTCCTATAATCATATTGTAAGTGATATCTTCAACAATTGTAAAAATATTTTTGAAACAATAACCATCATTACAGATATGGGCTTTGGATAGTTTGTATCTGATTCTTAAAGGGTCGTGGCGCCCCAAAGAAGAAAAGCAAGGGGAAGAGGGTTGGCGAGTCCTCGCAGCCGGGTGAGGACGACAGCTTGGTACGGAGGAGGTGGACGGACGCGGAGAACGTCGCGCTGTCCAAGGCGTGGGTGAGTGTTTGCGACGATCCTCTCGTTTCGAACAACCAGAGGATCGTCAACTTGTGGGGCAAGACAGCAGCAGCCTACCAGAGGTTTTGCCCGGAGGTGAGGCGATGCACCGGGGAGGATTGCCGGAAGGGGTGGGACCGAATCAGGGCTGCGGTCTCCCGATTTTCAGGCTTGTACACCAACGCCCTCCGCATGATGAGCAGTGGCCAAACGGAGGAAGACTGCATGAGGATAGCGGAGAAAGCCTTCCCCCTGAAGGGGGTGTATAAGGACTTCACCTACTGGAACTGTTATCTTGTGCTGAACGACTCCGAGAAGTTCCGAGTAGGTGTCGACGCTGGATGGCCGAAGAAGCAACGACTGAACTATACCGGTGATTTCAGCGGCAGCAGCGGTGGTTCCCACGACCTCCCCAAGACGGCCCAGGAGGTCCCGACCCCTCGTTCGTTCGCTCGCCGAACTCGCCCGGTTGGGCACAAGCGGGCTCAACGGGAGGCGAGGGGGGTCGCCGGGGGTTCCCAGGAGGTCCAGTCGGCATCCCCCTTGGCCAATCCACAGCGGATCTCAAATTCTTCGCGCGTCAACAAACGCGCGCTCAGATGGTCAAGACGATGGCCGAATGGCGAGCGGCGGTGGACCCCGTGGAGAAGAATTTGCTTCAAACATTGCTCCTGAGCATGCAGGAGGATTTGGAGGCGGCACGGAGGGAAGCCTCCGGGAGTAGAGGCGGCGGCGACGGAGGCGATGGTGGCGACGGAGGCGGAGGCGATGGTGCCGACAACGACGGAGGAGACGACGACGGAGCAGAGGAGTGAATTATTGTATTTTTTGTTAATTATTGTACTTTTTTTAAAATTATTGTACTTTTTAAAATTATTGTACTTTTTAAAATTTTAATAGTATTATTAATGTTTCTCGTATATGTCTCGTAAATTAAATTATGTATATTGTGTGATTGTTAATTATTTCATTTTTATATAATTGTTATTATATGTGGCTATTGATGTGGTTGGGCTATTTATGATGTGGCTAGGCTATAGCTGGGCTATTTATGATGTGGCAGGAGAATTTTTAGTATTGATGATGTGGCAGGAGGAGTTTGTGGCTAGGCTATGGCTGGGTTATTCCTATTGTGGATGATCTTAAGAAACAGCCACCGGTAAGACACTGGAAATTGAAAAGTATAACGATAAGCACATGGAATGTCTATGTAGAAGATAAAGTTGTTAAAAAATACCATACTTTCATTGCCAGAGATGACTCAATATACCAAACAAACAGCCTGTTTCAATTTATTTATGGAGACACTAGGAGAAAACGTCCTACACCAAGTCAGGGAATCACCTACTTTTGGCATATGACTGATGTGCGGAAATCACAAAAAACCTTAATTGAAGTATGATACTGAGGCTGCTCACCGGCGTAGAGCGAATACAGAACATCAACATAGAAGAGGAAACAATGAGTAAATTAATGGATAGAATTTCACATAGACAAAAAGACAAAATTAACCTTCTCAAACGAAAGATCACGAACTAACAAATCGATTGCACTACCATAAACAAACGAATCGTTTAAGATATAAAAACACCTTCAAAACTTGAACCAAATAATCAATATCGAAGAAGAATCACAACAAAAGAAGCTTACTGATCGTAAACCCATCTATCCTCGCCGCCATACTAGATTGGGGAAAGTAAAAAGAAATCGCACCACACGGAGGAAGTAATCCAGTCGATTACACAAAACCTAGTGGCCAATATAAATCGCAGCACAAAACCTCAAGACATTATAATAAACATGGAAAATAAGAAGTAGATTGATGATTTTGGTAATTACCGAAGTTTATATAGCTGGAGTTGGCGGCAGATGGACGGCTACGATTGATTGGATCAAAACAAGTCGGTTAGTAGAAAATAATTAATTAGCAGGAAGAGCCGAATAGGTAACGTTGAAAATACATGATATTTTTCCCTTCTGCAAATAGGATTGTATCATTATAGAGGCTCAAATAATATTTTTTTAATGCCATTTTTACCTTTTATAATTAGTCCCTTTTTGGTAGGGGGCAGATAATTCAAAATTATCATTTGATCATTATTATTCTACTACTGCACATTAAAGTATCTTAAGACAAGACATACCATACCAGCATTATAACATTATATATCTAACAAATATTTATTTAATAAATAAAAACAGATTGGCATTCAAACTAATTTCTCTTGACATTTACTTTGTCTGAAGATATATCAAAATATAGTACTCCGTACTTCTCTATCCACAAATAATAGGATTAACATTCAAACTAAATTCACCTAATGAGTATTTACTTTGTTTGAAAATATATCAAAATATAGTATTTACTGCGTCACTAATAGTAGGCGCAGTTTAATTTGACACGTGTTTCAGAAAATGTAATAGAACATGAATAGAAAGATAGTGAAAACAAAAAAAATGGATCCTAATTTTATACTTTCTCCGTCCATAATCAGAATGCTTGAATCTTCTCTTCTTCACTGGTAATTTTAAAATTATTTGTTGAATCTACCGTTGCAGTTTTATACATTCATTTAACTTACCTTTTAATTGTTTTGGTATAGTATTATATACTACAGCGTTGGAAGTTGGAACATGAAATTGTGGAAAATTGGTGAATAATGAAGGGTCTTCATTTCAAACAAATGCACAAAACACATGTGAAAAACAAATTACTTATTTTGTAGATACAACTAATAGACCGAGAACAATACCTAAATTAGTAAATTCTCCATATTTTGGAATGATTGCCTTTCTATTTTTTTCTGAATAACACCCAAAATATTGACTGTCAATCTCTTTCTTCTAAATAAAGCCTGCAACTTCTTCTGTTAACCCTCAAAACATTTTTCTTCTCCTTCGCCATTTTCAACAAATGATGCAGTTCATACATCATCATCTCTTTCCCTCATCTTCTTCTCTCTTCATCTTTTCTTTTCCTAATTCTACAGATCAGGAGGGGGGCCATGAATTTTCCAGCAGATCGTAAGCCCATGGATTTTCTTGCAGATCATAAGGATATTTAGGTGGTCCTGGTGATCCAAGGGATCAGCCAACCCCTCCCACACTCTACATCAACCACTGACTGTTACTCTTCTGTTAAGCTTGTTAAAACAGGAAGACTTGTAAAAGTGCATGTGTTTCCCAAACGAACACATATCAATAATGAGATACTACGAAAAGCATGGGCAAAGGAAGCGTTTTAGACACATTGTATTCATATGTTCTAAATTTACACAACTTGAAAACTCATCCATGCCACCCCTCCTCTTTTTACCGGGCTTGGGACCGGCTGCGCAGGGGCATACCCCATCACAGGCAGAGTTACACGACTCTACCTAGTACTAGACAGAGAATTCAACAAGGAAGCAAGCACCTAGAAGAATCACATACACAGAGATGGGATCGACTGGCCACTTAGAACAAACATGTATCATTTGAAAATAAAGAACTTGCTCAACAGATAAAGTAGAAAAGAGAACAAACACAAATTATCAAACAAAAGAACATTTTAACTGGAAAGAACAATTCCAAGTAGGTAGGTAGGTACAGTAGCAGAAAACATGCAAAGTATAAAGTAGTAGTTTAAGAGAATGAACTGTATTGAAAAAAGAACTTGACAAATACTAGCAGTTCAGCAGAGTATCCTGGCAACAATAGGAACAACGAGCTAATTTTAGGATTTTTTTTAAGGATGACAGAAAATAATAAGCTCAAAATTGTTAAGTCAAACAAGCTTATTCTTTTAAAAGATTAGCCAGTATCTATCAAATCTGACCCTGACTTAATTTCATAAATAAGATTATTTTCAAGTAGATGCAGAAGATGAACCACCATCCAATACTTTTTCAAGACTCAAAACAAGGTTAGCCACTACCTTCACAACAAATGAAAATTATGGCTTTGGAAAACATGCCCCAGAGAATAATTATCAAGCAAATGTACAACTCAAAAAAAGTTGTCAAGCATCATGTATTAAAAATATAATCCTTAATAGTCACCTTATAGTTCAGTTGCATAGACTTGATATAATCCGTACAAGCAAAGGGCACATCCTAAATTAGCCAAGTCTAAATACCATGAGATGCTTGCAATCATGTAACATGAACAAGTATGCAATGGAGCTGTTAAGAAATGGACTGAAGATAAATACAGTAATTATCAAAACGAACAGCATTTTATTTCCACTATAGTGCTTCAAGATGGCAATTAGGAAGCAAAAGATGTATTACAATGTTGTAAGACCTACAAGTCAGCCTAAGCATTTTTTTCCCAATATAGATAGGGCTTGAAGATAGCCATTAGCAAGCAACAGATGTACTATTACAATGTTGTAAGGCCTACTAGAAGTCAGCCTAAGCATTTTTTCCCAATATAGATAGGGCTTGAAGATAGCCATTAGCAAGCAACAGATGTACTATTAAAATGTTGTAAGGCCTACTAGAAGTCAGCCTAAGCATGATTCTGAATTGAGAGCATCCAAACCAGAAATAGCAGCTCCACAGTAACAAGGATAATATTATCCTAAAATAGGACAAGACATAAAACGACCATGAACTGTCATGCATGCTGGACCAACAAAATCCCTCGCAATCAAATCATATTAAGCAGCAAAAAAGTACAGAAGCTTCTAATCAAACAATGTCCTACACCACTTTGGCGACTCTATCATAGCATCAAGTTCTATTCATGGTCCAAAAGTTTCACTTAGCAAACTGGATAAACCGTGGCAGCAAAGAAATAATCACGACATACTCAAGAGAAAAGATCACTGCAGATAAGACTGAACCCACAGGAGAAAGACTAAAAGATGGATACCCAGGACACCGAACACCTAAATTCGACGCAGTCGAAGTAGTAGCCACAACTTTCTGTTAGCCACAAAAAGCCCTGAATCTGATAGAGATCTGCCCAATGACCAAACCTCTGGAATTTAAGGAGCATAACCATAGATAAGCATAAAGACAAGGTAGAAGACAAAATGGAGCATAACAGCTACTTCACTCCCCCTGTCAGAGGATTTAGTTGAGCATTCAGTGCAGACATCAAACAAAGACCTCCAAGCAGTGTTAGATATGGTGGGAGCCAGAGCAAACAACCACAACAATGTAAGGATGTTCCATGGGAAATGTACGAAAATATTGAAACAAGCACCTTGAAGAGATATATGGAAGACCCCTGACGACCTCCAAATGAACAAAAAGACAGACCTAACAGAGCAAACCCAATCAGTCCTTCACTAGTAGCACATTGATCTCACAGACTCACAAACATCGCTAGCATAGCATAGGGAGCACAAGATGAGGTAAATCATCACTCACTCACTCACAGTTGCAAATCAAAAGTACGTATATGAATGAAGAAGAGCTGCTACTAGTTGTGATAATTTTGCATCATCAACTGTGTCACACGTCCCTAGAAACAAAAGGATAGAGATTCTAATATGGAAATTGTCACGTGTCACATCCCTGTCTTCAAAGGGTCAAACAAAAGGATAGATTCTAATATGGAAATTGTCATTAAGTGGAAACGGGCAAGACTGTCAAACGATATATATCCATTGTCACTGGGAAGGAACAACTGGATGTCGATCCTCTGCAAATAGAGTACAAAAAAACACAGCAAAAAACATAGAAAAGATATATGCATGAGTCAGAAACAGTTTAAAAATTAGGAGAGGAACTCTTAGAGTAAAAAGTTTTTTGAAATACAGGGACTCCTAAGAAAGTGATCCTCAATTGAAGTGACACCTAGAGATAAGATGCATCACCCTGCATAGATTGTGAATAAAACGAAGATACTAAATGGTACGTAATTAGCATTAGTTCTAGAAAAAAATAGGTGATTTGGAATGTAGAAAGGCAGATGCAAAAAAGAAGGCTAGTACCAGAACATATGAAAAATGCATAGCCATTACTCCAGAAGAACAGTTTGGCACAAGATTAATCATTACTTCGATCTTTAAAAGAAATGAAGCTCAATTAATCCTCCAGAAAATTCTCACTTTGGCTTATCTCACAAACTTTTTGAAGCAATAAGGTGACGTAACTTAATATACTGAATATATCAGCCCTTAATCTTCCCACTTTATGGTACCTTTTTGTTCTTTATATCAACTTTCACAGGCTTGAGGCAGAAACAATATCCACAACACAACATGAAAAAATAAGTGGTTGAGATGGAGCAGAGGAAACCAATTACCAAACCAGAACAGAACAGCCTTCCAGTGAAAACCAATTAAGACCCATCAAAAGATGAGAACTGAAAAAAAAGGGCATAACAATGTGCAACAAGAAAGTCCAGATATTAGAATAAATGGATTAGAAAAAATATTATGCTCCCTCTGTCAGCCTCTATAAACATAATGGAGATGCCAGCATCCGATATCTTAAGATCCTACTTGGATTGCACCATAACTCAATATCACCTGTCACCAGTGAAGAAAGAGGCAATCACATCTACAGAAAAAAGTAAAGTGGACAAAACAGACCAAAGAGAACCAAGCATGAAACCAGAACTGCCTTCTTATGGAAACTGATCGAGAGCCACCCAAAGATCTCTGGAAATTGAAGAGCATAACAATAAGCAAGGGGAAATTCTACATGGAAGAAAAATGGTGTATAAAAGAATGTACTACTCCCTCTACTACGATCCGTAAACATGATATCAATGCCATCAGACAGTAGTCTTTGTCAAACAACAGGACAAAGACGGCTTAACCATAATTTACACTTAGTTTCTCCTGTCAGAGTCGAAAAACACAATATCCATATCTACATAGAAAATGAACTTGATGAAACAGAGCAAAGAGAGGCAAACATCAAACCAGACTGCCTTCTGATGGAAACTGATCAAGAACCACCCAAGATCTCTGTAAATCAACAAGGATAAGGATAAGCAAGAGGATAGTCTAGGAGTAAGGTAAATGGCGTAGAACAAACACTATACTCCCTCTGCTACTCCATTAACATTGTATCAATGCAGGCATTTAAGAGTTCATGTTTTTTCCAACAACAGGTTCAAGATAGCCGCACCATAAGATCCATCAACTCAGATAGAACCATAAATTATTCCTAATATTCACTGTCACAAGGTGAGAGAAAACAATCTCCATATACATAGCAAAGAAAATTTGAGAAAACAGAGCAAGAAAACCTAGCTACAAAATCAGAACAGCCTTCTACTGATTGAAACTGATCAAGAACCGCCGAAGATCTCTGGAAATTGAAGAGGATAATAATAAGATGAAATTCTAGGTGGAAGAAGATAAGTGGTGTATGAATAATACAAAGCTAAGGGAACCAGGCTTCAAACCAAAACTGACTTCTGATGCAACTGATCAAGAACTACTCAAAGATCTCTGGAAATTGAAGAGTACAATAATAAGCAAGAGGATGGTGTAGAAATACTCCCTCTGCTACCCTCCATAAATACTACTATATCAATGCCAGCAATAAAGAGAGTTTTATTCCAACAACAGGACCAATATAGCCACACCATAAGATCCAACTTGAATGGAACCATATAACTTCTTCCTAATATTTCCTGTCACAGGGTGAGAGAGAACAATATCCAATCTACAAAAACTAAAAAATGATGGAAACAGAACAAAGGGAACAAAACCAGGCAAAAGTCAAAACTGTTCTGATGAAAGCTGACTACAAACCACCCCGGATATCATATATCTGGAAATCCAAGAGCATAATAATAAGCAGGGGAAGGAGGGTTTAGGCAGAAGACAGAATGTAGTAGAAAAAAAAAACACTATACTATACTGCTCTGCATACTGTAAACAAGCACGCATTGAACCTGTTCACAAAGACAGCCAACTACAACAAGTATATAATGTTAAAATGTGACAACTGACAAGACAGCCATCTTCAAGGCAAATCAAAGTAGCACAGCGAAACCACCCCAAAGAAGGTACCTACATGACTGGCTCAAAGCTGCTGAGCAAATAACTGGAATTGGCTTGAAAAATGAAAGCACTAGGAATGTTGGAATGATATGACAGAAAAACCACAAACTTTCTGTCAGTCCTTTCTGTAGATGTTTTTGACCCCTCAAAGTTAGTCATCAATAACATGCACTAGCACTCGAGCATGCCCAACAAATAACAGAGGGAAATAATAGCAACAACCACAAAGAAGGCTCCATATGACTCGCTCAAAGCTGCTAATCAAATAACAGGACGTCAACTGAAAAATTAAATGAAACTGACAGTAATGATGTAATTATCACACTGAAAAACAACAACCATATTTCTTGTCATTCTTGTCAAACCTTCGCATAGATGTTATCATTCCTCAAAATCAGCCATCAGCACATGCACTAGCACTGGAAAATGCCCAACAAAGCATAACCCAGGATACATTAGCACTAACACTAGCTAATACAAGTATATACCTGATTTAACAGCATAATTAGGGATCCACATAGGACTCTGCACACTTTTAGATGGATGGACGAACAATCACAGAATTGTCAATCACCTAACGTTAGATTGCCAAAAAAAATGATTTGATATAGGATTTATGAGGGCAAATAGAAAGAGATAAGCTTGTCAAACCAGACCTCTCCATTGTCAACAACTAGAACCACCTAAAAGTCGAACCTCTGAAAATAGATGGGCAAATATAAGCAGAGGGGAGAACATGGAGAAAAATATACTAATAGACTGTATAGACATGAGACCACTACTCCACTCCCACATCAAGCACTACATAAACAGACAAAAATAGCTCCAGCTTGAACATATATCAGAGTTATACAGACCTGAAGTTGCTAAATAGCAATGAATACAAATGAAAAAGGGAATTGATAAGCCAAAACTTGACCAATTGTAAGATACTTATCTGGTCACTGAAGCTTCTAGACAACCTGGGTATAAAACACTAGATGAATGAGGGATGGTCTACGGTCTACCTATGGAATCAAAACAAAATAAACCAAATATGACAGATTGGTGAGAGCATATGTTCCAAACGACACTGAAAACGAAGAGACAGAGAGAGGAAGAAAAGTGCATCATTGATCATACCTAAAGATCTCAATAGACAGACAAAATCAAAAGTGACACCATATCTACGAATGGCACCATGAACTAGTAAATGTTCAAATATATGTGGTCGCAAAACCAAGACA
Source organism: Salvia splendens (assembly GCF_004379255.2). Lineage (NCBI taxonomy): Eukaryota > Viridiplantae > Streptophyta > Magnoliopsida > Lamiales > Lamiaceae > Salvia > Salvia splendens. The sequence goes on along the minus strand of NC_056032.1, from coordinate 36,947,450 downwards.
CCGTGAGTGAATGGGCATGAGGGCAGCACACAAGAGAACAGGGTGAAATACCGTTCAAGTAAAACAGAAAGAAATCGCACGCTTAAGCAGTTATTAAATCTAGCCACCTCAACAGAAAATGTCTGCAACCCTCTTCAACAATTCCAATCTGCAATTTAAGGTCATGGAGACACCAAGTCAAGGAAACAGAACCTTTGGCATAAGATTGACGAACGAAAATCACGAAAATTAACATGCCGACAAAATTCATGAACATATCTCGAAGATAAAAAATGTTTTCTTGAGTAGACAAGATAATAAGTAAACTCATCAAAACCATAAGCGCTTCCAAAAATTGCCAATAAGTCCATCAGAACCTATAGATCACAAGCTCGAGCTACCCAAGGGATTGCTCCCTACAGATACAAACGAAAGTAAGCCCATGAACTACCACGGCTGAATATATCATAACCTAAATGGACCATCAAAACTTGAAACGATAACCGCTTTTGATCTTCAACCGTTGCAAACAACCGAGTAGGTCAAATCAGCAGAAGAATCTAAAGAAAACCACAAATATCAAAAGTAGGTTGAACCATCGGCTAGATCGTCTATTATCGCTCAAACAAGTTAGAAAGGTTGGTAGAAATCCGATGGAAAACACAACCAGATCACCAAAGTTGCAAGCATCAACGGAAATTAGACGACAAACCAACAATTAACTCGAGCAAACATGAAATCAGAAGAGGGAGAATGGCGACATAAGGATTAAATCAGATTGGATATGATTTGGGTAACGAAAGAGGGTGTGGTATTTATAGAGAGACCTGAGGTCTGATGGACGGTCCAGATTGATCCGATCAAGCAATGTCGGTTTAAAGAATGATTAAATAATTTAACTAAATTAGTATTAATTCCATATTTGGGTTGGATTAAGAACGCGTCAATGTTATGCAACAGGCAACGTAGGCGTGTGAGTCAAGCTAATCATCCACAATAGTTATTCCTTAATCGTTCCTTCATTATTCATGACTCACCTCACCCTTTACCACGTTCCTTATTTAAGAGATAGCATCTACAATTACTCATCCTTTAATCATTCATTATCTTCACTATTCATGAGGTTTATTATTTTGTTTTTCAATTTAAAAATACAATTTATAAAAAAAAATTATTAATAAAACTTAAATAAAAAATTGAAAATTACATTACATATTTGTAAAAAATAAAAATTACATAATTTAATTTTTAGAATACAAATTAAAATTTTTAGAGAGAGAAATAAGTAAGAGTGCGTGAATAAAATTATGTGATGAATATGGTATTTACAGGTGATTTTGAGAGAATTTAAGGATAAAAAAATAATAAAAAAGAAAAAACCATAATACTTGAGAAAGTGAAAAAATATTATTGATTTTAATTTTTTCTCAATTAAAAAAATTGAAATTTAAAACAGTCAAAACGACGTCCACTCGTGGGGTGCAAGTGGGCGTCATTGCTCCACCACAACATAATACATAGGGGGGGCTCCTCCCTCAACACCAAGAGGCCCTTTGGGATGATTCACCCGCATCGGTATCCCTTAACCATTCTGCCCGGCGGGACATGCCCGAGCTGGTTAAGGGACGCTATTATAGTTGCTCTAAGCTGATTTTGACTATGCCTTTTACCAAGTAGTTTTAGCCTATAATTAGCCCCAAGTTCTTTTATAAATCACAATTAAGTACTTTCATTATTTTTTTTACTTATGTTTACATAATTATGTAAGCTGGAATATATGTAAGATATAAATAAATAAATATTCAAACTTTACATGATTTTAGATGTTGGGAATATATGGCTGGATCATCAAGTTGAGTCCAAGTCAGGTTAAAGGCTCAAACAACTCGAAGCCCAGTAAGATCAGCCCAAGTAACAGAATCAGTTCAGTGAGCTCTTTAGCTCAAGTCAGTTGGAACGGCACTTGAACGATTTTACACGTCTTCTTTTTCCCCTTTTGTATATCTCTGTGAGCTGAGAGATTCAAAGAGGTTAAGAGAGTTAGTTTACACAATTCAAGATTAGCGAGCTAAGTGAGTTTCTTCACAATCAAACGGAGTTCTTCGATTGAGTAGTGAGCTAGAGTGATTGTGTGTTGTATTGATTACTTGATTGTATCCGAAATAAACATCTCCATCTTTGTCCGTAGATGTAGATCCGTTGTGGATCGAACCACGTAATTCTAGCGTCGTTTTCCATTGTTGTTGCAAGATTTGAATCATCAAATTGGCGCCGTCTGTGGGAAGATGACGACGCCAAGAACTGAAGCTGAAAAGTTCACAGGGCACAACGATTTCGGATTATGGCGAATCAAGATGAAGGCCTTGTTAATCCAACAAGGGTTAGCTGATGCGATCAAATCCAAGACTCCGGTGACTGAAGCCGATGAAGATGCGAAGGTCATGGCTAAGAGACAGGAGATGTTTGAAAAGGCACACAGCGCTATCGTTCTTTGCCTCGGAGATAAAGTCCTCCGAGAGGTTGCGAAGGAGACTACGGCGGCTGGTGTTTGGTCGAGGTTGGAAAACCTCTACATGACAAAGTCCCTCGCTAACCGCCTCTACATGAAGCAGCGGCTATATTCGTATAGATTTGTCAAAGCGAAGCCGGTTGGAGAACAACTCGATGAATTCAACAAGGCCATCGACGACCTCGAGAATATAGATGTAAATCTTGATGATGACGATAAGGACATTCTCCTGTTGAATGCTCTTCCGAAGTCATACGACCATTTGAAGAATGCAATGTTGTATGGGAGGGAGAAGGCTATTACACTTGATGAAGTCCAGTGTGTTTTGAAAGCGAAGGAACTCCAGAAAACATCTACTTCGGGGGTGATCAAGCTTCAGAAGCCCTCATTGTAAAAAAGTTTAAGCCCAAGAAGCATTCTAAGGGAAAAGAAAATCAAGGAAACAAGTCTCAGAATGCGAGTCAGAAGTCGGGGGATGAAACTGAAGAGACCAGGAAGTGTCATTGGTGTCAAAAGCCTGACCACCTCAAGAAAAACTGCTTTGCTTGGAAAAGGAAGCAGGCTGAAGGCAATCTTGACCAGAACACGGCTGACTGTGCAGCTGAGTTGGAGGCAGCGCATGTGATGAATGTAACAGAGAAGCAGATTACAGAATCTTGGATCATAGACAGTGGATGTTCTTTTCATATATGCTCTCACAAAAACTGGTTCGAGGGGCTCATTACTGCAGATGGATCAATGTTGCTAGGCAACAATGAGGTATGTTCTATCAAAGGAATAGTAAACATTCGTTTTAAAATGAATGATGGTTCTGTTAAACTGTTGACGGCCAAATACAATATACAAGTGGGACCTGGAGTTAGATACATACCCAGCATTAAAAGAAATTTTATATCTCTTGGCGTGTTAGAGTTGAAGGGGTATTCTTTTACTTGTTATGAGGGGTGTATGAAAGTTCTTTTGGGAAATTCTACTGCTATGACTGCATCTAGGAGGAATAGGTTGTACTATCTGCAAGCTGAGGTAATTATTGGTAGTTCTTGTGCTGCTGTGGATGATAGTCTGGCCTTATGGCATAAGAGGCTTAGACATGTTGGTGAAAAGGGGCTGAAGGAACTGATTAAGAATGGGGTCTTCAGCTGTAATCAGCAAGAAATAGTAAAAATGTGTGAATCTTGTCTGCTTGGAAAGGGAAAGAAATTACCCTATGGCTCAAGGAAACATAACTCCAGTAAGCCATTGGATTATTGTCACAGTGACTTATGGGGTCCTAGTTCAGAGAAATCAACTGGTGGAGGGAGGTATTTCTTGAGCATTGTGGATGATTTAAGTAGGAAAGTCTGGATATGGGTCCTGAAAGAGAAGTTAGATACTTTTGATAAGTTCAAAACATGGTGTAAGGCAGTTGAGGTTGAAAAGGGGCATGGTCTGAAATGCCTGAGAACAAACTATGGGCTAGAATTCTTATCAAAGGAATTTGATCTTTTCTGCAAATTGAAGGGCATTAAGAGGCATAGAACCGCACCAGGAAATCCACAACAAAATGGTGTTGCAGAACGAATGAATAGAACCTTACCTGAAAGGGTGAGATGTATGATTATCACATCTAGTGTACCTAAGAGTTTCTGGGCAGAAGCTGTCTCTACTGCAGCAAAACTTATCAATAAGTGTCCAAGCTCAGCCATTGGTAATGATACACCAGATAACAGATGGTATGGGAGCCTTGGTGGATACCAAAAACTGAGGATTTTTTGCTGCAGAGCCTTTGCTCACATAAGGCAAGGAAAACTTGAGCCTAGGGCCTTGAAGTGTGTTTTCCTTGGATACCAAGATGGGGTCAAGGGCTATCGATTGTGGTGCACGGAGGTTGGAAATCAAAATATTATTATCAGTAGGGATGTGATATTTGATGAGTCAGTGATGCCTTACAGACATACTGAACAGAATAAAGTATTAGAGGAAACTCCACCACACACAGATGTTGATTTGGAGCAGCTCCAACCTCAGAGTAACAATGGGGCTGCTACTCAGGTGGATAAGACTTTTTCTTCAGATGAAGGAGAAATTGAGCCTACTGAGCCTGCTGAATCAAGTCAGGATCCATCTAATCTTGACAATTACTTGCTGGCCAGAGACAGAACAAGAAGAGATGTCAGACCACAAGCTAGGTACAGAGATGCTGATTTTGTCTATTATGCACTCTGTGTTGCTGAAGAATTGGAGATATCAGAGCCGAACACATACAAAGAGGCCATTGGAAGCAGAGATAAGGAGAAATGGATAAAGGCTATGAATGAAGAAATAGATTCTCTGTTGAAAAACAAGACTTGGGTTCTTGTTCTCAGGTCACAAATTCAGCAAAGACCAATCTCTTGCAAATGGATTTACAAGAAAAAGGTGGAGGCTTCTGAAAATGATAGTGTGAGGTTCAAGGCTAGATTGGTTGCAAGGGGTTACACACAGGAGGAGGGGATTGATTACACTAAGGTCTTCTCTCCTGTTGTGAAACACAGCTCAATCAAAATATTGCTAGCAATTGTAGCTCAAAGGAATTGGGAACTTCAACAGTTGGATGTCAAAACGACATTTCTACATGGAGAGTTGGAGGAGACCATTTATATGGAGTAACCGCAAGGCTTTGTAAAGCCTGGTGATGAGGGGAAAGTCTGTTGTTTGAAGAGGAGTATCTATGGCCTGAAACAAAGTAGCAGACAGTGGTACTTGGCTTTTGATAAACAGATGGAGAAGATGGAGTTTATAAAATCTGCTTTTGATAGCTGTGTATACATAAGGTATAAAGGGAACGCAACAGTTGCCTATTTACTTCTTTATGTGGATGATATGCTCGTGGCAGGTGCGAGTAAGGCTGAGATAAGTAAGGTGAAAGAGGATTTGGAAAACGCTTTTGAAATGAAAGACTTGGGGAATGCTAAGAGAATACTTGGCATGGACATTATCAGAGATAGGAATGCCAAGAAGTTGTGGTTAATGCAGCACAGCTATATAAAGAAAATGTTGACAAAGTTTCAGATGATTGATTCCAGAAAAGTGTTTAACACCCACAAGCCAGCATCTCAAGCTCTCCATCAGTCAGAAGCCCACATCTGAGATGGAAAGGAAGCAGATGTCTAGAATTCCCTATGCAAACATAGCGGGGAGCATAATGTACATGATGTTGTGTACAAGGCCTGACTTATCACATGCCATCAGTTTAACGAGCAGATTTATGGCTGACACGGGCAGTGAGCATTGACAAGCATTGAAGTGGATTATGAAATATCTAGTGAGCACACAAGATCTTGAGCTATTATTTTGCAGTCAGAAGGATGAAGATGTGCTCATTGGCTATTGGGATTCGGATTATGCAGCTAACATTGACAGTAGAAAGTCTCAATCTGCATACATATTCAAGTTATATAGAACTGCCATCAACTGGAAGTCCAACCTTCAATCAGTAGTTGTTCTTTCCACAACCGAGGCAGAATATATCTCGTTGGCAGAGGTAGTCAAGGAAGCAAAATGGTTAAAGGGGATACTCAATGACTTTGGGGTTGTTCAAGAACCGGTTACAATATTTTGTGATAGCAACAGTGCCATTAGCCTAGCTAAGCACCAAGCTTTTCATGAAAGGAGTAAGCACATTGATATCAAGTTACATTTTGTGGGGGATGAGATTGGCAAAGGGGTAGTGGCAGTGAAAAAGGTTCACACCTCTGAGAATGCAACTGATATGATGACTAAGGCTCTGTCAAGTGCTAAGTTCGAGAATTGCTTGGACTTGGTTAATGTGACTGCTCGGAGATGAGGGAACTTAGAGGAAGGTGGAGATGTTTTTTGGTGGATGCGGCCAAGGTGGAGTTTGTTGGGAATATATGGCTGGATCACCAAGTTGAGTCCAAGTCAGGTTAAAGGCCCAAACAACTTGAAGCCCAGTAAGACCAGCCCAAGTAACAGAATCAGTTGAGTGAGCTCTTTAGCTCAAGTCAGTTGGAACAACACTTAAACAATTTTACACTTCTTCTTCTTTCCCCTTTTGTATATCTCTGTGAGTTGAGAGATTCAGAGAGGTTAAGAGAGTAGTTTACACAATTCAAGATTAGCGAGCTAAGTGAGTTTCTTCACAATCGAGCGAAGTTTTTAGATTGAGTAGTGAGCTAGAGTGATTGTGTGTTGTATTGATTACTTGATTGTATCTGAAATAAACGTCTCCATCTTTGTCTGTGGATGTAGATCCGTTGTGGATCGAACCACGTAATTCTAGCGTCGTTTTCTATTGCTGTTGCAAAATTTGAATCATCATTAGAAATAAAAATTTATAATTTTAAAATCTAAAATACAACACTTAACACACACCCAAACTTTTAAAAATTGGAATAAACTAGAAATTTTGGTATTGGCATAGATTTGGAGATGGAAATAATAATACTCTCTAGACGCATCCAAAGTATGGTCACCTCAAAAACCATCCCATCAGTGTAGCTATTGCATCATGTTGGAATGGGCCATTGCGACCTAGGGCCAATTTGTGACTATCGCTCCTATGCGCTATTGATGCCCTCAAGCCTTATATATTATTCTATTCATTCCTTAAAAGTGTAAACTATTTCCATTTTAGTGTGTTCCTAAAAATTATGAATTTTCTAATTTATAAACTTTTTTCATCTCTAATGTGGCAAGACATATTTTTCGCTAACAATACTTCAATTATTTTTTTTATATCTTTTACTTTACCGATTGTGTATTAAAACTTGGGTGTCTTTAAAGTTTATATTTTCAATGGATGGAGGGAATAGAAGAAACTAGTACACATGAAAAGTTTTATAGTTTTAAATATACTATTAAAATATTATTTTATTTAATTTTCATTTTTGGGCCAAAGTTTGTGGCATAATACAATTTACATTTTTTTGATCGACACCGTCTTTAATAGCATAATAATGTAATGGAAGTGCAAAAGTGCATAAAGTGATCGACATAAGTGCATGAGTTCAGGTCCCAGTGTTGGTCCGCAAGTCCAGGTGTAGGTTGGCAAGTTCGATGATTAATACTGAATTTTTATTCTTTTAGACTTATCTTTCGTCTCAAAATCTATTTTATATTGACTCATTGAATAAAACACATTATTTTGTTTCCGCTTCAAAATTGGCGTCTAAGCGCTCTCATTTAACCTATCAAATGGCCTGACACGAACTTAGTGTTTTAATAACTGAATTGTTATTATAGAATACACTGTTTTACTTGAGTCGTATTTCTTTTTGGGTTGTCACAAGTTACTTGAATTATTCATTTTTTGGCTAAAAATAAAACATCTAATCACACCTATTTTATTATTTATTTACTTTACTTTCTCTCATCTCTCTTAATTTATTCTCTCTTCTACTTTATTTTGCTTTATTTAACTCATTAAACACAATTTTCTTAAATCTCGTGCTGAAAAGAAACGCCTCAAGTAACGTGGGACGGAGGGAGTATTTTAGCAAACACTTTGAAAATATAAGCTCACACGCTCTAAGAGCATCCGCAACGCGGTGCCGTCGCCGTTCCTATGCCGTTCCGGAGGAACGGTTTCGCGGCGGCACGCGTTGCAGCGTGCGTTCCGTCGCCATTCCGTGCCGCCACCGTTCCCATGCCGTGCCGCGTTTCGTTCCTCCGGAACGCGGAACGAAACGTTCCGCCACGCGCCGAGGCGACGTGGCGGACTCCCATTCGACGCGTGAAGCCCACTCGCTGCCCCGCGAGTGGGCTTCGTCCCGATGACGCAATAATTCATTTTTTTTAAAAAAAATTTCGAATTTAATAAAAAAAAATAAAATTTTTTTTTATTAACGGTAATGAGACCGTTAATTTTATAGCCGTTTGTTTTTTTTTTATTATTTATTTATTTACTCTATAAATACTCCTATTTCATACTCATTTCAATCACAAACACACATCTATTTCTCTCTATTTCCACCCCAATTTTCATCTCAAATCAACTCTATTTTCCTTCTCCCAAATTTAATCAAACTAATGGATCCTTATGAACAAATGCGTCAAATATTGGAACAATCACTTGAAGAAGATCGACGACGGGAGGCGGAAGAAGCCGCTCCGCCCCAACGTCGCTCCCGTACGTACATCCATCGTAACCGGGAGGAAGCCGCCGCAAGGTTAGTACGCGACTACTTCTGCGATAACCCGGTTTGGGGAGATACGTACTTCCGTCGCCGTTTCCGCATGGGGAAACCGTTATTTCTCCACATCGCGAATACTTTGGCAGCCCGGGAAGAGTTCTTCCAGGAAGGGTTCGACGCGGTCGGACGTCCCAGCCACACGACGCTGCAGAAATGTACTGCAGCAATCCGCCAGCTTGCGACTGGACAAACGGCCGACATGTTCGACGAATACCTCCACATCGGAGATAGCACTGGGCGAATGTGCTTGCTCAAATTCTGCAAGGACACGCGAGTAGTCCGCCTCGAAGTGGAGCGCATCCGTCTATACAAGAACGGTTATCTATTCGTGCAAGGACACGCGACTCTAGCGCCCACACCCAACTCCAACATGATCTAATTGAGCACATTTGGGCAAACTTTGGCGGATGAAATTATTAAAATTGTGTACTTTTATTTTTTTATGATTTTAATTGTGTGCTTTTTATTTTTTTAAGTTTAAGTTGTAACTTTGTTTTAATGTTGTGTGTTTTTTAATAAAATGTGTTTGTTTTTTTAATTGAATTGAGTTGAAATTAAAAAAAAATGAAATTGAATGAATAGTAATTTAAGGAACGGTTAAGGAACGGTTAAGGAACGAGGGTTGCAGGTTTCGTTCCTTAGTTAAGGAATGGAGTAAAAAAGTACAGTGGGGCCCTCAAATAGTGGTTTAAGGAACGGTTTAGGAACGGTATAGGAACAGCGTTGTGGATGGCCTAAGAAACGTTGATTATGTAAGAAGATGAATCTATTGTAAGCATATAAAGTCTATATTGTGTAGTGTGAACATTTTACTATTCTTGTGAATCTGCTTTAAATATGGTTCAAAGAAGAAAATCTGGAAGGAGCTAACTTGCATGTTTGACGTCCCCTCCAAATCTTAAGGGCTGGACAGCTAAATGGATAATAAGTATATGAAAATATTGTATCGCTTATACATTTTGTTTCCTTTGACAATGAAATTGTTTTATTGGTACAACAGTGCTTCTTTCATAATCATGATTTTTATATACCACAGCGTTGTCATTTATTATTAGGACAATAGTAATACTTTTCATAGATCCAAAATGAACAAAATTATTAAGATTTTCATTTGAGCATACAGAAATTCGACCTTCTATTTAGATCTTCAATCTGATATCAATTTGTCATATTTTTGTTTATTGTTTCGCATAAAGGTTGAAAACTTTACAATTCCTCTCGCAAAAAGTTCTCTGCGTTATGGCAAGTGTATACCAGCTTAAACTGTCAATTGCCTCAATGGCTCTGTACAAGACTGGCTATACTTGATGGATGTTTTGCTTCACCCTCCATGTTCAGTTCATCAGAGTGTCTGGCTTATTTCCAATTTTAACATCCTTCCTGGGCAATTTTGAGCTGTCCATATGGGATATCTGTTCAGATTGAAAGATGGATCAGAAACGAGCAAACAGAAAAGACTCCGAATAACTTATAATGATCGTCACAATCCAAGTGCAAGTCCCTTCTCACAACTACTGGCTTTAACACACACACAGAGAGAGAGAGAGAGAGAGAGAGAGAGAGAGAGAGAGAGAGAGATCCATACATTTTGTGATTTCCATTCTATCTTGGCATTTCCATCTGAGGTGCCTACAGGCTGGGAGTGCCTGCCTACATGCCAAAATATGTGGAGGAGAACAGCAGCATCAAGTGCAGCATATTCTAGCTGCAATGACAATCCATAAATATATGGGATACATGGCTCAATTCGACCAATTCTTTGACAAAAAATGAAAATATTCAGTATAACAAGTAATAGCATTGCACAAATATGTGTGGTACTCTACAATATTAGTTGACAGATTCTAATTACCGCATTAGTTGTAAGATTCTATCTTAATAAACAATGGACTGGCCTATCTATCTAGGTTAAACATCAATAATATATTCCCCTTGCATTACTGTAGGTACGAAAGACACAATCAGATTGTATCTTAGTTTTATATATTTCGGTTGAATTATGTAGCTCAAAGGTAAAAATTAGTACTATCTTCATCTTCTCACTTAGTTCTATACCTTGGAAACAGTTTTGTGTTGACATTATGCCAAAAAAGATGTTAATATCACAAGATGAAGCCAAATTCAAATTATCATACACAGAAGCACCCACCTGATAATGACTCAGAGGTCGTTGCTCCCAATTGCTATTTCGTCTTGTTTTATTCAGACTGATGCCCAAAATTTTCTGTTTAGGCCAACATCATAATAGCAGAGGAAAATTAGGTCCCTTGACTATGATGGCATTTCAATACATTTGATAAAATATTTCTGGCTGGTTAAAGTTACCTCAGCCAGGCCAGAAAGACCACCCTTTGGCTCTCTGAAAACATTCTGGATATCAAGAAGCATCTCACAGTGTTTGAAACAATTTAAATCTCGATATGAAAGTGCAAGCTGCCTAACATCACATTGGAAATTGTAGCCTGCAGTTTCAAACATGCAGTCAGTATTTTTAATTTTATCTTATCCACACTAGTCAACGCGGAAAGGCATACAAAAATGTAGAGCAATAAAATAGTTACATGTTGCATTGTTGCATGCAAGTCAAAAACACAAACAAATAAACAAAGTGGCATACAAGTGTCACCAAGATAAATCAAATAATGCAATTGGAATTAGCAAATATGCCAAGATATGAAGATATTTCTACTGTTCTGATTAATTACGTGTCCTGTATTTACTGAACTAGATCCCTGAAAAAATTTCCACCTTATCTATCTTATTCTTTCTTGATTCTAGTTGCACAAATGAATAGTCACATCAATCCTGCAGTTATCTGTCTCTTTGAGATATCTGAAATTATTCATTCAGAAAAATTATCGACTGTGAATTCAGCCAACTTATCAATATGCAAAGCTACTCTGCTCTCTTTTTCCTGGCTGAACCTAAACCATTGACCTCCTCTTATCCATACATAGATTCCAACAATACCTATGAGTTAGATGGTGGAAGATAGTTTTTAGCCTAGATCTGTGTAGATGTATAGTTCTGGCAAGAAAAAATAAGCAATACAAGAGAAAGGCTGCAGCAAATAACCCAAGTTTTGACGACCGGGTGACAGGAGAAACTCAAGCTGAGTCTGTGTCACTGATGCAAGAACTACTTAATTGGATTCACAGCTTCTGTAGGGTGAATGCAGTAGATCTTATCCCAACTCATCTAAAGCCTTATCCAGGCAAAGGAGCGATGTTCTCTAGGCATGGGCATCTAAAAAATATTATGCAGTATCCAAATTGTACAGGTATTCCCATTGGCAGTATTTGTTATACCTAGGAGATACATTGTAGTGCTTATTTGTGAGAAAATAACTGCTATTGGAATTGCAAACAGCCTAGCTCTATGTCACAACATTAAGCAAATTACATTCAAATTCCTAGGCCAAAGGCAGAATAGATCCTAGTCTAACCTAGTACTACAAGAGAAAGTACACATCAATTGGTAGATGTAATGACTCATGACATAGGTAGAGGTCCATTTTTAGCCACATGTCAAATGGATATCTGTGGGAATCTTGTGTACATGTACACTCAACAGACTTACAAACTCTTAGCCACATATCAAATTCAAAATAGCCTTAGGGAACTTTTCAAGATGACTGTTTCAGGGTGTAGCAGCTGGTTAGGAGACATCAAAAAAGAAAATGTGGTGTTTTCCTCACAGCTCACCTAGTATTATTACATTACTATTGCAGATTGTTTTTTAATTCCATGCAACTTCATAATTATGTTGTGTCACTTCAAAACCAATTTGCATTTCAGTGCTCAAGATTTTGATTAAAGCATAAAAACTTTACTATATACCAAGTTTTAAAATGCTTGAAGAGTGAAATAAGCAGCCAAGGCACTCATCCAGAATACTCGGAACATCCGCATACAGCTTGATAAGGTCAAGTATATAAACCTTCTTCTCGGATGCAATTTGCATGATGGAAACCTGCAGTATCTGATAACAAATAAGCAGATACACTAAAAGAATCTTGCCAGCAGGAAGGTGCTCAAAGATGATGGATATCTTGACCAGTAATACAAGCGAGAAACTACTTTTTGTAATTTTTTAGGAGAGGAAAAAAGGTAGAAAAATGTAGGAAAATTCACCTCCCACCATGTGACGATTATGGAAAAGCTAAGTTACCTTACTGGGTCTGCTACCATTTTCATAATTAGGTTTCCATTCACAGTCAACACCAACAACTTTGCAATTCTTAAAGTAGTTTATTGCCTCTCGCAGACTATTGACTTCATCAACCCACAAAACATCCTCAATACATAACTTGTGAAGATTTAAATAGTGACGGTGCGGAAGATTTGACTCTGGCTCTGTATAAAATGGAGTATAAAAGTCGTAACTCATAATTAGACAACAAAGATAAATGGCTAATATACCCATCGGCGGATGCAGGTGGGGTCGCGCGGGGTCGGCCAACCCCACCGCCGTCCCCGGAGAACCGCCGGAAGACTCCTCCCAACAGCCCCCGACCCCACGGCATCCGGAACTCTGCCCCATGATTCATCCTCAGACCTCAAGCAGCTCAGCTTTTCCGATGAAGACGATCAGGCCGAGGGGCCGTTCGCCCTTTACAAGGGGTTTATTCCGACGATATCGAGGCAGGGGCCGTTTACGGTGGTGCTGTTTGTGACGCTTGAGCAGGTGAGGAAGTTGCTCAAGGATTTCTGATGAAGATGTGCTGATGATGATGAAGAAGAAGGCTAGTTTAGTCTTTTTTAGAATATTAATTGATATGGTTATTGTTTAGGTTATGGTAATTTGGTTTAATTTTGTGTTTTTATTTTAATGGGAAGAAATGGTATACTTGCGTGCTTTGATTTATGATGCGAAAATATGCGCCACTTTGAGAGGACAACATACATTTATTACTCCAATGGAGTTCTTTTTCTTCTATATGAGGAGTATATGATTTAATTCCACGTAATTACATTCTAATTTGTAAGATCATACAGTTTTCTTTTAGTAAAGTGAGGTCTTTGAACTAATATATATTAGTTCAAATGTGTTTATTATTATTAATATTATTATTGGTTATTGGTTATTATCATCTAAGCAAGTGATACCTCAGTACAAAATTTAGAGTTATATTTAAGTACAACCACTTTAAATAGGGAAAATTAATTATTAGCATTGTCCCTTTCAAAAATTGACTTTTAAATACTTTGATGAACGTGATTAAAAAAATGTACATGTATGCACATTTTTAAAGTAGTACCCCGTTTTTTAAAGAGTTAACTATGAAATCAAAATTCGAATTATTATAAATTTGAATATTGTATCAAGGTGCGGCATTTCAGTGGAAAATAGTTATTCCACTGAAAATGGGTATTAAATTTGAATATTGAAATCAAAATTCGAATTATTATAAACCAGTAGTTTATTGATTATCTTTTAATCATGTATTAGTTTTTACTTTTATTTTAAACTAGTAGTAACTAATAAATTTTTTATCTAATTTTAATAAATATAATAATTGCTTTTAATCATTGATTTTAATTACTTTTCATTAAGATTAATGGATACATTTCTTTTATAAAGATTTTGCGCTTTCGTCTGTTTTTCTAGTACTAATGTTGAACACGACTAAAAGATACATATTCATAACTATTTCCAATGAAATAACTTTAAGTTAGCATCAAAATATGAATACTCATAGAAGTCAATTATCGTGCTTAATATAAAATAGGGATATTTCATTTGTAATGTATTTTTACTACTATTTTATATATTTAAATATTATTATATTATTTTTCTCGTCCGACCCCACCATTTTTAATTCCTGGATCCGCCCATGAATATACCAACTTGAGTATTAATTCTAAAAATCAGAAGGACATAACCAGATTGAGCCAGCACGCAAAAGACTTATCAGTCAGTAGAGGAGAAAAAAAACTTATTGATTTTTCAAAGAGTAAAAGCCAAAACTAGTCCTGAACATAAGCCTATTTTATGATTTTGGTCTTATACTTTATCTTTTGAATTTTTGCATCCTGAACATTTTAACTCAGATCACAATTGGTCCTACACTAACAATTCCGTCAATTTTTAAACGGTTTTAACCCAATTTTTAAACAATTTAAACCCGAATGAGACTGTTAAAACCATCAAAATTGTTCAAAATCGGGTTAAAACCGTTTAAAAATTGACGGAATTGTTAGTGTAGGACCAATTGTGATCCGAGTTGAAATGTTCAGGATGCAAAAATTCAAAAGATAAAGTATAAGACCAAAATCATAAAATAGGCTTATGTTCAGGACCAGTTTTGGCCTTTATTCTTTTTCAAAAATACAGAAGTGGTGTTTGTTTTCTCCAAAAAAAGAACTTTTGATTTTTCAAAAATACAGAAGTGGTGTTTGTTTTCTCCAAGAAACAACGTCTACCCTTCCCAGAAACATTTGGTCTTCCTCATTACTTAACTGAGACTCAATGAACATCATTGTAATATAACACACGTGGATGTTTCTTGTAGCATACCTTCAGAATTAGAGAAACCTTTGATGGAATAGCGTTCACAAAGTTCTTCAACCTTTTCAAAATAGCCAGCTTCCATTGCTAAATAGACCTAGTATACACAACTTAAATAAATCATCCCTTCATTTAATTTGTTCTTTTTATTTTATACCACTATAGCCAAATTGAGAAGTGAATCAAAACTTTTATATCCTTATTGAAAAGCACGATGTGTTTACTTCTCCCTTTCTTGTTTCACTGATCTTGAAAAAGTATATATGTGAACTCAAAATATTTACGAGGAAATAGTTTAGACAAAGTATCATACGACTTCAAAAAACAAAGGGATATGCATCTAGAGCAAATAAGAAAAAAAATTCAACAAAGTCCATAGAATAATTTGGACACCTTGCACATACCAAATATTCAAGAAGTTTTCTGTCACCAGTAGCTCTCACTTCTGCTATCTCCCAGACACCTTTTTCTGCTAGTTTCTTAAGTGAGCTGCAATCATGTAAAAAATGGCTATTCTAGCAAGATTCTAATTGGGTACTTGAAAGTTGGAACCCATTAATTAAAATGGTGAATAGTACTAGATAACAGTAAAGGACACAGCAATAAACAAAAGCTTCTCACCTTTCTTTACTCTGATGATACAATTCAGGGAATTCCTGGCGCAAATTGTTTTTCTTTATGATATCACATGCAGGCTGTAACAATTTCTGGTCTACATATTCCTGGACGAGCAAATACAGCATTGGCTTACCCAAATATGTTGCCCACTACTCTGCTGCTTTCATTTGTCGGCACCCCATCATTTTCATTAAATATGACTCTCCAGAATCACGGATGGAGAAGTGTATTAACAGATCAACAGCAGTCATATAAGATTGGCATTCCACCATCTTGCAAACATATTGTTCAACCACTTCTTTTGCTGAATCAGCTCTGGGTTTGCTCTTCATTGATCCATCAGACATCACATTATCAATATCTGTTAAATTGACTTGAAAAACTTTAATAATCTTGATAAGGACTCCATTGTCATGTCCCAGAGTGCCATTGACAATGTCCAGAAATAACTTGGCAGCACACTCTTTTGCTTCCACTACATCTTCATCATTGCTGCCCGCTTTTAAGAAACGACAAAGAGCAGATATTACCAAATGGCTGAAGCCTTCACAGTATGGTTGGAACATAGGCAGCATGCAGAGGCAGTGAGCAATCCAAGTAGCTGGTCCAATTTGGCAATTGTTGAGTAAAACTAGACACAATTGTTGTTGTAATGCACGGAACTTCGTGGTTGCTTTGCAAGTTCCTGTCAAAATTAATTATTCTTCATACATAGAAATTAACCCTGACTAAATACACACTCAAATGTGTTGGGTAAAGATGAACCACGTCCAAGCTTGAATTAGTGAATAATCTTCATGCCATTTCAAATGCAAAAATAGTCCCATTTGTGGAGGGCACGTGTGTTAATGAGAAATTAGTAAAGTAAGAGAGAAGGAGAAAAAGTAGGAACAGTAAGAGAGATATGGAGAAAAGGTAAGTAAAGTATGGAAGAGAGAGAAAAAGTGGGTAAAGTATGAAAGAGAAAATATCCATTTTTAAAAATGAGACTATTTTTTGTGAAAATACCAAAATGGCAAAATGAGACTATTTTTCATGGGCGGGGGAGTACTGCATAGTAACACAATAATAATAATGGTGTAAAGATATCAAGAATTTTAAGGTACCACCACCTTATTATCTCAGACAAAGATACTGTCATTTCTGCACATCAATAAATAACTATATTAAAAATAAGGAAAACTTTAACTAGTAAGGGTGCATTTGCCCTTTCTTATTCATCCTTTTCACTCCAACGAAAGATAATATTCACTCCAATTATAAGAATAATATTATCACACCTAATGAGGAGGAATAAGGGTTAAATTCTTTTTTCTAGAAAATGAGGGGGAAAAGGAGGAATCAAAAGAGAGAGAATTTTCTCATCCCCCCTTTTCCCATGTTAAATTTACAGCCAAGGAATAATTTGCACCATAAAATAATCTCAGGTCATTTAATTTTTTTCAGGACAAATCAGGTTCATACAACTCTCCTCATATGCTGTTTGCATCGCTACTCTGAGAAACGTAAAAAAAGAGCAGTTGATAAAATGCTAAGCTTTTAAGTTGAAATTGAAATAATCTTCTAGCTCAAATGAAACATGACCAACTAATCAAAAGCCAATTAATTACCAAAAAGAAAATGAATAGGAACAAATAACAATGATCATAAAATCAATTTGAGGCAAAATAGAATGAACTCTGAGAAAAACAAGATAATCAGTCCACAAAGTATATAGACAAAACAAAGTTCCATATTCAAAAGCCAGACGCGAAGGCTCCAAACTCCAAAGTTAGATTTTCTTACAAATCTATAAGACCAGAAGTCCAGAATATTCCAGTCCTTGTTTATGCCATAGTTCAAATTGATCACATAATGACGCACTCTGTATAGCCAAAGACCAACAGATATATGCCCTATGGCATAAGCATACTCATAGAATTTGGATATGAACAATGATAGAATTTAGGACCTACCATAAGAATAACATTCTTTAAGGAGATATAAGAAAACCAACGGAGAAACATGAGAGAGATCAAAAAAAGCATGCTTCGATATTGAGGTTTGCCTGTGTATTGGTTTTTCGTCCATTCCCATGAGTAAAGAAATGAAAAACCTACATGAAATGAAAAAGGCATGTTAAACGGCTAAACAATAATAGTATAGATATGTTCTTGCTAATTAATAGTAAATAGACAACAGGAGAATGATCATATATCATATTTCCATTAAATGAAACTAGATTCACAAATAGATCAAGAACTTCAGGTTAAGAATGCAACTTCAAATCAGATACAAGCAATGACTAATTGAATTTAGTATGCAGCTGTGTATTCACTGCACCTTACAGGTTACACATTAGGGATCGGTAGGTGCAACTGCATGAAAAGTGGTAATCAATATAAAAGTAAACAGCAGTGAAGATGCGCAAACTAGGAAGAAAGACAGGATAAGGCAGAATAGATATAGTCAAAGCATATATGGACAAGTTGACTATCCGTCACAAAAACGGTGAAGAATGTTATGCAACCAAATCTTATAGACTGTTATAAGGCTTCTACAATCAATTTGGGACCTAAAGAATTATACCAATGTATGATCGGATTGTTTAAAGTTATCAATAGATGGCACAATATAGTACATGTTAATTTAAAAAATCATGCCCCAAAATGATGGCATAAGGAGTAGCGAACACTCAACTTCACTCAGTTTTCTCTCTTTCCACTGATCATTTTATAGCCATCAAAATACACAAAATCAAACTATATTCCACCAACCCTAACCAACACAACATTTATATAACAGTAGATATTATACGAACCAGTTCCCTCGGATCTTTGGGCAGTATACACGAAACCAAACGGAGCAATCGATAATATCGATGAATACATAAACAAACGATAGCATGGAACTCAATGCAAGTGCGTCAGCCAGAAGTTAAAGCAAGCAGCAAGTTTACTAACAGCATGCAGAATGTGGTGATTTTTGAAATCGAACATCTCACTAAATTATTTTTATCTCGCATGTGAATATAATTCGTTTTTCAGGTTGTGTTTCAGCCCTGAAACACATTTGCTACAGTGATAGACATAGCATTCAAGTTTCCGGAAAATCGTAAAGCAAAAGGGGGGAAACGCGCGAACCAACCGCGCTCGCGCCAAGCTCGCCGTACGGACGACCGCCGTTGAAGTCGCACGCACCGTTTTGGACTTATCGGTAGAGGGGGCGGTGTGATTTTGGGTGAAAAGTTTATTTTATTTTAGATAAGAATTAATTTTGGGCTAGCTGCCAATTTTAGAGCGTCAGCAATATCGTCCGTCCCGGCGGAATTCCGACCGGCGTACCGGAATTCCGCGGCGGACGTCCACCATTGTGCATGGTGGCACGGATACGGAATTCCGCCGAGGATACCGCAGTTCCGCGGCGTTTATGCGGAATTCCGCTGCGACGTCGCACGGGCGTCCATCATTGCGTTGACTCCCACGTACGTCCGAGCGGAATTCCCTTTTATTGCATTAAATGTTTTTTTTTAATTTCTATAAATACGTCCCGTTAAATTTCATTCGGCAGTACCCGCCCAAAACGATCCCGAAAACCCCTCATTCGCCCGCATCGCGGCACATGAAACCTTGTTACGTGCAATGGTTGAATGGCGCCAAACGACCGACCCCCATTACAAGCGGTCGCTTAAACCCCTCATCAACAGTATGTGGCGCGATTTTGGGTTCGGAGACATGTCGGACGGTAACGGCGACGGCAGGGACGGCGACGAGGAATCCGAGGAGTGAGAAACCAGTTTTTATTTTAATAAAGTAATTTTTTTTAGTAATTATGTATTTTTTTTATAATGAAGTATGTTTTTTTTAAATAAAGTGGTTGCATTTTCTCTGTATCCGTGTCGACTATTTAATTCTGTAAATTTCTTACTTCCGGAAATTGTTTAATTTTAGAATTTTTTTAATTGTGGGAAGTCCTTCGGGATGTCCTTGGGGATGTCCGCCTCTGTGTAGTTGGAATTCCTTATGACGTGGCAGTGCAGTGGGAAGTCCGTATGATATGGCAGGAGATGTTTTTGGGAATTCCACCGGGAATTTCGTGTCACTACTGATGCTCTTAGGACGAAGGAAATTCAAAACCGAGATATAAAAATGGAATAAAAAAATAAAATACTAGTACTACTATTTATAACTAATATTATACCGAGTGTTACATCCATATGTTGGAAACATGTGGAGAATGTGTTGGAAACATGTGGAAAATATGGGAGACCTTTGATGTGGCCAAGACTTATGGCCTTTCATCTTAAGTAACCTCAAATACATAAAGAGATACTTTGATTGTAAGGCATTTCAAGTGCTTTCTCTAGCCTATAAATAGGCTTGATTTTGGAGTTGAAGATACACCAACAACAAGCATTCTCTCTACACTCTCTAGCTCTCTATATCATAGTGTGCATTCTAGGAGCATTGCATAGCTCGATTCTCGGAACTCCATCAAGTTCGCCGGTGCCTAGCGGGTTTGAGGTGCTTCTACACGCTAGGAGGAAGTCGTTTTATCTTTGGGGGCAATACGTCATTCCGTGAGCACTAGTCGGGGCGTAATTTGTCTTGTGGAAAGAGGGCTTCCCCCGACTCGACTTATAGTTGGTTTTTTTTTTATTTCCGTTGTACTTTTTATTCTACTTATCGTTGTTATTTTCCATTTGATTGTAATAGTTAGAGTACCGCATGTACGGCCAAATACATAAAGAGATCTTTGATTGCAAGGCCTTTCAAGTGCTTTCTCTAACCTATAAATAGGCTTGATCTTGGAGTGGAAGATACACCAACAACAAGCATTCTCTCTAAACTCTCTAGCTCTCTACATTATAGTGTGCATTCTAGGAACATTGCATAGCTCGATTCTCGGAACTCCATCAAGTTCGCCGGTGCCTAGCGGGTTTGAGGTGCTTCTACACGCTTGGAGGAAATTGTTTTATCTTTGGGGGCAATACGTCATTCCGTGAGCACTAGCCGGGGGCGTAATTTGTCTTGCGGAAATAGGGCTTCCCTCGACTCGACTTATAGTTGGTTTGTTTTATTATTTCCGTTGTAATTTTCATTCCATTTATTGTTGTTATTTTCCATTCGATTGTAATAGTTAGAGTACCGCCTGTACAGCTTGCGAAGTTTATCCCTTTATTTCTAACACCCTATTTTCATGGTACAAATTTTAAATTATTAATTAAATAAAATTAACCATAAGAAAATATATTTAATCATATTTTGATCAGAACATTATTGAATCTCTATTAATGATTACACATAAACAATATATACATTTTATTTTAAAAATTATAATAAATTATTTATATAAAATTAATATTATAAACATATGTCTTCTTCTAATCAATTTTGTTTTATTTTTAAAAAGTTATATTACTTGGTCCAAATAATTCGAATTTTGAGAAAACAAAATTTGTGTTGATATAAAAAATGAACCAAATTTTATACAATAGTTTGTATTTGAATTTGGTTAAACTAGATTATCCAAATCTCAATATTTTTATCATCAATCCTTACTCTTAATTAATTTTATATTGCGAATAGTCAGAATAATAATTTTCAAATCTATAAAATAAAACTAAAATAATTAATATATAATAATTGTAATAAAATGACAATCTATTTTTGTAAGAGATGAAAAACTAATTGATGAAATTAATTAAAAATAATTATTTCCGAACAAAATAGGATAGTGAAAAAAGGTTTAAAATCGATAAAAGAAAATTCCACAAATTTAGATGCACTTGGGTATTAAGGGTGTGCTTGATTATCAATGTCGCTAATAAATATTTTTCAAGAGGATGTAATGTTAGCTCAATGTTTATGTTAGTGTATAGAACTTTATAAAATTGTGTTTGATTTGTTGTCTACAGTTAGTTTATGTGGGCTACATAAATGACACAATTATCCTTAATATAATGTATTAATTCCCAACATGCCCTTTACAAATCGGCATTTATATTTCCCCTCTTCCTCCAAATTTTTACTCCTGCATGCATTCCCCTATGGATCTGAAAAAGGAACCCATGAAACACACCGAGGGAACATCTCTCGCGTGGAAACACGTTGACGGCGAGAACATCGGGAGGTCTTTTTCAGGGCACACGGGCAAGGTAAGTGGACTTGCTAACTCTCTTCATCGCTAGATTTTTGTGGTTAACTGAGCGTCTGATTCATGTTGTGTGTTGTATTCATATATTGCTAAATTGGTCAGAGTAGGCTTGGCGTCTCTTATTACAGTTGTGAAGACATTGTGATGTGTTCATGTTCTCCAATGTATGATTTTCATGCCTTCAGTAGCCGGACATGATTTGGTGTCGAGCATTTGTTATATTGTTCTCCCTCTCACGACACTTCTTTGTGACGATCTTTGTGTTTTTTTCAATGATACTATAGTCTGAAATCCAATTGTGTTGCGTGAAAAATGTCTGACATCAAAGAATGCCGGAAGAGAAAAGCCACAACATGAACGGTAAGATATGCCCTGCAATTACCGTGTAGCTTGTTGGTAACATATTGATGTGCATGTCGTCATCGTTCAAGTGTTGGGTGTTGGTGGTCGTTTTGGTGGAGCGAAGGGTGACAGGTCAAAGGCACTCTTGGTCCCCTCGTGAGGATGAAGTCCTCATACTAGAGCTGAAGGACCTTGTGAGTCGTGACTAATCGTTGGAAGTCCGATAATGGCTTCCAAGTTGGTTACCTCACGCGTGTTGAAGAATTTGTGAAACAAAACTCCTAGCTACAGTCTATGAAAGCCTAGCCTCATATTTTCTCCAATATCAACACTTGGAAGAGATGCTACCGTTCATTGTCTCTGATACTTAACTGTAGCAGCGTCTGGTTCAACTCAGACGGAGACTGGAAGATAAAATACAATGACGAGCAGTAGGCCCAAATTATGAAGGTTAACTTCGTTCCATCTCTCAAAAGTTATTCTACATATTGGTTTGCACCATTGTCTCTATTAGTTTGAAGATTTATTTTTTTCGCCTTGTAGGTTGACTCTAATGCACGTAACATGAGTTACAAGGCTTGGCCATAATACGAGGATTGGAAATATGTATACGGGAAGGATAGTGCAGTCAGATTGCGGGGCGAGGGCATGACCTAAGCATATGCCAAAATGGGTGTTGTCCCTTCTTCCACTCAAGAGTCTCTTTCTGATGTGTACAATGTCAATCTAGACGATCTGTACACCCAAGAGGAGATCCAAGAAAGCCTCAACCCGGATATTAGAGCTGAAAGCTCTTACAGAAGCCTGACTGCCTTGAACAACCAATCAGAAAAAGTCAGGGGCTACATTAGTGTCGATCTTGGAGGCGATTACAAAGATGAACGATGACACAAACCAGCGCCTCGGTAGTTTATCAACTTGCATCGGGTATGACTTCGACCCAAGTGCCAAGCGAACCGAGTTTCAAAACTGCTATGCATCGTCCCAGGTTTTGTAACATCCCTAATCTAAACCATGTCATTAATATTTTTATATATTTTATTTATTATTGCTTTATATTTGTTATTTTGATAAGGGATATATTAAGAATATATCATAGAGGATAATATTTAATAAGTGGTGATTGTGATAAAATATAGTTAAATCCATATATATACGTGACACGTACAATATATATATATATATATATATATATATAGGGAGATGATCAAAATAAGTATGTGTTTAAATCCAGAAATGCAGACCAAATCTCAGCCCTAGGATTAGATGATCTAATGGTCAATAATTAACCAAAAACACGGAAGGTCATAATTAAGCAATTTTAGGTCATATTATAATATTTGGATTTAATGTCATACTAAGATCGTTTTAGATCATGCTTTGTTAGCATGACCTACAAATTACCTAATTATGACCTAAAAGTGCCCTAATTATGATATTGTTCTGCGTTTCTGTATTTAAATCCAGTTTTGCATAGATCAAAACCCTATATATATATATATATATATATATATAGGGTAGTGATCTAGAGCAAGAGCCCTTTAAACCTATAACTAGAGAACAAATCATAGGCACAAGATCAAGAAAATCAAGGGCTAGTATTAATACATGTGATTTTGGAATTTAAAGGAGAAATTAGTTCCATCTATCACATATTTACTTTACAATAACAAGGAGGGGGTATAATGGTCATTGCACAGAAAAAATAGGTTCCGTAAATTTTTATCTCAATCTCTTCTGCAAATTCCCTCATCTTCCCGCTTCATACTACTCTTGGGGGTTGAGATCGCGCGTCCGATTCAAATCGTAATGTTGCGGGCTGAGATTGAGATCCTGAGCGATCTTGGAGATGTGAAGAGGGTCGATGGAGTTGGCTATGTCGATATCGGCCGGAACCGGCGAGACCATTTCTGAGTTTCCGGGTTGCCTTTCTCATTCTGTCTCTCAATTTCCGTGATGGTGAGAAAGTGGAGGAGCGTGATTGTGAGAGGGGGAAGTATTTGAAAATAGGCACACGTCGGCGTCATGGTCGTCAATATGCAAACGACGCCACTTATCTGTCAACATAAATTGTTTCACTGTTTGGATTAAGCATTATTTAATCAGTAGGTTTACTTAATTATCATTAATGACAGGAGAGACAAGTGTCTTATGGATTCAAACTTTATTTTTGATGATCTACTTTTATAAATATTTTTGCTATCATGTCACTTTATTTAAAGGCTAATTGATAGTTCAACTTTCGCTGATTGTAATTAATGTTTTATCAAGGGGTGTTTAGCTAAAAGCATATTGAACATTTCAATCTTGGGAAAATGATCTTACTCATACAGTGATGTGTTTTATAAACAAGAGTGAAGTAAAATCAGAATAAGAGTGATGTGTTTTGTAAACAAAAGTGAAGTAAAATCATAGTAAGAGTAATGTGTTTTGTAAACAAGAGTGAAGTAAAATCAGAATAAGAGTGATGTGTTTTGTAAACAAGAGTGAAGTAAAATCACAGTAAGAGTGATGTGTTTTGTAAACAAGAGTGAAGTAAAATCAGAATAAGAGTGATGTGTTTTGTAAACAAGAGTGAAGTAAAATCAGAATAAGAGTGATGTGTTTTGTAAACAAGAGTGAAGTAAAATCAGACTAAGAGTGATATGTTTTGTAAACAAGAGTGAAGTAAAATCAGACTAAGAGTGATGTGTTTTGTAAACAAGAGTGAAGTAAAATCAGACTAAGAGTGATGTGTTTTGTAAACAAGAGTGAAGTAAAATCAAGTAAGAGTGATGTGTTTTGTAAACAAGAGTGAAGTAAAATCATAGTAAGAGTGATGTGTTTTATAAACAAGAGTGAAGTAAAATCAGAATAAGAGTGATGTGTTTTGTAAACAAGAGTGAAGTAAAATCACAGTAAGAGTGATGTGTTTTGTAAACAAGAGTGAAGTAAAATCAGAATAAGAGTGATGTGTTTTGTAAACAAGAGTGAAGTAAAATCAGAATAAGAGTGATGTGTTTTGTAAACAAGAGTGAAGTAAAATCAGACTAAGAGTGATATGTTTTCTAAACAAGAGTGAAGTAAAATCAGACTAAGAGTGATGTGTTTTGTTAACAAGAGTGAAGTAAAATCAGAATAAGAGTGATGTGTTTTGTAAACAAGAGTGAAGTAAAATCAGTCTAAGAGTGATGTGCTTTCTTAACAACCGTGAAGTAAAATCACGCTAATAGTGACGCGTTTTGTTAATAACAGTGAAGTAAAATCATGCTAATAGTGATGTGTTTGTTAACAACAGTGAAGTAAAATTGGCCATATTTAATTCATTGTGGTCTCTAAAAAGTAAAAACAATTATAAGTACTTGCTCCCCAAGCTCCATCCTTTCTTTTTCTTAGTATAATATTTCCACCATTCAACTCTATCCATACTAATTATGTATGCACCGAACGAAATTATTTTTTGAAAATCTCTTCAAACTAAACAATTTACATTTCATAAAATGAATAATTGATCAAGCTTGGGACCAAGGGCCACCTACCAATATACATACATGATACATCCCCTTTCATCACCACATTCTCATACCACAAACCTTACTTCCAACAATGCCATCCAAAAAACACAAGCCTAAGAAATCATCCATCACTAACACACCGCAGCCGCTGCCGTATCGCTCTCAACAACAGTGTCCTTGGACGGAGTTTCTCTCAACTAACATCACCGCCGCACACAATCCGTGGCGCACCAACGCAGCTCTGCTCCCGCTGTCACCAAATCACGGCTACCACCACCAACATCAACACGATGCGACGCCCATCACAACCAACCGCCCCAACTCTGCCACGTCGCCAGTGCCTGCATCAGCGCTGCCCCAAATCGAAGGAAATTTGATCGCAGATTTGGAAGGAGAAAGAAAGGAAATCACGTAAATTTGAATTTGATAATGTAATTTCCAAAAATACCCTTGGCCTATTTTATAATATTAAAATAAATAATATTTGTTCCATTAAGATGTGTGGCTGAGATTTGTTCTCTAGTTATACACTTAAGATTAGTTATATCTTGATCACTCCCCTATATATATATATGCAATTTTATAAATTAATTGAAGTAATAGAATAGTTCATTGTTATTACGTATATGCAGCGTAAAGGAAATATTTACATAAGTAGATATATTGTCAAAAGAGCTTATTTTTTGAAGCGTATATGCAGGAGTATATATTGTCAAAAGAGCTTATTTTTTGAAATAAAAAAAATTGATTAGAAAAAAAAAGTAGTGACGTGTGTGAGTGAATGCATGCATGGACATTTTATTTTAAAGGAAGATATGTGTACAACTACATTAGTAGACTAGTCGACGAGTCATAGCTATAGATAAACTTTTATAGAATAAATCATTAAAAAGGCAGGGATGAAAAAAAATATAAAAATTCATGCTAGCGGCATCCGCAGTGGTGCGAATGTCCCGGCGGACATTCCTGTGGACATCTCAAAAACACCTCATGCCACGTCATATGGACTTCCCACTGCGGATCCCACGTGATGTGTAATTTTCGAGCTTTTATATTTAGGGATTTAGAACACACAAGTTTAATAAGATAGCTCTAATATTACAACAATACTGCAAGATTACAGTGTCGATTGCGATATTTCGAATGTCGAACCATAGGGAGGCGTAGGTTATTTAACAAGAATTGACAAAATTGATAAACTAAATTTACAAACTAAGGTACGAAAATGGAGAAAGATGTCACTCCAAGTTGCTCACGAGGCTTGTATTATTCTACACCTTTAACAATGAAACATCCGAAGGGATTAAAACATCAACCTAATCGCGTGCACTGAACATGTTTGCGACGTATAATTCACAGTCAGCTGAACACTTGTTCCATGAATTAATTTTCAATGATATTAAATTCATGCGGAAGCGCGGGAATAAAAGATCATCTACTATAGTCACCTACTTAATCCACTATCAAATTATCCTCTGAACAATTCTAATTCGATAGCAATCCAACAATCAATCATTCCTAAACTATGTTAAAGAGACAATAGCAGAGGAATTAACATCACTACGTTATTAGCCAAAAACATAGTGAATAAATATTGAGCACATTGTTGGACACAAACATATGATATCAATGGTGTGAAAACATCCATACAAGCCTAGATTACAACTTGGAGCAACAAAGGAAGCTTAGCCTAAACACATGGTGAATTTACAATAAAAACCGTAGGATTCAAGCTCTTGATGAGTGGAGTTGGGATTTGGAGTCGGATCGTCGGAGAGTAGGCCGGACCTTCCTCCTCTCTTCTTCCTCCCTTTTCTCTCATCTCCCGTCGTCTATCCCTCTCTCTCTCCAATCCCCTGACACATTTTTCCTCCCACCCCGAACCGTCACATCACCCTCTTCTTTTTCTAATCAATTCCCCCCTCTTCCCTTTTTTGCAGCCTTTTTCTTATTTAATTCCTCAAAAACTCCCGAGAGAAAAACTGCCAAAATGCAGTTAAAGCACCAAACGCCCGACCGGGCAGAATTAAAAGAAAAATTTGCCCGACCGGGCGAATAATCTGTACTCCTCATGCGTAATGACAATTGCCCGACCGGGCGTTTTTTAATCTTGGAATCGCCCGATCGAGCGAAGAATCTGACCTCCGCATGCATGCCTTCCTTCATTTTTTTCACCATCCGAGCTTCGTTCCTACACCATAAACATACTTTTGCAAGCATCAAACTATATAAATCATGTAAAGTTAGGGAAATAAAAATGTATAATTTGATTCACATCAAATACCCCCAAACTTATTTGTTTTCTCGTCCTCGAGCAAGATCACATAAAACACAAAACTTTAAAGCTCAACTCACAAAAGTTTTTCCAAAAGTTTTCATAAGAGTGAATCACGTAGAGATATGAATGACAAACTCTAAACCTCCAACAATTCCAATCAAGATTTCCCACTATCATGAACCATCCCATATCAACCTAGAACTTCAAGTCAAGGTGCATTTCACAGTAAGTCCAAACATGTGATCATACAACTCAAACCGTCATAATTGACTCGTCAAGCATTACTTATCACATAGACTCGCGGATTTCAAATCAAACTTCATTAACTCTACCAAGCTATTTACAAAACATCCAAAATGTCAACAATAAGGTCCAAGGTCTTAATTCAAGGTTGTAATAGGGCTAGGGATGAGGTAGGATAGATATGGATAGTGAACTCAAAGGCTACACATTTGAGTGCCAAATTCTTCCCTCCTACAACTTCCTTCCAAAGATCAAACAACAAAATATTACAACCAAACTCGAACTCCCCCAAACTTGAGATCTATTCTAGACAAGATTACATCAAACAAATATAGAAGCTCTATCTTTATTTCATCAAACTTATTCTTTTTCTTTCTTTCTTTCTTTTTTTATAAAGACCTCGACTTTTGCAAATTTGGAGGTCGTCTTTTTTTCTTTTTCTTTCCTTTCTAAGAACTTCATTCTTTTCACATTACATCAAGTCTAGATATGTCTACTCTTTAACAATTCACCACCCACACTCAAACTCAAACCACAAAGCTCTAACTTGTATTTAGCACCCAAATAGTAGCAAGGTCTTTCGATGAGGCTAAAATGAGGCTTATTTAAGTAACTAAGTGATTGGCTAAGTGTTTACACAAATGATAGGGAATTAAGCTCAAAGTGGCTTCTAGGGGATCATGTATAGGACTAGGCATGTGATCATTTGGCTATGGAGTTCATCCTAGTGCCTTATCCTCCCAAATCGTTGACACAAATGAATACAAGCACGCAACTCGATAAAGCAAATCAATCCAAAATAATTTCCACAAGACAAGTGACTTTCATACTCTCCTCAACTCAAGAAATCGGATGTAATCACAACATGCTCTTTCAAAAAAATTCATGCACAGATTCTATCCATCCTAAGCTTCAAAGATCAAGTAAGATCAAGCAAGATTTCCCAACCAGAAAGTCGAAGATCTAGCATGCATCCGTCAATTACATGATTCAAAACACTTTTAGCATACCATACACCCAAAAACATGCATCAAATCATTCACAACCCCCCCAAACTTGAATGCTTCATTGTCCTCAATGTATGCAAAAGAGAACATAAAAAGTAAAGGGAAAGAAAACTCCCTCAAACTTGGCATGATATCCATAGTGCATTCGGGTGGGAGGGCGGGTGTATATTCCTTTGCGGGTGTGCTTCCTCATAAGCTCCAATGTGAATTCTATCTCCATATTGCTCCTACACAAACAAAAAATTAAAACAACAAAAAAAAGAAAAACTCAATTCATAAAAAATACATCGAAGGAAAGAATTGAGCAAACAAAACCCTCGATTTATTAAAAGAAAAAAAAACTAAAAACTCATTGGGTTGCCTCCCAACTAGCGCCTTTGTTTAAAGTCGTTGGCTCGACTTAGCCTTCTAGCTACAACTCTGAAACAAGAAAATAAAAAGTTAGAAAACTATACAAAAATAAAAACAAAAAGAATCCTAAATTAAATAACCAGTTGCCTCCCCGGCAACGGCGCCAAAACTTGATGTGTAATTTTCGAGCTTTTATATTTAGGGATTTAGAACACACAAGTTTAATAAGATAGCTCTAATATTACAACAATACTGCAAGATTACAGTGTCGATTGCGATATTTCGAGTGTCGAACCACAGGGAGGCGTAGGTTATTTAACAAGAATTGACAAAATTGATAAACTAAATTTACAAACTAAGGTACGAAAATGGAGAAAGATGTCACTCCAAGTTGCTCACGAGGCTTGTATTATTCTACACCTTTAACAATGAAACATACGAAGGGATTAAAACATCAACCTAATCGCGTGCACTGAAAATGTTTGCGACGTATAATTCACAGTCAGCTGAACACTTGTTCCATGAATTAATTTTCAATGATATTAAATTCCTGCGGAAGCGCGGGAATAAAAGATCATCTACTATAGTCACCTACTTAATCCACTATCAAATTATCCTCTGAACAATTCTAATTCGATAGCAATCCAACAATCAATCATTCCTAAACTATGTTAAAGAGACAATAGCAGAGGAATTAACATCACTACGTTATTAGCCAAAATCATAGTGAATAAATATTGAGCACATTGTTGGACACAAACATATGATATCAATGGTGTGAAAACATCCATACAAGCCTAGATTACAACTTGGAGCAACAAAGGAAGCTTAGCCTAAACACATGGTGAATTTACAATAAAAACCGTAGGATTCAAGCTCTTGATGAGTGGAGTTGGGATTTGGAGTCGGATCGTCGGAGAGTAGGCCGGACCTTCCTCCTCTCTTCTTCCTCCCTTTTCTCTCATCTCCCGTCGTCTATCCCTCTCTCTCTCCAATCCCCTGACACCTTTTTCCTCTCACCCCGAACCGTCACATCACCCTCTTCTTTTTCTAATCAATTCCCCCCTCTTCCCTTTTTTGCAGCCTTTTTCTTATTTAATTCCTCAAAAACTCCCGAGAGAAAAACTGCCAAAATGCAGTTAAAGCACCAAACGCCCGACCGGGCAGAATTAAAAGAGAAATTCGCCTGACCGGGCGAATAATCTGTACTCCTCATGCGTAATGACAATTGCCCGACCGGGCGTTTTTGAATCTTGGAATCGCCCGATCGAGCGAAGAATCTGACCTCCGCATGCATGCCTTCCTTCATTCTTTTCACCATCCGAGCTTCGTTCCTACACCATAAACATACTTTTGCAAGCATCAAACTATATAAATCATGTAAAGTTAGGGAAATAAAATTGTATAATTTTATTCACATCACCACGTCATACGGACATTCCACTGCACAGTGGCGGACATCCCCAAGGACATCCCGACGGACTTCCCATATTAAAAAAAATTCACAAATTCACCAATTTAACAATTTACGGAATTAAGCAATTCACGGAAGTAAAATTTCGACACAAATATGGAGAAAATGAGAACACTTTATTTAAAAAAAACATACTTAATTTTAAAAAATTACACAAATATAAAAAAACCGTCTTCTCACTCCTTGGATTCCCTGCCGCCGGTACCCTCCTCCTCGTCGCCGCCGCCACCCCCCTTGCCGTCGCTATCTGACATCTCGTCGAACCCCAAATCGCGCCGCATACTGTTGAGGAGGGGTTTAACCTTCCGCTTGTAATGGGGTCGGTCGCTTGGCGCCATTCAACCATCGCACGTAACAAGGTTTCATGTGTCGCGATGCAGGCGAATGAGGGGTTCTCGGGATTGTTTTGGGTGGGTGCTGCTGATTGGGCCTCGGCGGATCCGCTGCCGCTTCCCCCCGGAGTCCCCGCCGCGGCCTTTTGCCCAACCGGGCGACGGCGGCGGTTCGACGATGTGGGTGTGGGGAACTCTGCCTCGGCGGGGGAGAGCTCGTAGGAACCAGCATTGCTACTATACTCCCCGGAGGTGCTGATCCCCGTTCGCTTCGGCCAGCCAGATTCAACGCCCGCAGTGAACTTGGCCGAATCCTGCACCACGAGATAGACTCCCAATACTTGAATTCCCCGAACCCCTTTGAAGGATCGATGTAGTGCTGGTGCGCGGCAAGTTTCACGTCCTCGGCGGACATGCCGTTGGACGCCATGCGGAGACAATTCGTGTAAAGGCCGGCAGAGCAGCTGAGGAGGCTCCTCAGCCGCTCCCACTGTTTTCGGCATTGTTCGCCGTTATGAGGCTTCCCCCCTGCCGGTTTGAACTGGAGGTAGCTTTGGCTAATGCGCCACCACATCCTGTCGATGTGCTGGTTCGCCCCGACGTATGGATCCTCCACTACACTGATCCACGCCTTCGCCAGCGCAATGCACTCCTCCATGCTCCAGATGGTCCTCTTGTTCCCGCTGGACCCCTCCCCCACCTCTGTAACGACCCGCTAAGCCAGTATTACTCAGAGACTATAATATTAGCTCGATTATCTAAGTAAGTAACTTTTACGCTTTTTAATCTGAACCACGATAGGTTGTCGTTGTTGTTTGTTTAACGTTAGTAAACGTAAATATATTACACCTATAAGAATATTATTTTAAATAAATAAATAAGAGCCCAAAAATCAAAATAATAATAATGTCCGATACATCCATAAAATTTCAACAAAATTTAATACATCCTTCGTTCTAAAGAAGATCGGGAACTACTACGCGGTCAGCTGCGAGCTTGAAACGGGTTCTTTCCTACACCAAATAAAACAATAGTAAGCAAATGCATTTTTTTTAAATGAGTAAATAAGGCAAGATGGAAAACAAAGCAGATTTGAAAAGTTAATACAAATCCTAACAATATCCTACAAGATCGTTTCTTTTACGGCTGCATTTAATGCAGCATTCAATGTGTATCTTGCAACCATATCTTCAAGTATCAGGAGAATTTTGTAAGATATGATTTTTGTCTGCAACTTGTTTCCTCATCCTAAATATCATCCATGATCCATCCCTTTCACTTGCCCCACCTCATACCAAAATTATCTCCTCTCCAAAGGCAGCAAGAATCCCTCCACCGGACGTCCACCTCATAGAGGACAAAGTCTAAAAGCAACCACTTATTCTCTTCTTCACACCACAAAAGTAAGTACCATCTAACACCTCTCTTTCTTTCACATATTACAACATATTGCCAAGCATGTCTCTGCCAATATATGAACTTAGCACCCATTATTATAGAACACCAATTTAGCATTTATAGGTATTTCATATGAACAATTTAGCAGGGACATAGTATCCATAGCATTCCAAGAAAACAAGAATAGCAAATTCTCAAAGGATATTATGAACTTAGCTTGTAACGATAAAGGAATCTGTCGAAGAACTTCCGGCATCGAGCTCGGCACTCCGTCGACATCGATGGCAGCCACGATCAAAAAATAAATAAATAAATAAAAACAATACATCTGCCCTTTTTATTCCTTGAATCTGGAAAAATTTGGAATATGATTAACAAAGTTTTATCAAAAGAATGTAATTAAAAATATAATCCTTTTAAAAAAAAAAAGAAATGAAAGAGAAGGGGATGAAGGGTCGAACTCCGACACCCTCACCTGTCGGGAACGGCGTCGGCGGCTGGGGAGATTCTCGGTGACGGCGGCGGGGCGCGAACCCGCTGCGACGGCGAACTCGCAGCGGCGATGGCGGTGTGGCGAATCTGCACAGAGAGAGAGAGAGAGAGGGGGGCATGCAGACGGCGAACTCCCGGGAAGAGGACGGTGAAGCCGCCGCCTGTGCATGCACAGTGGCGGCGGCGGCGGCGAAACTGGAACGGGAGTGACGACGGCGTGACTGTGAGGAGATAAGGGAAGAGAGAAGGGGGTGAAGGAGAGAGAGAGAGAGACGCGGTGGAGGAGAGGGCCGCCGCCGATCGGCGGCGGAGTCCAGACGAGAGAGAGAGAGAAAGAAGCTGCTGTGTAGTGTTTTGAAATGAGGGAGGAAGATAGAGTTAGGTTTTTCTTCCTTGAAATGGGTTTTCCTTTTCTTTTGGGCTCCTAAAATAATTAGTTGGGCCACCTTCAAAATAAATGATTGAGCCCAACTACTTGTGGATAATTGGTGCAGCTGGAAATAAATATGAATGGCCCAATTTTCGAAGAAATTAAATTTTGGGCTAAAAAATGAAATGATTAGGTTAGCTAAAATAATTAGTTGTGGCCCAAGTGCTATATTTTTGTAAGAATAATGAATAAAGTATAGAACGCCAATTTTAGTTGGAACCGAATTAGCAAACGAAGTAGCAATAGATGGTGTAAATTTTGGGAAATTTCTAATAATAATAATATTATTAATAACTTTAAAAATAAAGTTAAACCTTGAGTTTTTTTTTTATTTCTCATTTAATTAGTTAGTTTAAAACTAAATTAGTACTTTTCCTATTGTGATGTTTTAAAAAGGGTACGTTCGCAAGTAAAGTCGGAACGAAAGAATCAAGTTAAGGGAACTAAGCGAACGAGGTGAGCTTTCTTGTACTAAAAATACAAATTGTATTTTGTGAAAACACGAACACATTTTCGTGATTTTTAGATGTTGTCTTGCCATAAATATTTTTGTATAATGCCTATCTGTTTGGCTAAGGCCAAGTGAATTATGAATGATGATATAAGTCGAATTCGGGTCCCAGTGAGGGTGGTGTCCCCGCTCGGGCTAGTGTACACGGGAATCCTCTGACCGTGAACGGCAGAGAAGGTGACCGTGGAAGGTGGCCACCTTCCCGGCACATGGAAACCTCTGACATGATGGGCAGAGAAGGTGACCGTGCGAGAACACCATCTCAACGGCACAATGTGATCAGATATGGCAAAGTACTGGAAAAAGGGACTGCAGTCCAATGTGAATATTTTTAGTAAGCTCGGGTCTTTTCAATAAAACCCCCGAGTGTTACTGTGACGATGGCTTGACAATATTTTCAAATGTATACTTGTATTTTTTTTTCGGCATCGTGTTCACTGAGTACTTTTGTACTCAGCCCTGCATATATTTCTAAATGTGCAGGTTGAGTCGTGAAAAGGGGGAGGAACAATTGTTGTGGAGTGCAAGCTAGTAACTAGCTAAGAATAAAACTCTCGGAGGTTCATGTCTCCACACATGGACCGCGTTCTTTTGCTTCCGCTGTGTCGATTAAGAGGCAGTGCCTACCTTATGTTTGACTCTGATAATCAAAACTTATATGAACAACCACTCGACCTTGCATGATCGAGTGTATTTTGTTATAAGTATTTTTCTCTATTTTGACGTTAATTTGTGTGTCTCGTTCCGCTTGGCCTTATTATTTTTTTTTTCTTCCCCTAAATTCTATCCCCGCTTCTTTTAATCCCCCTAGTCACGTTTCCCCGAGTTATGCTATCCTTAGCTAACTACGGTCGTGACAGAGTGGTATCAGAGCCCGTCTTTCATGCTCTGAACCCGAGAGTCTTTTTCAATAATCTTCGGTCTAGCATTGCTCCGTTAGACTTTTCGTCTAACAAAAGAGACTCCCAGCACTCACCCCAACACGCTCAACCAAAGCAATGGTAAGTTATTTTCGGTTTTAAAAGCAAATGTGCATTTTCTGTTTACCGAAGTATGTATTGAATTCTTATACATGACCTTGGCAGAACAAAAATAGTGAATTCGCCAACGCTTTCCTGAGCTAGGCAACAATACCACAAACCTTATAACGAGTAGTTCCAAACGATAGTGAATATGTATTATGTGACACAGAAGTGACTCTTAGGACTGCTTCTAGTGGCCAAATATAACATAGTTAGATACGACTCGTAGGAATGGCCGAGCAGTTGCATCATATCACGTTACTTCCTTACGCTTTATACGTATACTTATGTATGGGGATACGAGGGTCTGATCGACATGTCTTCTTGTAGATGGTGTACCCGACAGTGTCAGACATCCTTTTTGAGTATTTTACGTTTGTGATATTGGAGGGTACCGATCTCGGCCTATGCTTGGCGCAGTTTCGCTGGCTCTGGGAGAGGGCCTACTCGGTTGGGGTCACGCACATTGACGGGATACAGCGACTTATCCGGATCCTGCCCTCTGACTGGGTAGGTTTTGCTCTCGATCTGACTCGTCATTACATATTTTATGTGCACCCATTTTTCGACATTGTAGGGAACTTTCCCGAGTTTATAGGAGAGATCCATTTGTGCTTCATCCTGCACGGGCAGGCGCCGCGAGGGCCATACATACGCCCGGGCGATCTAGCCGCGGTAGGATCTGCCGAAGCTCTGCTACAGCCAGCACCACCAGTCGAGCCAGTCGTCCCACAGCCAGCTCCCCCGCAGCCCGATGAGCCATACCCGCTCCCGTCGCCTTCTCTTCTAGGACGTCGGACTCGTGGGGAATTCGAGGCTGGGCCATCCCGTCCCCCTATGGATGGGGATGACTTCGGCTTCGTAGACCTCTCCTCGACACCGAGCTTGGCCGAGGTAGGGACGGCCGATTCGGAGGCTAGGGAGCTGCATGCAGCCACTGCGGAGGAGAGAAGGAGGGGCAAGGCCCCCGTTCATTCTTCAGGGACGGAGAGCTCTGACGAGCCGACGTTTGTTGTTGGCACCGACCGTCTACAGCCGCTATCGGTCTTTACAGAGTCACCGCTGGGAGAGATGATTCCCACCATCCGCCAGGAGCCCACCTCCCAGGAGCGTAGGCCCCGTGCATGGGCTAGGCGACACTGGGGAGCCATCACTCGAGGACCTCACACGCCCGGCACCACTAGAGACTCGGCATTTCACATTGATGAGAGCTCAGATGAGGAGGTGCCCGAGGAGGAGGATCCCGGGACAGCAGAGAGCACTATTTAGACTTGGTGACAGTGATGTGATGTTTATGTATATATGTTTGTACCCCAGAAACGGATCCGTTATGAGACCGTCCTGGTTTATGTTCTGACTAGCTACAGTATTTTGACATCTCAAAAACATTCGTGCGAGTGTTCCGTGGCTTGACTTTTTGACTAGCATCTGTATAGTAACAGATGTGACATTATTTTGCGACACCAAGAATGGTTGTACGAAAGTCCTCGGTAGAGGCAATTTTTCCCTGTACAAACTTTTATATGAAAATCTACATGTTTTATTTCCTGTCTTTAGTGATATCTGTTATGGGTTGTTGAATAAAATTTAAGTTCTCTATTCTCTGAATCGTTTAATATTTCCAACAATAATAACTTACCGGGAAATGTTTTATCAATAGAAAATGCCGCCAAGGATAGCCGGGCGACCCCGAGGGAGAGGAAGGGGACGTGGTAGAGGACCACAACCCGAGCCTGAGGAACAATACGTAAACCCTCCGCCACCATCTCCACCTCGATCACCTTCGCCTCCACCTGCCCCTACAGTGGATAGGACAATCATAAACACCTTTTTGAAAAAGAAGCCTCCAACATTTGACGGAAGAGGCGACCCCGCTGAAGCATAATCATGGATACGTGCGCTCGAACGTCTGTTTGACCTACTGCAATGCACAGACGAGGAACGTTTGGTTTGTGCCTCACTCCAACTGACAGGGTCTGCAGATTATTGGTGGGAGGCCCGCAAGAAGACAATGACCCCGCATCAGCTGGAGGGCCTAACTTGGGATCAGTTCAAGACAGGAATCTATGACAAGTACATCCCCAAGAGCTATAAAAAGCAGAAAGAAACGGAGTTCTACAACTTGAGACAGGGGCGAATGTCAGCGACGGAATATGATCGCGTTTTCTTTTATCTGTCCAGGTACGGTGCTGATCAAGTGGACACGGATGAAAAGATGTCCGAGAAATTTTGTGCTGGCTTAAGGCACGAAATAAGAGTAGCATTGGCCAGTCGCGGCGGACTACCATATTCTGAAGCTCTGAAGCTAGCTCTGGACATTGAGGCTGCATTGCCTAAAGAAAAACCCGCACCCAACCCCACAAATATTCCACATCAGGCCTCGTCTCAAATTCCAAGAGAGAAGAGAAAATGGGAAGGAAATCAAAACCAGTGGGGACAAAAGAAACCGTGGCATGGACCACCCCCACCCCGTCCACAGAACTTTGCAAGACAGCCTACCTTCAACCCTCCAGGGAACACTCAGCCAAGGAATCCCCTTTGCCCCAAATGTAACAAGCCACACGGCGGGATATGCAGGGCCAGAGAGATGACTTGTTACACTTGTGGGAAAAATGGCCACATCGCCAAGAACTGTCGAAATGGGCCCCAGGGATGGAATGCACCAACTAACCAGCCCGCACAACGTCAACAACTGCGAGCTCTGCAGGCAGACACTCAGGACTACCAGGCCCCGCACCCACAACGACAGAGCCTTCCAACACAAGCCAGGGCATATGCATTGGGACGAAACCAGCAGGGCAACAACCAAGGGAATCTGGCAGGTATGGGCACCCTACTGAACATACCTATTGTCCTATTGTTTGATACTGGTGCTTCACACTCCTTCATATCCACTTCGTGTGTAAACACTTTAGAACTCACACCAGAACCAACAGAATCTAGAATAACGGTGTCCTCACCAGTAGGAGGAGTTATTGAAATCACACAAAAATGCTCGAACCTAGAAATTTCACTCGGAGAACGTAAGGTTGTTGCTAATAACTTGGGTGTCATGAAAATGGAAGATGTCGATATTATACTAGGAATGGAATGGGTGGCCAAGAACCACGCCACCATCAAGTGCAACGAAAGACAGATTTCCTTTCAAACTCCTGGAGAAGGGCGAGTTGAATTCTATGGAATCACGATGAACAAGCGCAAATCCATAATTTCGGCCCTACAAGCAGCTACACTTGTGAGAAAAGGATGTCCCGCCTACCTCGTCTACTTAAGTGAAGAACAGAAGGAAGAAAAGAAGATTGAGGATGTGAAGATTGTACGTGAATTTCCAGACGTGTTTCCTGATGCGCTACCCGGACTACCCCCAGACAGACAACTGGAATTCACCATTGATTTAGAACCAGGAGCTGCGCCAATCTCAAAAGCGCCATACCGGATGGCCCCAAAGGAATTGGGAGAACTCAAATTACAACTGCAAGAACTTTTAGACTTGGGTCTCAGACCCAGTGTGTCACCATGGGGAGCTCCTGTACTCTTCGTTAAAAAGAATGATGGAACCTTGAGGATGTGCATAGACTACCGAGAACTGAACAAGGTGACGCTCAAGAATAAATACCCATTGCCAAGGATAGATGATTTGTTTGACCAGCTTAAGGGAGCCGGTGTATTTTCAAAGATTGACTTAAGATCCGGGTACCACCAACTGAAGATCCGGTCTGAAGATGTACCCAAGGCAGCTTTTCGCACAAGGTACGGTCACTACGAGTTTGTTGTAATGCCTTTTGGAATGACCAATGCCCCTGCAGTGTTCATGGATCTGATGAATCGCATATTCCACCCGTATCTCGACAAATTCATCCTGGTCTTCATAGACGACGTCCTCATCTACTCGGAAAATAGAGCGGAACACGCTGAGCATCTAAGAACTACCCTCGAGACGTTGAGGACCGAGAAGCTCTATGCTAAATTCAGCAAGTGCGAATTCTGGCTGAAAGAGGTTAATTTTCTTGGACACATTGTGACGGCAGAAGGAATTCGGGTGGACCCAGCAAAGGTAGAGGCGGTACAAAACTGAAAATCTCCAACCAGCCCGAACGAAATTCGGAGTTTCCTAGGACTGGCAGGCTACTACAGAAGATTCATCGAAGGGTTCTCAAAAATTGCCAGGCCAATGACGCAACAACTCAAAAAGGGCATCAAGTTTGTGTGGACTCCTGCATGTGAAGCTAGCTTCCAACTACTGAAAGAGAAACTAACTACCGCCCCCGTGTTAGCCGTGCCAGAACCAGGCACAAATTACGTGGTCTACACAGATGCTTCGAAAAATGGACTCGGATGCGTTCTAATGCAGAACGGGAAGGTGATAGCTTATGCGTCGAGGCAACTCCGACCCCACGAACTAAACTACCTCACCCACGAGCTGGAATTAGCAGCTGTAGTGCATGCACTGAAAATTTGGAGACACCACCTATATGGGGTTAAATGCGAGATTTTCACTGACCACAAGAGTCTGAAGTACTTCTTCGAACAGAAGGATCTAAACATGCGGCAGAGGAGATGGCTGGAGTTAGTGAAGGATTACGATTGCAGCATAAACTACCACCCTGGCAAGGCAAATGTGGTAGCTGACGCACTGAGTCGAAAGTCTCAACAACTAGCTTTTCTGGCCACCCAGGAGGAAGCACTGATACAGGAATTCACCAAGATGAAAATAGAAATAGTACAAGCCCCGAAAACAGTGGAAGCAAAAATCGCAACTTTGGTGCTGCAACCTGACTTGAGAAAACGAATAATTGACGCCCAAAGACATGACGAAGCGCTAGAGAAAATACGAATGAAGGTGCGGACCGGTGAGCAAAGCAACTATAGAGAAGAGGCGGATAATGCCCTCACTTTTGAGGGAAGACTATGTGTACCCGCCAACCCAGACCTAAGAAACGAAATATTGACTAAGGCACACGACACCCCGTATACCGCACACCCCGGAAGCACAAAAATGTACCAGGATCTAAAAAGAAAATTTTGGTGGGACGGCATGAAAAGAAGCATTGCAATGTTTGTCGAAAGATGTCTAACTTGCCAACAAGTCAAGGCATTACACCAACGACCATATGGGAAATTACAACCCTTGGAGATTCCCGAGTGGAAATGGGAACACATCGCCATGGATTTCGTTACAGGCCTGCACAGATCCAAGCGCGGAAATACTGCCATTTGGGTAATCGTTGATCGACTCATGAAAAGTGCTCATTTTATCCCTATTACCATCACGTACGGATCCGAGAAACTAGCACAGTTATATGTACGGGAAATCGTGCGTCTGCATGGAGTACCTGTATCTATCACGTCAGACCGAGACTCGAAGTTTACATCCAGATTCTGGCAAAGCATGCAGAAGGAATTGGGTACGAGATTAAACTTCAGCACCGCATTCCACCCCCAGACTGACGGGCAATCCGAAAGGACAATTCAAACTCTAGAAGATATGTTAAGGGCCGTCGTACTCGATAGAGGAGAAAGCTGGGAATCCATCTTGCACCTGGTAGAATTTGCCTATAATAATAGCTATCAAGCCACCATCGACATGGCACCTTACGAGGCGCTATATGGAAGAAAATGTCGATCTCCACTCTATTGGGATGAAGTAGGGGAGAGACCGGAGTCGAATCAAGGAAGCGCAAGACCGGCAAAAATCCTACGCCGATGAGCGTCGAACGGAATTGAAATTTAACATCGGGGACAAAGTCTTTTTGAAAGTATCTCCTTCCAAAGGAATAACCAGATTTGGACTCAGAGGAAAGCTGAAACCGCGATTTATTGGACCCTATGAAATTCTGGAAGAAGTGGGCCCGGTAGCATATCGTTTGGCATTACCACCCAACTTTGGGAATGTGCACAACGTATTCCACGTCTCTCAACTTCGGAGGTACGTGTTCGACCCGAAACATGTGATTCGTCACGAAGAAGTTACTTTAGAACCCGACTTGAGTTATGAAGAAAAGTCGGTAGAAATACTAGACCGGAAGGTGCAGCAGCTTCGGAGCAAGTCGATTACTACAGTGAAGGTTTTGTGGAAGAACCACGGACGGGAAGAAGTAACGTGGGAACTAGAAGAGAAAATGAAAGAGAGATATCCTGAGCTTTTTGTTTAAATACTTCCTAAATTTCGGGACGAAATTTCTTTTAAGAGGGGTAGTATGTAACGACCCGCTAAGCCAGTATTACTCAGAGACTATAATATTAGCTCGATTATCTAAGTAAGTAACTTTTACGCTTTTTAATCTGAACCACGATAGGTTGTCGTTGTTGTTTGTTTAACGTTAGTAAACGTAAATATATTACACCTATAAGAATATTATTTTAAATAAATAAATAAGAGCCCAAAAATCAAAATAATAATAATGTCCGATACATCCATAAAATTTCAACAAAATTTAATACATCCTTCGTTCTAAAGAAGATCGGGAACTACTACGCGGTCAGCTGCGAGCTTGAAACGGGTTCTTTCCTACACCAAATAAAACAATAGTAAGCAAATGCATTTTTTTTAAATGAGTAAATAAGGCAAGATGGAAAACAAAGCAGATTTGAAAAGTTAATACAAATCCTAACAATATCCTACAAGATCGTTTCTTTTACAGCTGCATTTAATGCAGCATTCAATGTGTATCTTGCAACCATATCTTCAAGTATCAGGAGAATTTTGTAAGATATGATTTTTGTCTGCAACTTGTTTCCTCATCCTAAATATC
This sequence comes from Salvia splendens, assembly GCF_004379255.2. Classification (NCBI taxonomy): domain Eukaryota; kingdom Viridiplantae; phylum Streptophyta; class Magnoliopsida; order Lamiales; family Lamiaceae; genus Salvia; species Salvia splendens. Next base: position 36,905,400 of record NC_056032.1, on the reverse strand, counting down.
ATCCATGATCCATCCCTTTCACTTGCCCCACCTCATACCAAAATTATCTCCTCTCCAAAGGCAGCAAGAATCCCTCCACCGGACGTCCACCTCATAGAGGACAAAGTCTAAAAGCAACCACTTATTCTCTTCTTCACACCACAAAAGTAAGTACCATCTAACACCTCTCTTTCTTTCACATATTACAACATATTGCCAAGCATGTCTCTGCCAATATATGAACTTAGCACCCATTATTATAGAACACCAATTTAGCATTTATAGGTATTTCATATGAACAATTTAGCAGGGACATAGTATCCATAGCATTCCAAGAAAACAAGAATAGCAAATTCTCAAAGGATATTATGAACTTAGCTTGTAACGATAAAGGAATCTGTCGAAGAACTTCCGGCATCGAGCTCGGCACTCCGTCGACATCGATGGCAGCCACGATCAAAAAATAAATAAATAAATAAAAACAACACATCTGCCCTTTTTATTCCTTGAATCTGGAAAAATTTGGAATATGATTAACAAAGTTTTATCAAAAGAATGTAATTAAAAATATAATCCTTTTTAAAAAAAAAAAGAAATGAAAGATAAGGGGATGAAGGGTCGAACTCCGACACCCTCACCTGTCGGGAACGGCGTCGGCGGTTGGGGAGATTCTCGGTGACGGCGGCGGGGCGCGAACCCGCTGCGACGGCGGACTCGCAGCGGCGATGGCAGTGTGGCGAATCTGCACAGAGAGAGAGAGAGGGGGGGCATGCAGACGGCGAACTCCCGGGAAGAGGACGGTGAAGCCGCCGCCTGTGCATGCACAGTGGCGGCGGCGGCGGCGAAACTGGAACGGGAGTGACGATGGCGTGACTGTGAGGAGATAAGGGAAGAGAGAAGGGGGTGAAGGAGAGAGAGAGAGAGACGCGGTGGAGGAGAGGGCCGCCGCCGATCGGCGGCGGAGTCCAGACGAGAGAGAGAGAAAGAAGCTGCTGTGTAGTGTTTTGAAATGAGGGAGGAAGATAGAGTTAGGTTTTTCTTCCTTGAAATGGGTTTTCCTTTTCTTTTGGGCTCCTAAAATAATTAGTTGGGCCACCTTCAAAATAAATGATTGAGCCCAACTACTTGTGGATAATTGGTGCAGCTGGAAATAAATATGAATGGCCCAATTTTCGAAGAAATTAAATTTTGGGCTTAAAAATGAAATGATTAGGTTAGCTAAAATAATTAGTTGTGGCCCAAGTGCTATATTTTTGTAAGAATAATGAATAAAGTATAGAACGCCAATTTTAGTTGGAACCGAATTAGCAAACGAAGTAGCAATAGATGGTGTAAATTTTGGGAAATTTCTAATAATAATAATAATAATAATAATAACTTGAAAAATAAAGTTAAACCTTGAGTTTTTTTTTTATTTCTCATTTAATTAGTTAGTTTAAAACTAAATTAGTACTTTTCCTATTGTGGTGTTTTAAAAAGGGTACGTTCGCAAGTAAAGTCGGAACGAAAGAATCAAGTTAAGGGAACTAAGCGAACGAGGTGAGCTTTCTTGTACTAAAAATACAAATTGTATTTTGTGAAAACACGAACACATGTTCGTGATTTTTAGATGTTGTCTTGCCATAAATGTTTTTGTATGATGCCTATCTGTTTGGCTAAGGCCAAGTGAATTATGAATGATGATATAAGTCGAATTCGGGTCCCAGTGAGGGTGGTGTCCCCGCTCGGGCTAGTGTACACGGGAATCCTCTGACCGTGAACGGCAGAGAAGGTGACCGTGGAAGGTGGCCACCTTCCCGGCACATGGAAACCTCTGACATGATGGGCAGAGAAGGTGACCGTGCGAGAACACCATCTCAACGGCACAATGTGATCAGATATGGCAAAGTACTGGAAAAAGGGACTGCAGTCCAATGTGAATATTTTTAGTAAGCTCGGGTCTTTTCAATAAAACCCCCGAGTGTTACTGTGACGATGGCTTGACAATATTTTCAAATGTATACTTGTATTTTTTTTTCGGCATCGTGTTCGCTGAGTACTTTTGTACTCAGCCCTGCATATATTTCTAAATGTGCAGGTTGAGTCGTGAAAAAGGGGAGGAACAATTGCTGTGGAGTGCAAGCTAGTAACTAGCTAAGAATAAAACTCTCGGAGGTTCATGTCTCCACACATGGACCGCGTTCTTTTGCTTCCGCTGTGTCGATTAAGAGGCAGTGCCTACCTTATGTTTGACTCTGATAATCAAAACTTATATGAACAACCACTCGACCTTGCATGATCGAGTGTATTTTGTTATAAGTATTTTTCTCTATTTTGACGTTAATTTGTGTGTCTCGTTCCGCTTGGCCTTATTATTTTTTTTCTTCCCCTAAATTCTATCCCCGCTTCTTTTAATCCCCCAAGTCACGTTTCCCCGAGTTATGCTATCCTTAGCTAACTACGGTCGTGACAACCTCAGCGGCCACCGACCCACCATCCCCTTTCCCCTTCCCTTTCCCTTTCCCCTTCTCCCTGTGGGCATCGGCGCGTCGGTGGGAAAATCCCGGATCGGAGACAACTCCAACTCCTCCAGCGAGAACGTGTCGAGGCCAGTGAACTGGGTCTCGACAGGAGTACTCGTCGGGTTGTCCGGCGACAGTAAATCCATGTAGGGTCGGTAGACGTTGTCCACCGGTGATTGGGGGACCCCCTGCCTACTCCCCCCGCACCCGCCGGCGACCCCTGCATCATCCCCGACATCATCATACCGGGCATCTGGGGCATCATCCCCGGCATTCCAAGCATCATACCCGACATCTCGGGCATCATACACGGCATTTGGGGCATTCTGGAACTCCCCCCGGGCATCTGAACATTTGGCTCATCATCACATACCATTGCGGGTACATGTTGTATTACCCGAGGATCATCCCCGCCGGCATTTGAGGTTGAGGCATCATCCCCGGCAGTTGGGGCATAGCGGCAGACGGGAAAAAAAGGCGACGGTGAGTCGCTCAAAGCGGGGGAATCGCTATCGTGGTGCTCCATTGTTCTTCGAAAGAAAAGTGTGTGTGTGTGTGAGAGAGAAACTTGTTAAAACAAGTGGTGCGATTGAAATGAAGTGCAACAAGACGTATTTATAGAATTTTTTTTAAAAAAAATTAATGCAAAAATCGGGAATTCCGCGCCGACGTCCGTGGGAGTCAACGCAATGGCGGACGTCGCGACGGACGTCAGCAAAAAGGCGCAGACATGCGGTGTCCGTATCGGACGCCCGTATCCGTTGAACAGTTGCACAATGGCGGACGTCGCGCATGCCAGTCTGACATCCGCGCGGAAGTCGCCATTGCGGATGCTCTAACATTAGAGAGTTCGGGGGGAATAAGATAGGAGAAGTATATAATATGTATATGGTTGATTTATATAGGCAACATTTTTTTATACCATTTTCGTGTGGAGAAGTAAACCTAAAGAAAAATAAGAGAGGGTAACCTGCAAAGAAATATACACAGCTGTAGATCATAATATAGAATCAGAGCCTCGATTAGATTACTATTTTCGTGATCAGGTTTGTATAAATTACACTTTTAATTTTACTTGTTTTATGTACTTATTTGCTATGTGTTTAAGTAAAGTGAATAATTGGATTATATGATATGACTCTGAGATGATTATGTGTTATTTGATATCAATGGTAGAATATAATATGGGTATGTGATTGGTGCAATGGATATGTTTTATATATTGTAAAGAAATTATCTGATATGATAGAAATATGTAATTGGTGCAATTGGTATTTACACATGATTTTGGAATTATTTGAATCATATGATTAAAGAGTATTTGTGACGGTCTTGCCTTGGATCTGAAATCACAATGGACATATTGGAACCTTCGGGTCAATCATATTGAGACCTTCGGGTCAATCACAATAGGACCTTCGGGTCAATCATATTGGGACATATGAGTCAAATCACAATGGGACCTTCGGGTCAATTATATTGGGACCTTCGGGTCGAATCATATTGGGACCTTCGGGTCGAATCATATTGGGACCTTCGGGTCAAATCATATTGGTACACAGAATAATCCTGGGCAAATACCAGATTTGATTTGTCACAGAATAATAAACTGAACAAAGTGGCATGTGCATATGTATATGAAATTGTTTTTAATATTTGTTGGTTATTGCTATATATATATATATATATATATATATATATATATTGGTTTAAGATTAGGTTTGATATGTGAGATATGGAAGTAATGGTAAGGTTTATATACACTGAGTTGTGGCTCATATAAACTATTAATATTTTTTATCAAGAGTAAGAGCATCCACAACCGTGCTCTTGCCAGCGGCACGGTTGTGGGCCCGACCCCACTTTTTCTATCTGCTCTCTGGAAAAAGCACAACACCCACAGCTGTGCTCTTCCGCAAGGACGAGCACAATTAATTTAAAATTCAATTACACAAAAACATTTCCATAATACTAAAATTCATTAAAAAACCACAATAAATATTACAAATTACAAATAAATAAAAAAGACATAATTAAAATTCTAAAAATTAAAAATTACATAATTAAAATCCTAAAAATTAAAAATTACATAATTAAAATACTAAAAATTTAAAATTACATAATTAAACTCCTAAAAATTAAAAATTACATGATTATTGGCTAATATTACCCGAGGAAGACTATGCATCCGGCGGCACCAACCCCAATTGTTTTTTGAGACCCAATATCATGTCCTCGTGCGTTTGAAGTTGCGTGGGGGTCATAGTTGACCTATCGGCCATATTGAGTTGGGCTAAAATGGCCCACAACGAGTTGTTCGGGGGTGGAGGTGGAACATAGGGTGCGGGTTCGGGGGCGGGGGCCGATGGAATCACGGAGCGCCGGCGGTCGGCCGCCGCCTTCTTCCTTACTTGCGGTCGGCGTTGGGAACTGCTTGGTCCGGCGTCGGGGCTACCCAAGTTAGCTCCGGCGAGTTGGCTAGCCACTTCTTCGGAGCCGGAGTTGGATAGGGATACCGACCATGACCGTTTGGAAGAGCCGCTCGAGGAGGATGTTACGCCTCCCATATACCTCGGGTGGAACCGCGTTTCCTGCCAAACGTTGAGGTACTTGAACGACTTACCGTTCAAGGATTGGTAGGTGCTCAGCGCGGCAGTGATGATGTCGACCTCGCTCCGGCCGCTCCCGGCATTCCGCGACTCCTGGAGGAAATAGCCATTGAACTTGCCAATTTCTTCGTTGGCTCGGCCGATGCAGTTGCGCACCATACTCTCGTTGCGCTCAATCGTTCCCGGCGGCCGGTTTGCATTGTACCGGCGAGAGACGCGCCACCAAAAGTGATCGCCGGATTGGTTCGTGACAACTGCCGCATCTTCGGAGATTTCGAAGTACGATCCATCTCCGCCGGAGTGTACGGTGTTCGGACACCGCTACGAGTAGGAGCCGGCGGAGTTTGGGAGGGGGCGGTCGGCCTAGGCTCCGGTGTCCACCTGTATCGCCCTTCGGAGGCACCTTGGTCGTCTATTGGGTATGGCCGGGAACGTCCGAATCTTGGGTGAGAGGAGGGGCCGAATATTCCGTTTCCGGACTAGGAAACGGTTGTGCACCAAACCATTCGGGGTTCCAACCGTGAGAGGGCGGGTTGTCATCGCCTTGGCCGGACATTGTTAGTGTATGAGAGAATGAAGATGAAAATGGATATGAGAGAATGAAGATGAGAATGGATATTGGAGAATGAAGATGAGAATTGTGTAGTTTGATGTGAATTTTTGGGTGTGAAAGTGGGGGTATTTATAGATGAAAGTGTGCGGATGGCGACGGCTGCCACCGTTGCGGATGCTCTAAGTTATAAGTGAGTACGTTAGTAGAGTTGGGGTGTGATTGGTTTGGCTAAGAAGAAAAATTTCTTGCGAACGACATACTTGTGAATGAGTGTGAGAGGCCGGTGTAGCACCCCTTACTCGGTTAACTTTAACCGAATAAGTGGTGTCACATTTTGGTTCTATCGATAAATAAAAACCTGATTTAACCTGCATAACTTTTTTTTCTTTAGTTCCCATATAAGACACGTTTCACTTCACATTCCACCTCACTTACATATTCTGTTTCTCTCTCTTGTTTCTTTATCATATTTCCTTTCATATTTCTTAACTTTCTTTCTTATTTGATTTGTAATCTAACTAATAAAAACATGTATAAAACCACTAATTAAAAATCTAATTTCTAACTCTAAAACTTCTAAAAGTTTGGGATATTACAGCGAGACCTTTTTATGAGGTACGAGAATGATGAGAAGACAACATACCTCATGCATATCCTTGAGGAAACAAATGGTATGTGAGCATAGACCCATAGGGACAACATGGTTTTACGGAGCGGTGAAGCCTAGTATCGCAGCTCCAAGTATCCATCTTTTGTGTGTGGCTGTAGATATAAGCCTCTGATATCAACCTCTGGGTATTAGCTTCTGTTATTAGCTTTGGTTATTGGCTACTCGTATTATTCTTTTGGTATGGCGTGTATGTAGAGCTACCCAAGGTTTACCGAACCGGCGGTTAAAACCGAAACCGTAACCGTTCAAACCGAAACTGCGATAAATATTCCGAACCGAAACCGTGAATTTTAGAACCGTGGTTCGGTTCATGTTCTAAATTTTTCGAACCGAAACCGCGACCGAACCGCCGGTTCCGGACGGTTCCGAACCGCCGGTTAACCATGGTTCACGGTTCCGAACTGCCAATGCAATGATAAATTTAAACATAGTTAATCCTTATATTATAACTATACTTCATTATGGTAATACTATTTCCGATTGAAACTATACTCCATTATATTAAAACTATACTCCATTATAATACTATTTCTGATTTTATTAATTAACACAGTTTTTTACATATGGAGTCTATGGAGTTTGGATCATTATTAATAAATATTTATCAACGTTGTTTAATAAAACTTAGAAGAATTGATTACTTTAAATAAAGCATAATACTCTAATTAACATTGATTAATGAATCGGTAGTCTTCAAAATTGATTGCTTGACGGTGGGTGATGGCTGCACTATTCAAAATTGATTGCACAAAACACCATTTCTTTTATTTTATTTATTTATTTAAATGTTGATTTTAAATTCAAATTGGATCTCATTTCCCCCTATTTTTATCTATAAATACTCCCATCTATCCTCACTTACACTCACCACATTCTTGTGTTAAGAATTTCTCTCTTCAATCTCTCAAGCCCTTTTCAATTTTTTCATTTTCCCCCCATTTCATGTATTTATTTGTTTACGTTTAGATGAGTACGACACTTGTAAATTATATCACTTTGTAATTTGTATGTAAATTATATCACATTGTAATTTGTTTGTAAATTTTATCATACTGTAATTTGTATATGTAAATTGTAAATTTGATATCATTTTCACCTTACTCGTCTTAATTAAATTTAAACTATTCATTTCCTTGTTCCAATTTATTTTATAATTTCAAACTACATAGCAAAAAAAAATTAATAAAAAAACCGCGAAACCGAACCTAAACCACTACAAATCGTCCGAAAACCGGCGGTTAGGAACCGAAACCCAAACCGTGAAACAGCCTCCCGGTTCGGTTCCGTTTCCATATTTTCCAAAACCGGAACCGGCGATTCCGACCCGAAACCGCCGGTTCATAAACCGTGGGCAGGTCTACGTGTATGTAACACGAATTGAACTCTAGACAACAGGATGTTTGCATTTTTGTGTGAATGTGGGTTTGGTCCACCATCTGTCCAATATGTATGAAGTGTGTTTATTATGGTTACAACTTTTTCCGTATCATTTACCTCCTAAACTCAGTCCAACAACTATTTTACAGTTTATGAACCTATATACATTTAATCCATTTCAAATATACAATACAGTACCATTTTGTTGTTCATACATGCATTGATTTTTTTCACAACTTGTTCCAGTTCTTTAAACCATATGAAATACATTAGACGACAACATAATATCGGCATGAATCTACAAAATAAATTCACTAGCAAGGAGGAGCAAAGTTGTCATGCAAGAAGTTTAATTAATCTCATATTCGTCTAGCATTTCATGCGCACCATCAAAACCAACCTCCATTTACATCCCCCTCATCTTTGCCAATGATATAAGGCATGATGGGAAAAATAAATGCGTAGAAATCATATTATAATATAGTGAACAAACTAATTTTGAATTAAATTACTTCTTCCCATTCCACCAACTTGGAATTGTATAGATTAGAGAGGTGGTGAAAGGATATTTGCTGAGCATGAGATCATTTTTCAACTCTACAGAACACCCACAACCACACAAACAAATGATACATAAATAAGTCATCACTATTTCACCCATCTTTCATAAATTCCAATTGACTCGGTTGTAATGCAGCTATTTAAACCACCTTGTGTGCAGCTGATCCACTCGCACAAATCAACCAAGACCTCGCGTTTTGTATACTCACACTCCCACTATGAAGCATGGAGGTGAAAATTTCCAAGGGATAAGAAGGTAGCTCCTTCAAATGCTCTTTGAAAACGGAGTTCCAAATATATGCATGCACATGTCTCATCATTTTATCATAACTGATCGTTACTTTTTTGGGGTTAATCAGTGAGGCCGGAGCAACCGTGGATTATAAACCTCCCTTTCATGCCTACTATTCAGAGGAAGTCCACATGAATGAGTTGGTAAGACATACTCCCTCCGTCCCATAGTAAATGTCACACTTGGGGATTGACACGAGATTTTAAGAGATGTTGTTTTGTGTGTTAAGTGGAAAGAGAAAATAATATATTTATATTAATGTGAGAGAGAACTTTTTCCAAAAAATGAAATGTGACATCTTTTGTAGGACAAACTAAAAAGGAAAGTGTGACATTACTATGGGACAGAGGGAGTACTAAATAATCACATTCGCCTAATGCGTTCGATGTTAAATTTTAACATTTGTTGCAGTACATCCCGGGATGGTGGATGAATTACTAAGGCTCCGACTTACCAATTGATTGTAAGCTAAGAATGCCCGACCATGCTCGATGGATGGTGAAAATCGCACCCACACCACGTAGGCCGTGCTTTGAGATGAGGTGGGGGTGGTTCGCCCACTATAGTATAGATTCAGCTACTATGTTAACGAATGGATATTAACTAGAAATTTGCGATTCGTGATATGAATTTTCATCTAATTTATGATATAATTAAGAATGTATCGTTTATGTTCAAATGTTGGTGGAGGTTCGCTGACGATCAAAGACTGCTTGGAAAGAAATTGTTGAATTTAATCATGATACCACTCACCTTGAGGATTTTCAACGAATGAATAACAAAAACCGTCCATATGTGTGGGGGCAGATCATGAATTATAAGCTATAAGGAGGTACAAGAAGTCGTTGCGAAAGACATTCAGATCAACATAGCCAATGGGGCTCACATGATGTTTTTGGTAAGACTCATCAAGTTGTTCACACTTTCTACCTACAAACAAGATCTTGTTGGAGAAATGAGAATATGGGTGAATGGAGAGTGAAATGGACCTTCGAGTGGAGGACAAAGCTTTTCGTTTGGGAAGAAGAATCTCTCATATACCTCATCAACATCATGGATCTTACAAATCTCTATAAACACAAGTGACAGAATGGTGTGATTGAGTGATTTATCAAATTCCTTATCGGGTTCTAAATGTGTTTTGCATGTTACCAACATTATGGAGGATGAGAGCTCGCCACAAGTCCAACAAAGACTCACAAGGATGAACATTTCCCCACCAAAAGCATAACTTCAAGTCTGGTTTCTTCTTTAAGAAAAAATCAACACCAAAGAGAGGTTTTCATATGAGGAGTAACTAGAATTGAGGATGACCGATGTATTATATGCAAAGAACAGATGAAAACTATTGAGCAACTTTTTTTGCCGCAAGCTTCTAGTAATCATTGGTAATACTGCTGTAAGTTATATCATGTTTTTTCAAAGATCCAAAGGCATGTGCTTTCTTGTATTGATATTTCGTTCAGAAGATTTGAACTTGTGGACTTCCAAGTTTTATGTCATTGTGTGAACCATTTGACATATTATAAATAAAATGGCATTCTAGAATTTCAAATCTAACTAGGAGTTTGAAAATAACCACCTTTTAGTAGTAGTAATTATTATGTCATCGATAATAACTTACTAAACAAACTTTAATGTAATTTTAGAATTATTAACAATATTGTTATTATATAAATTAAAAAATATTATTTGAATAATTATGTTAACTTTTAATTGAATTAAATAATGTATAAGTTTAAATTTTTAATAACATTTCTTAATATTTTTCAAACATATAATAAGTAATCTATTACAAAAATATATTTTTTAGAATTATATATATATATAGTATATATATATATATATATATATATATTAAGAAATCATAATCTCTATTAATATTATATAATATTTCTTGACAACTAAACAAACTTTTAAAATACAGAAAAAACTGATAATAATATCTTAAAACAATACTAGAAACATCTGAAAAATGATTACCCGTTTATTTAAGAACTATCCTTGGACCATGATATTAAAATTCATTAAAGATTCTTTGTAGAACTCAATTATCTAAAGGCTATTCAGTCAAATTATTGTTTTTTTAGAAATATAGTTGGATTTGGTTGAAACTAACTTAGACTTATTCATGCATTATAATTTATATTCACTTGAGAACTGATATTTTAGCTTAATCGTGAAAATTCAACACTACTATACTAGTAACGAGTATAACTAATTTTATGATCTGAATTTTAATATATGATCATAAGATATATTATGCGGATATAAAAATATAAAAGAATGTAAAAATTGAAAAAGCTGCTTAGTTGAGCTGAGTCTTAGTCTTAGAGCACCCGCAACGCGTGCCGAAACCGTTCCGCGTGCCGTTCCGCCGGAACGGTTTCGCCGCGGAACGCGTTGCGGCGCTGCATTCCGCTCCCGTCCCGTTCCCATTCCGTGCCGGGTGCCGACGGCACGTAACGCGGCACGGAACAAGCCGCCACGCGCCTGGGCGACGTGGCCGATCCCCGTGCGTGCGTGCTTCCCACTCGCCGGCCCGCGAGTGGGACACGTCAGCAATGACGCAATAATTATTTTTTTTTTATAAAAATCGAATTTTAAAAAAAAAAAAAAAATTTTTAAACGGTAACATTACCGTTTTTTTAACTTTTTCTTAATTTTTTTAATTTTTATTTTTATTTTCTTATTCTATAAATACACCTAATTCATTCATTTTATACACAACTACACATCTATTCTTCCTACATCAACATCAATTTCTCTCCAATTTTCATATTCTATCTCTTCAAAAAATGTCCGGCGACGGCAATTACGGTGGTGGCGGCGCCGGAGGGTGGGATCTCAACGCGTTCGGCGATTGGGAGACCATGTACAACACACTTGGTGGTTCTGGGTCATCGACGCCGGGCACGCAGGGGTCGGCGACGCCGGGTGGGTACCAACCACCCACTTTCGATGTGGATGCCTACGCTCGAGGCTCCGGCTCGCGGCTTTCCCAGGGTTTGTCCCAGATTCGGGAGGATATCCCCGTTGAACCCACTCAGGGAGGAGGCCGAGGCGGTGGAAGCTACAGGGCTGCGTCTGAGGCACCCGAGGAGGATGAGGAGGAGGAGCCGGAGGATCTGGGCCGGCATCCCTACACCAACGAAGAAACAAAGGCGGTGTACACCGCCTGGCTCACCGTCTCATATGATCCCATCGTCGGCAACCAACAAGCCGCCAAGTGCTTCTGGGAAAAGGTCCGTGATGTCTACCACGAGACTAAGCCGAAAGGGGCCCGGAAGCGCAAATATACAATGCTTCGTGCTCACTTTGGCCGAGTCGATTTACAGGTCAAAAAATTCTGCGGGATCTACTCCTCCGAAGCGGCGCACTACCAAAGCGGAGCTTCGGGCGCCGACATACTGAGGGCGGCTATGCGCGCCTTCCACCAGGACACCGGTGTACAGTTCAAATATGTTGATATTTGGCAGCTCGTCAAGGACGAGGAAAGGTGGGCCGGTGGTGTCCGCTCCAGCTCGGGATCAACCTCAAAGCGGACGAAGCACACGACGAGCGGCCAGTACTCGTCTGGTGACACCGATGCGCCCAGTGATCGTGGCACGCAGGAGGTTGGGGTTACGGCCGCCGAGTACGAGGGATCTAGCCGTGGGCGCCGTCGTCCGCAAGGGACGAAGGCGGCGAAAGCGGCTAGAGCGAGGAAGGGCCGAGGAGAATCAAGCCAGTCGGCCTCGGGATCGGGCTCACAAGGAGGCTCGAACACACTTATGGTGGCGTACATAACCGCCACAATGGCGGACACTTCCCGCTTCTCGTACGCCCAATTCACGGCCTGGTGGAACGGAATTGTGCATATGGCAGGACTACTTGGTCTTCCCCCTCCCCCTAAACCTCGACCGCCTCCGGAGGATGATTCGCCGGCGGAGTAGTTTTTTTATTTTCCCACGTTTAATTGTGTGTTTTTTATTGTGTGTTTTTTATTTTTTTAGGATTTGAATTGTGTGTTTTTTTTAATTTTTTTAAGTTTAAGTTGTAATTTTTTTTAATATTGTGTGTTTTTTAATAAAGTATGTTTGTTTTTTAATAAAGTATGTTTGTAGTGTGTTTATTTAATTTAATTTAGTTGGAAATAAAAATAAAAATTGAAATAGAATGAATAGTAATTTAAGGAACGGTTAAGGAACGGTTAAGGAACGGAGGGTTGCAGGTTCCGTTCCTTAGTTAAGGAATGGAGTAAAAAAGTACAGTGGGGCCCTCAAATAGTGGTTTAAGGAACGGTATAGGAACGGTATAGGAACAGCGTTGTGGATGGCCTTAGACTCTTAGCAAACTCCGCCACCCCTCAACGGATCTCCCAAAGCTGCCTCCACCTTCCCCCATTAAAACCACCCCGCCTCCTTCACCCACTGCGCATACTTCTCCTTCTCCAAAAATGCAGTCCGCCATTTCTATTTCCCTTTCTTCTCCCTCCCCGATCCCCCGATCCTCCGCCGCCTGTCCGCGCTCGCTCCGCTTCTGCGGCCTCCGGAAAGAGGCATTCTGCCCCGACGCCTCCCCTGGCGCGACGCCCTTGCGCTTGCCTACCTTAAATTCGCGTTCCCAGCATTCCAATTTGAATGCTGTTTTCGCGGCCTTGAAAGGCAACGGCTCGCCCTCGTCCAATGCCTTCGACTACGATCTCGTGATTATTGGAGCTGGAGTTGGCGGCCATGGCGCCGCGCTTCATGCTGTTGAGAAGGTGAACTTGCTTGTTTGTGACAGTTGCGCTCTGTTTCAGATTTCCTTTTGGTTTCTTTTGCTGCGTCTTTTTTTGGTTTGCCTGCGGTTCAATTTCAATATATATGCAATGTCGTTTGGTAGAAGAATTGTTTCACGGATATTAATAAGTTATAAGTGACGAGGTATACGACTTTTCTATCACCATTTTTAAATTTACCTTTCAACATTTGTGATCTACTGCTGGAAGAATTATTTTTCTGTTTGAAGGCCAATGTGCATACATATATGCGGAAGGGTATTATTATTTCAAATACTCCTATAAAGAGCGAGTGTGTAAATTGTTTTTTTTTCCATCAGATTAATGCTGCTTTTTTGTGTTTTTGATTCAAACCATTTTCTTTTGTTCGATTGCCACATGAACTAATTGGTTCTGTTAAGTAGGCAGATATAGCCAATTCCAGCATATCCATCTTGAATATGATAACTTCTTTCATGATTTGTATCATGATAACTGTGATGCAATCACTGCAATATTCTGGTTATTGGACAATAATCTCGAACTTATATGAATTGTAGGGCTTGAAAACTGCTATCATTGAGGGGGATGTAGTTGGAGGAACATGTGTCAATAGAGGATGCGTTCCCTCTAAAGCACTTCTTGCTGTCAGTGGTCGCATGCGAGAGCTTCAAAACGAACAACATATGAAGTCTTTTGGTTTGCAGGTATTTCTTTTTCCTGTAACACTGAAACGTGTGCAAAATGATCTTAAATTTACTGTAATAACCCTTAATTCCCTTGTGAGTGTGGCATTCAAATTTGAATATCTTGTTAGTGCATCCTAGATTTTATGTAATCTGCGTAACATGAGAGTTATAGTTGTAAGTTTTTCTGTTCAAGGTTCTCTCCCTTCTGGGCCATGTTTCACAAACTTACTCATCATCAATTTGTGTTAATAATATAGGTTGCAGCGGCTGGATATGACAGACAGAAAGTTGCTGACCATGCAAACAATTTGGCCTCAAAGATCAGAGGCAACTTGACCAACTCAATGAAAGCTCTTGGTGTCGATATATTGACAGGTTTTGGTACAATTTTGGTAAGTCCATATCTTCAGTCCCAGGAGATCCTAGTCATGTATATTTAGAAATTTTCTATAGTTTATAACTAGTAGAAACTATATTATATAATCTACATTAAAATGTCTATACTCAAACGATATTCAGGGTCCACAAAAGTTGAAATTTGGAAAAGGAGATTCTGGAGACAAGATTATAACTGCAAAAGACATAATAGTTGCCACTGGTTCTGTTCCTTTAGTGCCCAAGGGAATTGAAGTTGATGGTAAGTGCTTTTCTGCTATTTATATTTGCTCTTATCTTAATTTTCAAGTTATTTTGCCAGATTTTCCACTGTTTCACTTATCTTAGGCTGATGATTTGTGCTGATCACTAGTCATTCCATGCTTGATATCGATTGACTGCAGGCAAGACAGTAATTACCAGTGACCATGCTCTTAAACTGGAATTTGTTCCTCAGTGGATAGCTATTGTTGGAAGTGGCTATATTGGGCTTGAGTTTAGTGATGTGTACACAGCACTTGGAAGTGAGGTGTGATAGTTTAATCTTCCCTATTATTTTGTATCTAGACTGTTTATACTAGTAGTGTTAGATTTATTCTGGTTAGGGCAGTAGATTTCTTTTTACGGCTTCTTGATAATTCTACTTCCCCGGAGTTCTGACCACCAATCCTGATCATATACTGTGCCTAAGCGTAGACCTATTCAGCAGTCTCTTTTACACCTTAAGGTTATTTGCATGTTGTAAATACATTGATGATCTCATTACTGCTGAATCGCACAGGTTACTTTTGTTGAAGCTTTGGATCAAATCATGCCGGGTTTTGATCCGGAGATTGGAAAATTAGCTCAGCGAGTTCTCGTTAATCCTCGCAAGATTGATTCTTACACTGGTGTATTTGCTAGCAAGGTGGCTTACCAGTCAAAATTTTCTACTTTTATGTACAGACAAATAAAATAATTCATACATCCATGCTCAATTTTTATGAAGTTGACTCGTGGTACAGATCACTCCTGCAAAAGATGGAAAGCCAGTACAAATAGAGCTCATTGATGCAAAGACAAAGGAGCCAAAGGAAACTCTGGAGGTAATGTTCAGAAATCTATCTCAGGGGAATCTGGGCATGTAAATCTTATATAAATTCTAACGTTCTGCACTTGAATTTCCTTAGTAACAATTTAATGCTGCTGAGTTAAATTATTATTAATATAAAACTCTAAATACTTAGTAAGCTGAGAAAAGAGACGTAACGGAAGAAACATTATATGTCATATATTGCAAATTATTATCTGAAGTGCTAAATCCCCTTTTCTCCCATTTAATCTTTTAGATTGTTCTCAGCTGATATAACTGAACTATGAAAAATTGAAAACTACTGTATCTGTATGCCAGTGCTTGTTTGTTGAATTTTAGTCTTCTCTATCTGTTTTGTCACTACTCTTATTTGGAATTGAAAGTGTGAAGTAATATTCATGAGTACCTGCAGGTAGATGCTGCACTTATTGCAACTGGAAGGGCTCCATTCACTAAAGGACTTGGTTTGGAAAATGTTAGTCAAATTGGCCATTAAAATTGTATCATCATTGCAAAATGAATTAAAATATAGTAAGCTAATATTTTAAATTATATTTACTTCGAAATCCAGATTAATGTTCAAACACAGCGTGGATTTGTCCCTGTTGATGAGCGCATGAGAGTTATTGATGCAAATGGGAAGTTGGTGAGTCTGCAGTTTCATTTTTCTTATTTTGTATGTTCAAAAGTATTTATGATGTGCCTATTATTCACCCTAAGTTCTGCTTGTTAGGTTCCCCATCTGTATTGCATTGGGGATGCTAATGGGAAAATGATGCTTGCCCATGCAGCAAGTGCACAAGGAATATCTGGTATAAATTTCATATGAAACTTAAGCAATTTAATTTTGCATACCATTTATAGCTGTCAGTAACCTCTGGAATTGGTTTCAGTTGTTGAGCAAGTTACAGGGAACGACCATGTCCTGAACCATTTAAGCATTCCAGCAGCATGTTTCACCCATCCGGAAATCAGTATGGTAGGATTGACTGAGGTATGTCTTTCCATCTCAAAGTGCTTTTAGTCAGTGCTTCTTACTTGGTGTTCAGATCCTGCAGAATATAGCAGTACACTACCTAGCTATTTCGGATACTTCCTTCTCTTCATATGTGAAACTAGCTCCTAGTCATTCACGTACCTTTTGTTTCTTTAACTCGGGGAGTAAATATTATGTAAAGGGTGATACTAGTCAATTTCAGTAATGCTCCATGATCGCTTTCTTTTTTTGCAAAGAGTGGCCTGAGTGATTGCTGGTTAATATAATGTTAATCTGGATAGGCTAAAAGAGAGTAGGTGTAATAGTGACAGAATAAGAGGTAAATCTCTGTCTGCCATTTATAGTCACATGTTGACTCTGCGTGAGTTTAAGAAATTGTTTGATTTTGTGAAGAAAAATGGAGAAATGAGTTAGTGGAATGTGGACCACACTTTTATTTATTGATTTTATAATAGAATGTGAATGTGATGATTCAGTTGAATGGTGGGTCCACTTTACCTAAAATGGGAAAAAAAAAAAACAAATGAGACTTTAAATCACGGACATCCCGAAATGGCAAAATTAGACATTTTTTCACAGACGGATTATTCTATTAAGAAAGAAGTATTTATTTCTCCTGAGCGTATCACAATGGATGTTGACATAATTCCTCGAAAGCATGGTATAAAAGAAAACAAATATTGATTGTTGCTTTTTCAGCCTCAAGCAAGAGAAAAGGCTGAGAAGGAAGGATTTGAAGTAAGCATTGCCAAAACAAGTTTCAAAGCAAACACAAAAGCCCTTGCTGAAAACGAAGGAGAGGGAATGGCCAAGGTAATACATAATTCATAGTATAAGTTCCTTCAGTTTTAGTTCATTTGATTCTTATGATCTAAGCTCAGTGTAATTGTTGGTAAACGAATCAACAAATCACATATACTACCCTCTATGTGATACACTTTTTTAGAAGAATCTTTTGTTAAGTTACAAAGTATCCTCCTCCTCTGTATGAGTTTGATTTAAGAAAATTGATAGTGAACTCTACATTTACTTTTGGTCCTTCTAGATAATGATGTATAATATAATGTGGTATGCGTACTGAATCCAGTGTTCTTTACAGTTGATATACAGGCCTGACAACGGTGAGATCCTTGGGGTACATATCTTTGGATTACATGCTGCAGATCTCATACACGAGGCATCTAATGCCATTGCTATGGGAACACGTATACAGGTATATTTAACTATAAAATGCAACCTACTACTCTAAGTACTCTTTATGAAGAGCCTTGTAGGTAAGATACCAACTGCATAAACTGTAGCCAAGAAAGCAAGAAAATGTCTTACAGTTGAAAAATAGGATAAAATAAAATGGACAGAAAATTCACCTACTTGATGGCTTTGTACAAAGTTTATTACTATTGATTATCTTTTCAGACTATTGAGCCTTGCTTGAAAATTTACTTTTTCTGCAATGAGGTGTATGATCAGCAGAAAATGTTGAAAACTAAACTATGACCATTATTTGCTTCCAACCACACCAAGAACAAATTAAATCTTGGGGAAACAGATTCAATTTGAATTATCTGCCTTCAGTGTCAGCTGTTTACTTTGTACATTGCAGGACATAAAATTTGCTGTGCATGCACATCCAACCTTGTCTGAAGTGCTGGACGAACTCTTTAAATCAGCAAAGGTAACCCTTTGGTTTCTCTTCTTTATAAATTTGTGGGCAGGAGGTCTGTGCTGTATAATTCTATACTATATGATGGCTAACATCACACAAATGCATAGAAAAACCGTTCTCAGCCAAAGCATAAGTTCCTACCCTACATATTGGGGAGGCGAGAAATTAACAAAATACTACTAGCTAGTGAGACTCCTCATGCACTTGCAAACATAAACTGCAGGTAAAAGGGAAACCATTCTTAACTCCTGAACCGAAGCCCTCTCTGATTTTTCAATGGTACATTAGATGACTACTGTTCTCCTTAAGATAATGTGCTTAAAGAATATACACTGATTTCCCTAAATTGATGGTACATCTTCGTTGAGGGTCAAAGTCTCATTGTAAATATTTTCTTCGGAGAATAATCATACTTCCACTTGCTTTTGTAACTGCAGGTTAAACTCAGTGCCTCTAAAACAGTTGCTGAGCCAGTCCCCGTTTAGGTTTCTTGGGCTGTTGTAATTTATTAGAGTACGTGACTTCTCAAGGTTTTGAAGCTGTCGATCATGGAGAGGAAATGCTGAAACGGATTCTCTTACAAATTATTGCGATTGTTTTCGATTTTACTGGAGTCTCTAATAGTTCCTAGGAAGGTGCTATGATAAAAGTTTTGGATCTGTAAACTAACATTTTAGTTACTTTCTTTATGTGCTATGGGAATTCAATTCGTCGAAGGGGCTATGAATTTGTGGAACTCGGTTTATCAGTCAAATAAGATAATTCATCCATTTGTGTTGCATGAATTTTCAAATTCCAACACTAATTTTCCTCCCTCGTGTTCTGACTCTGACATTTTAAATTATATTCGGTGTATAAGGTCATCCGCAACGCTGTCTCTTATCCGTCTCTTAACCTTCTTCTCATCTCTTCACTATTCATGAGCTCTACGGTACTTTTCACCCATATCTTAATTAAGAGACAGCACATGCATCCCTCCATCTCTTAACTATCTCATCCCTTAACTATTCATTCAATTTCATTTTTTATTTTTATTTCCAAAAAATTCAATTAATAAAAACACACTTCATTAAATAAAATAAAATTAAAACTTAAAATTCTAAAAAAAAAAAACAACATTAATAAAATCCTAAAAAAAATAGATAATTTAAAATCTTCCGCTCACTCTCTCTAAATTCAAAATCTCAAAATTCAAAGAAGCATAAGAATATCATCAGTTGCGATGTCTTATTCCGTGGGATCAAAGCTCGAGGCAACAAAAAGTCGCAGCAATAGACTTGGGGAGGTGAAGGATTTTATTTCGAATTTGGGAGAGAGCTCCGACGAACTTTTAGTCCGTGGATTCCAACGATACTTGAAAATTCAGGTTGTTTGATTTTTTTATTCGATGCATTTGCTCAAATGGATCCATGAATGAATTAAATTTGGGAGAAGAATAATGCTTTGAGATGAATAATGTAGAGTGTTTGAGTGAGAATTGAGAGTTTTTTTATGGTGGATTAATTTGTGGGAATGATTTGATATTTATAGAAGTGATTGAGGGCTTAAAAAAATAAAATAAAAATAAAAAATTTGCAAAAAACGCCTATAAACGGCTAGTATATTTTTTGGGATTTTTTTTAATTTTTGAATTTTTCTTGAATTTTAAAAAAAAACAAAAAAAATATTTTTTTCGGATAAAGACGACGTCCACTCGCAGGCCGGCGAGTGGGCGTCACGGACGAACCGGAGCTCGCCACTTCGCCAACGCGCGTGGCGAGCTGTCTCGCGAGACTTCCCTCTGCGGCGAGACAAGGGACGGGATGGGGACGGGCTGGGGACGAGACGGAGCCCGCAGCGCTGTCTCGATGCATTCTCGTCTCTCCGAGACTAGATAGAGCCCGCAGCGCTGTCTCGATGCATTCTCGTCTCTTCGAGACTAGATAGAGCCCGCAACGAGATGCGTTGCGGGTGTCCTACCGTATTAGGTTAGTCATGTGGTTGGTAAGAGATTGAAGACGGACTAAGTTGATATGGGAGTAAAAAATAAGTAAATAGTAGTAGCAGCAGAAGCAGCCGTCGATGAATTTTATTTCTTTAATTCGTGGGTTAGGAAATATCACATGTTTTGTTTTCCAACTAAAGTAGTAGTAATTTTTTTGGTTTGATTTTGATTATGATAATCAAGAAACCACTCTTACACCCACGTCCTTTAATTGTGTCACTTAATTAAATGGGTTTATTTAATTAATGAACTAATGGGTTTAATTGGCTTTAGAGCATCCACAACGGTGGCGTCCGTCGCCACTGCCGTCAGCGCCGCTGGCACGGACGCTACCCGCCGCCGCTGCGCTCGCGCCGTGCCAGCGAGCAGCTGACATGGCGAGCTGGGATTCGTCAACGGCATAGCCGTTGTGTTTAAATTTTTTTTTAATTAAAAAATCGGTTTTTAATTAAAAAACCGATAAAAAAAAATTCACTTCCCAAAAAAAATATATCCGTTTATAACCGTTTTTTTCCACTTTTTAATTTTTTTTTTCATTTTTTTACCCCAAAAATACACACTTTCATCTATAAATACCCCCAATTTCACTCCCAAAAATTCACATCAAACTACACAATTCTCATCTTCATTCTCTCATATCCGTTTTCATCTTCAATCTCTCATATCCATTTTCATCTTCATTCTCTCATACCCTACAACATCACTATGTCCGGCCAAGACGATAACCCTACGGGCTCCCACGGTTGGAACCTCGAATGGTTCGGTTCATAACTGTTTCCTAGTCCGGAAACGGACTATTCGGCCCCTCCTCTCACCCAAGATTCAGGTGTTCCAGGTGGCTACCGGCCATACCCGGTCGACGAGCAAGGTGCCTCCGATGGGCGATACGGGTGGACACCGGAGCCTTGGCCTCTCGTCCCTTCCCAAACTCCGACTCCTCCATCTCGTGTCGGTGTCCGCACACCATACTCACCGGCGGAGATGGATAGATTGTTCAAGGCGTACTTGGAAATCTCCGAAGATGCGGTGGTTGGCACGAACTAATCCGGCGATCACTTTTGGTGGCGCGTCTCTCGGCGGTACAATGCAAACCGGCCGCCGGGAACGATCGAGCGCAACGAGAGTATGGTGCGCAACTGCATCGGCCGAGCCAACGACGAAATTGGCAAGTTCAATGGCTATTTCCTCCAGGAGTCACGGAATGCAGGGAGCGGCCGGAGCAAGGTCGACATCATCACTGCGGCGCTGAGCACCTACCAATCCATGAACGGTAAGTCGTTCAAGTACCTAAATGTTTGGCAGGAAACGAGGACGCACCCGAAGTATCTGGGAGGCGTAGCATCCTCCTCTAGCGGCTCCTCCAAACGGTCACGGTCGGCATCCCTATCCGACGCCGGCGAAGAAGTGGCTAGCCAACTCGCCGAAGCTAACTTGGGTAGCCCCGAAGCCGACCGCAAGGAAAGAAGAAGGCGGCGGCCGAACGCCGTCGCGCCGCGACTCCATCTGCCCCCGCCCCCGAACCCGCACCCTATGTTCCACCTCCACCCCCGAACAACTCGTTGTGGGCCCTTTTGGCCCAACTCAATATGGCCGATAGGTCAACTATGACCCCCACGCAACTTCAAACGCATGAGTACATGATATTGGGTCTCAAAAAACAATTGGGGTTGGTGCCGCCGGATGCGTAGTCTTCCTCGGGTAATATTAGCCAATAATCATGTAATTTTTAATTTTTAGGAGTTTAATTATGTAATTTTTAATTTTAGTTTTTTAATTATGTAATTTTTAATTTTTATGATTTTAATTATGTAATTTTTAATTTTTAGGATTTTAATTATGTCTTTTTTATTTTATTTGTAATTTGTAATATTTATTGTGGTTTTTTAATGAATTTTAGTATTATGGAAATGTTTTTGTGTAATTGAATTTTAAATTAATTGTGCTCGTCTTTGCGGAAGAGCACAACTGTGAGTGTTGTGCTCTTGCCAGAGAGCAGGCAGAAAAAGTGGGGTCGGGCCCACAACCGTGCCGCTGGCAAGAGCACGGTTGTGGATGCTCTTACCTAAACCAAATTATAGTACTATGGAATCTAAAAAACAATTATTAGAATAATATTTATAGATTTTAATTTTTAAGTTGTGTAATTTTTTTTTCAATGAATAATAGTATAAAAATATACTCCTACTTAACAATTACTATTATTTAATTTAATATAAAATAATTGATAGTAAAGTGTTGTGGAGTTAACTTGTAGTAACATGAATAAAAATATGTAGGTATGATTGAAAAAGTATAAAAAATGTATGTGACTAGGTTATAATTTTAACCAATTTAATTTTTGATTTTCTGTTATTTATTTTAAATAAATGTAAAATTGAAGTGGCATAGCTTAAATAGATCTGAAAATTTGTAGCAACATTACAGTTATTATGACTAAGACCATCAGCAGTGGGGCGCCCTAAGGCGCGCCCTATGGCGCGTCACGTCAGCATTTTTATCCTCCTCCTTCTCCACCTGCAGTGGGGCGTCCTAAGGCGCGCCCTATGACGCGCCACATCATCATTTTGTTGTTTTGTTTAATTAATTTAACTGTTTTCAAATAACACATAACGAGTAAAAAAAAACAACTAAATAACAAGCGGCGAAGTTTTAATAAAAAAAAATTACACCATTCAACTAAAAAAAGAAAAAAACTAAGTCGGGCCAATTCCCAACTTCCTACGCAACTCATCGAGTAATGCACGGAGATACTCGGCTTGTTCGGGGTCGGTGCACTTCTTGAGGGCCTTGTGCGTCTACAACATCGTCCTTGCCATCGACGCTGTAGCTAACGACGCAAATGCGGTGGACGTCTGCGTCGGGAGCTCATCCGGGTCCGGATCAGGGGTTGCAGCGGTCGACGCAAACGAAATCGCGTGCCATCGTCCGCGGCCTTCACAATGGGGCGGACGACATCGTCCGCGACGTCCGCAATGGAGCGGACGATGGCGAGGACGATGGCCATCGTCCGCGGTTTAAGTCGCGCCCGAAGCATAGGCCGCGGCCTATGCCACACACCCACAGTGGGGGCGGACGATGAATGACGCGGACGATGCGCGCCATCGGGCGTGCCATCGTCCGCCCATTGCAGATGGCCTAAATATAACATACTCCTATTAATATGACGGTTAAAAAATGGAATTTAGCTGAATTCGATTCAGAGTAGATTCCTGTATCCAAAAAGGAAAAGGAAAAAGTGGGCAACAATCATGGCGGCGCCTAACCAAATAAATTAAGATTTTGAATCTGAAAACCATCTGTCTCATTCACTCTCTCCTAATTCGGTAATTATTGTCACAGCGCAACATTGTTTCTCTCTCCAAGGGAAATTGAAGTGCGAGCGTTTACACAATCGAGAGATTGCGAGCGGTTCTTTGTTTGCAGATCGATTATTTTGTTTTAATTCTTCGATCGGAGTTGGTTGGATCAATCCATCAGTATACAGCTGCGAACTCACCTGTGCTAAAAAGATCCGAAGATGTTCTTGTTCGATTGGTTTTATGGAGTGCTCGCATCGCTCGGTTTGTGGCAGAAAGAGGGGAAGATTCTCTTTTTAGGGCTTGATAATGCGGGCAAAACCACCCTCCTGCATATGCTGAAAGACGAGGTGTCCTTCGTTTCCGTTTTAGTTTGATTTGTTTGATTGGGATTATGATTCTGGCGTTTGCTGTTTTTTATCCTTTGGCGTTTAGAATTGAAATGAGTCCTCGTTCGACGATATTTTTGCGAAATTGCAGATTTTGGTGAATCAATAGAGATCAGATGATGAGCGACTTTTTTATTATTGACTTTTTAAAAATGAAATCGAACATTTTGTATGTTTGGTTAGGGATTCATGGTGGGGATGAACTGTTAGTATGTAAGTTTATTTCAGTTTTTGTTTTGGCAGATTTAGATTTTCAACCTTAACTGTTCTGAATTATCCATAAATCGCACCCCTTCCCAAAGATAGTTAAATTAAATCATTTATCTGGAAGTGCAGTACTGGGACTAACATTGTAAAACAGATGTGGGAAGCCCCTCTGAAACTGCATTCAGTTGCCTAAATTTCCATTACAAGTTGCAGATGCGTGACTGAAATTAAATTGCTTAGCTCATAATTTCTTTCTGCTATTGCTTTCATGGAGAATTGTTTTCCTGATTTTCTCGGTGTCCGTCCTAATCTAAAATGTTCATTGTGAAGTGGAATATATCAGTGTGATCAAGGTGAATTTTACCTGCCATTTTTCTGACTTTAGAAGTAAACTGAAATTCTCGTGGTGTTAAAAATGAGCAGAGATTGGTACAGCATCAGCCAACTCAGCATCCAACATCAGAGGAGCTGAGTATTGGGAATATCAAGTTTAAGGCCTTTGATTTGGGCGGTCATCAAATTGCACGCAGAGTGTGGAAAGATTATTATGCCAAGGTATGATCCATCCATCCATCCATCCATCCATCCATCCATCCATCCATGGGATGAATGTTTCTTTTGTTATTTCAAATATAATTATGCCTATGAATAACCTTTCCAAGACTAATATCCATCATCATCATCCCAGTGATGAATTTTGTTCTTTGTCGATTGTTCCTATTGTTATTTGTCAAATGTTTTTTTTTGTTCTTTGTCAACTGTTCACAATATTTCTATGGTGTCATAGCTTACCACATGTCCAAATTTTTCCTTTCAGTCTTGTGTTCTTTGATGGCATGTATTCTAGAGTTCCTAGATGATTTTTACGATTATTTCCTTCTTTTATTGTACTCTTCTATCGGTGATTTTCTGTGTATAGTAAATGTATGGATCAATCATTAGGATTTCTTGGTAATTGATTCTCGATAGATGCAAATATGCAAGTATTCTTAATGATGCTTTAATACTGGACTTTTTACAAATAAGTTTGTATCTTAATAGATAGAGCATCATTTTACATTGAATCCTTTTCTAGTGAGTCTCGATGATGCTCGTCGGTTAGACATTGATTATATCCTTATCGAGGAAGCTAGAAATGTGATTTTTTCTCCTCTTATGTGCTTAAGCAGTCAAAAAAATTTCGGATATACTGTGCTTTTATATACAAAATAGAATAGAATTTCAAAGTGGAAATGAAGCTTATTTACTTCACAAGAGCAGACTTCCTTGGTTAATATCTTGTTTGGGATCTCAGTCCATAAGCTAATCCTTCTTGTGATACAAGGATTTAATTTAATACTATATCTATAAGATTGGCCTCCAAGTCCCAGAAGAATCTTGCTACTTGTTTATTTGATTTGTTGGAGGCTCAACTGAAAAATGGCAGCTTGATAAAAGTACTTTGATTGCTTTAAGATGTTACAATTATACTTCAACCGAACTCTTCTTTATTATTCTGAAGGACATTATCTTGAAGGAAAAAAATTACTTGTAGTACGTAAATTATATGAGTTCTTAGTACTTTTAAGTTGGAAATAGGAAAAACCTCAAGAACCTGGGAATGAACTATGGTCACATATTTGTTAGTATATTGGTTGATATGACCGATATTTTATGATTGATCTTTATCTCAAGGAAGTTGTTACACGTTATGAGTTTCAAAAGGACTTAAGTTTAGAGTAAACTGTTCTAGAGTGGTCAAATTTGAATTTTTTTTTTGATACTGCAACAAAGAGGTTAAGGATGCAACTTTTAAATATATTAATAATTTGGAGAAAAGTTGAGTGACTGAACGTTTTTACTTCCTATAGCAATAAGCTCAAAAAATCTTGGCAAAAGTTGATTAACTCACCAACATTGTTATATGCCTTCTCTTTTATAAAATCCATGTGGCCATTTATGGTTCAAATATGTATTAGTGTAACATAATGCAACTCAATGTTCGAATCCCTGCATTTCTGTGGTAGCTAATTATGTCTTTTGGATGAGAAGGTGGATGCTGTTGTTTACTTGGTGGATGCTTATGACAAGGAGAGGTTTGCAGAGTCGAAGAAAGAGCTGGATGCTCTTCTCTCTGACGATGCTTTGGCAAATGTTCCATTCTTGATATTGGGCAACAAGATTGATATTCCTTATGCTGCATCTGAGGATGAGTTGAGCTACTGCTTGGGTTTGAACGGCATCACTACTGGCAAAGGCAAGGTAAACCTTACTGATTCAAACGTTCGTCCGATCGAGGTGTTCATGTGCAGCATTGTGCGCAAGATGGGCTACGGAGATGGCTTCAAATGGGTCTCTCAGTATATCAAATAGAGGGCTGACAATACATTATTAGACTTTATTCGGTCTGCTTCAAAGGTTTGTTAGATAATTTTGCCCCATCGGTAAATTGGTTGAATTTTTGGATTTATTTCTTGTTCAATGTCAGCATATGATTACGCATTTATAGCTGACGGAAGGATTAAATTGATAAAGATTTTGGAACTTTATGTTGAGCCTTGTTATCTGTTATCCGGTATTAGTAATAATTTTGAAGTATGGAGTTTTTATGTATACTACTATCTGAGAGAGTTTAAGTTGAATATAAAATCAGTATTACATGGACCGGCCATTTCGGTTGGGCTGATTGGCCCAGCTGAAGTTGGGCCAACTATATAATCATTATGTGGATTGGACTGAGCAGAGTAAATAACAACCTGCATAAAACGTATGTAGATGGATTGATTAGGGCAAATAAGCCCTACCCACTTACCATATGTGTCCACCCCAATAACAGTATAATAAGATAGATAAAAAGTAGGGTAAATTGTTTCAAAAGTCGTCAACTTTGCAAATAGTTTAGTATTTCCCGTAAACTTTAAAAGTTGCATGAAAAGTCATGAACTTTACCAGGTGTTGCAAATTTCCCGTACGACCTGACCCGGTACATTTCCGGCAAAAACTAATCCTACGTGGCTCGCCGGAGCGTGACATGGCAAAATCTCCGGCAGAACAATAAAACGATGTTGTTTTTTAGTTTCAATTAAATTAAATTGAAGCATGAATTCGAAATCAATCTGTCTATTTGTTTGCAGATTTGTTTATTTGTTTATTCGAACTCGAATTGAGGCATAAAATAGATTGTTTGCTGATTAAAAAGAAAAAAAAGTCATTTAATGCATAGTCAGCATCCTAATCATCCGCCGCTTCAGCATAAAATTTACACGTCAGCACCCGGATGGCCGGAATACCCGACACGGGAAATCGACACCCAAATGTAAAGTTCATGACTTTTCATGCAACTTTTAAAGTTACGAGAAATACCAAACTATTTGCAAAGTTGACGACTTTTGAAGCAATTTACCCTAAAAAGTAACATGGACAACAACTAAGAACCTGGATCCATGGGCGAATCCATGTGAAAGTAGGATATGGCTAAGAGCATCCACAGTGGTGCGCATGTTCCGACGGACATTCCCGCGGACATCCCAAAAACACCTCCTGTCACGTCATAAGGACTTCCCACTGCACTGCCACGTCATAAGGACATCCCACTGCACAGTGGCGGACATCCCCAAGGACATCCCGACGGACTTCCCACAATAATAAAAATTCACAAATTCACCAAATTAAACAATTTACAGAATTAAAATTTCGACACAAATACGGAGAAATTGCAACCACTTTATTTAAAAAAAATATACATAGTACAAAAACAATATACATAATTATTAAAAAAAATTACATAGTTAAAAAAACCGCTGTCTCACTCCTCGGATTCCCCGCCGCCATTACCCTCGTCGTCCCCGCCGGTAGTCCCCTCATCGCCACTCTCCGCCATGTCTCCCAACCCCAAATCGCGCCACATGTTGTTGATGATATCCTTCAACGACGACCTGTAATGGCGATCGGTCGATGTCCGCCATTCAACCATTGCACGTAACAAGGTTTCATGTTGCGCGACGCGGGCAAGTGAGGGGAGTTCGGGATCGTTTTGGGTAGGAGCTGCCGATTGGGCCTCGACGGACCCGCAGGCGCTTCCACTCGCCATCCGCGCCGCGGACTTTTGCCCCACCGGGCGACGGCGGCAGGCCGACGATGAGGGTGTCAGGAACTCTGTCTCGGCGGGGAAGTTCGTGGGAACCAGCACTGCTACTGTACTCCCTGGAGGCGCTGATCTTCGTCCGCTTCGGCCAGTCAGATTCAACACCCGCAGTAAACTTGGCCGAAGTCTGCACCACAAGATACACCTCTGAATATTTGAATTCCCCGAAGCCCGCCGCAGCGTCTTTGAACTGATGGTGAGACAGAAGCTTCACATCTTCGGCAGACATGCCGCTGGTTGCCGAGCGGAGGTTGTTTGTGTAAATGCTGGCGAATCGGCTGAGCTGCCTCTTCAGCCGCTCCAACTGTTTTCGGCATTGCTCTCCGTTGTGAGGCTTCCCCCCTTGCGGTTTGAATTGGAAGTAGCTTTGGCTAATGCACCACCACATCCTGTCGATAAGCTGGTTAGCCCCGAATATGGATCCTCCACGATCCACGCCTTCGCAAACGCGATGCACTCCTCTGTGCTCCAGACGGTCCTTTTTTTCCCCTTGGATCCCTCCCCTACCTCAGCGGCCACCGCCTCACCATCGTACCCCGCCGCAGGCGAGGTAGTGCCCCGTCCCCTGCCCTTTCTCCATGTCGCCGTTGGTGCGTCTGTGGGAGAATCCAGGATCGGAGATAGCCCCAACTCCTCAAACGAGAACGTCTCGATGCCAGTGAACTGAGTCTCGAGAGGAGTACTCGGGGGTTGTCCGTCGAAAGTAAATTCATATAGGGGCGATAGACATTGTCCACCGGTGATTGGGGGACCCCCTATCTACTCCCCCGCAGCGACAGGCGAGCCCTGCATTATCATCTCTGTCATCTGGGGAGGCATCATCCCCGGCATTCCGAGCATCATCCCCGGCATTGGGGTCATTCCGGCACTCACCTCGGGCATTTGGGGCATCATTCCATACCAAGGCGGGTACATGTTGTAGTACCCAAGCATCATCCCCGCCGTCATTTGGGGTTGGGGCATCATCCCCGCCATTCCGGACATCGTGGCGGACATTGGGGTACTTCTGCCAACGGGAAACATCGGTCCCTGTGACTCACTCGTGGCGGGGAATTACTATCGTGGTGCTCCATTTATATTCGAAAGAAAAGTATTTAGAGAGAGAGATACTCGTTAATACAAGTGGTGCGAATGAAATGAAGTTCAACGAGCCGTATTTATAGAATTTTTGAAAAAAATAAAATAAAATAATCGGGACGTCCGTGGAGTCAACGCAATGGCGGACGTCCCGGGAACGCCGCGGAACTCCGGTGTCCGCAGTGGACGTCCGTATCCGCGTCACCGCTGCACAATGGCGGACGTCCCGCGCGGAACTCCGGCACGCCGGCCGGACGTCCGCCGGGACGGGCGCCATTGTGGATGCTCTAATGCCCTTAATAAAAGTATTTTTTACACATTTTTCTTTTATAAAATTTTGAAATTCATCCAAGTTTAATGTAAATTATTGTATAAAATCCCTTACAATTAATCTAAAACACCTAAAAATATAACTTTGGAATAAAATTTAGAAATCACAGCCCTTATTCATATTTTTTTCTGCGTCCGCCCCTGCCTGGATCAAACTAATATCAACATCTAAAGCTACCAACAAGGCAACAAGGTAAAGAGAGAACAAAAAAAAAGACATTGTCAAAGTGAGAAAAAAGAGCCAAGAGCAAGCCATAATTACTATAGTAAAGAAGAAGGAATCCTCTACACATAGAATTGATAAACCAAACTAGCATGTGTACTCAGGAATATAGGTTTACTCGTGGTCTTACCAAAGCTCTAATGTGGTTAAACTCCTCTATCTGAGAAGGCGAAAGTCAGACACCAACCTCTCACCGAAGTCCCAAGATCTGAAAATAATCATTTTTCTCAAACTCTTATTTAGATATCAATTCTTGGAACACAGCTTTGTTTAGGATATATCCTATATGGATCACAAAATGACATAAAACATGTGTAGGAAAAACGTGTGGAATTGTGAAAAGGCTAGGCCTTTGGCCTTTCACTTCCATTTTTTATGAGGTGTCTTGAAGGCTTTGCCTTTTGGAGTCCAATTTCCTATCCTATAAATAGATAGGATTTGGAAGAAGAGAAAAACAACAAAAACGAATCACTCTCTCTTCTCTCTAGCTTAAGCATTCTAGTTCGCATTAGGAGCATTGCATTGCTCGGTTCTCGCCTCCAATTCAAGTTCGCCGGTGCCTACGAGTTTGAGGTGCTTCAACTTGATAGGAGGAAAGTCGTTTCATCTTTGGGGACATTACGCCAATCCGTGAGCACTAGTCGGGGCGTATTTCGTCTTGCGGAGAGAGGGTCACCTCGACTCGACTTGAAGAATACTTTAGTTTGCATCTCTTTACTTTCGTTGTAATTTTTTTGTTACATTTACCTTCCAATTTTGTGTTCTTTGTAATAGCAAGGGTTGCCCGTGTAAAGGTTACTATATTTCCAACAATCGCAAGACGAAATGTTGTACTCTTGTTGAAATCATGTCGACCGAAGCTGGAGGAAACATGAAATTCAAAGCTGGAATAAAGCAACGAACGGTCGCAATGTCAATGCGCCATGTAGTGGTTAATTCCTTGAGATCTATTCTCCTGAGAATGATGTTTATCGTTTGTCATTTGACAAGCAAGACCAATTTAGATTTGGTAGTAGTAATTGGGATGCATGGGTTGATGAATATATCAATGCACATTTGGTACAATATAATTGTGTACTTATTGTTGGAAACAATATTGTGCAAATTATTTGAACGTGTTGTTATAAACAACAAAGATCACGAGGTGATCGCAATGGTCTCCGACGTGGACCATGGTAATAATCCAAATGAATGGTTTGTTGATACGGGTGTCACATGTCATGTGTGCTCCGAGAGAAACGTTTTTTCTACTTACAAATCTGTTGGAGGTAGAAAAGTACGTATGAGAAACCAAGCCTCTTCTAAGGTGGTTGGTGTGGGTAATTTGTTCCTAAAATTAGGATCTGGAAAGGTTCTTACCCTCAAGGATGTGCTGCATGTCCCAGACATCCGAAATAATTTGGTGTCAGGCTCACTTCTAGTAAATCATGGATTTTCACTAGAATTTGAGTTCGAAAAGATTATATTGACCAAGAATAGAAAATTCATAGGTGAAGGTCACCTAGTGAATGGGCTTTTTGAGCTGAATGTTACGGTCATTTACCGTGGAAAAGGAATAAGCAATAAGGAAGACGATACATCATCTTATTTGCTTGAAAGCTCTGATTTATGGCATAATAGATTGGGACATGTAAATCTAAATGCTATAAAAAGATTAGTAAATCTTAATTTACTAAAAGTAGATAAGTTTAACTCACAAGAAAAATGTGAAGTCTGTGTGGAAGCAAAAATGACCAAACTACAGTTTCGCTCGGTAGAACGGAGCACAAAACCTCTAGAGTTAATCCATACAAACGTATGTGATTTAAAATTTGTGCAAACTAGAGGTGGTAAAAATACTTCATCACATTTATAGATGATTGCACAAGGTATTGTTACCTTTACTTATTAAGAAGTAAAGATGAGGCAATTGAAGCGTTTAAAGACTTCAAAAATGAAGCCGGAAATCAACTTAATTGTCGAATTAAGTGTGTTCGAAGTGATAGAGGTGGTGAGTATGTAGCGCCGTTTGCAGAATTATGCCATGCAAGTGGTATAATTCACCAAACCACAGCTCCATATTCTCCTCAATCAAATGGTGTTGCTGAACGCAAAAATCGAACACTAAAAGAGATGATGAATGCTTTGTTGATTAATTCAGGATTACCCCAAAACATGTGGGGGGAGGCTGTGTTAACAGCGAATCATATCCTGAATACAATTCCACTAAAAAATAGGGATGTGACTCCTTATGAGTTGTGGAAAGGGAAGAAACCTGCATATTCATACCTCAAAGTGTGGGGGTGTTTAGCGAAGGTAGAAGTGCCACCTCCGAAACAAGTTGCAATAGGCCCTAAAACAGTCGATTGCATCTTTATTGGCCATGCACTTAATTGTAGTGCCTATCGTTTCCTAGTCCATAGGTCAGTTGTGCCTGGCGTGGCTGAAGGAACAATGATTGAGTCAAGGAATGCTATATTCTTTGAAAATGTATACCCTTGCAAGAGGCAAGAGGATCGTTCTAGTGAAAGAATGATGGATGAATTCACTAGTTCTAATCCTCCAAAAAGGACGAGGTCAAGTCCTGAGGATGTTGAACTAAGACGTGGTAAAAGAGTTAAAGTTGCTAAAACATTTGGTCCTGACTTCATAACTTTTATGTTGGATGACGAACCAAAGTCATTGGCGGAAGCTCTGTCTGGCCCAGACGCGGCGTGGTGGCAAGAAGCTATCAACAGTGAAATTGAATCCATCATGAGAAATAACACTTGGGTGTTAGTAGACTTGCCTGAAGGCTGTAAGACTTTAGGGTGCAAGTGGATTCTGAAAAGGAAATATAAGTCCGATGGTACTATAGATAAGTACAAAGCTCGCCTAGTTGTCCAAGGCTTTAAGCAGAAAGAAGGGCATGACTTTTTTGATACCTATTCACCTGTTACGAGAATCACTTCCATTCGGGTGCTTCTTGCGATTGCTGCTTTGCACAATCTTGAGATTCACCAAATGGATGTGAAAACTGCGCTTCTGAATGGTGATCTGGAAGAACAAATATATATGGAACAACCCGAAGGGTTTGTTGTGCCTGGGCAAGAGCGTAAAGTATGCAAACTGATAAAGTCATTATATGGGTTGAAGTAAGCACCATTACAATGGCATTTGAAATTTGACAACGTGATGTTGGCAAATGGATTCACTATCAATGAGTGTGATAAGTGTGTTTACATTAAGAACATAGATAACGGGTTTGTTATTGTGTGTCTGTATGTTGATGATATGTTGATAATGGGCAGCAATAGTGTCATTATTAACGAGACAAAAAACATGTTGAAAAGAAATTTCGATATGAAAGATATGGGTCTAGCTGATGTGATTCTCGGAATCAAAATATTGAGGACTAATGAGGGAATTGCCTTAACGCAATCTCATTATGTTGAGAAAATGCTTAAGAAATTCAACTCGTTTGATTGTAAGCCAGCAAAGACTCCTTTGGAGCTCAATGTCCATCTAAGCAAGAATATGGGTGATTCCGTTGCTCAAGAAGAGTATGCAAAGGTCATAGTAAGTTTGATGTTTATCACAAACTGTACTCGACCTGATCTTGCTTGTCCTGTAAACAAGTTGAGCCGATTTACGAGCAACCCAAGTAAGGAACATTGGAAAGCTCTGTGTAGAGTTTTGAGATACTTGAAGTATACTCTTAACTTTGGGTTGCATTACACAAGATATCCCCACGTACTTGAAGGGTACTGTGACGCAAATTGGAGTTGAGACAATATTGTGTTAATGCTATTGACTAGGCATACACCAAGGAGGAATAGTTCATGGCATCGCGTCCACTAGTCCGCCGGTATGTCCGATAGTGTTGACTATGGAAGGTTCAAAACCACAAGTTACCTCTCCAAATACAGTATCGTTTCCTGAGAACTGAGCAAAAGAGTCTGCATACATGCATTTGTGTCTGGTGTTGGTTTGAGCTTGCAGCGCTCTAACCAATGTGTGGGATTGTAGGAAAAACGTGTGGAATTGTGAAAAGGCTAGGCCTTTGTCCTTTCACTTCCATTTTTTTATGAGGTGTCTTAAAGGCTTTGCCTTTTGGAGTCCAATTTCCTATCCTATAAATAGGTAGGATTTGGAAGAAGAGAAAAACAACAAAAACGAATCACTCTCTCTTCTCTCTAGCTTAAGCATTCTAGTTCGCATTAGGAGCATTGCATTGCTCGGTTCTCGCCTCCAATTCAAGTTCGCCGGTGCCTACGAGTTTGAGGTGCTTCAACTCGATAGGAGGAAAGTCGTTTCATCTTTGGGGACATTACGCCAATCCGTGAGCACTAGTCGGGGCGTATTTCGTCTTGCGGAGAGAGGGTCACCTCGACTCGACTTGAAGAATACTTTAGTTTGCATCTCTTTACTTTCGTTGTAATTTTTTTGTTACATTTACCTTCCAGTTTTGTGTTCTTTGTAATAGCAAGAGTTGCCCGTGTAAAGGTTACTATATTTCCAACAACATGGAGACCCAAATTTGTTGAAGGCAGCTTTAGTAGCCAATGGAGTATTTATATGTCATGCATTTTAGCTGGATACCTATCACTTCATGAAGCTCTATTTTCCTGCCAAAATTATCTAAGTATTTTAGTAGATTTTCAGAAAAGTGTCTTTTTATATATGTATAGATTTTAAATGTACGTATCACAAAATTATTTACAGTAGCTACAATACATACTCATATTTGGTATTGTTTGTAGAAAAACACAAATTAGGTTTGGATTAATAGTATAACTGGAGAAGTTTTCTGCATAAAAAATGAGATTTGATGTATTATTAGAGATGGTCATAAGTTATATACTCCATATTGACTAAAGTGACACATGTGTGATGTGTGTGTGGAAGTGTCATGGGCTCATGGCTTTGCAATATTTAAGCTCTACTAGTTAATAAGATATCCAAATTAATTTGCAATACTAATTCTTGAAGATATTACTAGTATTTTTACAATGGGTTTCTTACTTTCTTATATTCTGCAGTACCAAAAATAAGATTATTTGGTGGTAGGGGGTGCAACTTATACATTGGTTATTTGTAGGGTTTGACTTTGAACACATACAACATGGGGATGTAGCTCAAATGGTAGAGCGCTTGCTTATAAATATGCATGACATTTTGTGTCCAAATCTAGCACCACTTTTGTTTAGGGAAAATCAAAAAACAAACACACATATAAAACCAAGAATCATCAATACCACAATACAAACATACACAGAATTAAACAATGCAAAATGTATCAGTAAGTAAGATGCACAGTCATCCTGAGCAACGTCTGCACCCCGTCGGAAACATGCTGCCCCGCCGGAATGAGCGACCTCACCTCCGCAAAACCGCATGCGTTCTTAAACTTGCCGGTGCCCCCCGTGACGGACAGCCTCGACATCGTGCTCCCGATCCTGTACACCCCAAAGAAGTTGATGCTATCCCCAAACTCCCCTCCCTCCATCATCGCCGTGAACGCCATCATCTGCGTCGACCCGTCCGCCGAGCTCGCCACGTACACTCCCTGCGCCTTCCCCACCTGCTGCGACCCCAGCTCCGGCGCTGCCGTCAGGTAGTCGTCGATCACTGTGATCGTCCCAAACCCCAGCCCCAGCCCGTCCGGCCCCAGCTGGGCTGTGTTGATGTTGTTGTTGTTGTTGTTGTTATTATTGGGGATTCCTGCGAAGGCGGTGCCGGCCAGGCCGGTTCCGAGGGGGATGCCGTTGGCGTTGATGGTGGGGATGGCGCCGTTGGCGTTGGGGATGGCCACGCCGTTTTTGGGGGGTTGGAAGCCGAGGGGGCGGGCGAAGGGGACTTGCCCGCTGTAGATGTTGCCGAGGAGCCCGGTCACGGGCCGGGCTGTCGGGTTGCTGCCGCCGAGGATGTCGTGCATGTATAGCTCCAGGACCGGGGCTTCGGCGCCGGGGGCCATGGCGCCGCTCTTTGCCATCACGGCCAAGAGTGTTACTAGGAAAGCTATAGCTGTTATGTTGGACATTTTTTTGTTTGCAAGGATTAAATGATGAGTTTGAATGAGAATGAGATTCAAAATTGCGCCTTATATAGAAGAAAAAAATGTAGTTTTTGCAAGATGGAGTAGTTGTATAATCTTTAATTAAGTGGATCACATACGATGGCAAGTGTGGAGGGTACAACAAAACCATATAAAGCCATAATCCAGCAAAGCTTAAATCATGATCCTCAAAGCCAACTTTAACAACTCCTCAAAATTAGTCAAGAAACTGGAAACTTGAACAGATATATGGGGGCGGTTTGATAATTAGTGTTGTCAAAACCTAATTAAAAACCTCCTTCACTATTGAAGTTGCTATTTTTACGCAATACGCTACAACAATTTGCTGACTTATTTGTTTGTACTAGAGGCTTGGAAAACTATAGTTTTCCAAGGGTTTCATTTCATGTTTCAACCTCTTGTCCAATATATAGCTGTCTAACATCGTGCACCATTGATTAATAGTAACTAGCAGCTCTTAAAGTCACAATCTCGACCATGTGATTTGCAGAGGCGAATATGAAACAAGACAACCCGAAACAGAGTACTGCCTCCACCTAGCTTGCATCACTGGGAGACTCATATATGTGCTTTACCCCACACTTCTGATTTAGGGACCCAGGTCACAGTTCACTTCTTCGACGATCCAAAACCTCCAAATCCCATCATAGCTGCAACGTATGGGTCAATCTCGGGTTTCTCCTCTACTGCCTTCTCTTTCTGAGATATTTTGGCACGAGATACCTCTAGTCCGACGGCGGTGGGAACCTCGCATAATAGGCCCGGTAGAAGGCCTGATGCTTTGCATCACTAGCGTCGATCCGAGTTTGCAAGTGCTGGATCCGTTCCCCAAAGTTGTCTAACCGGGAGTCACACTGGGCCCTCCACACCACAGCATCTGCATTCCATTGCTGCACCTGGGTCCAACGGGCATCCTGCTGTGCTTGGCCTACTTGAAGTGCTCTGACCCCAACAGCTATTTCTGCCAAGTAACTGTCTTTGGTTGGTCTCCCCCGTGGTCGGTTCCTCTTGGACCGACTGCCCTGGCCTACTTCATACTCAGAGGCGACTTCATCCCGCAGCCCCATATCCCCGAGGAGCCTCTGCAGATCCAAAATGCTCCGGCGGACATGGATGATGATGATGAAGTCTCCTCTGAGTATGAAGTAGGTCAGGGCAGTCGGTCCAAGAGGAGCCGACCACAGGGGAGACCAACCAGAGACAGCTACTTGGCAGAAATAGTTGCAGGGGTCAGAGCACTTCAAGTAGGCCAAGCACAGCAGGATGCCCGGTTGGACCCAGGTGCAGCAATGGAATGCAGATGTTGTGGTGTGGAGGGCCCAGTGTGACTCCCGGTTAGACCACTTTGGGGAACGGATCCAACACTTGCAAACTCGGATCGACGCTAGTGATGCAAAGCATCAGGCCTTCTACCGGGCCTATCATGCGAGGTTCCCACCGCCGTCGGACTAGAATAACCTTCTTCTCTTTCTTTTTCTCTTGACGTTGTTGCTTTCTTTCCTCCTCTTCTAGTTGTTTTAGGATCCGTTCATCAAAGTCTAAAAATGGAACAGGAAAATAAAACAAATCATAATTCATCATCAAAGCCATTGTGTCGTGATCGCAGATGGTTATAAGAGTGATCCATCAGTAAAACCCTAGTTTAGTTAGTTCATCATGTGATCATAACAAATGTGAACCAGGCAAGTGGAACACAATCTTTTATGATTAAAGACATGCCACGATAAATGCATCTGTCAATTTGCCAGTAAGTACGCAATATTGAAAACATCCACAAGCATAATAAATATATTCTGTTCCAATTCAATACCTTGCTCTGTAAAGCCTGGAGTATCTGTCCTCTTTTTAAGAACCTCAAACCGTTGCTGGACCTGTCTACCAAGAAAAAGTAACATAAACTATTATTCTACTAATATCCCAGGTATAGAATAACATGGTCAAATTGCTAAGACTAACGAGCACATTTCTCCGACCTACTGAAAACAAGCTACCTGTTACACTCCTTTTATTAATAGTTATTTGTTTCAGTTTTTTTTCACATTTTAGTGAGTTTAACTTGATGAGAACATACACACAGTGCAACTCCTTTAAGATGTCAAATTAGAGAACTAAAGAGAAAATAATTTTCTCTCCTTTTAGCTTTATATATCAATGCAAAGTCCTAATCTTGCATGAGAATCAGATTATAGCTAATTAACTGTCTATAGTATATAGGTCAATTTTATAGGTTTAACATTATTGTGAGTTGTATGTTGAATTTATATTTATTTTAAGTGGTCAGTGCAATAGGATTTCCAACTAGATTATAGGATTTCCAACTAAATTATAGGATTCCCAATCAAGAGGGAGAGAGCAAAAAATTTTGCTAAGAACAATAAGATCATATCATATAGAAAATTAGTGAATAATCTAGCTTCAAGCTGGCCAAACTATTTGGTTTGACAGGACTACATGGTATCTCAGTTCAGTTTGCCTAATTCCAATTTATGCAATAACAGTACTTATTTTTCTTGTCTCCTCACGTTTATCATTTCATGTCCTTCCTCCCCTTATCTGTGTTTAGCAACCATACACATTATGTCCATGCTAGTACAAATCTAAGAGACCAGACAAATAGTACCAAGTAGTTTTATTACGTCCAAAGACTACATACTAGCTTATGCATTGGTTATAACTCAGACAAGACAAACTATATCCAAAATACATTGACGATAAAAGCCAAAAGTCAGTTAAAACTTAAAACCAATGTTCTGATCGCCATAACAATTAACATTCTTCATGCCAAGTAAAAGGAAGAATTCAAGCCCACCTGCTCCAAGGTTACATTCCCAGAGCTCGTTAATCTAGAGAAAAAGAATCAATTGGGATCTATATAGCACATACACAGATGTAAAAACCAAAAGAAAGAGACTGGGTTTTTGACATACGCTTTTTTCCATTTATATGATCCAAGTAGTTTGCTGAATCTTTAACTACACATTCGCAAACTGAGCAGTAGTATCCAGCCTGCAGCAGCATAGTGCTAAATGATTTGCATACATAAAATCCAAGAAAATACAACACGTTTTAAAAGATTCTATCAGAAAACTTAAGCCAAAGTAAAACACCACAAAAAAATCATCTTAAACTGCAGTAGCTTTTGTAAAAACTGGGGAACTATTCACAGTCCCACCTCTTAGTACTACTATATAACTGCATTAGGATTACCTTTAAATACAACAAAAAAAAAAGTTTTGACCACATACCTGTTGACTGGATAAACAAATTCATTTTTTGCCACTAATTATATAGAAATGTGGTTACAGGATGAATAACAACAATAGTATATGTGGTCATGAACTGAAAGATGTAATCAACGACTTGCAGAATAGGATGACCAGACACATACGATTTTGTTCAAACAATACCTGAGTCTTCCCCAGGCGTGATTCGAGGTACACTTCATAATCTCTGTGCTTCAATGGTTTCCTTTGCACTGGTGGACCACTTGCTACACCAAACAAAATCGAAAGATTGTTGGCAATCATTTCAAAGATCCAAATCCAATAGCAAACATCAATCATGAACACCACATTCACCAATACAATACACTAACCGCTGATGTTATCTAATAATTTAGGAGCATAATAAGAACGGAACAAAAATATTGAGATCAGAAACCATACATTTTGACTTGTTCCGGGCTTCTTCCTGCAACAACACAAGAACAAACAGATTATCTACCTTTTATGGCATTGCCAGCTGGAATAACTACATTTATGATAATCCATCAAGAAAAAAACATTTATATGGCATAGACAGACCTTAGCTTCGCGGTCCCGAGCACGTTGCAGGTACTCCTCTCGGTCAAATTTTTTTGGGTAAGTGTTAACAATTCCAGCAGCCTGCAGAAAGCAAAAAAAGAGTTCTGCCTTTGAGTCAGTGAAATCAAAATTCACACAAAATGGAGATGAATTTGAAACACGAGTTTGTGCTTACGCCACTGCCAGATTGAGCCATTATGTAGCTCCGTTCGCCGACTCTTACATTGAATTCTACCAAAAGGAATCGCGTAGAGATGAGGGAGGGGAACCGGAAATTATGACGAAAGGGTCGATGGGAGTGGGAACATACTAATTCAACACTAGTTTTCTGAATTGGGGTTTGCAGCAAAAAAGGACTTGCCTTTCCCCTCTTCCTCTACTCTCCTTTGTTTAAGTACTCAAATTTGCATGGAATAATTGTTTACAGTATTTATCAGTATTTAATGCTCCATATTAAACCAATTCCTTGGTATTTATTCCACTGAAAATTAGTACATCTACAATACAATTGGTGCACCAAAAAAACTATGTAAATCAGTAGCTATTAGTTTCAATGTCAAAAGGCTCAAAACATTATGGAAAAAATCCTAATAGCATATTATATCGTTCAAATAAATCCTAATTCAAAACATTAATCATATGACATATTGGCTATAATTCTTGGATACATAAAGCTTAATGAGTATATTTATCGCATTAGATTATTTTTTTGCCTTTTTCATTTCTTTAATGTTAAAAAGACCATATTAGCACATAGTAGTAGGAGTACTAATTTTACAAACTGAATTTCATTGTTCACTAAAAACATTTAATCATTTTTAATACTACTACTATCTCTTATTTTATGAATTTCACCACCTATTAAGAGCAATATGTCAAAGTAAAACCACTGAAAAATCTGACAAAATTAGCTTTAAGTAGACTTACTACAATCACACAAAAAACTTCTATTTTTTCCGATTGAACCGAAAATGTGGAGATCGTCGATCTGTTTCGCCGCCCTAACGCTGTTGTTGGTTGCTTCGGCCTCCGCCGACGACGTCGTTGTTCTCACCGAGGAGAATTTCCACCAAGAGGTCGGCAAAGACCGCGGTGCTCTCGTCGAGTTCTACGCTCCCTGGTATCCAATTTTTTCTGAAATTATTTTGATGTCACTCGTCTGTTTTAAAAACTCTGTCATCTCGCGTATCCTCTGCTTGTCTATTGTAATTTATTGGTTGTGTCTTTGATTTTCATGTTTCTTTAGATCATTGTGTAGATCTGATTTGATCGGTTACTTATTCGATTTGTTGTCAGTTAGCTAAGTAGGGGTTATGTTTGATTATCTATCTCTACTCGCTAGTCGTTTTTCTTTTATCAGAATAAATGGCGGTTAGCACTGGCCATGTAGTTTCAGAACAGTTCCTGCTTTTGCTGCAGCTATGTAGTTTCAGATCATGATGTGGAAATTTTATCTTATAATGCAGGTGTGGACACTGTAAGAAGCTTGCTCCTGAGTTTGAAAAGCTCGGTGCAAGTTTCAAGAAGGCAAAATCTGTTTTGATAGGAAAGGTTAGCCCACCTTTTATTCTTGTTCATGACTTGGAGTGAATGTGCTATGTGATACTCATTTCCTAATCTCAAGTTCACATGTCATATTTTCGATCTTGGAATCAATCGTAGTATGAGTGACGGCCTTGAGGATGTTTGAAATTTCAAATACTTCCACTGTGATTCAGTCAAGTGTTCTATTCTTGTTGTAGCAAGCTTTGTAGTTTGTAGTGTTACAGAAATTCTCTATCAAGTTTCACTTTGTAGGAGTGAGAACCAATGGTCAAAAATAAGGTTAATGATTTGTAGCACTCAACTTCACAGTCGAACGTCTTCATTAAACTAGTGCAGTAGAAAAAATACTATCTGAGACAGCTAATTAAATCAATAAAAAAATAAATAAATCAAAACTTATATAACAAAAACACATACGTAAGTATTGAATTTCAGAGAAGTTTAGGGAGGCTGAGCCCCCTCACCACCCTTGATGTCAAGGTTATACTCCGTCCCACTACAAGTGAGGCGTTTCTATTCGGACATTGTTTTGCAAAAATGATAAATAAATAGTTAGAGTGGAGAGAAAATAAAGTAAGTAAGAGAATAATGTATATACGACTCTCTTCTATATTATTCTCTCTCTTACTTTACTTTCTCTCCACTTTAACTATTTATTATATCATCGTCGCAAAACAACGGACGGAAAGAATTGCCTAAGTACTAAATTATGTTTTGCTTACTGCAACTTATAGTTTGACCAAGGCTGTCAATCTTCGAGATTTTAAGTGCTTATTTTTTGTTGAGATTTTGACCCTAATCATTTCATCTGAGGGTCTGTTTATTGGATGTTTCTTACAGAATTATGATTGCAGTTACCCTACATCTAAATATCTTGATCGACGATAAAACATGTCAATTTGATATTTTGATGCTATGGTTTTGTAATTTTACATTTTATTTCTTAGGATAAAATAGTTGATTAATGTCAACAGCTGCATTTGGTTTGTTGTAGGTTGATTGTGATGAGCATAAGAGCCTTTGCAGCAAGTATGGGATTTCTGGGTATCCAACTATCCAATGGTTCCCTAAAGGTTCCTTGGAGCCAAAAAAGTGGGTTATAGTCTTCTTGGAAGTTTTGTCTAACTTTGTCCTCATCCCCTTTCTCCTTGAAGTGGATTAGTGGAAGTTTAAAGTATCTAGTACAATTTATATAGCCTAATGAATAAAATTTCATGTACAGGTATGAAGGTGCTAGGACTGCTGAAACCCTTGCTGAGTATGTTAACAATGAAGGAGGTTAAACATTTTTAGTTAATGTGATAAATGTCATTCAAAATTAACCATGTATGTTTATCGTATGTCATTTGATGATTATGTTGTTTTTGGTGGCGTAACTAACTTTGGCTTGAGCAACAAATTAGTATGTGTGTGCAACCTTTCAGTTTTGTGAAGAAACTTACTTATGAACTCATGGATGAGAATAGGACGCTGTGATGCTCTCTTTTTTAGTGGTTTTACTTATTAGCTTAGTTCAAGCCCAAGTACGTTGTGTAAGTAACGATCATCAACTTGTTCCTTCATCAGGTACCAATGTCAAGATTGCCGCAGTCACTTCAAATGTTGTGGTTCTGACTCCTGCTAACTTCAACGAGATTGTACTTGATGAGAAAAAGGATGTGCTAGTTGAGTTTTATGCACCTTGGTAAGTGTGCATGAGTTGTTTTCTCTTGAGCATTATAATGTTATATGAGACGTGGTTGTCATGCAATTTAAATTATCTTACGGACCTTGAAAGCAGATTGATTAGCATCTTATTATGATATTTTTCCAAATGCATTAGTATGCCCTGTTTATATATACTTATAACTTAATGCTTTGCTTTTCCAGGTGCGGTCATTGCAAGAGCCTTGCTCCTGTAAGTGCAGTGCTGCCTACAGTGCCTAGTTAGTTGAATTGTCATAACTCTTGAAGATTTCATTCAGATATTGATTTCTATATCTTTTCGACATGTAGATCTATGAAAAGGTTGCAACAGCATTCAATCTGGAGGAAGATGTGGTCATTGCTAATCTTGATGCTGATGCACACAAGGATCTTGCAGAAAAGTAAGAGCAAAAGCACAGTTGTTTTCTCCATCAAAATACATAGTACTTGTCTTTAAATTCTAGTGTTGATTAGTATTTAAATTCTGTCCTGGTGTACCATTAGCTGCAATGCTAGCCTGCATCTTGAAGTACTCATTAGATTCCTGAAATTTATGTACTTTTTCTATGGATAGTAATGTGGCATCGGTTTCCTTATGAAGTATCTTCTGCCTTGCAGGTATGGTATTACCGGTTTTCCTACATTGAAGTTCTTCTCAAAGAACAACAAGGGTGGTGAAGATTATAATGGTGGCAGAGATGTA
This sequence comes from Salvia splendens, assembly GCF_004379255.2. Taxonomy (NCBI): domain Eukaryota; kingdom Viridiplantae; phylum Streptophyta; class Magnoliopsida; order Lamiales; family Lamiaceae; genus Salvia; species Salvia splendens. The sequence continues at coordinate 36,861,915 of NC_056032.1, read as the reverse complement.
GATGATTTTGTTACTTTCATTAATGAGAAGTGCGGAACGAACCGAGATGCGAAAGGAAAACTCACCTCCAAGGTCTGTGACAGAATTACTGATGTGACCATGTTTACTTTTGTTTGTGATACTGATCTACTTTATATCCTCCCTAGGCTGGCATCATTGAGGACCTTGGAAGCTTGGTGAAGGAATTTATGAGTGCAAAAAAAGGCGAGGAGAAGAAAGTTGTATTCAAACTATTAGAAGAAGAAGCTGGGAAGCTGAAGGGTTCAAATGCAAGGTTTTTCATAAATGCATATTTTAATTTGATCAGTTGTAATGATGTTATAACATGCCTTTTTTTAGATTGTGCATATTAACATTGGGATTATTACTTTATCCCATCTAATTATCCTGTAGATATGGGAAGATCTATATGAAAGCTGCTAAGAGCTGCATGGACAAAGGTTCTGATTATGCAAAGAATGAAATCCTACGTTTGGACCGCATAATTGCTAAGGTACATCATATCTCTTTTGCTACATAGGTTGTTGAAACTAATGAATTTAGTTTTTCCTATACTTCTCCATGATATAATATTGGATGCTACTGTACATAAGTAGCAATGTTTATCCTTTATTGTGCCCTTGCATTCTGTAAGAATTTTCATAAATATTTCTTGCTTCTTGTTGATGCAGTCAATCAGCCCAAATAAGGCCGAAGAATTCACCCTAAAGAAGAATATCTTATCGACGTTTGCTTAAGATGAGTGATGAAATGCAGTGTGGTAACTCGAAGGAATTCTTCTTCTCCTAGGGTGAAAGAAACAAGAGCTTCTACCTTCGTGAATATGAGTAGCAAGAGATATAATTTGTATTACAAAAACAAAAACAGATAGTTTCCACCAGTAGTAATCATAGAGGATATTTGACAATTACAATTTTTTCATATTAACAAACTTGTAAGTTAATGCAGATTTTGAGTTGTTCAGCAGGTCGTCATGTTTTATTGTTTGCGTGTCGATTTATTTCTTGAACAGTCCATCTCCCTTTTCCAAACCATGTAGGAGGTATTGTTATTTTGTTGACCTCCCCTTGAAGGCAAACTCCCCCTCACCCTCTCGGAAAATAGCCGTGGTCGTCCCCTCCCTTGCCATTGGCGCTGCCCAAAGAAGAAGAGAAGTCGAATGTTTTCCTTCGTGTGTGATTTTGGGCGGATAATTGAATGAACTTCAATTTGATTCCTGCGCGTGCTCTTCCTCATCATTTTTGGATTTACCATTTGTCACTTGCCCCATTCTCCCCGATTTAATTGGATTTCTGAATATTTCGAGTGATGCATTAACAACTAACAAGATTCAGTTTTGGGGTTTCGCGTTGGTTTTTAAATACGTACTACTTTTCCTTCTTTTTTGGATTATATAATGCAAAATGGGGGGGGGGGAGAGAAACTTGCAATAAAGAGATAAAATTGTATCATCCATACATTGTTTAATTTCATTTTAGTCCTCTGGTAAATCATTGCTTGCTTGGACAAATAAGCTTGTTAAAGTAATAGATTTTGTTAATCTAGCTTCACTGGAAGACTTTGGTGATCAATATAGTACTTTTCCGGAAACTGCAATTTTTTTTGTGCGTAAACCATACCTTACCTCCGAAATACCAAATTATGTAAACTAGAAATCTTCCTATTGAAATAAAAGATACAAAAATAGCGCACCTGAAATGAGCATGAAGAATAAGAAGGAAGTCGTCGGAGTGAGCTGGCAATTAGTTGGTAGTTATAGTTAGTTATAAGGGTTTTGATTGTATGTAATCATACCCATGCACCCACATGCACTCGAGCACATGCATGTAGCATGTTGCTTAGAACTATAAATAAGTGGTTGTTTCTTCTTCTTTGTAAGTTTCATCTTTTTGTTGAATGAGAAATATCTTTTCTCTATGTTGAAATTATTTCTTCATATCTATTTTACATTTCTTATACTTCCAAATTCAATCCTATAGATCTTCATGGCCGAACTACATGATTTGTGTATATAAATTGAAATTTCGAATGCTAACTCTCATCATCCCTTCCATTTTCCTTTCTCTGTCTCTGCTGCCCCTACTTCCCCCTTCCATTTTCCATTCTATGCTCTCTCCCCACTCCCATTCTTTCCCCGCAAGTCACGCCAAGCTCGCCTCTCTCACAGTCATCAAGCTAATCTTCAGGGAGTCCACTACCTTCCTGCAGCTGCTGTGTGATACCATAGTCATCGACGAAAGGCTGCCGCCGGGAATACAAAACCCAATTACAAAACATGTGCTTGGACAAACCAAACCTAATGACGAAGAAACAAATCATCTTACCAACTAACCCCGAATTTGCCATCTCTAGAAACCCTAAGTCATTTCACTGGTTGAAACTTAAAAACTGTGATAGATAATTTTGATTGCAGGGGGAATTGATAAAAGAAATGAAAAACAAGTACATATAGAAAAAATATCAAATCATAATTTTGTAAACTGAAAGGCGATAATGTTTGCGTGACCAAATAAATAATTTCCAACCGACAAATTTGATCATACACTACAACGTAAGAAGAAACAAGTTCACTACCTAACAGGCTAGGTAGGTATCATATATCTTTTGGGAAAAAAATATCCACTGCCACTTAATAGCAATAAGTTTAATATCTGCCTCCGTTTCAATATTGGCAGAGACATAAGCCAACATTTAGTTGAAGTTGAACCCACCCGCCGGGACATTAACGTCAGCCCCTCCGAATTGGAACCCTGGCTGGGCTGGGTCGCCTGGTGGGGCTGGCTCATCATCATCCTCCAACCAATATGTCTCAAGTATCTTCACGGCCTTCTCATATATCTCATTGTTGTCATGACTCTGCAAGTTCTCGATTTTTTCAAGACCTTCAGCATCATCAATCATTTGAGCAAACAGGTTGGTATCTCCTGCCCCTGTCAAACCTAAATTCTTCTCAGCTTCCCCTACTTTCAGAATGTTTTCAAGACCTTCCAAACATACTGTGACGATCCTTGGGTCGGGGCATATAAGCAAATCGCATAGAGGCTTAATACAATTTTGACTTACAAGGTACCTGTTCAAGAAAGAAAGGATTCAATTGCAGTAACAACAACAAATTCTAGTAATACAAAGATAACATAGTGCATGTCATAACTCACTTTATTTGTTCATGAGTACCACCAGACGTCGCATTTGACAAGGCCCATGCAGCCTCTTTTTTAACATCAAATTCAGCATTTAGCAGCAATTGGACAAGTGGTCCAATAATGTTGGCTTCAATGACAGCCTGCAAAAGGTGGATGTGTTGCTTAGTAAACACTAACCTATCAAAACATGTTTCACAGCACCACAACCCACCAACTGATATGCTTCACACACACAAACCACCCATATCCATAGCAAACCACACTTTACCTGAATTTGCCCTTTGTTTCCAGCTGTGATGTTGGAAATAGTCCAGCAAGCTTCCTTTTTAATGCTTTTCTTATAGCTACCATTCAAGAGGTTAAGAAGAGAGGGTAGTGCGCCATTGCTGATGATAAACTGCTAAAGGCACTCAACATTTAGAATTAAATCATGTATTGTAAAACAAGTACTACAGATCATGTAGACATATCTAATGACAGAATTTTGGCATATGCATGTTGTTTAAGTGTATAATTAAAACATTAGCCACTAGGTCTTGTGGCGAAGAACAATAAAAGGACTGAAAGAACTAAGCATACATTGTGCTAGTTCACTTCCCCATGCCACAAGTATCTCAACATGTTATTATTCTGAAAGTAAAGAAAATAAAACACATCCGTAATGTGATTGGCAGAACATCCTCAGTCATACCTGAGTTTGCATATCATCACCTGTGACAATATTGCCTACGGTGCGAAGGGCAGGGATAAGAACAGAGGGTGATGGATGGCTGAAATGAAAAATAAATCATTAATCAGACCAATAAAAACAAATAACAAGCTTCATATAGAGGAACTTCTTTGAGGTATCTTTGATACAAAGTCTAGTCTAGATACTCACAGCAACAACTCAACCAAACGAGGGCAGACTCCAGAGTCTATCACAGCTTGAATTTTGTCATTGCTACCATCCGAGAGATAAGAGAGGGCCCAGCACGCATCAGTCAAAACTTCCTCATCAGTTGAGCCTATAAGTTGTCTGAGAATTGGAAGTGTGGGGCTTGTCTGCATATCACAACCAAAATGTCATAACCATGGTATGGAATCCTAAAAAATAGATGTACATGTATATTACAGAATAAGATAAGATGAATCAGTCATTTGGAAAATTAACAACAGGGACAATGGTCTACAAATACTGGAACAAAAAAATATGCATTGCCTCTCTACCAAATAAGCATAAAATCATATCAACTAAAAGGGGCAGGTGACAGCAAACAAGGCTACACCAGTACAAATATTACACGATGACACTTTTGTTTTGTGGTTCAATGTAAGTTTGTGAACCTTCCATCATTAATTCTTAGTATACTCAGTAGCACATCCAAAGATACAAAACCATGTCCAAGGAGAAAAACCTGTTCAAACTTTGGCTGTGGCTTGCCTCGGCAAAAATTTGATAAAGTCCAGGTAGCATTTCTGAGCATGGACAGCTTGGCATGTTCATTCAACTGAGCTAGCAAAGGACCCAAAGCTCCATAACCAAGGACAAGGTCTCGGCATGTGGGGGAATCACCAGCTACATTTCCCAGAGCCCAAACTGCCTAAAATGGCAGGTAACATATATAAGCAACAAACTCTGGCAAATTATAAGGGGGCATTAATAAGCATTTAATACATGCACACCTGTTCCCGAACATCATCACTCGGAGAACCAAGAAGCTTGACAAATATTGGGACTGCTCCATGATCCATTACCACCTTCGTGTGTTCAGATGTACCAGAAGCAATATTTGTCAGAGCCCATGCTGCTTCAAACTGTATCAGTTAAGACCAAAAAAAATTATAAGAATAAGAAACACAAATGACACGAAGAGACCTAAATCAAAACAGCTATATAAGCAAAACAGATTATAAGATACTGTTATACCTGAAGTTGTGGAAAGTCCTCCCTTGTCAAAAATTGAACAAAGCGGGGAACAACACCAGCTTGAATAACCTCCTGGATAGGAGGGCAGCGTTCTGCCAGATTCAAGTGTGGCAGACAGAAGGAATTTAACACCAAGGATAACTAAATGATTTTGCCAAAAAAATCAGAATAATTGAAAACATAATAATCACCTATAGAGAGCAATTTACGAAACTGGGTCGTCGCCTCAAGTTGTTGGCTTGCATCTTCAGTCCAAACACTTTGAACCATTGCTGGTAGATTTTCTAACTGCACCTATATTCGTAAGAATCAATAAATTAGGTCGTCACAACGGGAACCTTCTGAAATTGTGAACTGGAAACAATTATTTCTGTACATTACTATTATTCAAATTTTCACTCAAGAAGGGATGTAAAATCAACAATATCGTAGTGGCATCACAACCAAATTCAATCCAACAAACGCGAGTAAAACGTCCAAATGTTACAAGTGCAGGAGATAAAAATAAGCATAAGTAAAATAAACACTACAAACCACAAAACATGCAATGAATTGACCGCAAAATTATAAATTTATAACCATACATCCACAAAAAACCTACCTCTACAAACCAAATTTCAAAATTTTAAAAAAAAATAAATAAAAAGAAGAAAAATCGGGCATATACCTTTTTCTCTGGGCCGGTGGTGGCTTCAACGGGGACGGAGAACTGCTGGATGCCCTCACGGCGCTTCTTCTGGAGATTCTCCTCGCGGCGGCTCTTGCGAATCTCGACCAGATTGTCCTCCCTGCGGCGGCGGCCCTCGTCTGCATCAACGGCCACCTTGTACCTGTTGCGGCGGAGCTCCGCGCGAGCGTTGGGCCTCAGCGACATTGCTCGATTCAACGTATATCGCCGAGAAACAAATTTGAATTGAAATTTGAGGATTGAATTTGAAGCGGCAGAGTGGGGAAGCGAGGGATTTATACACGTAGGGGTTTAGTGAGTGGGAGGCAGTGTTTGTTAAAATGGGCACCGATCAACCATTATTTACAGGAATAACCCTTCGCTTTCAATTTGAATTTCAAAATAAGGAAACCAGTTGGGCCACAGCCCAATTCATTTGCGGGCCAATTCATGCTAAATTAATTGAACTCGGACATTTAATGTGTGATACTATAAAAAAGAGGATACATTTATGGAACAATTTATTTATAATTAATGTTTTGAATATAAGGATCTGCCATTGTTGGAAAAAAAAAATGAATCAGAATAAGATAACGTGTTAAATCATCGAGTGTGAACTGCTTTTCCCCTATTTGGTATATGGGGAGCATTAAGCTTCTATGGCCCTCTTAGTGTTAAGTTCTAACATAATAATAACCATTATTAAAAGGGTGGACGGTCTAGATTAAGATTTTATAACTGACTCCGTGTTACATTATTAGGTGGAATTGGTACATTATAGGGGTAGAAATGTAAACAAAGCATTTATATCACACGTTTAAACACTCCAGGTCCGAAAATTAAGCAGGATATTCCCTTCCACTCTCTCTCTCTCTCTCTCTCATTCCAAACACCTCCCCCATTCCAATTTCGATCAAGACACTTTTCCCCCAATTCCACTCCTAGTCAAAACCCTAGCCGCCGGGAAGAGACCACAAGAGTAGTTTTCCACGCTGTTCTATCTCCGTGAAAACCTTTCGGCCATGTGAACACTACGTTTCTCAGTCGTTTCAGCCTTCTTCGTCGTTGTACGGTTGCTATGGCAGTGCAGATCTGGTGGAAACTGAACCAAAGCCGGCGATTTCGGGTAAGTGTGAAGCTTCGACGTTTTTAGCAAAGTTTTTTTTTTTTTTCTTTTTTTTTTTTCACCCGACGTTTTTAGCAAAGTTATTATGGTGGGTTTTTCTGCAAATCAGCACTTCGTGTTCATTGTTGTTAAGTTTTTTTTCTGTAAATCAGCACTTCTGTCAATTTACAGTTTTTGGGTTGGTGATGGATTTCGATTTTGGTTTGCTACACTATTTAATTGATGCTCATACATCACTGCTCTATATACATTATTCACACAAATTGATACATTATTTCACTGTTAAATCATTTAGATAGATCAGTACATTAACAGATTTTGTTTTTATGTATCATGTTATGTTACATCATGTAGCTAGATATGTACATTGCGTTCTATTACATTATTTAGCCAATGATGTACATTAGTTGGTAATGTTGCGGTACATTAGATGTTGTTGTCATGGGACATTTTTTTCTGTACATTATTTTGATAGAAATGCTACATTATGACGATCTATTTGTACATTACTTCACTATGATGTTCTATCCATTTCCCAAGGGGCAGAAGTTATATCCATTCCCCAAGGGTTTAGCAGTCCATAGGGCTAGGATGTAGTACCAACCCAGTAGTACAACGTTCGATTAGGGAAGAGAGTCAGAGTCATTCTCATTATATTTATTATAATTGTAATGTACAACTATAGTTATTTCATGTATATTTCTCTTACTAAGTAATGTACGAGGATAGTATTTTAATGTATGTTTTTCTGATTTTGTTTGTGATCAGATGGGACACCAAGATTCGAGAAACTCTCCAATGCTGAAAGATATAGAGAATGATAAGGAGAAGCATAGGCAAGAGGAAATATTGACATTTTTTAGTTTGTTTTCAAGATGTATTGTTTTTTATACTTGCTTTAAGACATACATTATTTAGTAGTTAAGTATTACATTATTTTGGAGTTATCCTACTTTATAATTTTATCCCTACTATTATTATGTTATAAATTTACATTACTATATACTTTTGGCTCATGGATTGCTAAACCCAAATGGCATGAATTCAAGTTACTTTCAACATTATTCTCTTCAATCTGTACATTATTCACTGATCCGAATGTACATTATTAGATAGTATTAGTACATTATTTATTGTACCAAATCTTAAACACATTAAAAATTAAATTAAATTCATATGGTGGTGCTATACCCTTGCCCCATGGATTACTAAACCCTAGGGGAATGAATCAAACTTCATGCGCTTGGTGATGGTTTCGTTTGTGAGTGAGTACTACAACCTAGCCACATGGATTGCTAAACTAAAAACATGAATTCAAGTTCATTTCAACATTATTCTCTTCAATCTGTACATTACTCACTGATCCGTGCACATCATTAGTTACTATACCAAATCTTAAACGCATTAAAAATAAAATTTAATTCATGTGGTGATGCTATAACCTAGCCCCATGGGTTGTTACACCCAAGGGGAATGATTCAAACTCTCAGCCCTTTGTGATGGTTCCGTTTGTGAGTGGGTACTACAACCTAGCCCCATGGATTCCTAAACCCAAAGGGTATGAATTCAAATTTCTTTCAACATTATTCTCTTCAATCTGTACATTATTCACTGATCCGTGCACATTATTAGATAATATTGGTACATTATTTACTGTACCAAATTTTAAACGCATTAAAATGAAATTTAATTCATTTGGTGGTGCTATAACCTAGCCCATGGGTTGCTAAACCCAAGTAGAATGATTCAAACTCTCTGCGCTTGGTGATGGTTTCGTTTGTGAGTGAGTACTACAACCTAGCCACATTGATTGTTGAACCCAAAGGGTATGGATTCAACTCTCACCAAACATTAAAATACTTACACATGTACATCATTTAGTATTACACATGTACATTAAAGGCCACTTGACGTACATTATTTAGTTCTACTTAGCCTAAACATTATTCCCTGAAACACGTACATAATTCAAAAATGAATTTTGATGTATGGGTTAGTAATATATTGCTAAACCCTATGGGAATGGTTCTAACTCCTTTCCCGTAGTCAAGGTTTTGTTAGTGAGTCGGTTCTATACTCTTGCCCCATGGATTGCTAAACCCTTTGGGGAATGGATTCAACTTCTGTCACACATTAAACTCATTGTAATCTACATTATTCAAAGACGGCATATACATTATACAACTATAATCGTACATTAATACAATCTATATTATACACTTAATATAGTACATTACTTGTCGAAAATTTACAAACTATAACTTACGAAAAGAAAACACGAAAATCTGTAAATCAATGAACGAATTAATTAAATTACTTTCTTATTATTGAAAAAACGAAAGCAATCAAGGAATACTTTCAGAATTTGGGTTTAGGCGAGAAATTACACCACCAGACGTGTTCAACGTAGAAAATTGAGTCAGTTATGTGAGAGAAGAAAAAGAAATTATTGTGTAACCATGAACACAAAATCAGAATCAATAATATTGAATTAAAGGAAAGAAAGAGAAGAAAGAGATATTATGCGTGAGATTTGAGTAAGTTACGTGATAGAAGAAAGAGACATTATAGGTGAGATTTGAGGGATAAATTAAAGGAAACTTCCATAACTGACTAAAATGGGTCTTCCTAAAAGGCCCTTTTCAATTTTTTTAACATGTGACACTTAATTCAGCCATCAGATCACAAAATCGTGGGGCTAAGATTCGATTGGATATTGAACAATATATTGATTAAGGAAATGAATACACCACTTTCGTATATTCCATAAATAATGGTTTTAAAATTTCACCACATGCACCCAGATCAATGCATCTTCATTATTCTGTCTGTTCATGCCTTCATGGTCTAATTGCAGGAATTTGCCTTATATTTTCTCAAGTAAGTTTCAAAACTCATTTTTGCGTTTCTCTATAAAAAATATATAAATATGGAGTTACTGAAAAATTTGGTGAGACGTATACTAAAAAATGATAGTATAAAATTTGAGTTTAATGTAAATGGTTAGAGTAAATTTTTTTTTGTGACATATATTTACAAATGAGTTTGAGTTTGAGTTTGAGTTTGGATAAATGGTTGGAGATGCCCTTAGCAATTTTCATACTTTTATTAATTAAAATTAACAAAGATGGTTTAATTGCAAAAACCGAATGGTGTTATAATTTAGAATGAAGTATGTGTTGGAATCATGCGTGGTTAATAAGTTTGATAAGGGCGTATGAGTACGAAATGTTTAAGTATGTAAATTAAATGCGATCACGTTTTGAGTAGAAGATTATGGTAAATTATCAGCTCCCCCGTCCCAGTTCAAGTGGTTGACTTTTTTCCTGCATGTGTTTGGGGTCTCTTATGCATTATTCCATCTTTTACTTTACTTTCCCTCCGCTCCTCTTTTACATTATTCTCTATTTTATTTTACTTTCTCTTCACTTTAACTATTTATAATCATTTTTTCAAAACAACGGCAAAAAAGAAATCAATCACATGAGCTGGAACGGAGGGAGTATTAAATTACGAAGTTTCAAGTTTTCTCAGTTGTCTCATCCATGCACAAATCGACATCTTTTTTTGTGATGTTATAAACGGCAACATTTCAACGAAATAAGAAGAGAAATGAGAAATAAGGAATATAAAGAAAAAAGAGTACTTACTTTAATGAAATACTACGCATTTTGAATATCGTTAAAAGACAATATTTTGTCATGAATGAGAAAATTGAGAAAAATTGAAACTTTAAGATTTAATATTCCAATTTCAAATTTCATGGGACAGACCATAATTTGACAAAGCTTCGTGATTTAGATAACTATTAACCATCCACTCTCGTAAATATTTATGGGTCTCACACGACTTTTTACCTTTTTTCATTTAATCCCTTATTTAGGAGGCAACCCATACTACATTCTTCCCTTAACCATTCTTTACCTTCACTATTCATCGGTTCCACTATTTTTTTATTTTTTCAATCTGAAAATACAATTAATTAAACAACATTCATTAACAAAACTTCATTATAAAAAATAACTTTACAAATTCTTAAAAATAAAAAAATACATACTCTCTCCGTCCCATGTTAATTGAGACGTTTCTTTTCGGCACGTAATTTAAGAAAGTTTTGTTTAGTAAGTTAAATAAAGTAAAACAAAATAGATGAGAGAATAAAGAGAAGAAATAGTAAAGTAAAAAAAATAATAAAGTAAGTGTGATTAGATGTTTTTGTTTTTAGCCAAAAAGAGAAATGACTCAAGTAACTTGGGACAATCCAAAATGAAATACGAATTAAGTAACTTGGGACAGATGGAGTATTTAAAATCCTAAAATTTTAAAATTATATTAAAAAATACATAATTTAAAATCATAGTTAAAATATATAAAAAAAACATAAAAATTATTTTCCAGCGACGGCAACATGTTCAGGTTTAGACCCAAACAAGACCCGAGGAGCTCAATTGCCTGGTTATGTGTCACTTGTTGTGACTGCTTCATACGGGAAGAGTCAACCATTGTGGCAGCGAACAACATTCCAACTAAAACAACTATGAGAGTTTGGGGAGCTGCTTGGCTGGTCAGCCCATCTCCAACTTCTAGCCATACTTGAATTGAGAATGTAAATTGAAAATATTTTGAGAAAAAAAAGTGAAGTAGTTTTTTTGGTGTTAAAAAAAATATGTGATGAATGAGATATTATAGATGAGTTTGAGATAAATTCAAGGATACAAAAATAAAAAAAATTAAAAAGGAAAAAATGGTAATATTTGGGAAAGTGTTTTTTTTAATTATTAATTTTAACTTTTTCTCAATTTAAAAAAATCAAATTTTAAAATAGGCAATAACCGCGAGTGGGCGTTACTGCAAGACGAGGGAGCCCCACGTGACGTAATGTGTGTTCCACCAATAAGGGCTCCTCCCTCCACACTGGGAGGCCATTCGGGATGGGTCACCTGCAACGACGATCCTTAACCATCCGGTCCCGACTAGACGAGCCTGGGCAGATTAAGGGCTACCGTTGTAGATGCTCTAAACAATTATGAAAATGTATTAATAGATAGTGTATAATCTATATCCTATAGACTATAGTAAGTGAAGAAAAAAATAATTTTTGAGCATCCACAATAGCACGGACTAGCCGGCGGACTAGCAAAAAACATATCCTGCCACGTCACTAGGACTAGCCACTGCATTGCCACATCACTAGGACATCCCAGTGCACAATAGTGGACAAGCACTAGGACTAGCATTAGGACATCCTAACAAACAAAATAAAAATTCACAAATACGCAATTAAAATTTCGATACGAATACGGAGAAAATGCAACCATTTTATATAAATAAAAAAATACATAGTTCACGAAAAAAATGAAGTATAACGAGCCGTATATATAGAGTCTTGAAAAAAATAAAAAAATAAAAAAAAATCAACAAAACCGATAGTCTGTCCCTTCGTCCGTTGGGAGCCCATAATAGTGGACTAGCGTGTTATCCGACGGACAAGAGGCTGTCCGTCGGGCTCGTCCTCCACCCGCTAGTCCGCTATGATAGTGGACTAGCTCGCGGACTAGCTACACAAACTTAAATTATAATTATGCATTCACTACTTGTCGTTGTAGTTTGTACCACTTGATCATTCACCGTGATGTGTGGGCTACATCATATTAAAAAAATCATATGGTGGTAACTTTATTTGAAATTTTCTTTACAATAACCATATGAAATAAAATACTTACTCTACTACAGTATATGTACCAAGAAAAAAGATCGTATTTTGACCGTTAATCTTTTCGCTGTAAACGTAGGTTACCTTAAATAGTACTCCCTCCTATTGAAACTGCTACACTAATTAATTTCCCAATTTCCAAACCACAATTCAAATTTATGTTACTAAAATAGTCAGAAAAGAGAGGAAAAGGGGCAAAAATGAGAGACAAAGGACAAAGCAAAAGCTATACTCTTTGGACTCGGTTACTGCAATTACTCTGACAAACACGTGATCCGTCTGCTCTCTCTCCATTCCCTCTTTCCTCGTTCAATTTTTAACTTCAATATCCCGGCAGCCTCTTCTTTTCCACACTTGCAAATTCTTCTGCTTACAAGATTGAACTTTGAAACGCTGGTGGTGGGACTTCTCCTAAACTCTGTCAATTTCTCAAGCGGGCTTCACAGAGCAGTCGCTAGTTTGGCTCCTCAGATCTGCTTGTGCTGAAGAAGGTTTGCAAATTTGCTCACTTCTCAAGCTCAATTGACTATTTTTTTCTGGCTAATACCCTCTTTCTAGGATTTGCAAAATGTTGCTTGTTTATTGTTTTTCTGCTTCATACTAGTTATGGGTTCTTCTATTTATCATTTACTATGATATGCGACTGTTGAGGGATATTTAAAGTTTGTTGTCGTTTTCTTTCATATCCTCTTTGGTTTTTAGTTAATAAACATTGCCCTGTCTTGTTTTCTCGATGTATGATCTTGCTGCTAGTGCTAGCCATTGTAATTTTGCTCATGTCCTGCACTTTTATTTCTAACGTGAAAAGATTGCAAATTTGGGCGGTCATTGTCTCGATTGAGGGTTCATGGAGTTACTATAATATTCTGGTGTGAAGGGTATAAGGGTTAGTGCAAATTATTGAAGCTGTTTTTTCTTGTTTTAAGAAATGGGTGTAATTTCCCGAAAGATCTTCCCGGCATGCGAGAGCATGTGTGTTTGTTGCCCTGCTTTGAGATCTCGGTCACGCCAACCTGTCAAACGTTACAAGAAATTGCTGTCGGAGATATTTCCCAAGTCTCCTGTGAGTTTCTCCCTCAGTAAAGTTTGTATTTTTGTCATTGGCTTTTGTTCATGTTATATGTTTGTCTTTTGATCGGGTGCTGATACTTCTATTCACTTTTATTTTTGTATTTTGTTTTTATTCAATGACAACAGTTGCTGATGTAATACTCAAACCATTCAAAATTCCAATGATATAATCATCTAACAAGTTACAACACACTAAAAAATATTTAGCTTTTATGCTATGTACCGTTTATTTCATTGACAGTAGGTTTTGGCTGGTTTCTCATGTCTCGAGTTTATGGGGAGTTGTGTGGGGAGTTGCATTTATCACCATAATTTACATTAAATATGGTTTTTGTCCCCTCTATATTCGATCAGTTGTCAGTTAAATATCTGCCCTTATGCTCGTTCCTTATGTTTTTGTGCTTCTTGACAAACTTCCTAAAGTTGACTGTCTAGGGATCGAGCAACTTAGCTGATATTATAGAGGTGGGGATCTAGTATTTGTGATAACCTAGGTATGCATCAGTTGCTTAAAAGAATTGAATACATGAATTAAAGTTTTCATGGTCCACTTTCATGAATTGTAGAGATAACATCATAACAAAATGGAGCCTTTGCTCCTTTGAATATCTTTGCTGAAGATGCATGAATTCTAGACGTTTCCTTCTTTTTGTCTGGGAAATATGGAAAAAATACAGTATAAAAATGGCCCCTTCTTGAAAAGTTGGTCTTGCAGAACTCTTGTCAAACTGGTAAGACAATACATCTGTTGCAGTGGAAGTCAATGCCGCTAATGGACATAAAAGTAAAACTTGCTCAATGTTGGAATCTAGATATGGGATTTTCAGCCAATAAAACTAGCTCGATGTTAGAATCTCTTACCCATGCCGTCAATACAATTTCAACTGAAACAGCTGTGGCCCTTTTTTCCTACCATGCAGGATGGTCATTCAAATGATAGAAAGATTGCGAAGCTGTGTGAATATGCTTCTAAAAATCCTTTACGGATACCGAAGGTGAGGTCATTTGCATGTATGTTTGCAGAAGATAAAAACTAGTGTTACATTATTTGGATCAACTAATCTGCAATAATTTATATGGTATTAGATTGCTAAATATCTGGAGGAAAGATGTTACAAAGAACTGCGTAGCGGTAATGTCAAACTTGTCAGTATTGTGGCGGATATATACAACAAACTGCTTTGCATCTGCAAGGAGCAAATGTAAGATTTTAGTTGACATGAATGTTCGTCTGGATCACTTGCTAATGCTAACTTGATGAGGCAACTATTATTCTGATGGGGTATTGCCACGTTTTTCTGGAAAGTTTTTAACTGCATATGAATTCATCTATGCCATGTGTGGTGTGCTTTCCTCATTCACACTTATTTTATAGTACTGTTCAAGATGGATTAAATTATTTGACATTTTCATCCTGCAGGGTCTATTTTGCTGTTAATTTGTTGAATGTAGTTTTTGAACTGCTGGATGACTCTAAGCAAGACACCGTGTTGGTGATTGGATGTGATACACTGACTACTTTTATTTATGGCCAGGTGATTTATTGATCTTGATTGGACATTTATCACGTGTTTGCAGTTGGAGAGCTATCTAATTATTTTCTTGTAATTTTCTGCTTCATGTTGAGTCATTATGCTTGCAATGCACAATCATGAGATAAAAAATTTTACATTGATATCGCAGATGATAAAATCTGTGTTAGCATGTTAAATTGTTGGATTGTTGCATTAATAGAGAATTCCCTACATAGTGGAGGTATTTTTCATGATAACTGGTGTTGTTGGAGCTTCTCAAGTTCTTAAGTGTTACAGAGATGTTTACTACCTTCTTGCTTTTTTGTTTTATATGTAAAGGTAGCAATTCGAAGAAAGTAAAAAGAGAAAGCCTCGTTCGTATTTGAATACATTGGTTAATATTATAGTGACTTGTATGCAAGGCTGCTGCATTGTATATATACACCATTCTGGTGTTCTGTTGACATGAAAATGTTCATATTGGGAAATTCTTCTTGTTGAGTTCATGTGCTTATCATGTTGTGTTACTGTAAGCCTGAGATAGACCGTACTGCCATCTTATTGTTGTTAATTTTTTCTGTAGGTCGATGGAACTTATACACACAATATTGAGAACTTCGTTGACAAAGTTTGCATACTGGCACATAAGACAGGCGGTGAGCATGAAAAGAGTGGTTTAAGAGCATCAAGCTTGCGGTGTCTTTCTGCAATGGTAATTTGGACTGGGGAACTAGAAACTTTTGCTTTTTTGTATACATTTACTTATCAATAATTAGGTTTTGCATCTTCATGCATCTATACCTAACAGTCAATTCAAAATTATATTTTTCTTTTTGAGTGTGCTTTTGATAATTCAAAGCATACAGTTCTAATCAGATTGGTGTCAAGGATTTTTTGGCAGTTATTTCAAATTTTCATACTCTATTCTAACCTTTGCTCATGGCAAATTAAAAGTTTGGTTCCACCATTCGCAGGTGTGGTTCATGGCGGAGTTCTCACACGTATTTGCTGATTTTGAAAAGGTATGTTGTTTTGACATAGTTCTTTTATTATCCTTGTAGTTTCAGATAAAAATTGAAACAGAATTTTATTCTGTTTATGGATTACATATGCAATCCTGCTACTTAATAACACCGAAAACAACAGTGAAGGCTACCATTACTTATTTTCAAAATAACTGTTTTGTTATTTGTTATAGATTGTGCATGCTACTCTTGATAACTATGAGATGAATTCACAAAACGAAGAAGCTGAAGAAAGAAATGAGGCACATCACAATTGGGTGGATGAAGTAGCGAGAAGTGAGGGAAGAGGTACAACTGTTGGAGGTGGTGAGTTTAGCCCTAGCCACATGATCATAAGAATCAGGCCAGAAAAGAAAGATCCTGCTGTTCTAACAAGGTTGGATCATGTTATTATTAATGAATGTATGAATTTTGTTTTAATGAGATAAAGATTTGGTAGAATGGGTTGGTTGCTTTGTCTTTGTGTTTAATTTCTTAATTTTAATTGACATCAGAGAGGAGGTTCAGACACCACAAGTATGGGCTCAAATATGCGTTCAAAGGATGGTTGACCTGGCAAAGGAGAGTACTACGATGCGAAGAGTATTAGAACCAATGTTTATTTATTTTGACATGAGAAGACACTGGGTTCCTCAGCATGGCCTGGCTCCTACTGTTCTTTCTGATATGTCATCCTTCGTGGAAAATCCAGGTGATATATCATAGCTTTGTATCTACATATCTTTACTTTAGCTATAGCTGTTTACTAACTTAATCATAGAATTAATATCATGTTAATATTTCAAATAAATTGGAAATATCTTTATTGGGTTATTACATGTATGTCTTGTAAAATCAAAGCATGTCCTGGCTAGCTAATTTTATGTGAGTGGATAACTTGCAAACTTCAGAATGAGGAATTGTGATCCTTGAAAGGGTTAAACTGACACATCTATTTGATTACAGGACATCAGCAATTAATTTTAGCTGGTGTTGTTCGGCATTTGGACCACAAGAATGTTGTGCATGACCCCGAGATGAAATGTCACATCATCCAGACGGCTAGCTGTTTGGCCCGCCAAGTAAGGGCAGAAGGCGTGATATCTGATATGGGGTTTGTTAGTGACCTCTTCAGACACTTACGCAAAAGCTTTCAAGCAACGGCTGAACCAGTTGGAGAGCAAGAACTGAATGTGAATACTGCATTGCAGACTTCTATTGAAACTTGTCTGTTGGAGACTGTGAGAGGGGTATTGTCTATCAACATTGAAATATTTACTTTTTCACTTCTGTCTACCTTGTTTAATTGGTTTGTATTTGTTCAGATTGTTGATGTCCGGCCACTGTTTGATATGATGGCAATTACACTGGAGAAGCTTTCTCCGGTAAAAGCTGTTGCTAGGGCAGCCCTTGCCTCCCTCACTATTCTTGCTCATGTCATTTCACTGGCACCTATATCATTCCGCTCTCAGCAGGTCAGAAGCTGAGTAACTTTTACATTATCTGCCACTAGCTGTTAGTTTTTCTGTGTGCGCACGCTCCATTAGTATAGTCCCATGTGATGCAATTGGACTGAATTACGGGCTGTAGGGTCATAGGGTGGTCCTACCCTGCTCAATCGTGGGTCAAATGAGATGATCCATGTGCCTCATTGTAGAAATTTGATAAATTATTATTACTCCCTCCGTCCCACAAAAATAGGGACACTCTCCTTTTCCATCCGTCCCATAAAAATAGCTCATTTTCATTTAGGAAAGTTCTCCCCAACTCATTACTCATGCACATCAATTTATTTACAACTTATAGGGCCTACCATTAAACACTAATACTAATGTTGGGTCCGACTATCCACTAACATTATTTAACTACCTTTTCCTCTTCTCTCTTACTTTACCAATTATGCATTAATTCCTGTGCCCTCCCAAATGTCCCTGTTTGTATGGGACAGAGGGAGTATTATTATTAAATAAAAATATATGATAATAATACTGATTTTGTTGATTGCACAATGTGGAGATTGAAGTATACTGTTGCTGTTTTGGTAATATTTTCCATCTGAAGTGAGTTCTGATATTCATTTTCATCCCTAGGTTTTTCCTGAGGCTCTTTTTGTTCAACTCTTGAAAGTGATGTTACATCCCGATGTTGAAATACGCATTGGAGGGCATCAGATATTCTGTATTCTTCTAATTCCAAGTTTTGCTCATGCAAGAAGCGACTTTACTAACCACCCAAGAAGGTGGCATTCCAAAAGCATGTCTACATTTTCCTCGATTGCATTTCTGCTCGAAAAGCTTCGGTTGGAAATAAATGGAACCAAAATCAAGCATGGAGGTGAAAAAGATGACTATCAGCAGCTCAATAAAGTTGAAGAAGAATGGAAGCATGGGAGATCACACAAGAACTCTCCTAATATTCATTTAATTAGCTCCCTTATGGACAAGGCCGGTGGACCTACTAGCTTGACTGAGACTGTAAGAATATTTATTTTGTCAACACGGATCTGTTTTCGTTATCTCTATTGTTACAACTATCTTTCTGTCCATGTAGGAACAGTATTTTCTGCAATGCAACGAGGACCAAGTAGTGCAGTTGCTGTCTGCTTTATGGATACAAGTCAATCTCCCTGACAATCTGCCAGCTAACCTTGAAGCTATTGCACATTCATTCTGTTTAGCACTTATCTCATCACGACTTAAGGTCAAAACTCAAATACATTAGTTCCGTTTGCTTCTATTAAAATTATAGTGCAGATGTTCAAATTGATCCATGCCCTTGTTTATATTGTTGATATGCTACTTGTATTTTCACATGTTTAGTTATGCTTGGTGCTTGATATTTTGTCTGTAACATGATGGTTTCTCATTGCTTTGTTGCAGAACTCCAACGATAACCTTGTTCTCAGATTCTTTCAGCTTCCCATGTCAATTAGAAAGATCTCCTTAGATGCCAATAATGGTTGGAACAACACCAAAGAACTTCTCTCTATTAAAGCAGTAAACTTTTATGTTTGATGTTTTATCGTTTCAATGCAGTGTCCTTGTCACCCGCATACCAAAGATCCCTTTTTGTATCATCAACTGCCATGGTGATTTTTGCTGCGAAGCTATACCATGTAGCTGATGCCAACAATTTGCTTAACTTGCTATTTGAATCTGATGTAAGTATGAAATCCTTGTGCATTCATGTATTGTTAATGTACATAGTTTATTCTGGTTATGATATAGTTCCAACGTACCTAGCACTAAGCTTCGTTATAATGCTTACAATTTAGGTCGATCCATATCTTGGCATCAGTGATGACTTTCAAGTCTATTTAAAGCCTCAGCATGAAGTGAAAGATTATGGCTCTGCTTTCGATAATGAAGGAGCCTTATCAACTCTGACGGAGCTGCGGGATAAGGCTTATGAAGTTGACAAAAAATTGTTTTCCATACTAGTTGAGAGTTTATCTACCATTACCAAGGTATCTTCTTCTACATTGTGCGTCTTCCTTCAAACCCTAACCGATCTTGCCAGACAAAAAAGGGCTTTGCGATAATTCCAAGGGCTTAAGCTTATGCTCGTGTTTTGTTTCTTCAAGTTTGAGCCTGAAGAAGTCGCAGAGCAGCTCTCAGAAGGATTTGTGCCCGATGAAGCTTTCATGTTTGGTTCACAATTAACGCTTGACATGGATCATATCCAAAGGGCTGCTCACTCCAAGGGATCACAATCGTTTGATGGGGTACGTAGTGTTTGATTCCACTGCCTAGAACCAAGCTTGCTTTACTTCACATTTTTATAGAAATTTAAGAATTGCATTGCTCTTATATACAGGACTTCTCTGCCAATTCTATTCTCGAAGATGATGCTATGAGCATATCATCAGTTGCTGACATATCTCGCTTCATCCCCAATGTCCCTCCATCCGCCTCTCCGTCAATGTCCCATATTGTCAGCATTGGTCAGCTGCTAGAATCGGTAATAGTATGATCGATGTCCACGAATGTAAATTGATAAGCAGTTCCCAAATTCTTATATCTGAATGTGAATTTCAGGCTCTCGAGGTAGCTGGCCAGGTAGCAGGAACATCAGTCTCCACATCGCCCCTTCCGTATAGTGCCATGACAAATCAGTGCGAAACATTTGGTACAGAGACGAGGAAGAAGCTGTCTAATTGGTTAACCTATGACAACCAGTGCCCGAAAGCCTCCTGTAGTACACAGACTGCATTTGAGAAGGTGAGCTAATGATGATGACTCCCCCGTGTAGAACTAGGACATTGCGGTCGTGCTAAGATTTGTTTATGTACACAGATAATGAGCGAAGAGAGCGTTCCAGCTGCAAACAACGCATGGTTAGCTCTGAGGCTTCCGCCTTCCAGTCCCTTCGACAACTTCCTCAGAGCAGCTCGCGGTTAGAGAGCAGAGGTCTGAATGCTCCGATATTATCTTGTAAATTGTTAGAGCTGTGAGGCCGAGACGCAGAAACTTCTCTTTGGTATCCATTAGCTGTTGCTTTCTTAAACCACTCTATGTTCTTGTATTCAGTATCAGTAGTAGCTTTTTCATAACAAACATACAAGCAGAGAGCATCAGCATTCTATTATCTGGATTATGGAATATCAGTATCTCATTTTATTTTTGTTGCAAAACTTGTGTTTTTTAACATTTGGTAACTGCTTTGTTATAGTAAAGGTAATGTGCATGGTCATTGAGATCTATGATGTATTAAATTAACTTAAATATAACTAAAATGACATTACGTAGGCAGCGAAACAATATTATTGCTAAGTTAAATAATTTCATTTGCTGTACTCCCTTCCATCTCGTTTCTCATTTCTCGCATTTTATTTTCTACTCTTCACCCCCTTCTTTCTTAATATAAACTCTTACTATAATCTCATTCATTTCAATGTATAAAATGTAACGACATTTTGAGTCGTTTGCATGATGTTTGATAGCGCCATGTAAATAAGTCATCCAACATATTAGCGTATAAACTTGAATGGTTGCAAAATGAAAACAAATCAATGGTTTTGTAAACCAATCAATTTTTCAATAATTTACACATATTTTAAAAGTGGTAAGCAAAACCGAAACATGACAAAAAAGTTAGGAATTTACAAACAAATTACCCTTATAAAATTAAGATGTCCCATTTCCGTACTATTTTTAAAAAAAATTTTACCAACAAATACTCCGTACGACATTCCTTTTAGGCACGGAGATTAAAAACTTGTGTTAAATGAGTGTAATGACGATAAAATAAAATAGAAGAGAAAGTAAAGTATGAGATAAAATAAAGTAGGAGCAATTAGATGTTTTATTTTTTTTAGCAAAATAAAGAAATAACTAAAATTAGTTGGGATATTTTGAAAAGGAATACGTCTCAACTTAGTCGGAACGAATGAAGTACTAGTACAATTCTATATATACTTTTAATTTTACCACTCCATTTTCTTTCAATATTTCCATTTTTCTTACTCCTTAAATTTGTCCCAGTTAATATCCAATTATATATTTTTTTATTTTAATCCATTTAACAATTTTAACTAAAATCTCATGGCAATCTAAAAATGTAATCAGCTTAAATGTTAACTAATTTTAGGTATTTTCAAGAAATAATTATAATTTTCATAAGAACAATTTGTTTTGAACACCTAGTCAATAGTATTAGTGAAATATTTAAGAATAATATTATTGGGCAAATAAAACTAAAACTGTGATTTTTTCAGTCTAATATTTGTACTCCTTCGGTTTTAGAAAACGGAGTGTTGAATTAATTTCCTTAACACAAAACCCTTGCCCTTAAACCCTACATTCCGTCTCCGTCGTCTTCTCATCGGAGATGGCGATTATGAGAATCATTACACGTTTAATCCTCCGGAAACCGTCGCCATCTCCTCTTCCACGGTCGCTGTCGACGGCCGCGCAGCAACCAAGACCTCGAAACACTATTTTCTATAAAGTGGTCGGCGCCAAATCCAGTGTGGCGGACGCTATGAACGAATGGGTTGGTAGCGGAAAAATAGTGAGGAGAGCCGATATTATCAACATCAGCAGCTACTTTCGCTCTCGGAAGAACTACCGAGCTGCACTACAGGTTCTTCTCTCACTCTGTTAATCAATTTTTGCTCGAGAAGCCTCTACTTTGTCAATTAACCCTACTTGTATTTTTTGTGCAAACTTATTAGATAGGAGAAGAATCATTCATGTAGATTTTAAACAATATTGATAATGGGGGTAAATTTTTGGTAAGAGTATTGAATTATTAGGAAATTATTCGCGTTTGACAAGGTTAGGGTTACGAAAGTAGCAAAAATCATCTCATAACATATTTTTCGTTTTCGTTTTCCTTTTACTTGAACTTGTATGCGTATGGATCTTGTTTGCATCCTCGTGTTTCATTTTGCCTCTAACATGTAAGTATGCATTTGCTCTGTTTTGCAAATGTTGATCCAATTTGCGCGCATCAGTTGTACGAGTGGATGGAAACCAGCAATATTGCGCCGACCGCAGCTGATCAAGCTATACACATTGACCTCCTTGGAAAGACTGAGGGTGTAGCTTCGGCGGAAAAATACTTTGATAGTCTCTCAGAGAAAACTAATAAAACATATGGAGCACTTCTCAGCTGTTATTGCAGGGAGAGGGTTTTGGACAAGGCTTTGGAGACCTTTGAGAAGATCAAGGAATTGAATCACGTGAGCGTGCTAGATTTCAACAATGTGCTTTCACTTTACTATAACTTGGAGAAGCCTGAGAAGGTTGTCTCTCTAGTGGAAGAAATGGACGAGAAGAATACCGGTCCAGACATTTATACTTACAACATGTTGATCAATAGTCATGCTGCTCTGAAGAATTTAGATGCTATTGATGGAGTTTTGGATAAAATGGAAAGTTCTAATGTCAAACCCGATGTGTTTACATACGGAAATCTGGCTACCATATATTTCAATGCAGGGCTGCACTACAAGGCTAGTGCTTGCCTTGAACTGATGGAGAAGATGGAAGTTAAGAAAAATACTGGTAGGGAAGCTTGTCGTACCCGCTTGAGGTTGTACTCTTTGATGAATGATCTGCCTGGGGTTAATCGAGCATGGGAGGCTCTGAAGTTGGACGAACCAAAACCATCTAACACTAGTTATCTTTTCATGCTTTTGGCTCTTTCAAAATTGGGGAATCAGGAAAACCTTGAGAAGATCTTTAAAGAGTGGGAAGAAGGCTGCACCTTGTATGATTACCGGTTGCCAAATGTGGTGCTGGAATATTACATCTCTAGGAACATGGTTGAAGAAGCTACCTTGCTCTACAAAAGATTGGCAGAAGGGTTGACAGGCAGAGGGTCGGCTCCAAATTTGAAGACGATGGAGCTGTTTGCATCTCTTTGCTTAAAGAACTCTGAGATAGATTTGGCTCTTGAGTATTTGGATAATGGATTAGAAAGGGCGAAATCGCGGGACAGTAAGTGGTTTCCCAATAATGACACTGTTGAAAAATTTATCAGTTATTTTGAGGAGAAGAGTGATACAGAGAGAGGTGTGAAGTTCATCGAGAGCATGAAGAAGCACAACCGTCTGAGCTCTGAATCTTTGCTTTCGTACATCAAAGCTAGTGAAGCGGGAAGCTAAGCACGTTTCAAATTTCTTGCATTTTAGTGGATGTTGCAGTGGGTTATTTTGTTGTTTATTTCTTGCTTCATTTCTTTTGTGCTGCAGTTGAACTTATTTATTGAGATTATGTAACCCTGCTATATTAACAAATAGTGCCTTGGAAAAGGATGTCTTTTGCATAAAATAGTTGAAGCCCATTTATCTGTGACCGTGTAACTACAAATAAATGCGGGACAATTTGTCCCGTGAGTCTGCTAGAATGTTGGGTTTGAGGTTGGGGCCATAGTTACAGTTCTAACAGTAAGCGGTGAGAGTGAGGGAGACGATTCGATAAACAGATAGACTAGAGCTAATAAGATTTGGTTTTTAAATACACGCTTACAATTAAAATTCTAATCATATTAAACAATAAATTAAAGGGAAAAGAATCATACTATTATTTATATATAAAATTATTACTCCATTAAACTTCATAAATTATAGAAAAAATAGTTTTTTTTAAACAATTTAAATTTAGCAGAGGTGAATTATGTTTATATTTTTTGATGTAGTATAAGAATAGGAAATTATAAAAGAATTTTTTTTAAATATGTTAAATAATTAAAAACTCATAAAGGGTATATTTAAATATGAAATATCAATGAGAAAGATTAAAAAATGTCATGATTAAAATACGGAAGATTTTATTTTGTTGTGAGTACGTTTTAGAGTTTATCGTAGGTGATCCCTTTCGATTAAAATATCCTCTAGTAGCATAATGGTAAAATGGCATAAAAGACTTTAAATAAAAAAAAAACACATTACAGATATAAGTAGGTCCATGTTATAATATATATGAGTATTTTTTTAACTTAGGTACATGTGGTGTTCGAAAGTAGGTCCATGTTATAATATATAGTAGTATTTTTTTAACTTAGGTACATGTGGTGTTCGAAATGTTAAGACCCTTGATTTGCACTATATTATATAAAATCTAAAGTATTTTTAATGAGTTGCGGAGGCTTGTTGGTCCTAGAAAAATATATAAAAATGAAAAATTGACTTTAAACATGATAAGTTGATTACCCCAGTAGTTCAAGGATTACTAGTGATACATTTTTTCCCGGAACAGTGTAATATCAAACAGCATACTTCATCCGTCTCAATTAAAATGACACTTTTATTTTAGTTTGTCTTAACTAAAATGACACAATCTTGTTTTTAAAAACTCTCTCTTTAATTAATATACTCAATCATTTTTTATATCTATAATTAAATATTTAACTCTTTTTCTTTTTTCATTTAATACTTACTCCAACTCTTTTTAGTCTCTCCCGTTAATCACATTATATCGACAAAATAAAATGTCAATCTTAGCCTGAGATGGATCATAGATCTATTATGCTCATAGTTATATTAATTATTATAGAAAATATCCATGAATGAGAATAAACTAACAAAGTTGAAAAATAAATATCGCCATGAAATAATTAACATTTACGTCGGGGGCATTACCTATAAAGAAGAATTTGAGTAAGAAGAAGAGAAAAAAAAAAGACGTGGAACGTCACGTTCTGGGATTTAAAAAAAAACTTTGTTAAGAAATTATGATTTCACCTGTGGTTAAAGATTTTTTTTTTGCACTCCAATTGTCAGTCTTTATGTCTAAGAAAGCATTATTTCACCTTTCAAAATAATGATCTGGATCAGCCACTTTGACTCGGCTATAGTGAATGGTTAAATTAGAAAATTATGATATCTCCCAATGTACTGCTTTAAACAATGTTACATATACACATAGCAAACATGTACTAATTCAAAAAAGAGCATGATATCTCTCTTTAGCTAATTGTTTATTATGAGTAAACTAAATGCGAGGCATTCACAAATTGTGATTGGGTAAATTCATGTCTTTTTGCAAACTAAATAATTAACCATGGTTATAGTTTAACATTAATTATTACTCCCTCCGTTCCCAAAGAATATGCACTTTGGGTTCGGCACAAGCTTTAATGTAAAATTGGTAAAGTAAGAGAAGTAGAGAGAAAAAGTAATTAAAATATTATTAGTGGAGAATGAGTCCCACCTCATAGAGAGAATATTTTTCATAATTAGAAAGTGCATATTCTTGTGGGACGAACTAAAAAGGAAAGAGTCTATATTCTTGTGGGACGGAGGGAGTATTTTGTTAACTATATATGCTCACAAATTAATACTCCCTATGTCCTACAAGAATATGCAATCTTTATTTTTAGTCCGTCCCACAAGAATATGCACTTTCTAATTTTGTAAATTCTTTTCTCTTCAATGAGGTGAGAGTTGAGACTCGTTCTCCACTAGTAATACTTTAAATACTTTTTCTCTCTATTTCTCATACTCCTACTTTGCTAATTTTGCATTAAAATCCGTATAGAACAAAATGCATACTCCCTCCGTCCCAAGTTACTTGAGTCATATTTTATTTTGGATTGTCCAAAGTTACTTGAGTCGTTTTTTTTTTGCTAAAAACAAATATCTAATCACGCCTACTTTATTATTTCTTTTAGTTTATTCTCTCTTCTTTCTCTTAGTACTACTTTATTCTTTCATCTGTTTTATTTAACACACAAAATACAACTTTCTTAAATCTTGTGCTGAAAAGAAACGTCTCAAGTAACGTAGGACGGAGGGAGTATTCTTTAGTGACGGAAGGAATACTAATGTTACTAGGAGTAGTATAAATTAAAATAAGATGAAATGGAAAGCAAGTATATGTAAAAGAAAATGAAGAGGAATCTTTGCATGGTGGGGTACAATAATTTGAGAGAGAGAGGAAAGAGGGATTGGATGAAAGGAGGGTGGCAACGTTGGAGTCGGAGAGGTGTCAAATCTGAGTAGACAGAAGCGACTGATCGGATGGGTGCAGCCACCCGCGGCCTGCGCGGGAGGAAATCTCTTTTCTCTTTCCATTTCTATTGGGAACATCACTCTACATTTCTTTTCTTTTCCTTTTTTTTTGTTTTCAGTCTCACAATTCTGACTCACAGAGAAGACGTAACTAGATGTTGTTCCACGCTTTGACCCTTGTACAGTTCATATTCTTTTCATGTTGCCCTTCAATATTCAATATTCAATATTCAAAAAATTACTAGGAGTAATAAGTTTTAACACTTGCCACTACAATTCATAGGATTAATAATATCTCCTTATTAATTGCACAAAGATAGATAGGGATAAAGATTTACACATGATCACTTCACTAACACCACATCAATAATGACTTTGCCTAACAACACTCATACACACACGCACTTAAGTACATTTAATTAGAACATGTTCTTCTAAGTCCTATTTACCCCAATTCCTTGGAGGTCCACAAAATTACTTTGCCATCCACCTTTCAACCTAATTACTTATAAAATTGGTTGTTATAATGGCAGATTGATGGGGAATATGAGACGTACGTGTTTTCTCTCTTCTACTAATATTTTCACATTTCAAATCACTAGATAGATAAATGAAGAATTATTATTAATTATTTTTAAATACTCCCTCCGTGGCTCCGTCCCATTAAATATGCAATATTTGCTTTTCGGCACAGGATTTTATGCAGTGTTGTTTTGTGAGTTAATGAAGAGAGAGTAAAGTAATAGAGAAGAATAAAATAGAGAGAGTATTGTTTCCATTTTTAGAAACGTTTCATTTTTAATGGGACAAACCGAAAAGGAAAACGTTTCATTTCTAATGAGACAGATGTAGATAGAAAAAAGACAAAAAAGTGTTAACTCACCGTCAATGTCAATGATGTAGCCACTTTGGGCAAGGGTAACCCATTTAGGTTTTAAGAGCATCCTTAATCCCACAGGCCGGACTGCACCTGGGTCTCGGCCCGCGGCCCCGTGCGATGGAGGTGACGAATTTGCGGCCCAGGCCGGTCCCGGGGACTCAGTCGCTGCCCAGGGACGCGGCCAGGGTCCGGCCTGGCGGGCGATGGAGCTTCCGGTTGGAGGGGGGTCGGGCCGCTCCTGTGCCCCAAGTTCTGAATTTTTATGCATTTGGAAGAGGAAGAAGAGGGAGGGGGAGAGGAAGAAGAAGGAGGAAGAGGAAGAGGAGGAAGAGGAAGAGGGAGAGGGGCGAGATTTTTTTGCACTTTTTTAAATTAAAAAAAAAATTTGCACTTTTTTTTAATATTCTAATTTTTTTATATTTTTTAGTTTATAATTTATTATTTTTGTATTAAAAATGAATTTCTCGTATTATAATTGCTCAACGGTTTCAATTTTTACAAGTAATATAGGCTGGAGTTGTGAATAATGCAATTTAATAGTTGTGGCCCGGGATGAGACCTGCTGGGTTAGAGCAGTTGTGGCATAGGACTCAAATTTAGGGAAATGATGACGTGGAGGGGACTTGGGGCCTGAATCCGGGCCAGGGTTAAGGATGCTCTAAAATCATAAAATAATGATCAATCTAAGAATCAAAATAATTCTTTTAGACCATAAATATATAAATATATTAGTATACAATATTATTGATTTCTATTCAAGTTTTTTGTTGATTTTCTCACAACTACTAATTTTTTATAAAAAAATTAATTTTATTATCACAAATTTGTGAAATGAATTTTATACACGTCAATATTTATTTATACATGTAAGAAAATATTTTAATTTAAAATCATAAAATAATGATTTTTATGATCTTTGAATCAAAGTTAATTCTTTAGTCCCAGATGTGTAAATATCAAATCCTATCGTAAAATTTAATAGTAGTATTTAAGTTCTGTCATTTACACAAAAAATACATATTCTTTAATTATTTCGACGTTAGATCTTATCATCATATGCTATGCTACATCTTGCAGCTACTTCCGATGATATTGGTACTAAAAAAACTCCACTAAGTTCAAACAGAATTTAGACATGATATTGGTACTGAAAAGACTCCAGTTGTTCTAACAAAATTTAGGCCTCAGTGTCAAATTTCTTCCCCAACACATTTAACAACCCATGAGATGTCTGATCCCAATTCAAGACTGATTTATAATTTATGGACCAATTTTATAATACTCCACCAAATCTAAGGCCATCCACAACGCTGTCTCTATACCGTCTCTTAAACCGTCTCTTAACTACTATTTGAGCACTATTTGAGGGCCCCACTGTCCTTTTTGCCTCCATCTCTTAACTAAGAGACGGAACCTGCAACGCTCCGTCTCTTAACCGTCTCTATACCGTCTCTTAATTACTATTCATTCAATTTAATTTATAATTTTTTTTAAAACCCAATTCAATTTAAACAAACACACTTTATTAAAATTAAAACAAAATAAAAAAACACACAAAATAAAAAAACACACAAAAAAAACACACAAAATAAAAAAAAACACACAAAATAAAAAAACACACAAAATAAAAAAAATTAATCGGAAGGGCTAATCATCCTCCGGAGGCGGTTGAGGTTGAGGGGGAGTCGGAAGGCCAAGTTGTGCTGCCATATGCACAATTCCGTTCCACCAGGCCGCGTATTGGGAGTGCGAGAAGCGGGAAGTGTCCGCCATTGTGGCGGTCATGTACGCCACCATAAGTGTGTCCGAGCCTCCTCGCGAGCCCGATCCTGAGGCCGGCTGGCTTGATTCGCCTCGGCCCTTCCTTGCTCTAGCCGCTTTCGCCGCCTTCGTCCCTTGCGGCCGACGGCGCCTACTCGCGGATCCTCCTGCATCGCCGACCGTACCCGCAAACTCCTGGGATTCAGCATCATGTTGGCTGATGCCTTCAGCAGTGTCACCACCAGACGCACCAGCACTAGACGAGTATTGGCCACTCGCCGTATGCTTCGTGTGCTTCGAGTTTGAGCCCGAGCTGGAGCGAAAACCACCGGCCCATCGTTCCTCGTCCTTGACGGCGCGCCAAACATCAACAAATCTGAATTGATGTCCCTCGTCCTGGTAGTAGGCGCGCAAAGCGGACGTCAAAATGTCGGTGGCCGTGGCGCCGCTTTGGTAGCGCGCCTCTTCCGCCGAGTAGATGCCGCAGAATTTTTTGACCTGTCGGTCGACTCGGTCAAAGTGACAACGGATCATTTTAACTGTGCGCTTGCGGGAGCGGTTCGGCTTTATTTGGTGGTAGACCTCGACAACCTTTTCCCAGAAACACTTCCGGGTTTGTTGATTCCCGACGATGGGATCGTACGAGACCGTGATCCAGGCGTTGTACACCGCCATCGTTTCGAGGTTGTTGTACGGATGTCGGCCAAGATCCTCTTCCTCTTCTTCCTCCTCGTCCTCGCCCGTCTGGGGTTGTACACTGCCTCGGCCACCTCCACCGCCTCGCCCACCTCCACCGCCTCGGCCTACTCCCGGCGTGGGATCAACTGGAAAATCCTCCCGGATCTGGGATAATCCCTGCGAAAACCGCGGGACGTTGGGACGAACATATGCATCAAGGTCAAAATTGGGTGGTTGGTACCCCCCCGGCGTCGCCGAACCCTGGGTCCCCGGCGTTGACGAACCTCCACCGCCCAATGTGTTGATCATGTTCTCCCAATCGCCGAATGAGTTGAGATCCCACCCGCCGGAGCCGGAGCCGCCATAGTTGCCCTCGCCGTCGCCGGACATCTTGAGTTGGGTTATGAAAATTTCAGCGAAAATTTGAGAGAAAATTTAGATGATAGGAAGAATAGATGTGTAGTTGTGTGTAAATGAGGATGGGTTTAGGAGTATTTATAGAGTAAAAAATTTAATAAAAAACAAAAAAATATAAAAAAAAAACAAAAAAACGGTAATAATACCGTTACAAATTTTTTTTTTTTATTTAAATTCGAATTTTTTTTTTTAAAAAAATATTTATTGCGTCAGCACGTGACGACGCCCACTCGCGGGCCGGCGAGTGGGCGTCACGCACGACACCGGGCTGCGCCACGTCGCCTAGGCGCGTGGCGAGACAGCTCGTCTCGTGGCTCGCCGAGTCGAGACGCGCGACGAGACGGGACGAGATGGAGGCTGCAACGCGTCTCGCCGGGGTCTCGTCTCGCTGAGACGAGACGCGAGACGCCGGCGAGACCCGTTGTGGATGGTCTAAAGCTCACATTTGGAGCATGTCAGGCCAACTCAAAATGGTAACATCCAAACACCCTCAGCTTTATATGTAATCCTTGAAACAGAAAACACTACACCAAGAAAATTTACAAAATATCCAACCTTACAAAAACTAAGGGAGTTTCTAAATCCTACTGCGGTCACTCCCGGGACTCGCCAGAGTTAAGACTACACCTTGTAGCTCAGTTTTAGCCCTTGACTCCTTCGCAATAGGAAGAGAGGCTCGTCTCTCTGGGGACGACCTTCTGAGTTGCGCTTGTTCTGAGACGTGTCCAACCACCTTCACCGGATGCCTTGGAGACGCCACTATGGGAACAGCATGGTTCTGTACATTGCTAGCGCGAGGGGAAGCATGAGGATGGTGGCTGAGAGTGGCGCCACGCGTACCAAGATCAGGTCCCTTGATCAAAAGCAAACACATCAACACCAATGTTAAGATTCAAGAAAGTAGCAAGTGTGAGAAATGAGCTTACTGCAGCAAATAACACCCCTCGAAACACTTTCCCATTCACAGTTGCCGTCATGAGGTAGCCTGAGTCGAACGTCCCATCAACCTGACCACGTACCTCTGCCCCCATCTGGCACAAGAAAATGGAGTAACTAATTGAACAAGTAGTCTATTTTTATGCAAAAAATATACACGTGTGATGGACTATACCAGATTTCTTGTTTTTCCTAGAGATAATGATTCTGCAGCATTGCACTGCACTCGACAAGCATCACTGCAGATCACGTTCTTATGTTCAGGTTTAACTTTATTTGGATGCTCCAATGATGGATATCTCTCCGGGAAAGTTGTAGGAACCGCGTGCCAGGAGCTGGCCTGATTTGAAGGTGGCTGGAAACAGTTTGGAGTGGACGCATTCTGCCTGAACATCATGTGAACTCTGGGAGAAGAGTAAGAGTTGCCCATGTTTTTCTGCATGGTAGCCTGCTCGTGATCAGATTGGGACGACGGGGATGATTGCTGTGACAGTGAAATAGAATGTTCTTGGAGCTCCAGTGTATCTTCAGGTTGCTTTGAATTGCTAGTTCTTCGCCTCTTGGGATGCAACCTCCCTTCAAGAATAGAAATACAAGATTACAATTGCCGGTCTTTATTGATTTGAGACCGAGGGAAAAGGTGTATTGTGAAACCTACCAGAACCAAAACGAAAAGCCTGCTTTGGAACGAGCTCAAGCTCCTCGACCTGCTGGGATGTTGAATCTTCATTGTCGACTACAAATATCGTCTTCTTCTGTGAAAACAATCAGAACATCTTAGCATACAGATATGATCTTCAATACTTGTATGATAAGCATATACAGCAAACTTGAGTACCAAATTATTCTCAGCTTTGTTGGTGAGTGAAATTTTCTTGATTTCTTCTTTATACGTGTTTCCAAAAGCCCTGCACGTTTGCGAGTCAATCTGCAGAACGAGTAATTCATTTAAAGGGCGTTCGTCCTCTCCACACCTGCAATGTATGAGATATCACTAAAACTTGTATGCCAAGAGAGACGAGCCTAGAGTTGCATTAGCATGAAGGTCTCACCCTCCAAATATGGCAATGCCCAAATTTGTGACAGTGGCTGTATGAGAGAATCTCCCTTGAGATTTCGGTGAATTGATATCGAGTTGAACCCACGAAGACGTTATCACATCAAGAACCCATATATCGTTGTAGCATGGCTTATCACCAACTCCCCCGAGCACATACACCTATACTTATATATTCATATTGCTCCTGATCTAAACAGAGGACTTAAACTTCAATCTAATTCAAGAAAAAGAAGCACATTGCAAAGAATCACTTGCCTTGGTGCCTATGCTTACAGCAGCATGCCCTGCACGAGCACCAGGTGAAGCTCCGTGAGTGTCCAACTGTAACGAAAATCAAACAACAAAACAATGTTTTACCATTCCATGTAGTACTTGATATTCAAGATAATGAGGAGAAGTGAAGATCATATAAATATACCTTAGACCAAACCACTTTATTCATGTCCAACACATTAACATCTCCTTGAGATCTATAACCAGAGTCACCACCAAACATGAAAAGGCGGTGGCCAACAGCCACCGCGGTGTGGCTGTCACGAGGGGCGGGTACACTTCCCTTCACCTCGGGAGAAGACCACTCCATAGTGTTGAGGTCCAAGACATGCAAGTCATTCAAATAATTAGCCTCCCCTTCTCCGCTTCCCCCAAAGATGACCATCTTCTCATCACCAACAACGTTGGCCGTGTGGCTCTCCCGAGCACAAGGCGGATCTCCGTGACACTCGGGGCGGGCCCACTCCCTCGAGAGCAGATCCAATATGTGGAAGTCATTCACCTTCCTGCATCCATTAGAGCCTCCAAACACTAGCATCTTGTGGCCCACAAGCACGGCGCTGTGGCTGTCCCTCGGCCCCGGCCCCTGGCCCGTTGTCTTAAGAATGTTCCAGCTCATCGTTGCAAGATTGCACACCAGCACGTCGCTGAAATGCACGCCCCCGCGACATCCCTGAATAAGACCACTAATACTTATGCACACCATTGCATTACTCATTTATATTTGCATCATATTTTCACAAAAATGAAAGCATTAACATCTAAAAATAGGAAAAAGATTAGATCTTTGGAAAAATCTAAGAAAAATAAAAGTAATGTTTAAGACCTTTATGAATTATGATCATAAATCATTCCCTTCACCACCCATCTTGATATCTATACTAGAGTAGTTGAAAATTTATTTTACGTACCAATTTCACATATAGATAAATCATCCCTCTCTCTCTCTCTCTCCAAGCTTCTATATGTATACATGTATAAGTGTTTTCAAAGATGAGATAAAATTATGGCAACATGAGAAAAAATGAGCAAGAATAAGAGAAACAATACAGTTATTCAAGAAAGTGAAGCTGCTATTTTGTCAAAACAATATATACATAAAACAAACTCAAGAAAAGAAGATGCAGAAGAATAAAATGGAAGAGCATGCAAAAACAGGAAAATAGAAAGAGAAAAAAGGAGTTACTCCAAAAATGTAAATCAAGCCATTGAAGTAGCAAGCTGAATGTCCCCATCTTTCAGAAGGGTTGGCACCCATCATCTTTGGATAAACCAACATTGCATTATTTCTTGCAACTTCACCTCCTCCACCCAAACACTCCATCAAGTTTATTTTGCTTTCTTTCATGTGTTTGTGCAGTGTGTATATAGCTTGACAATGATGGGGAGGAGGGAGAGGGAGAGAGAGAGAGAGAGAGAAAAAAAGAGGGTCAAATTGAGAAGCCAGGAGACATATCAACTATCAGTGTCAATGGACATGAAAAGATGGGCGGTTTCAACTTCAAATCACTGTGCCACCACCAACGCATCCATCTATCTATATTTATTTTAATTTAATAGGAGTAACTAAAATCTAAAATTCTACTCTTCCCAATTATTTGTACATAATCCTTCTCAGAATAAAGAAAGAAAATGATTCCCTCTTACACATGCACGTGGAGTACTAAAAATTCATTCTCTCAACTCAACCTCAAACTAAAAGTGTGTAGGAGTAGTTTCCAATATATGTTTAATGGTTGTTAATTTGTTTGTTGGGTTTTCCTGGGGGTACCCAACTGAAAATGATGGCAGCTTGTTTGATCTCTATCTATTCTGTGTGTGAGAAAGAGATTGATCAGTGTGTGTAGTGTGTATTGGGATTGATGGGAGTAAAATTTTGGTTGCAGAGGAGGCGGTGTAGATGGATGTGTATCAACTATTGCTATTCATTAATCAATGTGTATGTGTATTTAATACTACACCCTCCTTCCCCCTCCGTCCGTGAGTAAGAGTTTCGTTTATCCATTTTAGTCCGTCTGCAAGTAGGAGTCCCGATTCACTTTTATCATATATGTGAATAGGGTCTCATCTTCCCTTAACTCATTATGCTGAGGGTGCTTTTCTCTAGTAAGCGTGGGGGTTGTGTTTCTTTTTTTTTTTTAATTTCTATTTCTATTTCCAGTTTTGGGAATTGGAGTGCGTGCTCTTTTCCTACGCTTCTCAAATTTTGGTCCTTTTATTTAATTTCGATTGGAGAGTCTGTATGTGGACTGCCCCGAACCGGCCCGTTGGCCACAAATTCCAAATAGAATAAATAATTTTTTTCATACCTTAAATTAAAAATTTTTAAGTTACGAGTTCTAATAAATACTGGTAAGTAAGAAAAATATAAAAAGTTAATCAAAATATTATTAGTAGGGAATCTATACGTGTGGAACGGATCGAACCGGCCCATTATATGGCTAGAAATCCAAATAAAAATCCATATAGAATAAATAACACTCTCCATTTCACAAGAGTTAGAATTACTATTTATGATTATATAGTATTATAAATGAATTATTGTTTTTGTGACAAAAGTTAATACATTTAATTTCTGTTACTTTATTTTTATTTTTTATTCAACTACGAAAAGAGCAGGGGAATATTTGATAACATATAATAATAATAATAAAACATTAATAAATTTATTTAATGATCTTATGTTTTTATAGTATGCCCCTTTACTCCTTATTTTAGAGATTTTCTATTTATTTTATTCATTCTTTTGTATTTTGTTTACAAAAAACACATGCAAATTACATTTTCAAATTATAAGTTATTTCTGATATTAAAATAAAGTTTTTGTTTTTAAATTTTTTGTGTGAAAGAATGTATTCACCATAATTTTTGGGTCAGGTATTAAATTATCATAGTGACAAGGCTAGTTATTGTAGTATTTCCTTCGTCCCACTTTAGGAGTTCCGGTTTACCATTTTTGGGTGTCTCACTTTAGTAGTCCCTGTTGAAATATTCCATAAATGGTTTTAGGCCCCACATTCCACTGACATTTTTCCACTCACATTTGATTATGAAATTAATATAAAAAAGTAGAACCCACATTCCACTATATTTTTTCATCAACTTTCCTTTATATTTCTTAAAACCCGTGACGAACTCAACTGGGACTCCTAAAGTGGGACGAAGGGAGTAATAATTTTCAGTTAAAATAAAATCACAGCTGGCCACAATATGACAATACTCACTTAATTTAGCTAGCTGTTCAGTGGGAAATCTTGACCTGCTTTATCAAAAATTTTAGCCACTAATTTTCCTTATTTGGCCTCAAATGTAAATAGTTCTTAGGTGAGACAGTTTGTAGAATTAAGAACTAAATTGTTTGATATGTATGCCCTCCGTTCTGCCAAGTAGTAATTGATATTATATCTCTAGATTGTATTATTATTAGAAGTGATCAATTTTTAATTTTAATAAAAATTACTCCCTCCATCCCATTTTAGAAATTTCATTTGAATTAGGCACGTGTTTTAAGAAATATAAAAGAAAGTTGGTTAAAAAAGATAGTGGAATGTGTGTCCTACTTCCATCTACTATTGATTTTATAATAAAATGTGAGAGGAAAAAAATTAGTGGAATATGAATGGCCTACCATTTATGATATATTCCAACTGGGCTCTTAAAGTGGGACGAAAATAGTACTTGTATATCTTCTTTTATTTTATTCTCTTTTTTTTAATTCTCTCTCGGTCTAATAAATAAATATTACTCCATTTTTAAAATTTTTGTACCTTAAAGAAATTCGACCAGTTTAATGAAACGGAAGGATTATATACGTTGTTAATATTCGATTTAATGGTAAATATATTAAGTATATGGTGGAGGCCCATTATTATGTTTGGACTAGTTGAGGCATCTTATAATACTAGTACTTTATTTTTTGAATCAATCTTATAACAGTAACTGAGTTGAATTCTATCACCATCAGCATTGATTGGTTTCAGTTGTGGTCTCGTGTCAATTTCACATTCTAAATTTTTGTCAAATAAAGAATAGTTCAAACAGATTAATTATACTAGGAGTAACATCTTTTGGCAAAAATTATTTTAAATTTTTATCACATGGTTTGAAATCATAAGATATTATTAATTTACAATTTCGAAATTATAAATTTAAGTTTTCTGAACAGAGTACGCAAATTATTTGTAATTTTAAGATATAGTAGTATCTGTGTATATTTTAAACAAGAAACGTGTGAAACATAATCGAAAGTGAAACACGAGCATAATACCAAAAAAGGGTTAGAGGAGTAGGAACAAGAATTTTGACGGAAATAAAGGGCTATTTTTATTAGTTTGTATTTTAATTTAGTTTTCTAATCTTTTAAATTTTAAGGTTAATTACAGATAAAGATACTGTAACTACAGGGACAAAATGAGTCTTTTTCTTAATTTGGCTAACCGATTCACCGCTAAATATACTGAGGGAGTATTTCATATTTTAAGTGACATATTTTAATTAACCTTTCTCACTAGTTAGTAATAGGGAATCAATTTGACAAAATGAATATACTATGATTATCTATATTACTCTATCCGTATTATAATAAGAGTCTTATTTTACTTTTATCATAAATAGTAAGTAAGTCTTATATTCCATCAACTTATTTCACTCACATTTTGTTATAAAATGAATATATATATATAAATGAGATTCATATTCTACTAACCTATTCAATTCACTTTTATAGGAAATCTACTCCCTGTGGATTAGCTAGGAAAATGACGTAATATGTTCAGTTTAGTATATCTACTCCATGTAATAAGTCTATATCATCAACACATGCACCGGTTTATTTGAGTAATTTTCTTTTTTGTAATAATTAATATTTACGTAACTCCTTACTTTATTATCTTATTTTTAATATTGTATTCTCTATTTTTTTCCTATTTTATTATTTATGATATTTATAATTTAATTTATCAAACATCATTATCTAAATTAATATTTTACTCCCTCCGTATTAAAAAAATAGAAACATTTGAAACGACACGGGTTTTAATGCACAATTGGTAAAGTAAGTTAGAAAAATTGGTAAAGTAAAAGAGATGAAAAGAAAAATGAATAAAGTAAGGAAGAGGAAGAGAAAAAGTAATGAAAGTAGAGTTAGTGGATTATGGGGTCCATGTCCTAAAATAGAAAGATTTTAAAATTTCTATTTTTAAGGAACGACCCAAAATGAAAATAGTTGCTATTTTTAAAAAACGGAGGGAGTAAAATAGAAATTTCACGTTTAGATTGTGACTTAATAAGTACTCACTCCGTCCGCCATTAGGAGTCTCATTTCTTGGCAGCATGAGTTTTAAGAAATGTTAATAAAAATGAGTGGAAAAAAGTTAGTGGAATAGGAAAGTCTCACTTGTATATATTAGTTTTAAATGAAATATGAGTAGAATGAGTTAGTGGAAGGTGCGACCCTATTATCATTTATTGTAAAAGTGAACCGGAATTCCTATTTGCGGACGGATTAAAAAGGAAAAACAAGACTCCTATTCGCAGATTCCTCCACCCGTATGTAGCTGAGTCATATTCTTTCTTGGGTTGTTCTATTGTAGCTTAGCTATTTTTTTTTCAAAAAATAACAATATTTCTTCTCTCTTACTTTATTTTATTTTCATCTCCATACTTTTTCTTTCCAATTTTAATCTATTTATTTAATTCACTTAGCATAATTTAACCTAGAAATGGTCGAAAATAGATTTGGGGTATTTTATAAACAGTCATTTGTTTGGCGCAAACACGACACATGACAAGTTGAAAAGCATTGTAAAATAGTGTTTAATATTAGAATGATATAAAGTATGCCAAAGTATGACAGAAAAGACAGAGAGCGCGATAAACACGGGCGACCTTTTTCTGTCTGAATTTTCGATAAATTATGTATTTTGTGAGAGAGAGAGAGAGTGGTGACGGTAGGAGTGTTTAGTGGAATGCTTCATATGACTGACATGACTGCGTGTGTGAAAGTGCGATAGTATCAACCTAATTTTAATTAATCAATTTTCAAACTGCGGACTTGGAGCCAATCAATCTATTTTAAAATTCTAACTTAAATGGAATAATACATTATTAATTTTCAATTTTTTAGAAAATAAACAAATTTCTTTTAGTGAAATTGTGCTATCTGCGTCCCATGCTGTTCGCACTTTCTATTTCGACTTGTTCCAAACTATTTGTAGTAGTAGTATTATTTTTATTTTAAGTAAAAATTAGAATATTAACCAAGATATTAGAGTTGATTAAGTGTTTATTTATTAGTGTTATCTTATTACATCTAAATAC
The DNA here is from genome assembly GCF_004379255.2 of Salvia splendens. NCBI lineage: Eukaryota > Viridiplantae > Streptophyta > Magnoliopsida > Lamiales > Lamiaceae > Salvia > Salvia splendens. The sequence continues at coordinate 36,822,986 of NC_056032.1, read as the reverse complement.
TTCCTCCATCTCCTAAAACAAAGTAGAAACTTGTTTTTTTTTGTCTATCCTTTAAAAATAGAAACTTTCAATATTAGGACTTTTTTTTTTCTCTAATGAGGTGAGATATTTTCAATCTCTCTCTTACTTCACTAATTTTGCATTACTCATGCCATTTCAAAAGTTCACATTTTTAGAAGACGGATGAAGTACTAATTTACTTACACTAATTATTAAATCCTAAATTCACAACTTAGTAAAATGAAAAAATGCGAATAGCATGGAACAGAGGGAGTATGCCATTTTAAGCATCACAAAAAACATATTTTGTTTACATTGATGGAACAGTTGACATAAAAAAAATGAAATTTAATGATTTACTATTTTAGTTTATTCAAATCTTATAAGATTGACTGAAATTTTATTAAACTTCGTGGTTTAAATGACTATTAACTCATTAATAGTACTCTCTCTGTTCGCGAATATGTGTTTCATTTCTTTCTGGCATGAGTTTTAAAAAATGTCACTCCTAAGAAAAATGAGGAAAAAAGTTAGTGGTATATGAGTTCTAGTTGTATTTATTAGTTTTAAATAAGATGTGAGTGGAATGAGTTAGTTGAATGCGATACTTATTACCATTTATACTATAAATGAATCGAGACTCTTATTCACAGATGGACTAAAATGGAAAAACAGAACTCTTATTGGGATTGGGATATCCTGCTTTGCAGATCCACACCTTGTATTGATTTTATATACTTGTATTATTATTATTTTTTATTTTAGCAATTGATGGTTTTGATCTGCACAGCATTCCCTGCTGTAGCATTTTGCACGGCAGGGGATCCTCCTCCCTCTTATTGCCGGACAGAGAGTAATAGTGTAAGGTGGACAAATAAACACTGCAACGAAACATGATTGGACCCCGGCCGTCCTCATGCCAAACAAGTCATGGTTGTGGTAAACTTTGCCATATGAACTAGTCCAATCATTTTAATTCATCTAGTTAGTTGAAAATGGTTGTTTAAAATTAATGTGGATACAAGAGTGCATTTTGAATGGATATCTCAAATTAATTAAGATTACTTTGTCGTAATTGTATTAAATAAAACCTAACACTAATCGTTTTCCAACTAATTAGGTTTTTTTTGCATAATTAACGTACGTCTGAGAATTAAAGAAATATCAAATCAGTTATGGAGTTGATAATTCAGTTCCATAATGATGATATTAGATTATATATATCACACGATGTGATTAGGATGCATTGCATATGCATTCCTCTCCACTAATTACTCACTACTCCTAATCTAGCTAAAATATGTCATGACAAAACACCTTCATTTGTTGGCAAAAACTTTGGTGTCGCTGTCAATCAGTACTTAGATTTGATACTATTATAGTATTATATTTCTAAAATGGATCAGTTATTACATAAACAAAGTTCGGCCGCAATACGCTCGACATTCATTAGAGGGATGTTTCATCTAGGCGGTGGGATATATATTGAGTGGATGAATTTGTAACAAATATTCTAGAATAGGATAGATCCAACAAATATCTATGATGTTTGCAAATTTGTGTTTTTGTATTTTCGTAATTCAATTTTTATTCTATCTTGGTTGTCATTTTCCCAGTAACGTAGATTGATTTTTTTTTTTAAAAATTTCGGGACAAAATTAAATTGTTTGCTCAAACAGCTTAAATTGTCATTTTCAATTTCGATTTCAATTTCGACGTGACAACTATTCGATGTCTCATATCATATGTTACCTAGATATAATGCGGCGACTTGATTTCTTTATTTAATAATACTCATTTTATTATTAATGAGTTGATGACTGTATGGTGGTGGTCTCGCCCTGGAGGAGCTGTTCAGGCGCCGAAGACTCTGTGGTGGTGGTGGTCTCCTGAGCCACTCTTGAAGCTCCCACACCGATCGAGTTGCTACTGTTCATCCCCGTTGAGTACTCCTCGTACTTAGGGACGGATCCAGCAAGGGATGTATTATTACTTATTTCATATATACAAATTTGTATGTACGTGAAAATTATCATATGCATGTTTAATATCATTGCAGCAAGAAAAGGCGATTCCGTCGCCTTGGCGGCCCCCACACTCCGGCCCGACATCATGTGAGGTGGTTCAATCAGGGTACGCAGTAACCCGTTAAAGGGAAGACCTTAACCCACTGGCTGACAGAAGCCCCTTTGAGCACAGAAGCCCCTTTAATTTCATACAACTACTAGTAGTATAGGATTACAAAAAAACAGTTGAGCACAGAAGTCTCTTTCCAATTGTGGACGTGATGGTACAGCTCCATGGGATGGATATATTTATATTTATTATTGTTTAGACAGTACAAAGTACGATAAGAAACATTTAATTTCATAATTTATGTAGTAAAATCAATCTATGTTGTTCCAATTTGTGTCGACCAAAAACTCTTTACAAATATGTCATGACTTTATTTAGTAAGTAAATTACAAATAGTATGTTTATTTGCATCCGCATGCGACCGAAATCGCTACATTTCGTTTTTTATGCATTGTTTGAAACCGTTAATGATTTGCGATTTCTAAAAAATATAAATATAAACTAAACTATAAAAAAAGTAACCAAATGTTGTACTACTTGATTTATGACATGAGAGTACAATCAATTGATAAAGATAATTCACATCCAAGACTCCAACTAGTACGTCAGATTTCCAGTCATTTTATAATGCATGTGATTGTGAAACTCAGAATAAATATAACTGTTACTGCTACGAATAATACGAGTATTTCTTATATCATTATTTTTAATTTATATACTCCATAAAAGCTATATTAGACATCCAATTTTATAAGGCCACTCTCATTCTATAAGGACAGTAGTTTAACGCAAAGAATTATTTTTGTCAAGATAATAAGAAGAGGTCTTGCTCTTACTAGTGAGAAAAGAATATAAAAAACAATAAAATTGTTGATATTAAATTTATTGCTTTAAAAATCAGTCCCGGTTTCCTCCAACTCAAACGCCATTAGACAAAACAAGTAATAAGATGTCAATATTTTAGGGGGTGTTCGGTTGACAAGATTAAATCTCATGATTAAATATGTATCATGTTTGGTTCATAAGATTGAACCCTTCAACTTAATCCTAGATGGATAGTCTCATGATAATTAGTCATAGCTAGGGATGTCAATCGGGCCAACCCGTTCGGGTTCGGGCCAACCCGTTCGGGTTGTCGGGCCATTCGGGTACGGGCTATTCGGGTTATGATTTTTTCGGGTTATAAAAGTTCGACCCTAACCCTAACCCTTCGGGTTTCGGGCTAACCCACCGGGTTATTCGGGTCAATACGTATTTTTAATTCTTTTAATATTTTCAAAAAAATAATACGTATTTTAAATTTTCTTTAATTATATACATATTTTTAATTAATCATTCAACAATGAAATATGTATTTTTTATTTTCTTTAATATTTTTAAAAAATATTAAGTTATTTAAATTTAAATAAGTTATTCATTACATAATTATTTACAAAATATCTATCAATAGTATGTTTATGTTTATGTTTATGTTTATGTATTTAAAATATAAATCAACACTTTGTTTCAAAATTCAAACATAAATCAATTCGTAGAAAATTAAATAAAATTTTCATAACGTGAGAGGTGCATCGTAGATGTAACAAAAATATTTTGAATTGTTAAAAAGTGAATTATCAGGATGCTAGCTAATTGGAGTAACTCTAAATTTTCTTGAATTATGATTGGTCAAATTTAATTTATTCCAGCTGTAAATAAGTCAAATAATAATTTATCTTTGTTTTAATAATCATCAAAGTACGCATAAGTAAATGACGAAGCGGAGTCAAAACACTTTGCACTATTATATTGGAAATATACTAAAAGAAAGCTTTTATATACGAGTATTTATGAATCCATGAACCACATAGTGATTTTTTTCGTGATCTTTTATAATCGGTTGACGTATTTGGATTTTGCATGGTTTTAAAGGGTTGTCTTGGATGATTTTGATTATATTTCTATATTTTGGTATGTTTACATGTTTGTTGAGAAATGATAGAAAATGGATTAGAAAATGTACACAAAATATGTGGATGTGCAGCAGCCTTGTTTGAGTCAATGTTTCTCGCAATTTTGAAGTCTGATAAACCTCTAATACATATCATTCTCTTCGTCTTCGAAAGAGCTTCGCGTGGATATATTGCACACCTCAATCGGAGCTTTGTAGAGAAAGTTATGACCGTTACAAAAACTGCTCACGGTGCAGAAGCCTTCAACCCGACGGGCCGACCCGTAACCCGATCGGGTCAGCCAGCATAACCCGACAACCCGAACGGGTCAGCCCGAATGGCCCGATTTTAAATTCGGGCTGTGAAATTACAACCCTAACCCTGTATTTTTATCGGGTTATTCGGGCCGGCCCGCGGGTTCGGGTTTCATTGACATCCCTAGTCATAGCCTCTCCCCTCCAACTAAAATAATCTTACAACTTAATCCTAGATGGATAGTCTCATGATATTAGTCATGGCAACCGAACATCACCTTAGAAATGCAAAAATAATACTCCCCACAATAATTGTCACTCTTTTCCATTTCAGTCCGTCCCACAATAATTGTCGCTTTATTTTTACCATAAATGATAAGTAGGTCCTACATTCCACTAACTCAATTCACTCACATTTTATTATAAAACTAATATAAAAAAGTGGGTCTCACATTATACTAACTTTTCCAACTAACTTTTCTTTATTTTTCCAACTAACTTTTCTTTACATTTCTTAAAACTCGTGCCCACAATAAGAGTGACAATTATTGTGGGACGGAGGGAGTATGATAGTCCAAAATCACACATGTAAATAAAGTTATAGACACTGTTACTTCGTCCTGGAGCATTCAACTGAACCACAAAAAATCATAAATTCTACTTTTAATACTAATAATGAAAACTAGAAAGCTTCTCCAACCTAACGCATTTCATCTCCATAACTATGCAACACACTATAACCAATTATACACGTTGAACATTATAGGAGCTGTGTCCTAACTAACAGCACTCACAAATTTCATATTTTCATCTTTCCAAATGTACGGTGCTGATCAAATTATTTTTGATTGACCCTAATAAAGATTCTAACAGAATTGCATAAAATGACCCCATCCACAAAACGTACGCGTAGAAACTTTAATGAAACTAGCACCTTTCATATCCCCACAGATAATGATCATCAAAGCAGATGTTACAGCACATGCATATACAACAAGGGAGAGAAAAGAAAAGATCATTACTGTTATTGTTTGACAGCAAATTGGTGGTCCACAGTGAACAAAGCCTGAATCTCTCCGATTGTTCCTCCCGCAAGCCCTGTTCAGCCACTCGATTATGTTTTACTTCATCGGCTATCTTTAGCAAAGCTGCAGTACCATTTCAAGAAGCAATAATCAAATGCATCTATGTTCAGTACTCGGATTCAATACATTTCCATCATTTTGTATCCATCTTCTTGCTCACTCGCATTTATCAACAGTGAATTATTCGGTAAAGTGTACCAAACAGATGAAAAGACAAGAGCAATAAAAGGGACCAGCCACAAGGCAAGCCGACTATTAAAAACGTACCAAAATAAATGAATGTCATATATTGGTAGACTGTATTTTCATGATTGCTGATATTTGCATGCCATCTTTTTCCTTCAGTTGCAGGCCATTGCTAAACTTCTAAATTAATGCACCATAGCTCTTCTCTTCTCAGGATGGTCGCTCGTATAATGGTGTCCACATACAGAAGAATAGATGCTTAGCGAAAGGAAATTACATCTCTTGAACAATTGATTAGAAAGTATGTGTATGTATTTATAGCCTGCCCATAGAAAGAGACTATTCTGACTGATATCATATGTGTACATGATCATTGCCATCTAATGAGCTATCATGTACGTACACCATGGGAAATGCCTTCTTCTTACTGCCACGGCTAGTATCTGAGTGACAGGATGTTATACTTAAGGCTTCTAGCCAGTTAGAGATAATGGCACCTCATACTTGAATTCAGTTTCATTTCAGTTGCTGAAATTAGCCCTGCAGCTGAGGTACACAAAATGAAAAAATGTAGTATCATTTTACAATCTAGAGGCAATCTGCAGACCAATTTACACAGCAAATACATTAGTAACCCAGTTCTAGACTAAGAAATGTCAATTTTTCAGCCACAATGCTAAATTATTTGATTGGGGTTTCAAGCATCAAGTAAATTGGGCAATTTGAGATTGCCTAATCATTATTTACTTGCTTTGTTCTTCCAATTCCTCCTAGATCAACTGCCACTGTCCAAAATGATAAGGGATGCTCGGTTAGAAATTTGGGATGATTTTACAGGTATCCTGAATCCAGAAACAGATATATTACAATCTTTATCTTTCCATGAAATATCCAGCCCACAACATGAAATATCCAGCTTCAAAAACATGCCAACTGGATCCGGCATGGCACTAGGTTCAGCAAGTCTATGCATGCAGGATGAATAGTCTCAAGGGAAATCCTTGGATTAGGTTAACAATTAGGAGATTTGATTAACATGATTTTTATATTTCTAATTAGTAGCAGATTTTGAGGGACTAACTAACATCAGCACCAGGGAATTAACTCCTAGCTCTTGCTCAACTCTTTGTAATCAACTAAGCAATCTTCTCTTACTCTAACTTTATTTTCTTAACCAATAACTCATTCCAGTTTCTGTTTTCTAGAATTTGAACAAACTATACTACTGTGAGATTTTCTACTCAAGAAGATACAATTTTCCATTGTTTTTTACTTTGAAAACTACCATACCATTCTAATACTCATTACCTCTCAGGGGCATGTGAACCAGATTTTATGCATATTTGTTCCTCATATTCCTTTGTTAGACAATCATCATTTGAAGTTGACATTCAGCAGGATAGTACTTCTTGGGAAGTTATCAGCATACAAACAAAATAAAACACTAGGAACATAGAGTTATCCACTTACTTTATGAAGACTGCAGCAGCTCAAAAGAAAAAGATCTCGTTGAATGTCAGTTGGTTTCTTCAACCATCTAGAGTATAAAAAAGCTGCTCCAACTACTGACAGAAGCGACAGCATCACCAGAAATCCAAATTGTGAAACATCATTTGCAATTATGGCAACCCCTAGCATTATCGACTCTGCCAAACTAGCAAATGAAATCTCAGTTGTTCCAATAAGATTAGCTTTAGAGGCAGGGATCCCAGTTTGTAAAATCTGTGCCCCTATAACATCATATGACATGTGTCCCAGTCTAGACAAGACCTGCCAATACAAATTGTTCTAGCATATGAGTACTTTAACAGCGAGGTCCAAATGAAGCTCTGATATAGTTTCAAGTTGCAAAAGAACTTTATTATATGTATACACAAGATATTGATAAAATCTCAAGCTTTTTCTTGTCATAAAGAATAAATAAATAAATTTGAACATGTAACAGAGACAGGTCAAATATATTTGAAAGATTAGAGAATGTCAAGGCGCATCACACATCCTACAAGATTAAGACAAGCAAAGCACGACAAATATATACCCATGTTTTATTTTACAAGTATCTATAAGGAGTACATATTTTACAAGTATCTAAGAACAACACAATCCTGTTCAAATATGCACCCCCATATTGCATATGGGTCGCCTACACACATGATAATTAATATGTCAAACATTAAATCTATTGTGTTTATATAAATATCTTGAAACAAAATCTATTAAGAAGACCGTGTGTTCTTTTTTGGTAATGCAGCATTTTAGTTGTCTGGCACTCTGTGATTAGGTGAATGCAACTTCAAATGCATCCATTTCACGTGCTTATTATTTTCAAGTTTTAGATGAAAACAGAGAAGAAACTTACAACTAAAAACAAAAACAACATGAGTGGAATCTAGTGAGAAAAAGAACCACTCCAATATACACCAACTGCTATGGTAAGAAGTGAAGCCTGAAAGATAAGACCAGCTGCTCCAGCCTGGTGTAAAAGATTAACATAAGGACCAAAGATTAGCAACTACAAAAGAAGATCTTTCAACAAAATAAATACTTTAAGAACAACACCTTCAGAATGCCTAGTTGGTTGACCATTTTTGCGGACACAAAAGTTGCCGTGACACCCATGAAAGCGCATAATCCACTGAAGGCTCCAATAATTGAAGGATTTAGACCTGTAGCAATAACAACCACATGAATACAAAGAAAGAGAACCAATATGAAGGGGAAAATATTATCCTCAAACATTAAATTTCACATCCTTCAGAGAGACAAGGATCAGTACAAAGAATAGGAGAGATCAGAGGACATGCATGTAAGTTGGGTGATTTAAAAATGCATGAGCCTGGAAACAATGTTGAGAACATCAGTACAGCTTTCTATGACATAACATGCATCCATTTCTCTGACAGAAAATGCATTGTTAATCGAATAGAAATAGAATACAAAATCGTTAGTCATTGTTCTATAACCAAGATGAGAACATAAAAGCAAAACTATATACTTATATCAACGTCAAAAGCCTCTAAATGCCCAACCCTATCAACATTTCATGTTTCATGTTTCATCATAAACTTCAAGCGCTCAGGCTCAACAAAGAAAAAAGGCAATCATTGTCTACCAAAGAATAACATTGGATCTTTTAGGTCCCTACTTAACCTCAATTCTCCAATTTTGTAACAGATGAGCTAATCACCCATCCAAACATAAAAGTTACATCCTTACATGTAGTTAGTGTTCCATGGAGAATCGTGAAACAAAGGCATATAGATTGTAGGTTCCTCCACATTTAGTGGAATAGTATAGGTAATTAGGTATAGGACATCAGGTTCATTTCTTTTACTTTTTTTTCACAAAAATAGGTATATACCTCCAATAAAACCAAATAGAAATACTCCCTCCATCCCAAGATATTAGACTCATTTCTTTTGGCACAAGAATTTAGGAGGTGTTGTTTAGTGGTGTAAGTGGAGTTGGTAATAAAGTAGATTTTTATCCATAAATAGAAATGGCTCAAGTATGTTGGGACACCCCAAAGTGGTATACGAGTCTAATATCTTGGGACGGAGGGAGTAGTATTTTATGTTCGCTAAGAGTCTCTTGTATCTGCTAGTGGAAGCAGTGGATCACCAACTCCAAATACAAACAAATGGTCTCCTCAAAGAAACTAAGCTAATCTACTTTTCCTAAAATTAGTATCTCCCCTCATGAACTTCAAATTGTAAACCAATGTACCAACAGAATAACTTGCAAGTTCTTTCCTACTTAAGTTATTCATTTTCCTGAGATAAACAAGTTTAGCACTTTAATTCCCATTTCTTTCATACTGGCATTATACCTTCCCATGCTTCTCCAGCAGGTTGTGTTTTGCCTTTTTACAAAAGGAATTTAGAAGTGTGACAAGTGTCTAGCCTTTTTGCAAACTAAATGCTCACATCAACAGCAAGCCAGATAACCAAACAAGCAGCAGACTAGACACATTAGTTGGTGGAAGAAAAGAAATCAATCAATGGATTAAATGAGATTCAAAATGGGGCATATGAAAGTTGATAAAAGCAGATTTTTTCAGTCAAATAACTATCCAAGGAATAAAAATTAAAGAAAAAAAAAATAATTATACTATACTGACATGGCCATGCATTAATCAGTTTCTTCTAAATCAAGGCCAGCAGATGCTACTCATCGAGCTGTTTGCAAAATTCAAAGAGTGGACAATACCATGATGTGTTAAGAAAGCAGTCATTAGACTGCCAGGAGCAAGAGCAACGTTGAAGAAGAGTAAAACATAGGCCAGGCTTGCCGGCAGAACAGGCTGCTGAATGTATTCAAACCATCCATGCTTTATAGCATGTATACCTGATGTCTCTGTGCAGAAGAGGACAGCTAAATCAGAGAACACAACAGAACAAAACTGAGAAATTAAGATTGAAAATCACTGAGATTACATATATTTTCAGTCTCATGGGAATATCCTGTAGGTGAACATCCAGAACCAGTTTGTGGACATTTGGCATGGGCCAGAACACCAGCAGAAAGCTTGTTCGTTAGCCATGTGAGCAAAATCTGCCACAGAGCAAGGCCAGCTGAAATTGATAAACGTTTAGACATAATGGACACTTTTGAAATAGAAAGGCCGCATATTACCAAAATGGGCAGTGAACACATCATCAAGCTAGCTGTTAGTTTTAAGCACATCACAGGTTCATACTTAGATAACAATATGCCAAATAATGATGCCCCTGCAATCTATGATTACAAGAATATGAAAGCTATAAGCACCAGAGCTAATAAACTATAAATTCACTAAAGAGTTACAGAAACAGACTTGAAGACATTGATGATCACCTCACAGAGTAGATCAATTCTACTAAGCATTGCATTTGCTTGAGAGAGAGCAACCGGTCTATTTGTTCCTGCTAACTGAAATATCATATGAACAGTATAAATAAGAGAAAATACTTAAAGGAGGTTCCAATTTACTAGTAAAGAAGAAAAAGGAAATACCAAAACAACCCAATCACGCTCCATAGCAACCCCTAGAGCTAGTCCGGACAGCCTCTCTATGGCTAGAGCTAATACAAGCATAACAAACCAAGGTTGGAGAAGTACAGGAGACACAGAATTGGGGTGTATACTATTTGCATTAATTATCATTCCAACGGATAACAATTGAGAAGCAACCTGGAGTGAATAAGTATGAGAATATAACTTTTGGCTAAATGTTGAAATTGAACATTCTTGTAGTCCCAGTAAAATTACCTGGATAACAGTCAAACAATTATATGCAGGCACTCTTGGAAAGTAGTCCATCAGCTTCCCTACCAAAGGCCCTCCAACTATTACAGCAAGCTGTTAAGGTACAGAAGGTTCAATAGTTTTCCTTTCTTTTTCTTTTTCTTTTCTTTCATTTTTGTAATACAACGAAACATGGAATTTTACTACGAAAAGGGTGAGTTAAAATTATAAAGGGAGGGGACCAGAATGATAACCCCGCACAGTGCTTTACCCATTTTTCATGTGAACCTGAAAAAATTAGATGGTAACAAAACAGTAGATGATGTGGAGGAATCTACTTTGCACCCAGTGCATTCAACACTCTTATGTCATAATCTAAGTGTGAGAGAGCTGCACAAATGATAAGTTTTAGGTCTACTGGCTAATTACATAACACCATTGGGAAAAGCGAATGTATGACAAGCGTCTTTGTAACACATTAAATGTGAAAAGACCTGAACTTTTCTAGGCAGGGCATAAGCGATACCTTTAAATGAAGGGAAATGCAGTAAGGGAATTCATAGGAAAGATAGATGTTGCAAAGGAGTTGCAAGAGAATTTCTAGATAGATCCAAGACCCAGGTTCTAACATCATCATGATTCTCTATGAGTAGAACTCATTTCAATTGTCTTATCATAGAACATCAATTCTTGCAGTACAATAGGTAATTCCATGGATCCTAAATTTGATGGCCTAGTGATTGTAGGAACGGATACCTTCGCAAAAAAGCCCATGACAGCCACTGGAAGAAGACTTGGATGAATCAATGCAATAGAAGCAGGCCAAGCAAAATTCCACAGCTGTTCAACCAAATTCCCGACCAAGCAGCTAGCGTATAAAGCTAGTTACACATTCAATTTCATTAGAAGATTCAATCATACAAATAAATAACATAATATGCTGGATATAAAATTTGCTTTCATCAACAGGAACATGGTGAGAAATTAGTTCCAGACTTTCAAGAATTGTAGCAATATATGACATGGAATCATGGATCAATGAGAAATATCTCTGTTCATCAAATAGTTTCACCTTTCTTAAAATGCCTTTGGTAAACAGTGATTTCATGCACAGCAATATTTCAATGATAAGGCAGCACTTAAAAACCTAGTCACTTGGGAAGTTTCCAGTCCCTCTATAGTTGTAACAGTTTAATCAAATATCTTATAGAGCAGAGAATAATGTAGTATTATATTTTTTTATCATAAAAGCTTTCCATAGGAAAATATGTGTACTTGGAAATACTACATGTTAAACTTAATAAATACGTCACCATCACATCAAGCATGCGTTGCTCTAATTTCCCACAGGAGAAAACTAACCATAGAGTCCAGCTGGAGCAGGAGTTGAAGCAATGGTGTTCTGCTCCTCTTCGGACAAGACCTACATAAACCCCAAGGAGAAGCACAGCCAACGTAAGAGTGCAGAATTCACTGTTTCAAAAAACGGAGGAATCTCGCAAATAGGGATATGTGAGATGATACAAAACTTACAGGCAATGCTGTCAATACCGTATCCACAAAATTGCCACCAAGTAAATGAAGTCCTTCTGCGTCCAGGCAATCAGATTTCAGATGAACAACTGGAACTGAACAAGGAGATGTGGTACGATCCTCATGGACTTCAACATTAGCAACAGAATCACAGACATCAGTATCAGTGAATGAACACCTTAAACTAAAAGAGTCAAGCCTGCAAGAAAATAATAGATGAATAACAATAAACTAGTAGTACTACATCATACTGGAGTAATTTTTACACCTGAGTCTCACAACTTCAGGTAAAACAGGAAGTGAATTAAAAAAAATCTAACAACATAGCTTCAATTAACTACTTATAGCGGCAAAAAAAAGTACGTTTTTCCAATAGCAGCGAAGCGGATGGTACCTACTAGGGATGAGACAGGTATTCGGCCGTCGTGGAGGGCGTAACCTAATAAAAGGAGAAAACGGCGTAGCAATAGTTTGCAGACGGCGACGGAAAACCAAAGCGGCGGACTGAGCAGTGGTAACCACGCCGATAACCATAAAATTACCCTTGATGCCTACACCTAATTCCACTTCTTCTTCTTCTTCTTCTTCTTCTTCTTCATGCAGCTGATAGATTGAAACCCGTGAATTCGGCTCTCACTTTTGATTTTGTTTCGTGCTAAATTGTTGCGAGAAAATTGCAAGCTGTGGAAAATCCTCCTTTTTTCTGATAGAGTGGAAAATGTGCAGTATCGGATAAAATGCTACTTTCCCATGCTATGGAATAATTGAAAAAAATATCAAAGTAACGATATGATAGCCATTTTTTTTAAGTTATGAAATAGATAAGATTTTATCAAATTTTATGATTTTATTAATTATTTGTCCTTCTTAAAAAAGTGTAAAATTTAACTACGCAATAAATAAATAGGATAGTATCTCTACAGATGGATTCACTATTATGATTCATTTTTAAATGATTATTATTCTGTATGTTAGGAAAATATAATAATAAAAGGTAGTATAAAAATCTCATTAAATTTAATTCAAATTTTAATCATGTGGAATAATTGAAAAAGTCATAAAATTAAAGTTTTCATTTGCTATTTTCAAAAGTACTTATAAAATTGATTGAAATTATTAAAAGTTATGATTTAAATAATAATTTAAGAAAAATATGAATGGAAGGCTAAAGTTGAAAGGTGGAGTCTTACTATATTTAAATGAATGTGACGCATCATGCCAATGAATGAATAAACTCTTAATTTGTTTAAATCACTAAAATTACGAAATTAATTAAAGTTAAACAAAAGTTATAGTACTATTTTGAATTTAAATTATAAAATAGAAAGAATTGAAATTGAAGCTCCAATTTCACAAATGTCCAATTCAAATGTGAAGAATATGGCCCCTAGTTTGGAGCTCAATCCATAATTCCATATTAGTACTATAACACCCAATATCCCCTTCGCATTATTAGGCAGCCCAATCTTGAGCTTTTGGTCCACGTGTCAAGTGTGTGTTTTAATCTCGGTGACTTCTCTCAGAGCATCTCCAGTAACACTGGACGTCAAATAGCCCTCACATAGCCTTCACACTGCCACATCATCAGCACTACAATTCTCCTGCCACATCAGCTTGCCACATCAACTGGACATTAAATAGCCCTCACATAGCCTTCACACTACCTATCCACATCACTAATAACAATTATATAATTTAATTTACACTCGTATCAACATACGGAATTTAATTTACGAGACAAATACGGAAAATTCGAATAATAATATTAAAACTTAAAAAGTACATTAATTTTAAAAAAAAAGTACAATAATTTAAAAAAAAGTACAAAAATTAAAAAGTGCATTAATTTAAAAAAGTAAAACAAAATCACTCCTCGCCGCCGTCCTCGTCTCCGTCGTCGCCCAGCGCTTCTTCACCGTCGTCGCCGCCGCCTCCGTCGCCACCTACGCCGCGGCTATTCCCGCCGGTGTCCCTCCTCATCGCCTCCAATTCTTCACGCTGGCTCTGGAGCAATACACGAAGAAAATCCTTCACCTCGGGGTCCACCGCCGCTTGGAAGTCGGCTAAGGTCTTCACCATTTGAGCGCGCGTTTGTTGGCGCGCGAAGAATTTGAGCTCCTCGGTAGACCTGCCGAGGGGGGATGTCGAATGGACCCCCTGGAAACTCGGGGTGCCCCCCCTCGCAACCTGTTGCGCCCGCCTTTGGCCAACCGGGCGAGGTCGGCGACCGAACGAACGAGGAGTCGGGACCTCCTGGGCCGTCTCGGGGAGGTCTGTCGAACCACCGCTGCTGCCGCTATAATCTCCGGTATAGTTCAGTTTCTGCCTCTTCGGCCAGCCAGCGTCGACGCCTGCCCGGAATTTCTCCTACTCGTTGAGCACAACGTAGCAGTTCCAGTAGGTGAACTCATAGTACTTCTTCTGCGGATCGGGGTAGGCTCTCTCCGCAATCCTCCTGCAGTCTTCCTCTGTTTGGCCACTGGTCTGCATGCGGAGGGCGTTGGCGTACAAACCCAAAAATTGAGAGACGCCAGACCTGATTCGGTCCCAGCACTTCCGGACCTCCTCCCCGGTGCACGGTCTCTCTTCAGGGCAAAATGCCCTGTAGGCTGCGGCTACCTTGGCCACAAGTTGACGATCCTCTGGTTGTTCGAAACGAGAGGATCGTCGCAGACACTCACCCACGCCTTGGCAACCGCAACGTTCTCCGCGTCCGTCCACTTCCTCCGGCTGCGACGACTCGCCGACCTTCTTGGCCTTGCCCTTCTTCTTACCCCGCCCTACTCCCTGGCTTTGAATGAGAGTTTCTGGAACCTCGTTCATATCAAAACCCAAGTCCGCTAAGGAGAAGGTCTCCGTATACTGTGCATCCGTTGGGGTCGATGTGTGCGAAGAACCGGTGGAAAAATCAAAAGTCGGCCGATAGGCGTTGTCCACCCGTGCGTCCCCTGCGCCGGGGGAATCATCTGCTGCGCCGGTGGCTGCATCCCGGGTGCCCACCCCGGCATCTTCTGCATAGGGGGCTGCATGCCGGGTGCCCACCCCGGCATCATCTGCTGCCACGGGTACATGTTGTAGTACCCGGTCATCGGAGGCCAACCACCTCCCCCAGGAGCTGGGGAAGTATGGGACCCTACCCCGGGAGTCGGGGCCGTCTGAGACCCTACACCGGGAGGCGGGGGAGTCTGAGACCATCCCCCGGGAGTCACTGGAGTACCTTCGTAGTTGTTCTCCATTGCTCGTTATTGATCTTGAACAGAAAGTAAGGTAGAGAGAGTACTCGTTAAAACAAGTGGTGCGAATGAAAATGACGTTCAAAGCGCGTATATATAGTGTTTTCAAAAGAAAAAAAAATAAAAAATAAAATCTGACGCCGGTTTGACGCCGATCCGGGACCCACAATGGCGCCGTGAGGATCGGCGTCGGAACCGGCGTCATCGTGCGAATCGGCATGGCCACACCGATTTTGACGCTGATTTCGCCGACGCCGGTTCCAATGGTTCGGCATCAGAACCGGCGTCGGCGAAAAATCGGCGTCGCGATTTTGACGCCGTTACTGGAGATGCTCTCACAAGTCACACTCCCATTCATTACACTACAAAAAAACCTCTTTATTTAGTGACAGATTATTCCTTCACTAATCATCAACTTTCACTAAACAAGGATAGTGACAGATTAATATCAGATAGAGTTGTAATTAAAAAGCTTATCACAAAAATCCGTCACTACATTACTAACTCATTAACTGGCGGAAAACATAGGGCGGTTGCGTTGGTATGTTCATTTTTCCTTCACTTATCCGTCACTAGTTACTAAGGAATAGGTTGCCCCTCACTATTTAGCGTTTTTGGTAGTGTTCATTTCTCATCACTCTCTCATTTCTCACGACGGTTCAACTTTCGTCCACTCTCTGAAATTAGGATTTCTGACCCTTGTCTTCTCAACTCTTTCTCTATGTGTGTATGCTTCTTTCTCTATGTGTGTATGCTTAAGAGATTATCTTCTTCCCTCGTTTTCGCGTGAGCAGGGACGAAGCCAGAAATTTGTAGGGAAGGGGGCAAATTTATCTATGAAGAAAATTTAAGAATTTGAGGAGATGCATTTAGTGAAAAATTAAAAGCAATAAATTTATAATAGGCAATATATATATGGAATGGAAAATTTAAGGCGGGGCAAATGCCCCTCCTAAGTGCTTACTAGATCCACGCATGCGCGTGAGTATAAACCGCATGTGTGAGGGATTAGTGAGCGTAGCTGTTGCGGGAACCACTGGTTTCTAGTCTTGTGGTTAGACTATGTTCGTGGGTTCTTGCTGGTGCTTGGGAAGACTGTGTCCAAGTGTGAGTTTGACCATGTTGGTTTATGGCTCTTGTGTGTTGCCTTGAATGCGATTGATGGATCTAGGGTTTCCGAGTTACTGTACTTAGTAGACTATTGTCTGCTTTGTTAGGAATTCTTGTATTCATCTAATAAGCACAACGGAAATTGCAGACAAGAATAATAGATTTAGATTCATAAGTATATTGTAAGTTGAGCACGTAATAGACAACGGAACTAAATCTTACTTGTTGTGTTATTTTCTTCTACGATTGTGTCATGCAAGTTGAATCCACTACTATCGAGGTCCACGTGTATTCTGATCCGATGCGGGAACAATCCCTCGGTACAATCACTCCGTAGAATAAAGTTAGGAATTCTCTCTATAAAGCTTTGCGTATTTTCTCTCTAATGTTACGCTATTTCTCCTCTCCCACAATGGAGAATAAATAACCATTATATAGATGGTGAGTCACTAGGGTTCCATGATTGTTGGGCTTATGGACTATTATAATTGTAGCACAACTATAATTATTTAATCAATATTAATCTAATCTAGCCATATCTATCATAATCTAAAGTGTCAGTTTAATGAAAAGACTTTTTTGCCTTTTTGGCGGGAAATTGTGAAGCTATTTTGTTTGCCCTTTTGGTCATTTTGAGAACTGTATAGTTGATTAAAATTACTGTAATACCCTTTTGGGTGGGAAAATGGGAGTTGGTTCGGTAAAATTTAGATTTAAGTGAAGCATGATACATATTCCAAATAATTTGTAATTTACAAGACAGGTGGTACATTGATCAGTGGGAAACAAGGAGGTGGTACATATTCCAAAAAGATTTGTAATTTACAAGACATAAAAAAAAAGCTATCAATCTGGATTTATGAAAAAGATCTTTCACACCAAAATTCCTAAATGAAGCCATATTTTTCTATAAATATGGAGCAAGATCTTTCAAAATTCCATTAACAAAATTTTCTCTCCCAAGTCAATTTTCTCTCATTTTCATTTCGAGAGAAGTTCTTCAAGTGCAGAAGATCAACCTTCTCCACCTTCTCCGCGTCTGAAGGGAGATGCAGCGGCGTCAGGCGAAGAAGGCGGCGGCGTCGGCAAACGGAGGCAGCAGCCAATGGGTGAGGCGGTGAGTGCAGCTGAAGATGAAGCTGCGGCGACGCTGCTATGCAGGAGTGGTGACGTCGGCGGCTGTGCCGGATGGTTCACCGGAGCGGCGGGGCGGTCAAGAGAGGAGGCGGCAGGACGCTTCCGGAGGCGCAGCCACGACAGAGGCGTTAATGGGGAAAGACGGTGAGAGAGAGTGAGAGTGGCGCATCATTTAGTTAGGGTTTCATAAAATATTGCTATTGTATACTAATTGGACTCTAATTTGAGCTTTTAGTGTAGGATATATTTTCAAGCAATATAATTTCAAATTTTGAGTAGAAAAAGGTATAATAGAGAGATTTTTTTAAAGTTTGAGTTTGGTATAATTGATTAAAGTAAAATCAAGGACTATTCGATTTCACGTGCTTTAAGTGTTTGGAGATATTGTAAGAATACTTACAATTGAGTTAGACTTTGATTTATTAGATTAAATAATACTATAGTAATTGTTTGATTTATAATTTTGACATTTAATTTATTGAATATTTTTATTACACTTTGGTATATTGCAATTGTTTATAGATTATATTTATATACTATAAATTTTTATTATATTTACTATTTAAGCTATTTTAATAAATAATTAAGTCTATATATATATATATATATATATATAGTTAGAATTGAGTTGACTTTGATTTACTTATATTTCTATCTTTTAGACTTTTCAAAATCATGAAATATGTATATATTAAATATAAATTTGGCTAAACCAAAATAATTATAAAAAGTGAAGTTAAATTAATGTTATTATTAAACAAAGAACAATATTGCATCACAAGAACATTTTTATTAATACGAACAATGCTATGTGTTAGTTTCGTGATGTTAGATCGTATACTTGATGTTACTTCTACTCAAGAGGGAAAATAAAATGTTGAAGTCTCTTTTTTACTAAGTAATTAAATTCATAGTATATAGTTAGAATTGAGTTAACTTTGATTACTCATATTTCTCCTTTTAGATTTTTTAAAATATTGGAATATGTAACCATATTATCACATATTGAAATAAAATTTAGTTAAACCAAATAATAATTAATAAAATACCAAATAATAATGATAAAAATGCAAAACTAAATTAATATCAATATCGAACCAAGAACAATATTGCATCACACTTAACATTTTTATTAATACGAACGCATACTATACGTAATTTTCTTTATATTAGATCGTAAATTTGGTGTTACTTCAACTCAAGGGGGACGATAAAATTTTCAAGTATTTTTTAATTTTTCTTAGTTTATTTTTTCATGTTTAGGTATATTTTCTTGTATTGAATTTAAATTTGGCAAAAACGAATATATTAATTGTGAAAAAAATTTATTTTTGTATTTGTTTGCTCATGTTGGCATATTTCTTAAAAGACATTTTTTTAGTCATTGACAATTGTGTGTTGCAATTTCAAGAGTAACGAGTCCATGAATGATTAAAGGTTTTAGTCTACATTGAGGGGTAATTACACCATACATACAAAATGTTTCACTAATGTTTTAAATTTGTAAAAAAGTTTTAAGTTAGCATATATTAGACAGAAAGTTTGATTATTGTTTTTAAATTTCAATATTTTGAGTTATTCAGTTGGATTAGTATGAAATATAAATTTCAATGTTGCTCACGATTCTCATCATTGCAATATTGGAAACTTTTTTAAAAAGTTTGAAAAAAACTACTACTATCTCATACTATCAACCAAGCTATTCAATATTTTCAGTTTAAATTTAAAAAACTATTACTATGTGCATTTGGTCAATTTAGATACTTTATGCTATTTTAAATTCTTTTAAAGATCAAACTCTACAACCATTCAATAAGAAATAAGAAGCAATACCTTCTCTAATTTGTTTTCATTTTTTTTATTTCTATTAAGCTCTACAAGTTTATTGGTAGTAAGGCTATTCCATGTAAAAAAGTTGCATTGGCCCACCGGATATTTAATTAAAGAAAGAAATAGGGAAAAACAATGAGAGAAATATAATTAGAGTACTACGTGTTTAAAATTCTACCATCCTACTGCTTTTCATATGATAGTGGTTACGTTTAACCATAGCAACCCCCGCTATGTTATAGTATAACCCAGCAGAGGATTCTCCCCATCTTACACGTGTTTTTATTGAATGTGTCTTTGTTATATATATCTCATAAAACAAAACGTCTATTAAATTTAGATGGTTGTGTAGTGTTTTTTGTCATTTGTCACTTTGTGTGTATTTGTGCCTTTTGTATATGCATTTTATTTTTGTGCGTACTAATGTAATAGTTGGGTGAAAGATATAGCCATACATGGTTTATGGTTTTATATATTCATTTATTTTGTATTTATAATTTGAAACATTTATGTCCCGTGCATAGCACGGGTGTTAAAACTAGTCCTTTCAATCTCCCATTTGGACTAGCATTAGATATAATACACAGTTCCAACTTTGTACCCTTGAGCGGATCAAAATACACATATAGTGTGACCCTTTAGACCCTCATTATCGATGACGATCTAATCGAAGTCTGCACAAAACTCCTAGACTGCGTTGGCAGCGTAGCTCGATATATGAAAGACGTTTACGTGAATTCGGTAAACAAGCCTTTACACAAAGTTTATAGTAATATCATTTCATTAACGAACCACCCGATTGAGCCTAAGATTTGTCATGTGTCATCCAAATAGCTCAATCACTTTATCTCATCTTTATGAAATGACCCATTCGATCATATTCAATTACTTTAATTGAATATATCTTTGCATTGGCCAATGACTTAGTGGTCAAGTAATATAGAGAATTTGAGTGTTCGCTCGAAATTCTAATCGAGGAATGAATCTCAATCTTGGCTCAACTACCATTTCCATTTATCTTATGATATACCCAACACAAGTCCGTGTCTCAATCCTCCTTTGGGAGGCAAAGCGTTGGACAGGATCAAAGCACACCACTCAACAAACAAAATGTGTAATGACCTCAGATCCACGGACTATTACATACTTCATGTACTAATAAACTATAGACACTTAACAAAACAGTTTAATAGCTCCACTCCCCACCCCCAAATTCACCTTCACCAGCGGCGGCGGCGACAGAAAAGGTAAGGTAAGATGAAGTACAACCCCAGAGTGTCGTCCTCCCGGCGCAAGAGCCGCAAGACTCATTTCACGGCGCCGTCCAGCCTCCGCCGCGTCATCATGAGCGCGCCGCTCTTCGGCGACCTCCGCACCAAGTACAGCGTCCGTTCGATGTCGGTGCGCAAGGACGACGAGGTCCAGGTGGTGCGCGGCACCTACAAGGGGCGAGAGGGAAAGGTCGTCCAGGTGTACTGTAAGAAGTGGGTGATCCATATCAAGCGCATCACAAGGGAGAAGGTTAACGGATCCACGGTGAACGTCGGGATCCACCCCTCCAAGGTCGTGATTACCAAACTTCGCCTCGATAAGGACCGGAAATCGCTGCTCGACCGCAAGGAGAAGGGGCGCGCCGTCGCAGACAAGGACAAGGGCACCAAGTTCACCGCCGAGGACATCATGCAGACTATCGATTAGGAGGTTCGTCGTCTTTTTTAAAACGGTTGTTAATTTTTGGATCTGTTTCGATGAGAGAAACCAAGTTATGTTATGTGATTTTGATGGATTTTGTTTCACTTATGATGACTGTATTAGCTATATTCATAATTCATGTTTTTGGTCAAAAAAAAAACAAAACAAAACAGTTTAATAGTAGGGTATACCAATACTCTCCAAAGTATACCATGTGTCCATCACGAGTATCTGATATCTCATAGTTGTGAGAACAACTACATTCTCGAAGAATATGATGCAAACCCCATGCTAACCTATAACATATCATCAATATCCCATTCTTGATGATCATTGGTTAGGGCTATTTTAGAATTATACTATATCATTAATGTCTCACACCATTAACGACAGTCATAATTCAAGGGAACAAATATTTAGAATAAATACAAACATTTTAAACAATTATTCAAATAAGTGCACAAAACCCATAGGAAATAAAACTTTCATATAATTTGATCAAGTAATATTGTCTCAACATAAAATGTTTCTAAGACATATAAAACTGTAACTCCCACTGATTCAAAGCCATCTACCAACATGCTTAACACTAAGCTCTCAAAGTGCTTGTTGTGTTTTGCTATACATAACGGTTTGGTGAAAGGATCATCCAAATTATCATCAGTGGGTACTCTTTCTAATTTTATGTCCCCTCTTTTAATTATTTCTCTGATCAAATGCTATCTTCTGGGAACATGTTTGTTCATGTTCGTAGCTCTGGGTTCTTTTGCTTGCGCAACAGCACCAGTGTTGTCACAATACAAAGGTATTGCACTATTGGCACTCGGAATGACACCCGGTTCTTTAACGAACTCTAACAAAGCAACAACTTCTTTGGCAGCTTCAGATGCAGCAATATACTCGGCTTCGGTGGTTGAATCGGCAGTTGTACCTTGCTTGGAACTATTCCAACTCACTGCTCCACCATTGAGGACAAAAACATATCTAGACTGAGACTTATAGTCGTCATGGTCTGTTTGGAAACTAGTATCAGTGTACCCAGTAACTGATAACTCTGGTTGTCCACCATAGACTAAGAAATATTCTTTAGTCCTCATAAGGTACTTAAGAATAGTCTTAACAATTTTCCAATGTTCCTCACCGGGATTTTGTTGAAATCTGCCTGTCATGCTAAGCGCATATGCCACATCTAGCCTAGTAGAAATCATGGCATACATAATAGATCCTATAGCCGAAGCATACGAGATCCATTTCATGTTGTCTCTTTCTTTGTCATTAGAAGGACAATCCTTCTTTGGCAATACAATACCATGTCTCATAGGAAGAAAACCTTTCTTAGTCATACATGTATTTGAAAATGCAAAATCTACCATCTACAATAGATGGATTTGAAAATGCAATTACACAAATAATTTTGAAATTGTGTATTGCTAAAATAATTTGATAAGAGCCAAAATTATTTTGAGTGAACTGCATGAAACGTCCCTAATTTTTGGGCTTGTAACACCGGTGACCCCTAACAAAAAAAATACCATCACAGAGGTCTAACAAAATATACAATCACAAACCTGGTGTTTTTTTGCCATTTTCCAGATGAAAATGCTCAAATGGCTTGAAGGGCAATTTAGTCTCATTATCCCCCGAACCTGCACAACTCTGCACACCTACTCTGTGACTACTACCTGATGTGTAAGAGATGTCTAAAATCATACAGGCTGTTGTTTCCACTTTCCTATTGCTTTTCTACTTTCTTATGATGTTTAACTGCGACTATATTATCTCCCCCCCTCTATTGATTTCATTCAGCTTACTTCTTCCCCTTTCGTTTTCTTCTTCTTTCGTCGTCTTGTCAACCCCACTCATCGCCATCCCTAACTCGAGTTAGTGTGCTTCTGTTGATTTTTTTTGCATCATGTAACGTATGAGATTTCCCCTTTAGTCTACTCGATTGGCAATGCGAATTAGGGGTTTAGGGTTTATAGTCGGGCAACTCGATTTAAGATTTTAGGGTTACCGTGCTATGCAAATTTTTGGGGATTTCATTTGAGAGAGAAATAGTAATTTGTTATTGTTTTTTTAGCATATGATTCATATTATTTTGCAATTCTGGTTTGAATTTTGGCAAGTCGGGCAACTAGATTAATGGTTTTAGGGTTACAGTGGTATGCAAATTTTTGGGGATTTCATTTGAGAGAGAAATAGTGATTTGTTGTTTTTTTTAGCATATGATTCATATTGTTTTGCAATTCTGGTTTAAATTTTGGCAAGTCAGTCAACTCGATTTATGGTTTTAGGTTTACTATGCTATGTTTCGTCGAACTTGCAATGCTGATTTGAATTTTGTAATGTTGAATTCAATTCAGGTCATGTTGCAATGTCTTCTTCTTCTTTTGAATCTTACGGGTCAAGTTTCAATTGGAATTGGACTCGT
Organism: Salvia splendens; assembly: GCF_004379255.2. Classification (NCBI taxonomy): domain Eukaryota; kingdom Viridiplantae; phylum Streptophyta; class Magnoliopsida; order Lamiales; family Lamiaceae; genus Salvia; species Salvia splendens. Next base: position 36,799,262 of record NC_056032.1, on the reverse strand, counting down.
CCCGAAATTGTTAACTATAATCATGATCTTAAGGCTGAGCTTGTGATATCTAGGACGGTTGCTAACCCGGGTAGACGTTACTATCGCTGCCCAATATGGAAGGTTAAAATCATGTATTATGTTTTGATATGAATTTTGTTGGCATGAAGTTTAATGACAAAGTATTCTGCAGGAAGATGATTGCAAGTTTTTTCGATGGGTTGATGCGGATCTATCCCCAAGCCAAGACAATTACTTTCAAAGAGTGAAACTTGAACGAGACCAATTCGAATCTCAGCTTAGAGCCAAATCATTAATTGAAGGTGTTCTTGAAGAGAAATTGCGCACGAAAACTGAGGAGTGTGAAGCGTTGAAGTTACAATTGGCCATGAAAACTGACGAGTGTGAAGCTTTGACGTTCAAAATTGCTAAAACAACCAAAATGTCCCGAAAGTTTAAAATCACAATCTTGTTGTTATGCATTGTAATTTTTCTACTTTTGTAACAAAGCTATGTAGTGTTGACTCTTTTGTTATCTTGTCATGTTGATTACATTTTCCATTTTCAGATGTCATATGAATATCAATCGAATATCATACGAATATGATACAATCAAACATTAGTCACAAATCAGGCACACAAACTATACACATAAATCACGAATGAAGTATTTGTATGAAATAACATAAATCACGAATGAAGTATTCAAATTTGTATGAAATAACACACTATGTACACAACTGAAAAATAACCAACGAAGTACTCCATCACATGAATTTTCATTACGTACGGGAGTAATTAAACATACATATCACTGCCACCAAAATATTTACTAAAAAACCACCATTCAACATACGGACACCAAAACAAAAACCATCATTCAACATATAAGCACCATACTGTTTGACAAAAACCATCTCAAAAACCTCCAAACAAAGACCAAGTTTTTAGAATAATATGTAACTTTTCCACCGCTGCTTCAGTAAGTAAGGTTGTCAATCTTGATCACCGCGGCGGCCACAACGCTGAGGCTGAGTCCTGGCCCTGGTCCGAGTGCTAGGCCCCGGAGCCGAAATATTAGGTTGCAACAAATAATATTATATATGAGAAACCACTTCGTACGAGTAGAGAATATATATGCGGATACTTAATGAATAGTACCTCTTGGCGTTGGCGATTGTTTGACGATTCGGGCAAGTTACTCCCATCTGTCGTACGCGACCCACTTTGCTGTGAACTCTCCCAAACTTCAGAACGAGCATCTGTCCGAGGATCATTGCTGCATGTCCTCCTGTTATGACCTTCCTGCCCGCACCAGCGACATCTCATGACGAAGGTTCGTCGCAGTGACTCACCTCCGTTCGCATAAAGACGAATCTGGGGCTCCTCACGCCTCAGTTTCTTCGGTCGTCCACGTTGTCGCTTTGTCCTTGGGGGTGCCAGTTCGAATCCACCATCAGAAATGTTGGGCCAATTGTCCACCCCATTGATTGAGTAAATGACATTCTCGTACAACATCATCATTGTGGACTTCAAATAATAGCGAGAGACGTATCGCGTGACATCCTTGCCATTCTTGTTGATTGTAGCGATAGCATGAGTGCACGGGATCCCTGTTAGCTGCCACAGTCTGCAGGAGCATGTAAAATCGCGCATATTCACAACATATTGGGCAGACAGCCATGATACTTGGTACGAAGCCTCTCCGTTCCATGTAGCTCTCCACGAAGAAGCTCTCGCGTACAACTTATCCACAAGCTCCTGGATAACAGGTGGGACTGTGTGATCGTAGTTGTTGATCCATTGGCCTCTGATCTGAATCCTTTCTATCTGACTCGTTCGAATGTCCTCCAACATACTGATAATAGTTTTTTCTCGAGCCAATGCAATCTTTGAATTAAATGTCTCACAAATATTGTTGAGGAGTACATCGCAACAAGTATGTTGGGAGAAAAATGTCTTCACCCATTTTTCTTTGGGAGCAACCCAGAAAGCCACTGATGTGCTTGAGGATACTCAGCCCGCAAAGCGTCCATCTTGTCCACGTAATGTTCGAGGGTTGTACTTACGGTAATCTCCCACAAAAAGTCTTTGAAATTTTCTCCGACGAATCTCTTCTTGAAATTGTTGTATATGTGCTGAACACAGAATCATTGCTCGCTCTGTGGGAAATCCTCAAGAATCACTTTTGCAAGACCCTGCCACCGAGTGCAACACAACACAACACAATTACCACATAATCACACTGACAGTACTGAATGTATTGATAAAATCACAGATAGAGTATTAAACTTTAATCACATCCGAAGTATGTATGTAATGAGTGAAATCACATAAACAATACCTTTTGTTTGTCAGACATAAACACATATCTTGAGCCATTTGCATGCAAGTCAAAGTCATCAGACAAGTATTCCAGAAACCACTTCCACTGGACGTAGCTCTCCACCTCGGTCACAGCCCAAGCAATCGGTCACCAGCCATTGTTGGGATCAATTCCCATTGCTGTCATTAGCTGTCATTTGTACATTTCTCGTAAGAAACAAGCGTCCAAGAAGATAATTGGCCGACATAACCGCATCCACCCCTTTTTCAATGGTCCCAGACAACAATAGAACATCAGGAATCTCGGCCCTATGGCGCCAGAATCCCTCATATTCTCATAATGTATATGCACGCTGGAATTAGGGTGTGTCCGTTCCAATTCGGCTTTGTAGTAGAACAAGTTCCTATATTGGGTTGCCGCAGAGCCGAAGATGCCGTCCAGTGCGTGCTCTCTGGCTCGATATGCCTTCATCCTACCGATCTTCAGCCCAAAATCTTCATCGACACACTGCTGTATGGCTGCCAGTGGAATGTGAGGGTTGGCTTTGATCTTCTCCATGTAACGCTCACCTAGCCACTTTGCTGTGAGCCATTTCTGATCCAACATTTGGGAGCATGTATACTCGTGATCCCGTTGCATATTCATCACCACATAATCATGATCGTTGTGTGTTTAGAGCTTCGTCAAGTACACATACCACTCACAGCCTTGCCATTTACACACGACACAAAGTTTGTCGCCCTTATTTTTTTCACGTGCACCCGCCGTCTGGTCATTATTGCATACTGCATCAAAACATCATAGAAGAAATCTTTATGCTTAAAAACATCACCAGGCTTCCACAATGGAAGCTCATTAGGCCGGAGCTTGAACGGGGTATACTTTATACCTTTCTTCTTCAAACCCTCCAAATCTTCAAGGTCTTTAATATCTGGTAGCTCGTCCACGGTTTCATCCTCTCAAAGTGGGTTCTCTGTCGTGTTCCTCTTTTCCACATAAGGCGAATACTTCCTCCGCCGTTTCTCCCCTGCCCCCGGCTAGTCTTCACCTTCCCCCGACTGGTCTACATTCTCTGGCTCCTGACACGCATGTTGTTTCTGGAAAATGGATTCATAATAGGATGTAAACAGCTACTCATCTCGGCACATGTGTGCCAATGAGATAAAATGGTCGATCTCCTCATCTTCATCATCAGTCGGAGGTCCCTCGTTATGGAGATGGCAGCCGTCCGGAACATACTCAAATGATGGAATGTATACCTCATCTGGAGGTTCTACTTCTGGCTCATCATGTACTTCCAGTACAACATGTGATACTTCCGGCACATCAGATACTTTTGCCGTTGGAGCTCCATCTTGCACATCACGTTCAAATCCTGACATTAGCATTTCATCCGGAATGTCCTCGATGATGGGAACTTCCAACTGCGGTTGACACTGAGGTTCCTCTGAAAATTCCATGCTCGGTTGGTACACATTCTCTTCAACTACACTCGGCTCTTCCACTGAGTCAGAAACTTGGTCACGTGGATATGCAGGTGAAGGAGTAGGAATTGATTGCTCCATCGGAGGACTTGGAATACATTATTCATCTGAAACTGGCGCCCTTGGAACTACAACCTACAATCGACAAAAAGATAAATCACAAATGAATACCCAATGTAAAACATAAATCACAAGCGTAGTTCAAAGTTATATAGTAACCTCTGCCACGCATTCGTGGGCATCTCGTTCAATTACTCTAACTTCTTTAACTTCTTCTTCTATGGCTTCAACCTCAGGTTGTACATCTGATACAAATTGGGTAAGAATTGATTGTCCTATTAGAGTAGGAAATGATTGCCCAGTTGGAGGACTTGTCATGGAATCAACTGATGACGGTCCTGGGATTGGGACGTCCTACAATAGACAATAAAACATAAATCACAAGAACACCCAATATTGTAACTCATAAATCACAAACAATACCTACACCTCTTGCACGCATGCATGGATGTCTCCTTGTCCAACAACTCCAACTACTGCATCATTCTCTTCAACCTCAACCTCAACCTCAACCTTAACCACAACTGCTTCGGGTTGTGCTCCTTCTGTAGTACTACATGATGCAAATGCTTCCATCAAATTCTTACGAGCTGCCTCATCTTCCCTCTTCCACTGCCGATGTTTGTCTTCTAAACTTTTGGTCAAATACTCTTCAAACTCAACATCCCTAGGGTACCACTCAATCATCAATAATGGTGTCAATGGTTTCCTCTGCTCCTCCTACTGTTGTCTCTTCCTTTTCGGTTTAGGCTTCGACACAATTGGTTCAGGTTCATCAATCTCTTCAATGACCACTATGGATTTTTTACATGCTTTGCGTTATTTTAGAAACTCCTCCGCTTTTTCCTTTCGCTTATTGAGTAAGGCGGCCACCGCCGTAATCTCGACGACGTAAATGTGAACTAGCATTGTGCTAGTAGCCGCGACTTCGAGAAAAGCAGTCAGATGTGGGTCGTCAATAATGAGCAGCAACGGACCTCCTATGTTAATGCCCATACACTCATCACTATACTTTAGATGAACGTAATAGAACTCGCAGACGGTTTTCCTATCATACCTCAACCTCAACACCATACTTGACAGATCTAAGAGCTCGAATTGGTTAATGTTGCAAAAGTCAAAGAATGTCAAATGACCCCCAACATACTTCTTCTGTTCATTGATTTTCGAAGATTGAACCACCGTGATGAAAAGCAACGGAAAACCTCTCGGGAAGCTCCTCTGTTAGGGTTATTAGAAAATTAGAATAATACCAAAATTAAACCAACAAATACAACATATAAAGTCCAAAATCAGAGCACCAAACGATTTGTGAACGATTACCTGTGGACCGCGTCTAGGTTGGTGGAATTCCCAAAATAAATTCTCAAAAGAAATTCCCAAAAGAAACAATTTTCGAAACCCTAAATCACAGACTGAATCTCTTGGTTGGTGGAATTCAAGTGAACGATTTGTGAAATTTTAAAATACAACTTACTGTATTCCTCCTTCGGGACAAAGAAATCCAGCTCAGGATCGCGGATGTCCCATGTTTCTGGGTCTACGTCGATTACCTCCGGACCGCGTCTAGGTGCAGCCGCTGGTGGAGGTGATGGTGGCGGTGGCGGTTGCTTTTTCCGCCGTGAGGAACTACGGGAGGAGGATGCTCCAGAGGAACCAGTTCTGTTTCATTTTGGCGGCATTGATGAAAATGGCGACTGAAAACCTCTGAAAATGGAGCGAAAATGGAGTGATGGAGTGGAGTGAGATGAGAGAGCGAAAAGGAGTGAAAGTGAATTGGAGGGAAGAGAAAAAGAAGTGTTTTAATTTTCATAAAATAACAATGCAAGTACATACAATAGGTGTTGTATGGGAAGAGAACCGTCTGCATTATTTCAGGAAGAGAGAGGAGAGAAGACATGACATTTCGGTCATATCATTGGTAGGGTGTCAGTCATAGTGCATGTTGCAGGTGCATGCAGAGCACCTGCAGAGGCGGCGTCAGTAAATAGACAAGAATATCCTTTCAAGACCTGAGGGTCTTATCGTCCGAAAAAACCTGGTTTGTGATTATATATTTTGTTAGACCCCTGTGGTGGTATTTTTTTTGTTAGGGGTCACCAGTGTTACAAACCCAAAAGTTAGGGACGTTTCATACAGTTCACTCAATTATTTTTAAGTAAAAGCAACACAATCTACGAAAGCTAAAGTAAATTTTCTAATAAACAAGTCAAAGAATATTAGTAATATATCTTACCCTGTTACGAAGTAAAGGTGTGTACATCCAGATGTATTTTCTAACAAGGTGGAGATGAAGATAGCATGAATCAATAAACATCCCTCTACTAGAAGATTTATCAAGCTTCAGCAATTGTTTTGAGAAAAATAGGTCGAAAATCTGAAATTAGAAACATATCAATGGTGAGAAGTTTTTTGTTTCAATTTTACTACTTGTTCAAAATTTAAAACCTGGAACAAAATTAAAACTACCTTTTATGATGCCTACTTTTGTGGAATTGCACTGTTCCAAGAGTTGTCTGCAATCACCCCACTGATTCGGCCCAAGACCAGGCACAGTGAGTATAAAATTGTATGAAATCTGCATCATATTAAATTGGATATAAATGAATAATAGGAGTACTTTATAATTTTATTTGGTGGATATATACATTATTAATTATTATTTTCCTTCTTACCTGGAAGAGATCAAAAGCTGTTTCGACTATAAAGAGTGGTGTGGAAATATCGCCAACCAAATATTCAATGAATAGGCACTAAAATTTATTTCAGTAAATGTTAGTATTATTGTTGTCATGTGTAGGTGAAAAGGTAGATGATTTAAATTTAATGTATGTATAGTTAGTCATCTCACCAAATTGGGATCCCTTTTAGACGTGCATGACTTGGGCAATAATGTACCTAGTTGCTATGTGATAAAGCTCATTTCATGCTTCGGTTTAAGGGTAAAATGTATGCTACTTAATCGGTTTATCGCGCAAAACAAGTGTTAAATGTGCAGAAATGCCACTTGACCAAGGCAGCAATGCTGAACTGATCAAGCAAGTACAAAATGTGATAAAAGGCCAAGAATCGGGGGAGTTGATCAAGGGGGAGTGATCAAGCAGTTAGGCGGGGACCGCTGGCTTCTAGAAGAAGAACACGTGAGGAAATGAGCTGGATATGACTCACCATTCAGTTATCAAGGACGACGTTCTAGAAGGGGACACGTGCTAGCTTATGAGACGCAAGGATGGAGCTGAGTCAGGAATCTGTTACTTAAAAGCGTCGTCATTCTAGAAGAAAGGGCATGTAGCAATCAATGAGTCGCTCATTCTCAGCATTAGCGAATATTCCCTGTCAAGATCGTTATCCAGCTGGAGCCGAATCGAGCTTATAAATAGAGGGTGTACCATCACAAAGAGGGAATCCGACACTTTACTTTCCGTCTAGTTCAGAACCTTTTTAGGACGCGCCAGGATCCATAGAAGATTCATCAAGGTTTTCGCAAAAAGAGCCCAGCCCCTGACGAAGCTTTTCCCAAATAACATGAAGTTTGAGTTCTCTGATGGCTGCAAGGCTGCGTTCCTAGAGGACCTATTGATAAACTTTCCAAAAATACGTGCCCCTGACTGGAATCACCCCTTTGAGGTGAAGTGCGATGCTAGCAATCATGCTGTGAAGACAGTATTAAGTCAGAAAATCCAAGGGGAGAGTTACGTTTCCCTCTGCGTGTCAGAAACATTGAATCGGGGACAAAGGAACTATGATGCGACCGAAAAGGAAGTGCTATCAGTAGTCTTTGCATTTGGAAACTTCGGACGATACCTACTTGGTTCCAGGGTAATAGTGTATACAAACCAGGCGTCCGTCAAGTACCTCTTGGCGAAAAGGGGATCAAACCCGCGTTTGCACAAGTGGTTATTACTTATACATGAGTTTGAATGGGAAGCAATGGATAAGAAAATATGTGAGGACAGAGAGGTGAATCACCTGCGTCGAATTATGCGGTAAGGAAACAGGGAAACCATTCTAACCGATTTCCCTGAACCTTACCTGCATCTAATCAAGTCAAAATCTGAAGAACAGCGGATCTGCCAGGAAGGAAAAATTGATCAAAGCAAACAGAGAAGCTGGGGACAACACGCACAAAAAAGGGCAGTGTTTGCAGATATGGCCGACTACTTGGTAGCAAGCGAGTCGACAGGAAGGGACGGAATGGAGGCGTTTGTAGTGGACGACATTCCACTACTAATGCCTAGCTCGCACCAATGAACAGGTAGAAGGAGTGATCGGGTACTCATGGGAAGTCTGCTTGATCAAGCGACAAATTCCAAATCTATTAAACTGATCAAGTAACATTCCATGGGAACTCGGTCAAATCCTCATTAGTGTAAATAGTTTTTAATGTGTTATTTTTATTTCTTAGAAAATTAAAAGTCGGAAGTGGAAGAAAGAAATTGATCAAGTGGAATTATGTGAGTCGTCATCTGGATTTAATGGTCCACGTGATCAGTGCAAATCGAATTTGATTGGTAGTACTGTAACTGAGTTGACAAAGGCAGGTGATGATAAGACGTGTGCAGTAATTAGAGAGGTGTCAGGCGACGCCAACTGTCACAATGAAGAGACGTCTTGGAGAGAATGAGGAAGCGTATCGAAGAAGCTTTGCCACATGGCACTCTAAAAAGGTGCGCCTGCACGTGAAGAGTCGAACAAGTCTGAACAGGCGCAGAGATCTCAAACTGGCAAAAATCTCAACAGTCGGGGTTGCAGTATAAAAAGGGTTTTTTGGATCTCACTTTCCATCAACTAACTTCAGAACCTTTGTGCTATCCTCATCTAATTCTCTCCAAGTTCAAATCACCTGAAATCATAATCAGAAAGAAATGCAGGGCAATCAACTCGAGACTCCCAATATTTCCTCATTTTCTTCAGGAGCCGGTATCAACAGTGATAATCAGAGATCCTTGTCACCACCCAGCCCACCAACCACCAGTACCCCATTATTGCCTCATAGATTCATCGGCCCACCCCAATATGTGGACCCGGCTGATATAAGGCGTATGGACTCCGTACTCAGAAAATTTCCCACCGGCGCTGACCCCGTGGAGATTTACACTGCCCTAAAAGCTCGCCTAAGAATTTCTCGGTCTAAGGACGCTGCTCAGCCACTACCAACAGAAGGGCTGCCTCTTCCCAGTGATTTTCTTTTACGACGAAAGGAGGCAGAATTTAACCTTTCTTCGACTATAGAGGAAGACTCCATCCTGAGAAGGACGCGCCACCAGACAATGAACCAGCTGCTTCCTGAAGCTGATGGTTCAAGGCAGCAAGCGGATGAGGAGAAAACCAAGGGACCGGAGCAGTCATTGAAGCAAGCAAGACTGTGGAGAGCAACCATGAGAGAGCAGAGGAAGGGAGCAAGAGGAAGGGGGAAGAAAGTATCCTTCCTTCCCCCCAAGAAGGGCCACCATACCAACCAAGGTATGGGGCTTACTAACGCTGCCAGCATGCTTCTCCCAGCGAAGGAGAAAAAGAATAAAAATACCCAGGAGAAGGAGCTCCGATGAGCACAAACGCCATGAAGGCAATAAGGAATGCCTGTGAAATGGAGGCTATTAGGAAGGCGTGCAACATCCCCTGATTCAACCATCTAGAAGGCAGTAGTATCACCCTTAACTCTGTTTCTTTGTGTAAACTTTGTTTTGACTCCATTTTCACACTTAGTCCTGTGTATGGACTAAGTGTGAGAAGTTTATGGAAATTGTTGTCTGTTTTACCTATGTGTTATGTTTTTTCTATATTAGCATGTGTTGATCGCTGGCACTTCTCACACTTAGCCCAGTGTCTGGTCTAAGTGTGAGAAGTTTCCCTTGTTTGTTGTTGTGCCGTTGCATGTGCCTAACCCTTTTTTCCACTGCATCCAGTCCCTCGAGGACGAGTTCATATGCAGTGGGGAGGGGGGGACAGGTTAGTTACAGTAGAATCATACATGCTAAAATTTTTTAACAAAAATAACAAATTGCTGTTAGTAATAAATTAGGCAATATGCATGAAATCGGATAAAGGGAAGACTTGATTACCTTTTGGAAGAGTTAGAAAAAGGATTCAGTATGCTCGCATGTAAAAACTTGATTGCAAAAACTTGATCAATTTGAACGACGCAAGTATGATGGAAATGCTCAATTTCTAAACCAACCGTGAAGTCTCTCTATATGTGAGTTATAAGCCAAAAGTAGAACACTTTCTACTATTTTTACAAAAGATACTTTTACGAGAGGCTGACTTTTAGTATTGAGATGAAAATTGCACAAGTAGTAAGGACTAAAGGCATTAGGACTTAACCACTTGAGCCGTTTCTTTTCCTTCGTTCCACAAACCCGCCTCATTAATCAAGGCACCCCTTAATTAACCACTTTGAGCCATACACTTTTACCCATTCTTTGAAGCCTTAAAACCAAATTTTACGTTGTACATCACGTGAGAAAAAGGGTCAAAGAAATGAAATATAACAAAAGGGGATGGCGATAAAATGTTCAAATTAAAGGGTAGCCGGGTTGATCAAGTTAGACAATCGGGTTGATCATATAAAAAAAATTAGGAATGAAGAAAAGGTTTGAGAAAAAGAAAGGGGCAGGAAATAGTTGTAACCTGACCCAGAAAATCAAAAGTAAAAAAAAAATTAAGCCGAAAGTTATAAGGCTAAAGGTTGAAATTTGACCGAGAAAGAGCATCAAGAAGAGGAAGAATAAATATCCCAAATCTGGTCCAGCGAGTTTAGTCAAATCTTTGGTTTTTTGACTCATGTGATTTTTCTTTTTAAATTTTATTTTTGAACTTAGAACCCCTAGGACCCTACCCTAATACGTTACTACCCTTGAGCCCCGTTACAACCCAAAACAAAGACCTTAAGGAACTATCTTGTGCAGTCCGATTCAAAGTATTAAATTTATGGCAACACCGAGTGAACAGTCCTAACATCTCTGGTGAGAAATGAGTGACTGAGTGAATCCAACAGTGATTTTTAAATTGAGCAATCTTGACAAGCTGACACCTTGATCAAGCAAAAGCGAAAGAAAAGGAACACAAGCTACTGGCAAATAGATTGACCTCGACCTCGGGTATGATTGTCGGAAAATTATCCGGTCTAATGCATGCATGTGAATACGTGTTTTTATCTTAAGGTCTTGTTTCTCTTTTCGTTTTTTCTTTTACTTGTGAAATAAGTAAACCATGCCTGAAATTTGCCTTTATCTTTTTCTTTTCTTTTTCTTTATACTTGAGGACAAGTATGTTTTAAGTGCGAGCAGTTTGATAAGGCTCATTTCATGCATCGGTTTAAGGGTAAAATGTATGCTACTTGATCGGTTTATCGCGGAAAACAAGTGTTAAATGTGCAGAAATGACACTTGACCAAGGCAGCACGGCCGAACTGATCAAGCAAGTACAAAAGGCGATAAAAGGCCAAGAATCGGGGGAGTTGATCAAGGGGGAGTGATCAAGCAGTTAGGCGGGGACCGCTGGCTTCTAGAAGAAGAACACGTGAGGAAATGAGTTGGATATGGCGCACCATTCTGTTATCAAGGACGACGTTCTAGAAGGGGACACGTGCTAGCTTATGAGACGCAAGGACGGAGCTGAGTCAGGAATCTGTTACTCAAAAGCGTCGTCATTCTAGAAGAAAGGGCACGTAGCAATCAATGAGTCGCTCATTCTCAGCATTAGCGAATATTCCCTGTCAAGATCGTTATCCAGCTGGAGGCCGAATCGAGCTTATAAATAGAGGGTGTGCCATCACAAAGAGGGAATCCGACACTTTACTTTCCGTCTAGTTTAGCTTAGCTTAGCGTAGTTCAGCTCTCTAGCTTAGTTTAGTTCAGTTCTCTTAGATAGCTTAGTTAAAAGGGCGACCGAAGGGAGCGCTGCAGAATACTCATTTCTGTTAGCGTTATCTTAAGTTTCCCGCTGAGATTCTTCTCAGTGTTTACCGCTTTCTTAGTTTCCGAAGTGTTATCTTAGTTTAAATTTCACGCTGTACTCAGTTTTTAGTTTAATCAAAGTTATTTTCGTTTACATTCTCGCATTTACTTTTCTGCTGTTACCTGCAATTCACTTGACCCAGTAGTTAAAGTTCCATTGATCAAGCTAGCTAGTTTAATTCTGCCTAGATTAAAGACAGTAGTTAAAAACTCTCAAGTTAAAGCGTGTCAGCAGTCAACCCCCATGTTCACTACTCACACACTCGACACACCAACTTCTCTGTGGGATCGACCCCGAACTTGCCGCTTTACTGTTAAAGTTGTGCAAATTTGGAGTTATAAATATTTTCTTGCGTGACTCGGTTTGAGGATTGATTTGATTAAGTGGCAACGACAATTTGCTAACTGATCCGACCGGTTCGGTTATCTTCCATATAACTTGATCCAATTCCAATCCGTCGATCTCGAGCTCACCACTATGTGACACAAAAAACATGCTTCTTAGAATTCTATTCAATATATCTATACGGAAATTTTGAAATGTTGTACTATATGAAAGCCTAATTACTAGTACTTAAATGCATAGTAAGAAGTAGAATAATACATGTGTTGCAATCACTTGAGCAAAATGTCGTCCAGATATGTTTGCCAACGCACCTTCCCTGTAAGCAAAGGAAGGAAAATTTTATTTTTGAGTTACAACACAAATATAAATGCATGTGATTGACCTAACTAAACCGGACATCTAATAGTATTTGTATTAAGGTGTGAGATAAAAATAAATTAGAAATTAACAATTTCAATTTACCCGAGAATGAAAAAACCGGAGTCCGATATGCACTTAACTCTAGGGGCCCGTTTGTTTTCAATGTTGGACTAACATAGGGTAGAAGATTGTAATTACCAATCTCATGTTTAGGGGTGGAGTTAATAATCACCTCCAATTGTTTGGTTTTATTGTTCCATATCTCGAGTTAGTTAACACTATGTTTGGTACGAGGTACCGAAAATGTAGATACACACTTGCATTGTCGGTTTTATCCTTGTTGAAATCCAAAAATTCCAAGATTGTCCTCTTCCAGCCTTAATTAGGCGCACAAATGAAATTCGTGGAACCCTAAGTCCCGCCCAACAATTTCGGATCTCCAAGTCGCAATCCCGGACGATTGACTGCTGCATCTCGTCGAGAATTCAACCCCGTCGGGTTTTATGTATTCATGTTTCATGGTATTTAATCTACTGGTGCAAGAAAATAGGTGAAAATATGTAAATAATTAAATGTATCACTAGTAATGAAAACACGATAGAAAATGAATAAGTGCTAATTATCTTAAGGTAATTGAAAAACTTGCCTACCAAAAGCTTGAACATACCCACCACACCATAGATGGTCTGAATTTTAGGAACTCGAACCGTGTTGCATTGAGGAATTTCATCTAAAGTATACAATAGGAGAGAGCATTAAAAAAGACATTTCCCACAAAATTAGACTGGATTATGAGGAAGAGAAAAATGTTAAGGAATGAAATTACCAATAAGATTCATGGAGCCATCAAGGTGGCTAACAGCGAGAATCGATGCGGAGGATCCGTCAGTCGGCTCAACCAAGTACTGATCCGGGAATTCCCAGAGGCGCATTGTGGTATACAGCTTCTGCGCGGGATCTACCTTATCCACCATCATTCAGATCAGGACTGCAAATCAAAATCGAAATCCACTGAATTCGATCCAACGCGATTTGATCCGAAGGGGTAAATCGAAGATGAACAGATCACAGAAACATTCTTACGGATTGAAGCAGATGCTGAAGAAACCAAGAAACTGAGGAAGGAGTACCTCGACCAGATCTACTCCATTGAGTCATTCGCCCTTCGCTTCACCCGCGAGAGGAAGAAGCTCGGATTCCTCATCAATCATGCTCTCTTCCTTAACAATTTCAAAGCTCGACTTCAAACTCCGCAATACTAAAATTCTCGAACTTCAGCCTCTCACCGAACTCGTCGCCCTCTGGAATTGTTGCTCGAATGTGGCAGAGGTAGATGGAGATGGAGTAAATGAAGGGGTATTGGAGTCAATTGGTGCAAAATGTGCAATCTTCAATTTAGTGACAATGGACAATCGCAGGTAGCAGATGAGATGGAGTTATCGGCATTTTTGTTTTCCATAACTCAACCCGTGACGGGTCATGGGATTGTTGATGCGGGTCGGAAAGATTGCTATCATGGAAACCAAACACGAGATAGAGGGTGGATAGAGATGACTATCTATGGCTAACAAGGAAACCAAACGAGCCCTAGTAGTATTAGGAAAGAGGGCTCTAAATCTATCACAATATAGGATCGTAGTCAATCCACCTGCTGAGGAACTGATACGGACCCCGTGCAGGAGCAGCAACCTTCACAGCAGCTGGTCACGGAGTTGGTCCGTGAGGATGCGGAGTCGACGGAGGCGCCGGGCGAAGAGTCAACGGAGGCGCCGGCGACCATGGTGAAGGAAAAACAATCAACGATCGCGTCAACGAGGCCAAAGAGAAATCGTCGCCCGCCAGACTTGTTGGGCGACTACGTTTCCAAGTAGTCATAGGAAGAGTCTTTTTATTATTATTTATTTCTTATTACGTATTTTTGGATATTAGTTATTTTTGATTATTTACTTTCCATAAACGTTTCGGGTTATCTTTGTTGGTTCTTTCCCGAGATGAACTAGGATAGGAGTCGAACCAACCCTAGGGTCCTTAGTCTATAAATAAGGCTATGTTCACAAACTTCATTCATATGAATAAGAATTAATCTTTTGCCCAACGTTTGGTTGAGAATTTTATACAAATTAGATTTGAGCTGCCCGACGGAGAGAATTTCCGCGCACAGCCACGTCTAACCCGCCGCCGATCCTAGGCTAGGACGCCGGAGAACGAGGGATACGACGAAAGGTCGTATCATCTGGTGCTTTCATCCAGTACTCATGAAGCGATACAACAATAACGGCAAGGCCTTGTGGGGCTCAAACCGTCAAGAATCTTACCCACCGAACAGGTTCGGTGGACGCGCTCAGCAACCAGGTGTCGGTCGCGACACCACCATGTACCAGCGACCACAGTTTGACGATAGCGACTTTGAAAATCGGTTCGGGAACGACTCACGCCCCGAGGATCCGATGGGTCAGAAATTAGACCGTTTGATGGACAAGATCGATAGTTTGGAAGCGTGGAGAAGCGAGTCCGATCACCGGCGCGAGCACGGCGAGTCCGCAACTGCCCGCGATCCAGGACCACCCTTAGGGTTCGACGAGGGCGATGAATGGGGGGACGAGAGTTTTCACCGTCGTAATCCGGGGGAACGAGAGTTTCAGTCGCGAAACCCTACCCGTTTTTCGCGCGAGGGCCCATGGACGGAGCGTGGTCGTCGGGATGACCGAGGGCGAGCTGGGGGCTGGAATCCGCCGGGTGGCCTTACCTACCGTGGCAGGGGAGGGGGGCTGGAGCAACAATTTGAGAGACCGGCCTCGTGTTGGGACCCCCCCCAGCGATTCCAATCATCCACAACGGGGTACGACAAACCGGACCGTGTGAAGATGCAGGCACCCCGTTTCGATGGTTCGGATGCAACGAATTGGGTGTCCAGGGTTCCCTATTATTTTGACCACTTGATGTTGCCGGAGGCACAACGGCTACATTATGCGGTGATGTTATTTGACCCTCCAGCTTCGGAGTGGGTGTTTAATTATTGTGCGAATACCGACTTCGTAACGTGGCAAGATTTCTTGGAGGACGTGCGACACCGGTTTGATAGGCAGAGTTTCAAGAATTATTACGGCCTGATCGCCAAGCTCACACAAACAGGAACGGTGGAAGAATACCATGACACCTTCGAGAAATATCTAAATAGGGTTAGGGGAGTATCCGAGTCGGACCTCTTTACGTTATTTGTGGCTGGTCTTAAACCGGATTTACAGGAGCGGCTGAGGCTCCATCGGCCGCCATCCCTAGCCGCGGCAATGGCCCTCACGTTGGAGTTCGCGGACTCCCAAGCGGACAGGCCGTCACGTCGGCCTTGGCAGAACCGCGACAACCGTACCATGCCGGTGTCCTCCAGCACCCACCCGCCGCCACGGGCCGCAACGGGTACGGGGGCATCGCAGGGGAGCTCGGGAAGAGCGCCGGAGCAGCAGCGCCCAGGGGTGATTCGGGTGTCTCAGGTAGAAAAGGCGGAGCGCTCCCGCCTGGGCTTGTGTTGGCATTGCCCCGAAAAATGGGTCATGGGCCACGTTTGCAAACAACGTCTCCTATGTTATGCGGACGAGGATGATATGGGGGACGAGGGTGGTCCCGGGAATGATATTGGGGACGACTTGGAGCCAAAGGAGGTCGCTTTTGTGAACGCCCTGCATGGAGGCCGGCGGTCTCGACCGCTGCGTGTCGAGGGAATAATTCAGGGACGCGATGTGAGTGTGCTGATCGATACAGGGAGTGATCGGGACTTCCTACACCCCGATATAGCAAAGTCGTTGCATCTGCCCCTGTCCCCGATTCGACCTTTTCGGGTAATTGTGGGGAATGGCGAAGCTCTTTTATGCTCTCACGTGTCGCGCCAAACGAAGTTGGAAATGCAAGGTTCGACGTTTTTGGTGGATCTACACATTCTGCCAGTACACGGGCCGGACGTGATTCTCAGGATGGATTGGCTGGAATCCCTGGGAAAGGTGGCTGCAGACTTTGCAGGCAAGACCCTGGAATTCCAACACGGGGATGAGACGGTAGTCTTGAAAGGAGTCGTGACGCCTCCCCGTCGCATTAATCGACAATTCGTATCCATGTTGTCGACTTCGGGGAACGACGTGGACTTATTCGAGGTAGTGTTGCTACACCTCGACGAGGGGGAATCAGAACCGACACATCGGGAGGAGTTTCCCGCGAACCTGTCGCCGGTTGTCTTGGCGGTTTTGGAGAAATTCAGAGGGGTCTTCGGCACACCAGTGGGGATGCCGCCGATTCGACCCTTTGACCATCGCGTGCACCTTTTACCGGGGACCCAGCCGGTGAACGTGCGACCGTACAGATACCCATACTTCCAGAAAAACGAGATCGAGCGACAGGTCAAAGACATGCTTGATCAAGGGATTATCCAGCGAAGCAACAGCCCGTTTTCGTCACCAGTGCTCCTTATCCGCAAGAAAGACGGTACCTTCCGCTTCTGCATAGACTATCGCGCACTGAATACCGTCACGGTCCCGGACCATTTTCCTATACCCATGGCGGACGAGCTTTTTGATGAATTGGGCAAGGCACGGGTGTTTACTAAGCTCGATTTGCGCTCGGGATATCACCAGATCAGGATGCATGATGGGGACGTCTTTAAGACTGCTTTTCGGACCCATGACGGTCACTTCGAATTTTTGGTGATGCCTTTTGGGTTGACAAACGCCCCTTCCACCTTTCAAGCAGCGATGAATTCGATTTTTCAACCAATGCTGCGGAAGTTTGTCATTGTGTTTTTTGACGACATCCTGGTATACAGCCCATCGTTAGAAGTTCATGGTGATCACTTGTTCGCCGTACTCACCGTACTGCTGGAGCACAGCTTCTACGTTAAGTTATCCAAGTGCTCTTTTTGCAGCTCTACCGTCGAGTATTTGGGCCACTTGATCGGCGATGGGACCCTTAAGGCCGACCCCAGCAAAATTAGTGCTATGACGGCCTGGCCTACACCGAAGAATGTGAAGCAACTCCGGGGGTTTCTCGGCCTAACCGGTTACTATCGGCGTTTCATCGCCGGGTATGCCATGATTGCAACACCTTTGACGGAATTGTTAAAGAATGAGGCTTTTGTGTGGACCCCAACGGCAGATGCGAGTTTTTTGGATCTAAAAGGGGCCATGACAACGGCGCCTGTCCTTCGCCTTCCCAACTTCGCGAGGACTTTCTGCGTCGAGACGGACGCATCCGATGCGGGGGTGGGTGCGGTTTTGCTTCAGGATGGCCACCCAATCGCGTTTTTCAGTAAGAAACTTGGTCCGCGCCGTCGCGTCGCTTCCACGTATCATAAGGAGTTATACGCTATAGTGGAAGCCGTGCAGAAATGGCGTCAATACCTGCTGGGACGTGAGTTTATTATCCGGAGCGATCAAAAGAGTTTGAAGGAATTGCTCCAACAAATTGTGCAAACGCCGGACCAACAGCTTTATGTGCGCAAGCTCATGGGGTATAAGTTTGTTATTGAGTACAAGAAAGGGAGTGCAAACCGGGTGGCTGATGCACTGTCGAGGCGCGAATCCGCCGACCAGGCCGACCAGCAGGAAGACGCAACACCAGAGGTCGAGGAAGGCCTCGAGGCCGACCATGATGGCGCGCTCCTGGCGGCGGCGGCGCACCCCATCCCGCAGTTGCTAGATGTGCTTCGTCGCGAAACAGCCTCGTCCCCGGAAATGCGGGAGATTACGGAAGAAATAAAGAAAGGGCGGGCACCGCCGCATCTGTCATGGGTGGATGGACTAGTGTACTACAACCGGCGGATTTTCGTGGGCTCTCGCTCCTCGACCCGGACGTCTATTCTGAATGAGTATCATAGTTCGCCTTCGGCCGGCCATCCCGGATTTGAGCGCACGCTACGCCGCGTGGCGATGGGTTTTTACTGGCCCAACATGAAAAAGGAGGTGAAGAGGTTCGTAGAGGCCTGTTTCGTGTGTCAGACGACGAAGTATTCAACTCAGAAACCTGCCGGGTTGTTGCAACCGTTACCAATTCCGTCCCAAGTTTGGGAGGATGTCTCCATGGACTTTATTACGGGGTTGCCTCAATCCCGGGGCTACACGGTAATCATGGTGGTCGTGGATCGGCTATCTAAGTACGCGCGTTTCGCCCCATTGCCAACGAGATTTGACGCTTTGAAAGTAGCGCATTTGTTTATCAACATGGTGGTTCGTCACCACGGATTTCCCAAAACGTTGGTCTCCGACAGGGACTCGGTGTTCTTGAATCTGTGTTGGGAGGAGCTTATGCGCCTCAGCGGCACAAAATTAAACTTTTCAACGGCCTACCATCCGCAGTCGGACGGCCAGACGGAGGTACGGAACAGGGGGTTGGAACAATATTTACGAGCTTTTACTTCGGATCGACCGTCCAAATGGGCGAATTTTCTTCCGTGGGCCGAGCTCGCGTTGAATTGTTTCCATCATGAGGGGTTAGGAATGTCGCCTTATAAGGCCCTTTACGGCCGAGAACCACCCAGCTTGATCTTCGCGCCACCCTCGGCGGCAACGCCACCCTCAACGGCGGAGATCGTTCGTCAAAGGGGGGAATTGTTGGTGGAATTACGACGCAATCTGGAGCGCGCCCAGCAGCGTATGCGCGAATCGGCGAACAAGCATCGTCGGCACTTGGAGTTTAAGGCAGGCGACTGGGTCTTGTTGAAGCTCCAACCATACAGGCAGCACTCGGTGGCGCGGCCCCAATCGGCTAAGCTGGCGCGTCGTTACTACGGCCCATTTGAGGTGTTGGAACGTATTGGGCAGGTCGCTTATCGATTGCGTTTGCCGGAGGGGAGTAGGATTCACAATGTATTCCACGTGGGCCTCCTTCGAGGATTTGTGGCTGGGAGCGACGCGGATAGTGGCATGGAGCTGCCATCGGAGTTCTTTGGAGATAGACCGATTGTATATCCGGTGCGGGTGTTGGATAGAAGGGTGTTATGGCACGACGGTAGGCCCTTAGAGCATGTGCTAGTACGTTGGTCGGATGGTACGGAGTCGCCGACATGGGAACCGCTCGAACTCGTGCAACGTAGGTACCCCAATGTAATCCTTGAGGACAAGGAGGTTGTTATGAGGGGGGGTTGATACGGACCCCGTGCAGGAGCAGCAACCTTCACAGCAGCCGGTCACGGAGTTGGTCCGTGAGGACGCGGAGTCGACGGAGGCACCGGGCGAAGAGTCGACGGAGGCGCCGGCGACCGTGGTGAAGGAAAAGCAATCAACGATCGCGTCAACGAGGCCGAAGAGAAATCGTCGCCCGCCAGACTTGTTGGGCGACTACGTTTCCAAGTAGTCATAGGAAGAGTCTTTTTATTATTATTTATTTCTTATTACGTATTTTTGGATATTAGTTATTTTTGATTATTTACTTTCCATAAACGTTTCGGGTTTTCTTTGTTGGTTCTTTCCCGAGATGAACTAGGATAGGAGTCGAACCAACCCTAGGGTCCTTAGTCTATAAATAGGGCTATGTTCACAAACTTCATTCATATGAATAAGAATTAATCTTTTGCCCAACGTTTGGTTGAGAATTTTATACAAATTAGATTTGAGCTGCCCGACGGAGAGAATTTCCGCGCACAGCCACGTCTAACCCGCCGCCGATCCTAGGCTAGGACGCCGGAGAACGTGGGATACGACGAAAGGTCGTATCAGGAACCCATCAGGATAGCCTACAAAAAATCGAAATTATATATATATTGCCTCAATAATTAATTGCAATTTGAATATTGGCCAATAATAAAAATTAAGCATAAATATATACATTGTGAGCATTCCCCATTCCTTTGTGAAGCAACTCTTCCATCACAACTTTATATATCCTCGCACGCACCTCGGAATGTGATGTTGTTTCTCTAAAACAATTTTAATAGATTTGTCATATTCTAATTACAGTAAACATGCTATAAATAAATAATACACTACACACACACACACACATATATATATAGATACGTTTGAAGACTTACATTGATTATATCGAGTCTCTGTATCTAATATCCCAGTGAAGTTGACTGTATTTCCAATAAATTCATATTTACTGCTTCCAGTAGACTTATTTGATCTATTTATACAGTCTCCCAGTGATACACACCATCCACCACCCTAACACGAGTAAACCAAATTCCGATAAAACTATATACATGCTATAAATATTTTTGAAACTAATTAATGATTTATAAGTTGGACTCGGTAATTACCAAACCACTTGCAAAAGGTAAAACGGGTTATTGAGCCCCAACCCACACCTTGTCGGCAAAATACAGCAACGAATTTGACCAAAACAAAAAACGTCACTGGAATTTGGACTATTGTGGCATGGTGCAAATTACAAACCAGGAATATATTTGATGAAAATCAAAAGTGGTTTTAATGGACAAGCAAATTATTTTCTGGAATAGTCGGGTAAATGGATCGAGAATAGATACATCTGGGTCAAACTCACATAAAATGTCTTCCTATAGTCCTACCAAACATCTTATTTTGACAAGAAAATTCGGGATGAGATCCCCTGCTGTGGTGGGGAGCACAGCAGGGGCTGCTGCTCCTCACAAAAAATATTTTATATTAATTTTTTTTAATAATTCAAATTTATCATTAAAATATTTGTATGTGAGAGGGCAGCAGCCCCTGCTGTGCTCCCCACCACAGCAGGGGATCCGGGGGAGCACAGCAGGGGATCCCACCCCGGAAAATTCACATTTTTCAAGTCTATTCAATACTACTATTTCTGACGACTATGATAAAATAAAATAAAACAAAATGAAATTTAACCTGCTCCAGTTGCAACAGCAGACTCAAGCCGAGTGTAGTTTATGACGTAGTCGAAAACCACCAAATTAGGATCAAAGTGCTCGTGAATCTACCCATTCTCTGCATTCCACAAAAATTATAAAATTAAATTAAACTTGACGAAAGAAGAAATTTGTTTCACTGCCTCAGCCGCAGCTTGATTGTGTATGTGTGGCGATAAAGATCAAAATATAAATTATGGGCTAAAAATAATTAATTAATGTTGCAAGTGATGAATCTAAATGCCAAAAACAAATTTAGTGATCCGGAGCTACAAAGACCTTTGGCTAATTATATTATCAAGTTGGAGTTGAAGAAATTACATATCTAAGGGACCTTGCCAAGAGTATAGTCTTAAGAAAAAGAGTTTTCAATTTAAATGGTTTGAAAGATATGTGTAGTTAGAGTATAGTCTTGAGAAAAATACGACATAAAATTATGATGGATTTCAGCACCGGCTTGTTCAAATTCCTGTTGGTTTCTGGTGATTACAAGAGATAACAAAAACCGAGCGTAATACAACCCAAAAGAAAGAAAAGGAGAAACTGAACTAAATGAAATTACAACGTAAGAATTCGAAACAAAGAACCGTGAACTAAGTTTAGCCGAGTCGAGGAGGCCTCTTCCCGCAAGACGAGATACGCCCCGGTAGTGCTCTTCGGTTTGGCGTGTCGTCCCCAAAGGTAAAACGGCTACGTCTCTATTGATGCAGCACCGCAATCACTAGAGCTCCGGCGAACTGGATGGAGGAGAGAGCAGAGCTTCGACAGAAAGACAATGCAGAGAGAGGGAGAGAGCTTATGCAGAGAATGCTTGTATGTGTTGTGTCCTAATGCAGTGGTATGGCTAGCCTATTTATAGGCCAAGCCACCATGCAGGGTCAACCAGCCATTGAAGGCTCATCATGGCCAATTCGTAACCGACGTCGGTTACAGGCGTGTGGCAGGAGTGTGCCATCCGTGTGTGGAGCGTGTGGATTTCTCACGTGGCACCCGTGACTGTGCCTCGCTTGACGACGTGTCAAGCCACTTGGATTGCTGACTCGGCGGTGGTCCAAAAAGAATAGTTTGGGCCAAGCCCAAAGACCACCCAAAGACCAATTGCCAAGTCCAAGTCCAAGTCCAAGATCAAGATCGAGATCGAGATCGAGATCGGGATCGGGATCGGGCTCGGGCCCGGGCCCGCGGCCCGCGCCCGCGCCCACGCCCACGCCCACGCCCACGCCCACGAGCACGAGCACGGGCACGGGCTCGGGCTCGGGCGGGGCGGGCGACGGCGGCGGCGCGCGCGTGTGGGCTTTTTCACCCATCTTGATCCAATATAATTATTAAGTAACATAAAGTCACTTAATTTAAACACATTAAAGATGTATTAATCTTCCAATGTGGGATAATTAACACTAGTTAATTATTCCCTAAGCACATGCTCCAAGCTTTAATTAAAAGCTAATTATGCCCAACTTTAATCTACTATTTCTCACTCACCGGAAATCGGATTTGAGAAAGTGAATATACTACATTTATCTACGTAAAATGTAGATCGACATTATATCATTTAATTTCACAAAATTAAATGTCTCGTCACATTTATTCTTTGGTCAAAACCATTGACCGGGCATATTTAATCCATGATTTTTACAATCCCCCACATGAGTGGAAATAGCCAAATGCATATGCATGCAAACACAAGCTCAACCCTCGAGAGGTATATAAGCATAAGGATAGGTAGTTGTTGACTTTGAACCCTCCATAGTCGACACCATCGGATACACAGGCGGCTTAGTAGCGCGATGCTTTGAACTAATCCCCCACGGCGTGCACCGAGACAATGGTGTTAACACTTAAACACCTCGACCTCATCCGTTCTCACGTTTTGTGTCCATTGCGGTCTTGGACACCACTTTGGATTCATAAGTATTTTTTATGAAGCGACCATACTTCGCACTTATATAGGTGATTCTTGGTCAAGTACCTTGCCATACTTGGTCTCTTTGAGAACTCCATCTCTTTGAGATCCTTAAGAATCATTAAAAGTCATAGACTTAGCCTTTACCACAAGGCAATTTCTCCAACACTCTATTGCTCTTAGGGAATAGATATAGTTGAGTGTTTCTCTTGAACTCTCATAGCTTAGTTGTCCCTTTGAACCAAGTTCTTGGGATCTCCAGTCATCATGGTTGGGTTACCACTATGATAATTCTTTAGTTTGTGGATTTCAAACCCATTCCCTCTAGCAACTTATTCATTTGATCACGGTTTAACCCTTTGGTTAGCGGATCCGCTAGATTATCTATTGACTTCACATAGTCAATTGTAATCACGCCAGTTGTGATCAAATGTCTCACGGTGTTATGTCGTCGACGTATATGTCGAGACTTACCATTATAGAAACCATTGTTTGCCCTTCCAATAGCCGCTTGGCTATCGCAGTGGATTAGCACTGGTGGCACTGGTTTAGACAGAAATGGAATATCTTCAAGGAAGTTCTTAAGCCACTCGGCTTCCTCACCAGCCTTATCCAAGGCAATGAACTCCGATTCCATTGTTGATCGGGCTATACATGTCTGTTTTGTGGATTTCCACGATACAGCACCACCCCCAATAGTAAAGACGTATCCACTTGTCGAAAGTGAGTCTCTATTATCAGATATCCAATTGGCATCACAGTACCCTTCAAGTACCGGGGGGTATCTCGAGAAGAGTAGCCCATGATTTTGAGTATGTTTTAGATATCTCAAAACCCTCACAAGAGCTCTCCAATGCTCTTTGCTTGGATTGCTCGTGTAACGACTTAACTTGTTCACGGCACAAGCAATGTCAGGTCGAGTGCAATTAGTCAAGTACATAATGCACCCGATGACCCGTGCATACTCTTCTTGAGCAACGGGCTCGCCTTTGTTTTTGCTCAAGTGAACGTCGAGTTCAATTAGAGTTTTAACCGGCGCGCCATCATAGGCTTTGAATTTATTCAATATCTTCTCAACATAATGTGATTGTGTTAAGATGATTCCATCATTCGTTCTTAGAATCTTCATTCCAAGAATTACATCGGCTAGACCCATGTCTTTCATGTCAAAGTTTCTCTTTAACATGGCCTTTGTATCGTTAATTACTTGAGTGTTGCTACCCAAGATTAAATCATCAACGTAGAGACACACTATAACATGACCGTTATTAGTGCTCTTGATGTAGACACATTTGTCACACTCGTTGATTTTAAACCCATTTGATAACATCACATTATCAAACTTCAAGTGCCATTGCAATGGCGCTTGTTTCAATCCATAGAGGGATTTAACCAGTTTGCAGACCTTTTTCTCTTGTCCAGGTACTACAAACCCTTCAGGTTGTTCCATATAGATTTCATCTTCTAGTTCACCATTTAGAAACGCAGTCTTTACGTCCATTTGGTGAATCTCAAGATTGTGCAATGCAGCAATCGCGAGAAGCACGCGGATGGAAGTAATCCTCGTTACAGGTGAGTATGTATCGAAGAAGTCATGTCCTTCCTTTTGTTTAAAACCCTTTACTACTAGTCGGGCTTTATACTTATCCACTGTTCCATCGGCCTTAAATTTTCTTTTAAGTACCCATTTACAACCCAGAGGTTTCGCACCAGGTAGATCAACCAACACCCACGTGTGGTTTAGCAAAATTGAATCAATTTCTCTTTGAACAGCTTCTTTCCAATGCAACCCGTCTGGGCCATCGAAAGCTACTTTTATAGATGTCGGTTCTTCATCTAGCATAAAAGCAATGTAGTCAGGACCAAATGTTTTTGGTGTTCTGACCCTATTACCACGTCTTAGTACTGTATCATTAGGATCGGGCCTTGCACGCTTGCGCGATTCAGGTTCTGCATCCGCTGATTTAGAACTAGTGGCTTCTTCTTCCACTGGTTTAGAACTAGTGGCTTCTTCTTCAATTCTTGTCTCAGAATTGGTTACGACCTTTTCTTTGTCTTTGCAAGGAAATGTATTTTCGAGAAATACGGCATTCCTTGACTCAATTGTTGTCCCCACTGTTATAGTCGATATTTCAGACTTGTGAACAACAAATCGATATGCACTACTGTTAAGTGCATATCCAATGAAGATGCAATCAACCGTCTTAGGTCCGATTGTAACTTCTTTGGGCGGAGGAACCATCACCTTTGCCAAACACCCCCACACTTTGAGGTATTTGTAGGATGACTTCCTTCCCTTCCACAACTCATAAGGAGTGACATCTTTTCCTTTGAGAGGGATCTTATTCAAGATATAGTTGGCTGTCAAAACAGCTTCCCCCCACATGTTATGTGGTAATCCTGAAGTTTGAAGCAGTGCATTCATCATCTCTTTTAGAGTTCGATTTTTGCGTTCTGCAACACCATTAGATTGTGGTGAATATGGAGCAGTTGTTTGATGAATTATACCACTTGCGTTGCATAACTCCTCAAACGGGGCTACATATTCGCCTCCTCTATCGCTTCGAATCATTTTGATTTTACAACCAAGTTGATTCTCAACTTCGTTCTTATAATTTTTGAACGCTTCTATTGCTTCATCTTTACTTCTTAAAAGATAAATGTAGCAATACCTTGTGCAATCATCTATGAAAGTGATAAAGTACTTTTTACCACCTCTTGTTTGCACCATCTTTAAATCACATACATCCGTGTGAATTAATTCAAGGGGTTTTGTGCTTCGTTCAACCGAGTGTGTAATATCCAAATCTTTTAGAAGTTTAGAGTTAGTAATTAGATTTTTAGTTAGAGGTTTTATGTGTATATGTTTTTATTAGGAATAAAAGAAATAAATTAGGAAATAGAATTAATGAGAGAATTAGAAAAAGAAAAAGAGAAAGAAAAAAAGTTTTGAAAGTGATGAGTAAGTAGGAAGAAAAAAACGTGTCTTGTGGAGAAAAAAGTTAGGAAGGAAATTAAGGAAAAGAAAATAGAAAAATAATAGTCATCCTCTTATTTCTTCTCTCTCTTTTTCGTACTCCCTCTACTCTCTTCCTCTCTGTAAAATATTCAACAGTCTCTACTCCCTCCGATCAGCCACCGCGACTCCTCCGATCGCTCCACCGCGTAACATGTAAAACACTCCATCAATCCAAGCTCTCAATTCCCCTTCTTTCCCTCAATTTTGGAGCTTAGGTTGCAAACCCGCTTCCACTAATCTTTGGAAAATTGTTGAATTTAGAGGTTAGCTTCCTCCATAACCTCTTCAATCATGTTTCTAAGTATAGTAGTGATGTTAATTTGATGTGAATCTTGTTGTTTGGTCGAAAATTAGGGTTCATAGATTTGGGAATTTTATTGTTTGATGCTTTGGTGTAATTTGGCTATTGAACTATGCAATTGGAAGTAGGATATAATATTTAAGCATGAAAGTGATAGGAAAAATCTGATTTTTGGGATTTCATTTGTTGGAGATGAATCATAATTGGACTAAAACCATGTAATTTTGTTGTTGAACATGAAATGTTTGGAGAAATTACCCAATGACACACAAATAGGAAATAGCTTGTATGTGGGCTGTTCTGATGCTACTGTACTGGTCAGTTTCGGCCACTTTAACATGATATAATTTATGTTCTAAAAATTTTAATGCATACTATAAGGTCTTGGTAAGATGTCTGCAAAATTTCAGATCGTTTCGTCAACGTTTGCTATTTTTAAAAATTCATGCTAAACCGTCGCCAGAATCTGTCACAAACTGGCAGGCTGTAGTCAAACGTTCATAACTCCCTAGTCCCTTGGAATTTTGAGAAAAATCTTTTTTGTAATTAAAATAGACACATAGGGGTTTATTTTGGTGTAGGGCTCTACCCCTAGTTATCTCCGAGCTAAGTCAGTTTATTATATGAAGTTGATGTAATGCAGTCAATATTTTTCTAAAGCTTTAAAAGTTGAGAATAAAGGTTTTTATGCTAAAAGGGAGATAGATAGATGTGATATTTTGGCTTCCATACTTGTGCTTTAAGTGTTTATTTATAATTTGTATATGTGATTGTTTGAAAAATTAGGTGAACCGAGTGCAAGCACAAGCGATAAGGGAAAAGGGCACCTCCATGGTTGACTAAGCAAGTAATAGCGGGTTTTTTTTTGACGTGTACAGGTAGTGTACGCGTGTTCTAGAATTTAATTCCTTAAACTTTGATAAATACTACTACTTGTTTGTGTGATTCGTATACTTATGCCATAGAACTTAAGAATGATTGTGTGGATTTTGTGTACTTTCAAGGTGAAGTGACAGAAACGGTGGTATTTCTTATGCAAAGTGATTTAAATAATTATGTGTTGAATAATGTGAGAGTTGATATGAAATAGTTGCGTTGTGCCCCATTGCTTGAGTGAACCACAGGGTATAGTTGGCATGCCATAGGACAGCAGTACTGCACACATGTTGATCATTCGTCTTCTGGATAACCGAAGCGATGGTCTATATGATATATCGATTGTTGAAATGTACCCTATATGGGTAATATATGACAGTTGCATTGCATAGGCCATATGGAAGATTACAGTGTCCGATACGGACTTACATGATAGATGCCCTCATAGGGCTACAGATAGTGTCCGTGTACCCGTGTCCATCACTAAGCATAACTTGGGGGCAGAATGTGATTTTCTATTTTTTTTTGAAATAATATGGTTGTGCTTTGAATTCTTTAAACAGTTATGTTTTCCTCAGGTAAAGTTATGTTGTATGATGCTATATAGTTCTGATTGATACGTGATAGATGGTTATTATTGAAAGTATTGCATGATTAATGCTTGTACTGGGTGACATTGTTTTAAATTTGTATATTGATGCCGATGTAAATTGAATATGTGTTGTACGACATTCCAGGTAATAAAGTGTTTACTTGTGGTAGTGATATAGATTGAAGTTTTAGAGGTTTTATTCTGGAATGCGATTACACTACGAGCTTTTCGAAGCTCACCCCCCTTTCTTCTCCCTCTTGCAGAGTATAGAAGCGAGTGAACTCGCTAGTTGGCAGCCGCACGTGTCAAGTCACCACCTCCCTTTTTGCTAGTACAGTCGTAGTTTACACGTGGCATGCTTAGTTTATCTTTTGGTTGTAAATAGTTGGTTACAAATGTAAGGTTATAACCTTATTTTTGCTAGTGGAGTTGTAGGTATGTCTATATAAACAGGTTAATGTTATTTTGTTATGTATAGTAGTAAATAGTTGTGTTATCAGGTTTAGTTTCTTTTATGATAGTATTGTATGTTGAGTGTTGCAAAATGGTTAAAAAAAAATAGGCAGGTTTTGTTTATCGATCGTACCGAAAGGTAACGTCACTTATTTGGTTAAAACTAACCGCGTAAGGGGTGTTACAGAGTGAAACGGCAACTTAGTCATTTTTGCTTCAAGACAAATTTCACATTTATCTTGATTATCCACTTCATTAGCCTTTAGTAAATCTAAATTCACTAATCTTTTAATGGCTTTTGAATTTACATGTCCCAATCTACAATGCCACAAATTTGAAGACTCGGTCAAATAAGAGGAAGTAGATGCTTTATTATTATTGGCCAATGGCTTTGCAACACTGCGAGTTGCTACACTAAGCTTGAAAAGCCCGTCGGTTACATAACCTTTTCCGAGGGATTTTCCAAACTTATACAAGACAAACCTATCAGACTCAAATACAAGTTTAAACCCCTTATTAACTAGTATTGATCCTGACACTAGGTTCTTGCGGATGTCCGGGACATGCAGCACATCCTTCAACGTGATAGTTAGGCCAGACATCATCATGAGAATCACGTTGCCAACGCCGAGGACTTCGGACGATGCTTGATTCCCCATGTTGATTTTCCTCCCTTCGACAGCAGTGTAGGAGGCAAACTTGCTCCTGTCGGAGCAAACATGTGCAGTAGCGCCGGTATCAATATACCAGCCACCATTGTTGTTGTTAACAAGGTTGACCTCTTCAGAGACCACAGCAATGAGGTCGTTTTCATCCCAGTCTTTGAACTCCTTCTCAACGACGTGGGCAGCCGGCTTCTTCTTCTTGCTGCGGCAGTCCTTTGCAAAGTGGCCTTGTTTGCCACACTTGTAGCAGTCGCCTTCAAACTTCTTTGAAGGCTGCTTTCCCTTCCCCTTGTCATTTGGACGGTTTGGGCGAGGGCGTTTGTTGGAGGGTCCGCCCCGCTCCAACAGATTGGCCTTGGCTTCATTTGGGGTGAATCCCTTAGCCTTTTGATCACTTTTGCGCACGTCGGCCTCGATGCGCAACTTCACGATCAAGTCTTCAAGGGTCATCTGCTTTCGTTTGTGCTTGAGATAACACTTGAAGTCCTTCTAACTTGGAGGGAGCTTGTCAATGATCGTGCACCTTAGGAATTTGTCGGGCAAGGTCATCCCTTCAGCCACTAATGAGTGGATGATCATTTGGAGCTCTTGGACTTGCTCCATGACGGGTCGAGAGTCGACCATTTTGTAGTCCATAAATTTGGAAGCTACAACTTGCTCCGTCCCTGCAGCATTATCTATGCTATACTTCTTTTCTAGGTTTTCCCACATTTGTTTAGATGTGGTTACATTGGAGTATACATTGTACAAACTATCATCTAAAGCACTTAGAATGAAATTTTTACAAAGGTAATCTTCTTTCCTCCAAGCTTCATAATCTGCCATGACTTCGAGCCTAGTCTCTTGGTCGCTTGGTGCGGGCGGCTCGTTCTCCGTGAGGAAGTTGGCGACGCCCAATGTTGTCAAGTAGAACAACATCTTCTGGTACCACCGCTTGAAGTCAGATCCTCCAAACTTTGGTGGCTTCTCGGCAGGTGGCATCATTCTTGGTGCCAAAGGTGCCGCGCTTGGTCAACCAGCCATTGAAGGCTCATCATGGCCAATTCGTAACCGACGTCGGTTACAGGCGTGTGGCAGGAGTGTGCCATCCGTGTGTGGAGCGTGTGGATTTCTCACGTGGCACCCGTGACTGTGCCTCGCTTGACGACGTGTCAAGCCACTTGGATTGCTGACTCGGCGGTGGTCCAAAAAGAATAGTTTGGGCCAAGCCCAAAGACCACCCAAAGACCAATTGCCAAGATCCAAGTCCAAGTCCTAGTTCGAGATCGGGCTCGGGCTCGGGCTCGCGGCCCGCGCCCACGCCCACGAGCACGGGCCGGGCGGCGGCGGCGCGCGCGTGTGGGCTTTTTCACCCATCTTGATCCACTATAATTATTAAGTAACATAAAGTCACTTAATTTAAACACATTAAAGATGTATTAATCTTCCAATGTGGGATAATTAATACTAGTTAATTATTCCCTAAGCACATGCTCCAAGCTTTAATTAAAAGCTAATTATGCCCAACTTTAATCCACTATTTCTCACTCACCGGAAATCGGATTTGAGAAAGTGAATATACTACATTTATCTACGTAAAATGTAGATCGACGCTATATCATTTAATTTCACAAAATTAAATGTCTCGTCACATTTGTTCTTTGGTCAAAACCATTGACCGGGCATATTTAATCCATGATTTTTACAATTCCTAGATCCATTTCTGCCCCTCCTGCACCGACGCCGCCTTCTTCTTCATTTGCAATTAAAGAAAAATGGAGTAGTAAGATTGAAGTTCACCTGCTTTTTTTTCCTTTGATCGAGAGAGAGATGAATTGTTGGGTGTGAGAGAGAGGCAATGATGGGTGTTAGCAAGAGTTAATTTTTTCGCCAACTCTCGACCTGCATTAAAACCTTTGCAAAATACTCTATACTCTATATTTAGTACTAGAAATTTGGAAATTAATCATTTATGCAATCCTAATTTAGGGTCAGTTCAAGTTTAGATACATCAATTAAACTTTTGAAATCTAATAGGAGTCGTTTTATAATTATGATGTTAATGTTATCATATTTTCACTGCATGACACAGGCGTGGAGGCATTTTCGTACCATACTTTGCCTGATTTATCAGAACTAGGATATTAATAATGCAGGAGTTTTTATAGAAAAAATAATTGAAATAACACAAGAAAAGAATTGATGGATTGAATCCTCAATTTAAATCCGCCAATTGGAGAAGGGATTACTATTCTATTTCAATCTATAAAAATAATTGATGTATACCTAATATTTAACCTTTTACGCAATATGACACTGTTGGGACCACCACAACCATTCACAGGCTCACAGCACATAAATAAATTCTTGGCCAATTATATTCATACTCTAAATTGCTCCATTTTGAATTTTAATACATTTAACTATTTTTCCTATAAAAATAGTACTACTCCAGGTAATTAATTTTACCTATATCTCGTGTATTTCTAGTACTATATGTTACCATTGCAAATGCATCTCATATATATAGATATAATTTTCTTGAAGACCCTTCAACGACACTCAAATTTAATAAAAATCGATGGAAAAAAGTTAGTATAGAATATATATCTCGCTTGTATGGAGCAGTACTTACTTTTAAATGAAACAGAAGTATAATGAGCTAGTAAATTGTTAGACATATTACCATTTATAGCAAAAATGAACTGCGACTCTTATTCGCGAAAAATGAAAAAAAGAGATCCCTAATCGCAATTTATTGTAAAATTTTCTATTGTATTTTACAAGGTAAGTTCCATTTTTTTACTGATGATACTTTAATCATTTTTTCTTTCTATTTTTTTTATTTTACAAATTTTGTATTAAAGTACGTTTCATCAGCTACTAAGATTATTTTTGTAGACGGATAGTATAAAAAAACTATACTGCGTATAAAAAGTTGTCAATGATTTTGGTGTGATCGGTCGATGGTTACTATGTATGGCTTGCAATAATATAGGAGTACTGAATTTATTCAACGAATATATGCATTTTTCAGAGATTCATTTCGGCTTTCGGGTAATTGGTATGACTAAAACAAATTGCATGTACCCACTCGACTTCTATTTGCAACATTATCCATTTGCTTTTCAAATTATGATGTCAATGCATGACACGTGATGGGAGGATGTATTTGTTATGAAGTAGAAACGTATCTTTCAGTCTCCTACTTCATAGATCTTCACCCATGACTAATAAATTTATATGCCTAATAACTTTACTAAAAGAGGGATGGTATTTATTTTCATAGCCATAAAAGATTGATATTACATTTCAATAAACAAGTAAAAGCTTACTGAAAATGGAATGAAAAATTAGGTTAACTATACTTATATATTTACAAAATTTACACTTCAGTTCGTTAGAAGTTGCTTCTAAACTTAAAACTTAATTTACAAAACCAGAATTATGGTAGTATACTTATTAGTCAAAGGATGACATTTAACCATTGGTTGGAGGTGTGTAACGCCGGGGGGCAAGAGTAGGGAGTGACGCCGGTGCAGAAGCATGGATAAGGAGCGGTTCCTACATATGAAGCGGAGGGGGACATGAATGAACCGAAACACACCCGAGCGAGAGGGATTCCGAGGATATGCAGGTATGAGACTGCATATTCGAGGAGAGCTTAATAGATTTGCTAGGTGCTATTTATACCAACAGAGCATCTTCTTTTCCGGCATCCATCTTATAAGAACACCGAAGTTAAGCGTGCTTGGCTTGGAGTAATTCTAAGATGGGTGACCCCTTGGAAAGCTGCCTCCAGGGAGCGTGTGAGTGAGGACAAAGCACGCTGGAAAGACTTGGGTTGGTTTGTGGATAGAAGCTGGTTTGTTACAAATATTTCTCATATAAATAAGACCGTGAATAAATATTTATATGATGTGTTATAATATGAATTAAATAAAACATATTTAGAGGGCAGTATGACGATGTGAGGGGTACCAAACGTAGGACTCCACTATCATGCTTCAATTTTTCAGTTATTTCCTTCATTTTAACAACAATGTTCCATATCACATTAAAAATTTTGTTACTAATTAATTACAGTGCTACACTATGTGGAATATAAATGTGCATTTAAATTAAGGGTGTCGAAATGGGTACCCGCAGGTATCCACACCCGATTTCGCTTAGTTTTCTCTACCCGATGCTAGCCCCGATATCACCGTGGGTAAACCCTGTGACGGGTAATCCACACTCGACCCAACGGGTACCCCGTACCCGACCCGACTCCTCATCACCTGTGATGAAGTGATCAAATGTATTAGCAACTTATATTTGTCGAGTAATTACCATGGAGTCATATCATGAGTATAATCTATTAGCAAAACATATAATCTATGAGAGAATGACAGAGAGGGGATAAGAGTTAATTGGATTTTTTAACCAAATGTATTACTCCCTCCGTCCGTATTACTTGTCAATGGTTTCCTTTTTGATCCATCTGTCAATACTTGTCTTTTTTTTGGTAATGAACCACACATTCCATTAACGCATTCCCCTCACATTTTATTATAAAACTAATATATAAAAGTAAGACTCACATCCCACTAACTTTTTTAACTCACTTTCTATTATATTTCTTAAAACTCGTGTTGGGTCAAAATGTGACATGCGAATGGAGGGAGTATGTCCAAACCCATTGTTAGTCATTCTATTTTGATCTTAAACCTTTCTTTTTTAGTTGATTCAAAATCTTTAGTGACTTTGTGTCAATTTTTTTTTATTATTTAACTTCAAGTTGGATTGCATTCCTCAATCTGAGCAATAGTTCCCACCCTATCACTTCTTAATAACTTCCTCTAATTCTCCAATTCTTATCTATGTACCTTAAGGAGGGTGGTGGATGGGGTGGGGGAAAGGATTGTTGAGGCGGGTGTTGGTTGGAGGCTGGGGGAAGGGAATGAAATAGTTGAAGTATAAAATCCTTATGTCAATCGGGTATTTTGTGGGTATATCGGATATACCCAGTAGGTTATCGGGTGTACCCGATACCCAAATTCCTCTTGTCTAGACTATCCGCACCGACCCCGATTTATTTGGGCAGCGGGTTCCAAATACCTGACGGGTATAAGGTTAGGTCCGAGGAATTACCCGATACCCGCTACCCATTTTGACACCCCTAATTTAAATTACTATTCTGATCAGTGACATAGCTATTCGCGGACGGAGGGGGAGTATGTGTTACGTGACATTCATCTTACCCAATTAATTTCCTTCCCAGTCGCATATTCGTGTTATATTAACATAGATGTTTCGTAGGAGAGTGTTATATTGTTAACTCAATACTTAATTGCTAACTATAATTAAATAATAGCCATTAGATATTCAAATCAATGGCCTATATCATCAATCCCAGAATGTCAATACGATCATCAAAAAAGTCAATAAGGGTAATTTACAACAAATTAGTTGTAATTAACTTTTGAAAAATATCTCATAACTTTAAAATGCATGTAACTTTCTCGATTTAAATTTTTTTCGCACAACATATATCAAATTAAAGATAATTTCATAAGGATTCTAACGAGATCTCACTTGCATATGTTCCGATGTCAAAATTTGAAAAAAAAATCGAAAATTTTCATAAATTTCGTTAACAGCTTTATATCAATACACGACACATAATATGTCAATACAATGTTTGTACAATGTCAATATGAAATTGTATTGACATTGTCATGTCTTTGTGTTGATGTATTTCATACGCTTTATTGACATTGTGTTTCTAAACTCTAAATTTAATAGTTGCTATTATCTTTTTAATATTAAAAAATAAAAAACGAAATTACACATGACAAATCGTAGGCCACAAGATTTCTAAAATCCTATGGTCTTAAATTAGTTGTAGTTAGCAATTAAATGATGAGTTAGCAATTGATCACTCCCTTGTTTTGTATTTGTACGTATATAAAATGTGAGTTTTGGCCTTATTTTGCAATATTTATAAATTCTAGGTATAAATTTGAATAACTAATTTGTATATTAAGTTAATAACGGCTAATTATTCACTACCTTTTAATATGAATAAATGTTACACAGCCAATGAAACGTAAATATATACTCCTATATATTTGAATTGTTACACTATTATTCAGCCAATATAATATACAGTTACACTATTATTCAGCTAATATAAAAAACGGCTAATTGATGAATCAAAAAAAGTAACCGCTAATCAATTACAATATGATGTGTGCATAAATTAAATATCATTATGAATCATTATCATTATAATAATAATAATAATATAAAATAAAAGATAGAAACATTGTAACATAAATTAAACCTTCTCTATGTAATATTTAATGACATCCGTTTTTAACTGGAAATGTTTAACTAGAACAGTCAACTATCTTATTTGTAGTATTGAATACTACATGATAACGTTTAGGAGATATTTTATGAAATTCATTTTATCATTTTAACCGTTATTTTTATTTAAATTTTGAGAAGTTAAAAAGTTTTAAAATTTTATTATAAATGTGACAAGTGAAAATTTTATGAATAAATTCTTCATTTTTTTATTGGACTATAAATACATGACATGTGGTACCCATGGGCGGACCCAAAGTGTAAGGGGGAGGGGCTTAAGCCCTCAATGAAATATTTTTTTAAACTTTTTTCTATTAATTTTTTTTTGAAATTTAGTCAAGTTTAGTGTAAGTTATAGTGTAAAAGCCCCTACAAATTATCTAAATTATTCAAAAATATACATCAAAATAAAATTTAGAAATCTCAGCCCCTATGGATGATTATTTCTGCGTCCGCCCCTAGTGGTACCTATAAATCCACCCAATCATTACGTAATTTTTATTTTCTAGATTTATCACTAAAACTTTCGATAAACTTTATTCTTTGGTTTTATCATGCGATTGAACTTTATTAGACGGTCTTCTATAAGCGTTATTTGCTAGATTGATTAACTCTCATTGAGTGTGACTTGATAGATTTGAGTAATTATCATTGTTTATGTAATTGCAGGAACTATATACACTACGTGAGTGTGGCGTTGGAGGCAATCGTTTACGCATACACTTAAAACCATTTCATGTAAGTATGAGATTTGTAGTTTATTTTGAGAATTGAGTTTGACCCGTTCGTATTTACTTCATTTCGACTATAGCTCTAAAAATTAAATATGCCTTTCGAGATAACGAAATTTGATGTCAAATCGTCAGTTCATCGAGACTAAAGAGAAAACAGGGTTAACACGTAGGCTGCGGTGGAAGTACATTTAAGAAGAAATGAACAGATGAGTGTTTATGATGTCCATTAATATAATATAAGAGCATCTCCAATGCACGGATGTCCCATTCGGACATCCACTAGGACTTCCCAAAAATACCTCCTGCCACGTCACTAGGACTTCCCATCCCACTGCCACGTCACTAGGACATCCCCTTCACAATCCTCCCTTCCCATCGCCCTTGCCACTAGGACTTCCCGCAATAAAAAAAATCACAATTATTTATAAACGTAACAGAATTATAATTTTGACAAGGAATACGGGAAAATTGCGAATGCTTCATTAAAAAAAATTACATAAAAAAAGAAAAAAAATTACATAATAAAAAAGAAAAAAATTACATAATAAAAATAACATAATACGGGAAAATTTAGACTCGGCTCACTCCGCGTTGTCCTCGTCGCCCATGCCGCCCTCGCCCTCGCCCGTGCCGCCCCCGTCGTCCCCGCCGCTAATCTCGGCGCCATCATCTCCAATGGGTGGCATCCCCAAATCGCGCCGACATCCATCGATGACATCCTTCAACATCCTTTTGTACACAGGATCTGTCGTGCAATGCCACCTATGCATGGTCCGAACCAAACTAGTCGTTATCTGCGCGCGGGCGAGACGATCGTACTCTTCTGGGGGAGCAGGGGCCTCCGATTGGACCTCGAACGACCCACTACCGCTGCAGCTTCCCCTAGCCTTCCGCTGCGCAGCCTTTTGCCCAATCGGGCGACGATGCCGGCGGGAGTCTGATTGAGGTAGCGGGGACACTTCCTCGGCTTCTGGGAGCTCGTGCGAACCAGCACTGCTGCTGTATTCACCGGAAGCGTTGATCTTCGTCTGCTTCTGCCAGTCCGATTCGACACCCCCACAAAACTTTTGGGAATCCTTCACCACGAGATAGGCCTCCCACTGGTCGAAATCTTTGAACTTCAAGGATCTGTCGGGGTACTGCGCCAAGGCACGGTTCTTCACATCCTCCTCGGACATATCGCTGGTTGCCTAGCGGAGATTGTTTTGGTAGAGGCCGGCAAATCGACTAAGCTTAGGCCTCAACCGCTCCCACTGTTTCCGGCATTGTTCGGGAACGCGACACTTTGCCCCAGCCGGTTTGTGTGTGAGGTAGGCTTCAGCGACGCGATGCCACAGTCTGTCAATATGCTGGTTAGCACCGACATAGGGATCCTCGACTATTGAAACCCAAGCCTTCGAAAGCGCGACGTTTTCCCACACGCTCCAGACCGTCCTCTTTCCCGTCTCCTCATCATCCTCCTCCTCAGCCACCGTTCGCGAGGAAGAGCCCGTGGCTTTGCCCTTGCCCTTGCCCCTGCCACTGCCCTTGCCTCTGCCCCCACATCATCGGGAGTCTCCCTGACTGGAGATAGCCCCAACTCCTCAAAAGAGAAAGTTTCCACGCCGGTGAACTGAGTCTCCGGAACAAAACTGGAGGGGGTGTCAGTAGACAACATATCGATAACCGGCCGATAGACATCGTCCGCTAGTGGTTCAGGGCCGCTGCCACCCCCTCCCCCAGGCATGGTCTGCATCATCCCCGGCATCATCCCACCCATCCCCATCATATTTGGGGTCATGCCCCCATCCCCATCCCCATCATATTTGGGGTCATGCCCCCCATCCCCGCTGCCCTGGGCATCATACCACCCATACCACTCATCCCACCCATCCAATTGTACATATTGCAGTAAGGGGACATCATACCACTCATCCCACCCATCCCACCCATACCACCCATCCTACCCATTCCACCCATCCCCGACATTGCCGGAACCGTTGTCGCATTTCCGCTAGAGTTTCCCTCCAGTTCGGCGGGAAACGTCGGAGTCTGCGACTCGCTCGTGGCGGGGGAGTTCCTGTCGTTCTCCATTAAGTAGAAATGAAATTTGTAGTAAAAGAAGAGAGAAACTTGTTAACACAAGTGGTGCGAATGAAATGAAGTTCAACGAGTCGTATATATAAAGTTTTAAAAAAAAAATTAAATACCCGACGTCCGACCCACGCCACAATGGCGGACGTCCGCCCGCCCGTCGCCCGCACGTCCGAGGACATCCGACGTCCTTACGGGACGTCCGTATCCGACTTGCCACGCCACAATGGCGGACGTCTCGGTCGCCCGTCGCGGATGTCCGACCGGACGTCCGCCATTGGAGATGCTCTAAAATTATGATTATTGTTTTGTAGCAGGGATATGGAAGTGGTCATTGGAAGTTTTGAATTACTTTATATATAATGCACATTCAATACAATTATATGAAATATGTGTATGTGATTGGTTGATTTCTAAAGTTGTCTAATTTTATTTTTTGGGATCATACATTTAAATTGTATTACACGTCTATAATTTTTAACCCTTAGAAAATATAGTTATATCTGATTTTAACTAATTAATTCAAAATATGAATTTATCGTGATGAAATTAAATCTATGCATCGCGTGGGTGTGATACTAGTGTAGATAATTTCCACGTTCAAATATTATGACAAATGTAAATGTTAGACATATGTCGCAACATGGACAAAAGTTTATAACTTTTCCAAACTAAAAAAACGAATAGTCAAATACAAACTTTCTTAATTATATTTCGAAAACCAAACTTTTAGGGTTAGGTTGTAAATTTTTAACTCGATAAAATTTCAGCCTGATTAGCCTGCAACCCGGAGTAGGGTTGACGCAAGACCCGTTAGACTGGCCAGACTAGCCTGCAACCCGGAGTAGGGTTGACCCAAAACCCGTTCTGTTTATATTTTTATTGGGCCGACCTTATTTCCTATTGGGCAGAATTTTTACTTGATCTGGGCAAAATTTATTTGTTGTCTATCTATTGCTCATTAACCATATAAATTTTCGGGTACAAAATTAAGTTGACCATTGAAATTTAATGGCTCTGTCACATTAGTATAGATATACAAGAAATTACCAAGTATTAATGTCCATATCAAAACGCAAATAACAATATTTTCTTAGAATCGAAAAATTTTGTTGAAAAATCTTTATCCTTTAATTTTAATAAGCTATCATAATTTTTTAAATCAAAACCTGGTTACATGGCTTAAATCCAAATAAAAGAATATCACCTACCCAAATATATAATTATTTTTATGTTAATAATTGTTACGTACTCAGATATGACACATTTTTTTAAGACGGTAGTAATATTGTTTATCAATTTAGCAAAGACAAAAACTCTGGGAACCAACATAATTGATTAATTGGATCTAAACTAGCAGTAGTACTACCATTTTGTAATGTTGAGGACAAGTAGCTACTAAATATAGACAGATCTAAACTAGCAGTAGTATTACCATTTTGTAATGTTGAGGACAAGTAGCTACTAAATATAGACAAATGATACTAGTACTGGTTGGATTTTCTGGATTACAAGATAAACACTATCCGGATGTAATACAACCCAAAAGAAATAATAAAGAAAATTAAACTAAAACAAAATTACAATATTGAAATCATAACAATAACACTGTAAAATAGTAAAAATAAGCCAAGTTGAGGAGGGCTTCTTTCTGCAAGACGAGATACGCTCCGGTAGTGCTCTCAGATTGGCGTGTCGTCCCCAAAGATAAAACAGGTTACGTCTCTGATGAAGCAACACCGCAATCAACAAAGCTCCGGCGAACTGGATGAAGGTGAGGGTAGAGTTTTGACATAAGAACAATGCAAGAGAGGGAGAGAGCTTATGCTTTGTATGCTTGTGAAGTGGTGTAGAGAATGCAAGAGTATGCATGTCATGCCAAGTCCAATGCATGTGGAGGTGGAGTCAAAGCACCCATTAAGGCTAATTGTAACGGTCGGCGGTTACAAACGTTACAACGTCAATCATGGAGCATGAACCTGGACGGATATACCTAGACACCTCTCACGTAGTTGTTCATTCGAGAGATGTATCTAGACGACCCGATCAATATGCACGCATTCTACGAAGCTTTCTTCATATGCTCATTTGCCACATTATTTTTTCTACGTGTCCAAAATAGATAAATAAATTAATTAATTAATTTCATATCTTCATATATCATGACATATTTTAATACATTATTTCTCACTCACCGGGAATCGGTTTAGAGAAAGTGAATATACCGCAATCATCTACTCGGAGCGTAGATCGATTATAAATTATTTAATTTTTCTTCAAAATTAAATATTCCATCACTTGAACGATCCTTCAAATTGCATTGACCGGACTACGATTCCAACAGTAGTTACTTTTATAGAATTGAAAATTTAGTTAAATTTTTTTTTATCCTTATAATAAGATATCAAAAAATTTTAAACCAAAAGCTGGTTGTATGGCCTAAATCCAAATAAAAGAATATCATTTAGCAAATAGTATATGCTAATATGCTATAACTTGAAAATGTACTGTAATTCTAGAAGCAAACTTGCTTGTGCCGAATTATATTTTAATAATGCTCTGTTCAATTTGGACTCAATTAATGTATTTCCTTTGTTCCTACATAAGCTAAATTTTCTTTTTTTCATTCATTCCACCCTTCATAGAAATAGTTTATATTCATTTATGGAAATCTTTTATCTTTCCTTTATAGTTTATCATTTATGAACCCCACACTAAAAAAAACTTATCTTTTAGGGACACAAAAATTGAGACATAATTACTATCGTTTGAAATTTTTTAAAAATAACCATAATTTATGACGCAAAAAAAAGCTTCCTTAAGTTGAGGGCAAATTATCTTAATCTTTTGCTTTTCTGTCTAATGGTTGGCATAATGTTCTTTCTTTTAATAATTTGGTCCAACCCATTACTAATACCTGATTGTGATTGATTATCTGATTCACTTTCAACTCAGTAGTCTGCTAATCACTTTTTTCAGTTGCTCCCACATTTTGAATTGGCGATGCTAAAATAGTGATCACATATTGTATGATTTGTAGGGACTTGCCTATAATGCAAAGGGATAGACTCGGTGTGTTTTATTATGATTTAGTATGTCATAAATTGTCTTTTCTTCAATGAAACAGTCTTCAGACAAAGACTGTTCTTCAATGTGAGATATATTAATACATGAACATTTTTCTTAATCAACAATATTTGCAGAATGGCTGCATAAATGCAACACAAGTACATGTAAATTCACCAGTGAAGCTCAGCGGGCGAGTGGAGTTTGCTGATTGTATGTCTCCGTTTTAGGTTTCACGACGTACTGCAATGGTATCTCTGCTGCGGCTGCTTGGTCGGGAGCAACTTCTAGAAAAGACACTTCGAACATCAATGGCTGGTATAGACACACTTCATCTTCCTTACAGTAGTATACCTGCGGATTAAAGCTTCAATGTTACTAACATACACTTCATTCACATTTCTTCAACATTTCCTTCAAACCAATATAATCAGCTATCTATCTACAATGCTTTGGACATCTAAAAGGAACTTTGATTATTATAACAGAAACTGAAGGAACTAAACAAAAGCTATAACTATTCTAAACACAGCAATTAAAGATAGGAAATACCTTGCAGAAAATTCTACACTTAGAAGGTGAAGGGGAGGATCGTTTGAACTGTAGAACCGCTGACCCTTCAGGGCTGATATTACCATCCATAGGATCGACAGATACTGCATTTTCCGGCTCAATTTCCACGCTGAATTTACTTTGTGCTTCCTAGACATGCATGGAAGTGTAAAGTGTGGAACAACAAGAACAGAATATTATAGAATATGAACATCAGAATATACTATCCACATATTTAAACGAGAGAGAGGGACAAAGCGAACCTTTGAGAAATGGTAGCCTTCTAGTATCCGTATTTCCAGACGTAGTCTGCCCTCATTGATGGAACCACCATCAATGACTACGGTCTCCGTGTCAGATGTGGCTCTCCTCCTTAGACGGCGTGGTGATTTTGATTTTGGAGTAGGAGGTTGGACGCCTTTGAGCTCCAGAGTAAGAAGTGCTGGTACTTTCTTGTTCAGGTCCAAGTACCTTATTAAGCTATTATTTGTATCAGCTATGAGTAATCTTCCTGTAAACAATGTCAAATATAAGGTTTCTTGAAGTATCAGCTATGAGGTGAAAACATAAGTTCAAGCTGTGGAAGAAGAAAGACGCATTCGATCCAAACCACAAAATACTCACACTATTTTCACATCTAAACCATCATCCAATCTATTTTGAAAGATTAATTTTAAAATTTCAATCAAAAAATTGTAGAAAGCCTGTAGTACAATACTAACAACCCTTCTTTCGACTGAGTTTGCAGCAGAGAAATTACCATTTCCAGCTTCGACGAGTCCGGAAGGCTCAGAAAGCTGCACATTTAGAATATATCAGCGATAATGTTTCAAGGGACAAAACAAACCGTCAGGGTGACGCTAATAGTATACATGTATATTCAAGCATATAATTAATTTAAAGACTTCTAGGTTGAATTAGGATCATTTTAATGTTAGACTCGGTGCTCAATAGTTTGAATGATTCCTATTACCTACATATGAGGATAACAAAAGATCAAAGTATAATGTTCACAATCATTCGTATTCATCTCATATACCTTATTCTAAGGGTGCGTTCATTTTGGTTGTAAGAAAAAACAAGGCCTCACCCTTTAAATTCCTCCTTTCTATTCCATACTCCCACTCATTCTTATTCCCCATTTCACTCCACTGAGGAATAAAAGCCTAAAAGGTGGCATTATAAAAGCCTTATACCACATTTTTAAACCTTATCTGTTTTGAATGATAAAAGCCTAAAAGGTGGTATAAGATTATAAAATCCTCCCCTGGTATAAAATTATACATTGCCCAAGGGAAAATGTGTTGCCCGAAATTGTAGACAGTCTGTACAGATTTTTTAATACGTCAAACAAACAAGGTATAAGGTAGTGAATGGAGTTTATCCCTTCCTTATACCCATTGCAGTTTAGGGTCATGAAAAAGTAATATCTGCAGTAACATGTGCATTTAAATTAAACAAATACTGAAGAGCTAAATAAAAGCTTCTTTTCAACCTGGGCTTCCAGAACTGGTCCATCCTTGAATCCAGCCTTCCCGGTGCCAGCTAATGTAGTGACTCTTTTACTAGCTAAATCCAGCTTCTTAATCTGCAACGTAAATTAACAAGCTGAGGGTGAACTT
Organism: Salvia splendens; assembly: GCF_004379255.2. Lineage (NCBI taxonomy): Eukaryota > Viridiplantae > Streptophyta > Magnoliopsida > Lamiales > Lamiaceae > Salvia > Salvia splendens. The sequence goes on along the minus strand of NC_056032.1, from coordinate 36,755,727 downwards.
TATTCTAAAATAAAATAGTAGAATAGCACTCTTACACCTATAAAGCTCATGTTCCTATCATCTTCTTATGCAGTTAAGTTACCTTGTGGTTATAAGAATCTGCAATATAAATATGACCACTGCCACAAAATACTCCCAAAGGATGCTGAAGAAGTACTTCGGAACCTACTCCATCATTGTCTCCAAACTGCAACAAATAACAAAGTGAAGTTAACAAATATGTTTACCTTTTGCATATATAGTGCTAGATTATAAACTTTGAGTGGGTAGAAGAAGTGCCTTGAACAAATTGTCTGAGAATATCGGATCCCCACCAGCTAGTAACCTTGACCCTCCTGTTTTTAGATCTAGTGCTCGAATTGAGCTACTCTCACTATCAGCAATGTATGCTTCCTTTAAATCTACCAAACGAAACGAGTACAAATATTCAACATTTACAATTGATCATATAAACCATAGCAGTTCACCAATAACAATATGCAGCTAATTTTGATGTGTCAACATGTACCAGGTGACAATGTGATTCCAGACGGTTGAGCAAATGAAGTGTTTCCAGAACTGTATCAGCGTATTAAAGAACTCACAGTCAGCATAAATGTTGGAATAAATGAATAATCCCAGAAAGCACAGATATTGTGCAAGATAAGAATCACACAAGTATGAAAAGTATGATGCTTCTATGCTTCACGGGGAAAATTTTTAGCCTAAAGCAAGTTAGATATTCATTGAAAACTATGATAATTATCACTATCAAAGCATATCATCACTAACTGTTTAGGCAATGGCATTACGCGAACAAGTGACTAAAGATGAAAATAAACACTGGTCTCGGATTCTATAGTCATAGTCATAGACTAGTGAAGATCCATATTTGCTTGTGAAAACTGTATAAAATGTCATGACAACCCAGCTCGTTACACCTAATATGAGGCGAATTCATGTCATTTTTCAGTTCAGAAGCCTAACTTCAGCATAACTGCAACACATCTTTTACCTCGAACCATTCAAATTTCTTTCATAGCCGTCACCACTAAAAGTTCTAGTAGTTCCATCTGGTGCATGTGTCCAAATTTGATGCTGGCCGGCCATTGCAATGTAAACCATATCGTTTACAGGATCAAAGCAGACATCCCAGGGTGAATTAAGGAGCTGAAAATATAAGAATTTAAGAATGTCAAGCCATGCAGTGAGCTTATCATTTCAGTCTCTTCTGCTAATTAAGTTCACAATCAAAAGATTAAAAACATCGTATAATAAAATCTTCATATCATAACATTGTCATATGATCAAGTACTGTCTGTGAATAATACAATAGAAAATCTTGCCTGGGATGTTCCAGATCCTCCTCCCTGGTAGTCAGAACCCTTTTTTCCATTTCCAGCAAGTGTTTGCACGGTCTCATTGACGAAATCAATCACCCTAAAGAATACAAAGGAAAATGCATTCAGAATGCAGAAAGCTTAAAAAATTTCCAGGGGGTAACTGCTACCTTAGAGCGTGATTTTCAGTGTCAGCTACATATAAGAGATTTTTCTTTGCATTATAGGAAAGTCCCTACAAATCAAACAAAATGTGATCACTGTTTCAGAATCGCCAGATTCAAAACGTACGAGTAACTGAAAAAGTAGATGAGTGTTAAAAGAATAAAAATACTATTACCTGTGGGCGGTTGAACATGGCATCATCAAAGTTACCATCACGAAAGCCCTCTTCTCCAGAGCTTCCAATTTGCATTTTGAAGTTACCATCAAGATCAGTGACTACCTGAAACCAATCAAGACTCGAATAGGTATTCTCAGTCTACGCGCATCTCCACAAGCTTTGGCTTCCATTGAAAATAATAAGATAATGTGTGCTGAGAATAAATGATGTGGCCCCTGGCAATATCACTTTATGAAAATGAAGATAAGCTATGCAGCTTAGGATGTGTTTTAAAAGCTAAAATTTCTAGAAAATGCTGAAACTTTATATATTTTCCTGCTGATTTTTCATCCAAGTATAATCAACTGTACATCACCGAAAAAAGTTTTTAAAAAAAGCAATACAAAGATGAATGTGATGGTTTTTTAATGATACCAATTGAATGATGCATCTCACTCTTGGAAAAAGCAAACAAATGCACTAGTGTAATTGCTAGCCTTTTGAGACACGATTATAGAAGCGGAATCACAAAGAGAGGAAGAAGCCTTCCCTTTTACAAAGACAAGGAGATTAGGGTAGATAATGGACACTTACTATGCGGTTGTGGTTGCTGTCAGAAATGAAGAGCCGGTTATTGAGAACATCAACCTCCAATTTACCAGGAAATTTCAATGGGGATGTCAATAATCGAGGATCATTGTCCTTTTCCAAACTCAAAGGAAGAGGTCTGTTGTCCAATACTTTCTTACTACCATAATATAGTAATGCTGCTTCAACCAAATCATAGAGATCCTTGCGAAGGAAAGTATATACAAAGTTAATGCTGTTTATATCATGCAGTACTGAGTATAATATATTTGATCAGCAAATGAACCTTATTTTAAAGTTACAACGATGCCTAATTGTGATAAACTGTAGAAAGTATATACATTCTGGAACAACAATATTATACAATCCAAAACGGAAATGCAGTGATTTCTAATGGGTACAGACCCTAGATGGATAAACTCAGAAACAATAGCAATGAAACAACATGAACATAATATCTGCTCTACATAAGCTTAATAGGAAAAGAGAAACAAAGACAAGAAACAAACCAAATTATTAGCAGACTACTGAGTTGAAAGTGAATCAGATAATCAATCTGTATTAGTAATGGGTTGGACCAAACTATTAAAAGAACATGATGCCAACAATTAGACAATCATATAACTGAATTAAGCCCAAAACTGAACAGATGCAAGCATAGTTATCTCTTTCCTATACATACACATCAGCACTAGAAAGTTTAGAGACAAATATGCCAGAGGTAAAGAGAAAAGGATGAATTATCTTTGCGTTACTCTATGCATAAGTGATTACCTTCCGGCGACCCTCACCAGATACTTGTGCTATAAGCTTCCCGTTTGGCCCAACAATGGCAAATGTAGGCCATGAGTTTATACCCAATTCTCTCCACAAATACATATCACCATCATTCACCACCTGAGTCAGTTTCAAAAAGTAGCACAGTGACTGATCAAAATATGATTGGCCTTTCCAGAAAGCCGATTATGCATAGATAGGCATGAATATATTTACATAGAGGTCAGTGGTGTTGGATTGATTGTGGTGATAAAACTTGATCCACCTAGACCTTATTTTTCTTTCATATGTTGTTACTCCCCTTTTATACTATTCGCATCTCTATTCTTGGCCAGTATGGCTGCTGCTACCACTTCCACCAACAATGCAACAAACCACTTTCTTTGGCTTAATTCTTCTTTTTTCATTTCCCTTCGTTTTCACCTTTTTTGAGCTTTTTAATTTTTATGTACATTCCTTTTTCCCATTAGGAGTTTCTGGGTGGTGGTATTTAACCCTGAATGGAATAAAGAATCAGCAACCAGTAATATAAACTATAGCTTATTTCTGCTTAATTAAGGATCAGCTATAGAATTCTAAAAAAGAGGGATCAGATATAGAAAGTAACCTTAAAGTGTCACTTTATATTTGTAAAAATTATATGCTTGTATAATGTTGATCCAAATGTCTTATTTGGCACCTTTACATATTTGGAATCGGAATGCGCAAAGTATTAGGCCCTTCTCGGTATGATGGAATGCAATGTGATTCCTACTTCCATGCTATTCATTTGCTTGGTATGATGGAATGAAGGAGGGAATGAAATAAAAATGCAAAGAATTGTCATTTCATTCCATTCCTACCTTTATTCCTTTCCACTCTCATTCCATTCCATCATACCAAGAAGGGCCTTACTACTTCATCTTATTGGTAATAATCTTCTAAATTCTCCATGCTCCTGACTTTGTTAAGTTAGATGGTCCTGCCTAAGTCACACTGTATAAATTTAATAGCCAATAAACAGTCAGGTGAATGCATAAACATACCGGGTGAGTGATTCCATATCTTAAAACTGCATTTCTAATAGCCTCCAAGTCTTTCTCATTATCAAACTTGGCAGAGTGAACTCCTACTACAGCAAACTGCAATAACCATATATTACTCACAACATTTACAAACCATGACATAATAAAGTTATAAACAACATGGGAATTCATTATCATGAAATAATTTATAGATTGTATCTTCTACATAACTTTAGACGGTGAACACCAAATGACATGTGGGCAGGAATGCACATAAAATTTCCAAGTGTGAAACAAAGAGATAGACAAAGAGATCCATAATCGACTTGGTTATGTTCTGATATCGTGTAGAAATGAGTCACTCACCCCCTTAAAAGGCCTCATAAGGGGGGAAGGTTATTTACTCATATATAGATTAGACAAGATCCTTGCCAAGTTGATATGGAATAAGAAATGGGAGTTTCAACAATAACTAAAACTGATGGACATAATCACCTTTTGCTGAATAGAGGTTATATTAGTGGAGGACAACATTTTCCATTTATATAAATTATCAAGTGATTAAAAAATTTGAAAGAAAAGAAAGGAACTTGAATTTGAGAGAGAACATAAATGAAATCAACATAAAAGCAACTCTTGAACCAGATAACTTTCACCCCGATCAACTATAACGTAAATAAAACAATTAGAGAAATAATAAGAAATAAGAAAAGAAAGAAGAAAAAGATCATACCGGCGCATCTTTATATTTTCTCTCAAGAAACTCAAGATCTGGTAAGACATGCATGCAGTTTATGCAGCAATAGGTCCAAAAATCGAGAATAACCACTTTTCCTATCAAATCCTGTCCGATAAAAGGATTTCATCAGAAGTAGCACTGTGTACTTGATCTCCACTTGCTTCTACTATCTAAGCGGGCGTATAGATTGGAACATATTTTCTTTTCAAGTGAACCTATTCAATCAGGTCAGACTAAAAGTAAAAAAGCACTTAATAGTGCACAGATATACCCTTTGTAGTTGAAGGGGAGCCGTGTTTAGCCAGTCTAGCTTAGATGGAAACTCCGGCACAGTTGTTGCAGTTCCCCTTATATAACAAAAAGTAGCATGCGTCAGTTTGAACAAGTATCTTAAAAATTTATTTACAAAATCAAAGTTCTATATACCTTTTCTCCAGATCAGATATGTAGTTGACAAACTGTTGGATTCTATCATCACGAGATTCTTCTGCAACCAATCAAAAGGGACTAGATTGTATTTTTTTTATCTCATAATCAACAGCGAAAAACATACGATCAAAAGGATGATGAAATTAACAAAAGTTTATTGATGATAGACCTTTTTTGGGTCCAAAAGAAGGACTGCCAGCCCCAAATAATGAATTCCAGATGGCTTTTGGAGATGCATACTGCATAGCCTGCATAGACATGAAAGCTTGCAAAGATACATCTTTAATTAAACTAATGAAGCATAGGTAATCAATTTCCCAAGTTGCATTTTTTTTATAAAAGTAGTATACCTTACGGTTTGTGACAATAAAGGCAACGCAAGAAAGAGCGATTCCCAAACTTCCATATCTCAAAATATTACGCCGAGAACCCTGAAACCTGTCAAAGAATCATTCTACAATTCAAGTAGTAACGGACTGAATGGTCCTTTTTACACTACTCACTACTGATAGCATTTAAAGTTCATCATGAATAACTGGTAAAGTGAAAAACATGTGATGAGTATGAAGAAGAGACCAAACAAATTTGAAGTCAGGTGCTAATTTACTTTATAGACAAAATAAAAATGTACAGTCATTCAATTCAGTAACTAAAATAGGCAATCATGACTAATAGCAGAGTCAGATATCTACTGAGGCCTTCTGGCCACAACAAATTGGAACATAGCATTCCTAATGTCCAAGCCTAGATCTTTTTCTAGCAAACTCTATGAGAGTAAACAAAATTGCATTTCCCAATAATAGGTTTCTAACTAGTTTAAGAGGTCGTCTAGATATTGCAGTTCCTATGCAAAAACCAAATTGATAAATAGAACCTTACCCTCCAAATGAGAAGATTGGATCTGCCATAGAATCTTTACCCTGAAATGCTTCACTTTCTTTACTGTACAAATCGGACAGACTTTGTGTGGAAGCACTATTGTTTTGAGAAGGTTGCCTCTCTGGATCTGCAATATTTCTTGTCATTAGATATTGTTTTGCATCAGAAATTTTCAACATCAAGCACCAATGCTATTGCAGAAAGTGTATGGCTAAGAGAATTTACCCTTGATCGTCTGAAAGAAAGAACGAAGTTTATAGCAACAAAAAAGCATAAACAGTGAAAACAAATTTTTTATTCATCAAAATGGATAAAATCTGTCAAGTACATGGGACTTTATATGAAATATGTTTCAGATCTTATACAAGAGGAGTCTCAGCCTAGTTCATCATTTATGATGCAAAATGGAAATTATGTGTACTTCCACAACTACATACTATGAGAATCAGAGCCACCATTAAGAATATCATCAAGGGAAATATCTCCTATCTCCCTCCTGATAAGTGATGGACCAGCAGCCCTCAAAGTATCTTCAGCTAATGTCGTTGTAACAGCTATACATCTGCAAGCACACCAAATTCTCTTAAAACCCATAAATTTATCAAAATGAGAAAGAGAAGAGGAAAGGGGGTGACATTCAATTGATGGTCAGCAAAAAGAAAGAAAGTAGAGACCAATGCTCAACATTAAACTGATACATTTGAATAATATGATAATGCTTTATAACCTCTAGACAACAGAGTTAGGGTCCAAACCCTTCCCCACACCTACTTTCCTCTTATCAAAGAGGTCAAACTGTTAATCACACATAAACCAAGAACAGATATATAAAAAATATACAAAACAAAACAAGAAAACAAAAGTAAAAGAACAAACTACAAGATAGTCATAATAAGATAGAAACTCTAAACAGGAGATATCCCTCCATCAACAGCATGGGTTTTAATAAAATGGTTGGTGGTGTGTGAGTGCCGAGTGGAGAAATGGTCCTGCTTTAAAAGTTTGGTAAGTATTGTGAGTCGTGCACGGACCTAATAGAGGGAAAAAAAGCAGTGGTGAAACCAGACCAATTGCAGAACAAGCTGTCTAACAAGGTGGGGCAATCATTATTGATTTGTTCTTATAGAATGTGACTGTACCCAGCATATCCTGGTTCCTTTGGTTTTAAAGGAAAAAGCAAGCACTTGAAAACCTAGAGGACTTTGCAAATAAAGTCTGAGATACAGTAAGGTCGTACCACTTGCTGTTGGGTGTCAAACTAAAAACATTTCAAACTTCTCTGTGCTTTTTACACTGTTATAATGTGGAGCATTTAGTCATACTTTTCCATACATTAATTGGTATAGCCCAACCTATTACAACATGCTGTACTTCAAAAATCTCATTACATATGATAATTTGAAAACAGAACAAGACAAAAATTTGGCATGTGAAGTGAAATTATAGACTTACATCAATGTACTCAAATGCAACAAAGAGAACCCTGCAGGAAGAGTTGGGAGCAATGCTGAACAATCCAAATGATAAATATGCCACAAATCCTTACCTCATGCCAGCAGATTTTGCAGCTTGAATTCCTGCTAATGCATCTTCAATCACAAGGCACTGCACAAAGATTCCCGCCATCAGTCTAAGTTCTGGCAATCTTTTCATACTGGGCAAGCCCTCAATATTTATATTTCAAAAGGATCAACGAGTTTTTACAGCGAAGTGCAGTAACTAGATATTTTACAATGTACAGATATCTGAAATGTCCAAATAACTATTAGATGATAACAGTGAACTTAATAGCTTAGATCACTAAACCATGACTCCAATAATGTCCAATAAGAACTAAGAACAAGAACAAAAGGACAGCCCCGACACCCAAATAAATAACTAAGAATAAGAACCAAAGGACAATAGCCACCAAGAAAGGAAGTTATAGAAGCAGTGAAGCACACCTCATTTGTTGGCACATCCAATATCTTTGATGCAGCTAAGAAAATATCAGGGGCAGGTTTCAAGTTTTCAAATGCATCCGCAGACACAATAGCATCAAACCTGTTCATGTAACAGAAACAGAACAGACTCACAGCCTGGAAATGGTATAATCACATAAAAGTTTTAAAATCATTACATGATGAATATGTCAGTAGCCATCACAAGTGCCTTGCATTATTTAAATGCTCAATTCTGCGATGGTTCTACTGACTAATCATTATTTGCATATGGTCATTACGATACACTATGTCCAAGTATTCACACAGTTGTATTAACACTCATATGGAGCTAGAGTTTAGAATAATAATGATATTGATTAAAATGCCTAGGATGAATAACATTCCTGCCATTAAAAGAAGTTCAAGCTCAAATGAGTCTTGAGACAAAGTTAACATTCTTTCTCTCTGTTAGTACAACCTTTTCTCCATTGTTACTTCAAGATTGCTTTTCACCGTGTAAACAATGTTATCAAGATTTTATAACTAAACTCACATTGATAATTGCAAACCAGCAGCTGCTAAATTGGCATCAACCTTGATACGGTCAGCACTAGATGCAACAGCAACTTTAAGGCATTTGGTTTTACACTGTTATTCAATAGCAGTAAAATTCAACAGCAAATAAAATTTTGAAAATGAGCAATAAAATGCTTTGGTATACCTGCTCTACAAGTTCGTATGCACCAGGGAAGCCTATGCCAGAATTTGGCCTTGCATACTACAAAAAGTTAAATGCTTTAATCAAATCAAACTGATTATCAATATAATGAAACGGGTAAATAAATGAATCGCATGAAATTATTTTGAATCACCTTATCCAGATATATCTCAAAGAATCTCTTCTTTGCTGACTCGGGATTAAATCCCTCCACGCCCTTCACAGAAGCAACACCTCCCAAAAATTTAGCTTCACCTGATTCAAATTAATGGACCACATCTTAAAAAGTATCTCTAGAGATTGCACATTGATAAGATGAGACATAGAAATTAGTGGAAACAAAAACATGAGATTACCTACCTGTGCCCATGAAAGGCACGAAGTCTTCAACAGTGACTTGAACTCCCATCTCCGCGAAAACATCGACTGCCGCCAACCTCGAGAGCTCCTCGCTGTTACACAGCACCCCGTCCATGTCAAACAGCACCGCCGACACTTTCCCCCATTCGCTGCTGCCGGTTTCCTGCGGGTTTCTCTCTTCCAATCTCACGCACGCCTTCACCGTTCTTCCAATCGTTCTCCTCCCACATAAATTCGAAGATTTATCCTTTCTGTGCAACTGATTTTCGAGAAATTTTGATTTGGAGTTAAAGAAGCACAGATTTGTGAAGTGGGTTCTTGAACTGCATAGTGAAAAGGGGGTTGGAACTAGTCTCAAGGCCATCGATCAGGGAAGGAGAGTGATTGAGTTTGGTTTATGGTGGTAGGGAGTTGGAGTTGAGAACCTTATCGTAACATGCATAATTCTGCAATATAACTGTTGGAAGATTTTCTCTCATTTTTTCCCTCCCTTATTTTTTCTGGTGTCGAATTTTTCAGCATCAATACTGCCGTTATATCTAACGGAATTATTCACTAATGTCAGTACTTATTTCTGTGAGGCGGTTTCCGTTATATCTAACGGAATTATTCACTAATGAGTAATGTCAGTACTTATTTTTGGGGTAAAAAGAAGTGAGAAAATAGTAGTCTTCCATAATCATTAATCAATTAGTCGGCTTTTCCCAAATCTATACGTAGACAAAATGGGAATTTTGAAGATAATTTAATAAAACTGATTTTTGTAGATGAATTTATACGTCCTATATGGCAGTTTCAGATATAGATGTGGTAGTTACCATAATTTGCCTCTTATACTCATTTATGAAAAACAAATTTCGAAACTTACATAATTAGTTATTTGTAAATCATAATGAATAAAAATATGTATTTATAATTTGCATACAAAAGAGAAGAAAATTAATTAACTATGCATCTTTATAATCCTTTTGTCCATTGCTAAAATAGTCTTGGTTTATAAATTTGCTAAAGTGCGAAAGGTAAAAAAAATAAGTGTTGTGAGTGAATTACTTTTTGTAACTGAAATAATATGAACTTAATTCAATGTATATGATGCCAAAAAAATACTAATATTTAAATATATTTTTGAATTTGCACACAGTTGTTTAAAGGCTTTTAATGACTCAAGTAATTTTAACGCTAAAAAATATGTGTATTTTTGAATTATTACGGCTATACACATTTGGCCTATTTTTAAAATGTTGTTGCAATTCATTACAATTAGAATGTAAATAATGAACATGAAATAATTAAATTTATACCACCTGTTTTTTACCCACTTAATCATATGCGGCTTAATTATGATGAGAAATGATAAAAAAAATAATTAAATCACAGTCGCGGTCGCTCACGCACTGTCGCGCAGCATATCATTTCTCTAATTATGATATAGTAAGATTTATTTTCACTTTAAATCAAATCAATTTAACCGGTTCAACCGTTTAAACTATTAATTGATAGCTTTGTTAATGTTCATACCAGGTTTTGCAGGTATTTGAGTTTAAATTCTAATACTGTTCTGGTATTGGTGTTTCGATTATATAGAAAAATCAACCACAAAGTAAAGTAGTCAGCCAGCAAACCTAGCTAGTCTAGATATGATATTCTAATTTAACCTCTAATCATGATTTGAGATAGTATTTTGATTGTAAATTGAGTAATAGTGCTTTGATTCTAGTTGAGCCCGGAAAAAAAATCGTCCACGTCATTTTATTATTATTATTATTATTAGATGTGGCAGTGACGTTTAAACAAAAAGATAGGCCACGCACCAATTAAAATCGAACATTGTTTTTAGTTCAAAACTACAAAGCGGTTTTTCGTCGATACATTCATTGCCCATGCACTAACTCCATACAGAGTAATGACATCGCTCCCGACTTCGATTCATCTTCATTCGACAGTTTAACTTGAGCATCAAATTAGGTCCAGATCAAAAGTCTCTTAAACAACAAACCCTTTTATCTTCTGCACTATATGCATTTGTATATGAAGCATTCAATCATTATAAATAGGATAGTAATGCAATCACCATCACTATCACTATCACTATCACTAAATCAAAACAGAAATGTCTTCAATTTCGTTGAACCCTAGAACCTCCAAATACCATGTCACCTTCGCCGGAACAACCATCGAGACCACCGTCACCGACAAGGCCCACATCGCCTCCGACTGGGTCCGCGAGATCACCGCCCTCCACGGCACAAGCCCCGCGGTGGTCGGCCTCGATGTCGAGTGGCGGCCCCATCACGTCAGCTACATGAGCAACAAGTCCGCTACACTCCAGCTGTGCATCAACGACAAATGCCTCATCATGCAGCTCTTCTACATGGACCAAATCCCCCAATCAATCAAGGACTTTCTCCTCAGCCCTAATTTCACGTTCGTAGGGATCGAGGTCGAAGACGATGTGAAGAAGCTGAGGAACGAGTACGGGCTGGATTGCCTCAAGAGCAAGGACATTCGGGCTGCAGCTAAAGCCCGCTGGCCTTACAGGTTTAGGCGGCCCGGGCTGAAGGATCTTGCGAAGGAATTGTGTGGGCTCAACATGTTGAAACCGAAGCATGTGTGCATGAGTAATTGGGAGGCTAGAGTGCTCAGTGAAGCTCAAGTTGAGTATGCTTGCATTGATGCTTTTGCTTCTTTCAAAATTGGGCATAAGCTCACTTTCGAGGTTTAATTCTTTGAGTATTATCATATGTATTTCCTTTTTAAAATATACCAGCCTAAATAAGAGCTGGAGTTTGGACTATTAATTAAGAATGATGCTTATTTTATTTAAATGTTGCTCAATTATTTAAATGATCGTAAAAGCTAAACCATTAGAAGCATTTTTGTATATGCAGGACAGCTAGCATGTTTTTTGTATGGATAGGAAATGGAACCGATCAAATGCAAATTCACATTGGGATTGGATTGTATCCCAACATAAGCCTACATGCGTAGGATGTCTAATTGAGCATGCATTCCCCGATTAAATTATGGTTACGAGACATTATACATTTTTTTTACTTTCACTCTCCAATTACCAGTTTAGACAGTAAACAAATAGTAAAATTTAACCCACTTCTCAAACCTATTGGCTAACCCATCGAAGAGTGACACACCAGCTGCCACTGCCCGTGGGCCGTCAACTAAACCTAGTAGGCTAGTGTTGGGTTAGGGCTCCCAACTTGTGGAAAAAAAGATCAATATATCATTGGCCCATTTATTTACTTAAATAAGTCAATGGGGAACTTATAAATATCTACCAAGAGTGTAGGAGTCGCTACAATTGAGAGAAGAGAGAGAAAAAACGTGTAGAAGGAAAGAATCGGAAAAAGAGTTTCTCCAAGTTTCTGCACTGTGCAGTCTCGGGTTTTGTCTTGATCGGAGCTCCAAACTTTGTCCAATCGACTTAAAATTTTAACTGGAGGTAGAAGACTCGTGGTTCTTCATTCTGACCGAAGGAATTTGAATTTTAACGGTTAGATCTTTAGTTAAGAATTTCTGAACGTGACTGCAGTTTCTTAAGATGTTTATTTCATCTATTCTGAAGTTGTATTGATTATCTAGTGCCTTCGTTGTGCTGTTAAGGATTAGATATCATTGTAAACTTCTTGGTTGTATTCTCTCCTTGGTGATAGTGGATTTGGTAGACCGGTGGATCTCGTGGTTTTTATCTCTTCACATTGAAGAGAGTTTTCCACGTAAAATCTTAGTGTAGATATTTTCTATTATCGTTTCTCATTATCATATTATTGATTCGTCCATATTAGGTGCTATTATATTGTGCTCCTATTATATTCTTGCAATTGGGGAGGTTTGTTTATCCGCTGCGCCTCAGAATTAGGTCATTCCTCCCAACAGAGTGGTACCAGAGCCAAGGTTGTGATTGTTTGATTTGCTTGAATTATGGAGGCAGTTAATACTAGCAAAATGGTTTCCTTGAATGGAATGAATTATCACATTTGGAAGGGAAAAATGAAAGATCTTTTATTTGTGAGAAGTTTGCACCAACCTGTATTCGCCTCTGAGAAACCGCAGTCAAAGAATAATGAAGATTGGGCTTAAGATTGAGCTTTTGAGCATGAACAGGTGTGTGGTTATATCCGAATGTGGGTGGACGACAATGTTCGCAATCTTGTTGAAAATGAAAAAAATGCGAAGACACTCTGGAATACTCTTGAGAAGTTGTATGCCTCCAAGACAGGTAAAAACAAACTTTATCTGCTGAAACAGTTGATAAATTTGAGATACTCTGAAAGCTCGTCTATATCAAATCATGTGAACGAGTTTCAAGGCGTGTTAAATCAGTTGTCTAGTGTTGGTGTTACTTTTGAGGATGAGATACTTGGTTTATGGTTACTCAATACTTTACCTGACTCTTGGGAGACATTTCGAGTCTCGCACACTAACTATGCTCCTGAAGAAAAAATGTCATTTGATTATGCCAAGAATGGAATTCTCAATGAAGAGATTCGAAGAAAGACTCAAGGCACGTCGTCGCATAATGAACTCTTGTTTACAGAGCAGAGGGGGAGAAATCCAAATAGATGTCAAGATAATAGTGGAAAGAGTAGAAGCAAGTCTAGATCGTCCAAATACAAGGATGTTGAGTGTTATTATTGCCACAAGCCAGGTCACATCAAGAAAAATTGTTGGTCTTTGAAGAACAAGGAGAATGGGAATAATAAGAATACAGATAGGTCTGAAGAAGATAGTATTGACTGTGTTGCTGCTGCTACAAGTGATGATCTTTCATTGTTTCTGATGACCATGATATTAATTTGGTCTCTTCTGATATATGTTGGATTGGCGACTCCGGTGCCGCAGTCAATGTCACTCCCAGAAGAGAGTTTCTCAACACGTACACCATAGGTGATTTTAGTCCATTGAGGATGAGCAACAGTGGTCTTACTAAAGTTGTAGGCATTGGAAATATTAATCTGAAAATGAAGAATGGTTCGACAGTGCTACTTCGAGATGTCAGACATGCTCTAGATGTTCGGCTGAACTTGATTTCCATTGGAAGACTTGATAGTGATGGCTACGGAAATAACTTTGTTGATGGAAAATGGAAGATCAACAAAGGGTCCCTGATATTGTCTAAAGGTTTGAAGCTGAAGAAAAATTTGTATATGTTGGAAGCTTCAGTTTCAGATGACTAAGTGAATGTTGTTGGAAAACAGTGTTCACCAGAATTATAGCACAAGAGGTTGAGTCATATTAGTGCCAAGGGACTTGAAACTTTGGTGAAGAAGAATGTTCTTCCAGGTGCTCAAAGTTCTAGTTTTGAAATATGCTCTCATTGCCTTAAGGGGAAACATAATCGAGTATCTTTCAAAACTAATCATCCTCATCGACAACCAAATTTATTAGATTTGATTCACTCAGATGTTTGTGGTCCTTTGAAGGTAAAGACTAATGGTGGTGCATCTTATTTTGTGACATTTATTGATGATCATTCCATGAAGCTATGGGTATATGCCTTGAAGACTAAAGATCAAGTGTTTGGCAAGTTCAAGGAGTTTCAGGCCTTAGCAGAAAGATAAACTAGAAAGAAATTGAAGTACATCAGGACAGACAATGGTGGTGAGTACCGTGGACCATTTGAGGAGTATTGTAGGCAACAAGGGATCAGACACCAGAAGACGCCTCAGTTGAATGGGTTGGCTAAAAGGATGAACAGAACATTGATGGATAGGGTCAGATGCATGCTACTGGAGTCGAAACTTCCACAGTCATTTTGGGGAGAAGCTTTATGTGTTGCTTCTTATGTTATTAATCTGACTCCTACGATTACTTTGCAGGGTGATGTTCCAGAAAATGTTTGGACATGGAAGAACACCTCTTATGATCATTTGAGGGTGTTTGGTTGCAAAGCCTATGTTCATGTTCCTAGAGATGAGAGGTCAAAGTTAGATGCTAAAGCAAAGCAGTGCATCTTTATTGGATATGGTCAAGATGAGTTTGGTTATATATTGTATGATCCTGTTGAGAAAAAGGTAATACGAAGTCGTGATGTGGTGTTTTGTGAAGACTAGATTATTGATGACATTGATAAGGCAAAGAGTTCAGATTCCCACTCTCATGATGACCTCGTTGATATTGATCCAAGTTCTATACCACACTTGCCTACTACAGTTGGTGGTGATGCAGTTGAAGCTGAGATGCAGCTTGATGATTTTTTTGACTACCAGCAAGATGAAAATTTGGAAAATCCTCCAGATATTGATGATAATGATCCACAAGATATTGAACCCAGAAGGTCTACCAGAGAAAGACAACATTCTACTAGATATTCTTCAAGTGGGTATGTCCTTTTGACTAACGGGGGAGAGCTCGAGTACTTTGAAGAAGCTATGGAAGGTATGGACAAGTTAAACTGGTTTCTTGCAATGAAGGATGAGATGAAGTCCTTTCATGATAATGATACTTTTGATTTGATATCGTTACCGAAGGGTAAGAGAGCTTTGAAGAATAGGTGGATCCACATACTGAAATAAGAAGAGAACTCTTCCAAACCAAAATACAAGGCAAGATTAGTTGCTAATGGTTTCAGTCAGATAAAGAGAGTTGATTTTGATGAGATTTTTTCACCCGTGGTAAAGATGTCTTCAATCCGAGATGTGTTGGGGCTAGCTGCAAGCCTTGATTTGGAGATTGAGCAATGGATGTGAAGAATGCATTTCTTCATGGTGATTTGATTGAAGAAATTTACATTGAGCAACCAAAAGGGTTTAGGGTGAAAGTTAAAGAGGATTATGTGTGCAAGTTGAAAAAGAGCTTGTATGGTTTGAAGCAAGCTTCGAAACAATGGTACAAGAAATGTGAGTCTGTGATGAGGCAACAAGGCTACATGAAGATTAGTTGTGACCATTGTGGGTTTGGTCAATTGATGACCAAGATTTTGCCAAGACGTAAGTCTGAAGCTTGTTGTTCTCTTGCCGGAATGGCAAGATCCTCCACGCAGTTGTGAGGGGGGAGATTTGTTGGGTTAGGGCTCCCAACTTGTGGAAAAAAAGACCCATATATCATTGGCCCATTTATTTACTTAAATATGTCAATGGAGAACTTATAAATACCTATCAAGAGTGTAGGAGCCGCTACAATTGAGAGAGGAGAGAGAAAAAACGTGTAGAAGGAAAGAAGGGGGAAAAGAGTGTTCTCCAAGTTTCTACACTGCGCAGTCTCGGGTTTTGTCTTGATCGGAGGTCCAAACGTTGTCCGATCGACTTGAAATTTTAACTGGAGGTAGAAGACTCGTAGTTCTTCATTCTGACCGAAGGAATTTGAATTTGAATTTGAATTTGAACGGTTAGATCTTTAGTTACGAATTTCTGAACATGACTGCAGTTTCTTGAGATGTTTATTTCATCTATTCTGAAGTTGTATTGATTATCTAGTGCCTTCGTTGTGTTGTTAAAGATTAGATATCATTGTAAACTTCTTGGTTGTATTCTCTCCTTGGTGATAGTAGATTTGGTAGACCGGTGGGTCTCGTGGTTTTTATCTCTTCACATTGAAGAGAGTTTTCCACATAAAATCTTAGTGTAGATATTTTCTATTATCGCTTCTCATTATTATATTATTGATTCGTCCATATTAGGTGCTATTATATTGTGCTCCTATTATATTCTTGCAACTGGGGAGGTTTGTTTATCCGCTGCGCCTCAGAATTAGGCCATTCCTCCCAACAACTAGTCACCCAATTGTCTTCTCCCAGTCACTCTCGTCTCCCCTCTACTAGACGACGGGATTATTATTTAAATTTGAGATTATTGAAATGTTTTCAACTTCATCAACCCAGAATTCCCAAATACCATGTCACATTCGCACAGTCTTGCTTATCTTTCCATTGGCCATAAGTGTTGGAGAGGAGTGGCGCAATGAAAACAAAAAATAATAAATAAACTCGAGATAAATTATCATCCCCCCAAATGTATTCAATCCGGACCAATTGAGTAGAGAATATCCAAAAATGCAACAGAGAAAAGGACACTAAGACTTGCATGAAAAACCCCAATGCGGGAAAAAATCACAAGACCAATTCCGATCAACTTTCACTATAATGGGGATACAATTTCTTCCCTACCGACCAATGCTAGAGTGATACATCTACCATCAACAAGAATTTAAGAATGGAATGTTCTTGGTATACAAATCTCAATCAAAACAATGGCTGAAAATGTAGATCGTATATAGGACAATCCGACCTTCCAGAACTAGTAAAATGTGTCTGGGAAATCTCTGCAAAATTTCAGCTCAATCGAAGAAGGTTTAATCATGCGATCGTGATTTGATCGCGGACCGTGCAGGGTGAAAAGCTTGTTGACATATTTGTGTTTTTCACTCAAGAATGTATTTTCTTCCTCTCCTCTCTCTTGGGCAAATTTTGCACTCTATGTTGCATCTCTCTTTTCTCTTGTTGTATTTTCTTTGCATTTGGAACATGAACCATCATCACATGGGAACTCCAACTTCATTATGGGAATTCTATCTTCATTAACATGGAATGTTAACCATAAATATTCTTTCTTTTTGTATGACAGAATTCCAACACTAAGGGCATCAATAACGGGTTGGAGAACACCGCTCAACCAGGAGGGGGAGCCAGGTAGGGATGGTTTTCAGGGGTGGGTAAACTATACGAATTTTTAATTCAAAAATTCAAACTCTACAATATTACCACTATTTCACATTTATTCCATCTACTTTATCCCATAAAAACTACTCAGTCTCTCTACACAAATGGATCTTTCCCCGAGTGACAACATTACTTAGCTTCTCTTATTGATATATTTGTGGAGGTCGAGCCACTAATATCCAAAAGAAATAGTACAAGATACAATTACTCAAATGAATGATGTTGTTGTTCCATGTATTCCCCGATCAAGGTCATTAGTTTTCTTAGGTAAGGAAATTTTTCGAACCGACACTACATCTTTATCAATAGGTAGCGAAACCTATATAGATTGTGAAATTTGATTTTACTTCTACAAGGTACCGACTGAGTCACCTACCATGATGAACATGTCCACAATTTTGAATCTACGATACAAAGACCTAGACTCATTTGCCTTAGACATTAAATGGAGGTAAAATATATCTCAAATGAATAAGCTAACACAATACGATAAAATCACTTATTTTCATAATAAGTAAAAGTGAGTTCGAAGTTATCTTATACGAGTAACCATTCGTCTTAAAACATGTTTTTCTAGCTACCAACTTTCAGTCCGTAACACTTTGTGTGAGCAAAATTCTTGTACTCTTGTTACGCTATTTATTTTGTTGTATCATTCAGTTTAATTTTAATATACTAAAACTTATTACTAGCATTTTTGTTTAAAATTTTTATAAAAATCAAAACTCTGAATTTATTTGTTTTATATATAATTTTAAGTAAATGAATAAATAACAAATCAAACTTTGAATTTTACAAAATTATAAAATGAAAAATTGTTAATAATATATATTTTAATATATTAAAATCAAATTAAATATATAGAAAAAAAAAGTAACGTGAAATATGTATTGAACTATTAATGCTCACTATAAAAAAAAATTATTAATGCTCACTAGGCATATAATTTCTCATTTTAAATTGCATTAGATTATATTTTCATGCTGAGTCAGCAGCATTATCTTAGGACACTTGTTATATGCAGCTTTATGTTTTCTGTTTTCCTCTTTAGTCTTTATCTATAATTGAAGTTAAATGTAAAAAATATCAAATTTTACTGTAATAATATCAATAACTGTATTACTCATGAGTTATAATTAAATTTAGAAGAAAAGGTTGATCTAGTCAATTCGTTTCAATACAAATTTTCCCCTTGAATGCAATGGAGTAGCAGAAGAGTTAAAGGAAGGTCTTTGACCAAATCAAACTCGAAGCTTTTGGGTAAATCTTCCTTCACAATTCTTCTTCACTATGTTTCTGTTACTTCAATGGTATGTTAATCTTGTTTCCCGTTGTTTTCCGCTACCTTCAATGCATCTTCTCTGTGCTAAAAATTATGCTCAGTTTCTGTTGCTCATGTTTGGGATGCCCTATCAATCTCGCCCCCCTCCACTCTATGTCCCAATTTTTTGTTTTGCTCCTGCTGTTGTCCACAATTTATTTTTGAGGAAATGTGGGAAACCGTTTCCGAATCCCATCTAATTGACGAAAGACAGGTTTACTGGGTTATCCTTTTCGAAACTACAGTGTTGAATTTATTTGTTGTTCCAGTGAAGAACTGAAGATAATGAAATAGATAACAAGAGTAGTGTGAAAATGCTTTTTTTTTTGCAAAATCATCATAGATTTCTTGGTTCCAAGCTGCTTAATTGCGTACATATGTTAGTTCTTTGTTAAAGGATCGTAGTTTTGGAGTGGCATGATTTTCTGATATGGATTCGGTCGTACGAACTATTTTTATCTGTTTCATGCTATTCAGTTCAGGATGCAAAGCGCAAAGACAGCGATGTGGATTCGAAGGATATATATGAATGATTGTCAGTGAAGCTATGAGTTGTTGCTATTGATGAAGCTTTAACTACTAGATTTTGCAGCTCCTTAGCTTAAAATTAGATATATTGTGAAAGGTACAACCTTTGGGACGGTTGAGTATAATTTTGTATACTAGCTGTTTTAGCCCATTAACTTCTAAAGAGGTTTTGGAGCATGAGTCAGGTTTCCAGCGGGAGTGATTTAGATTTAGACATTGACTTGGAGAGTGGAGGAACAAGAAGTGAGGAGGATGTGAGCAGAAATTTGGGCTGTGGTTATACGAATTCAAAAAGGCTGTTGGGTAGGGTCAGGAGTGGGTTAATTAGTTCTGATTCACTAAGTGAATGTGCAAGTGACGAAGACTGTTCGTGTTCACAATATGACAAAATAATAAGTTCTGATGAAATTCCTGCCATGAACAAGGAACAGTTGGGGAGATATGCACAGGTTGGGCTTAAGAAGGGAGATGATGAAAAGCCTAAGAAGCAGAAGAATTCTACTAAGCCATCAAAGCCTCCTCGTCCCCCTAGGGGTCCTTTATTGGATGCTTCTGACTTGAAGTTGTTGAAGGAAATTACTGAGCTCAAGTTGAAACATAGAACGATTGAAAGAAGTAGGACTATGAGGAAAGTAAAAAAGGAGAAGGCATCATCATTGAAAACTAATGTTCTTGCATGCTTGGTGACTGTGGCCTTTTTACTGGTTATCATCTTTGAAGGTAAAATCATGTTGATTTATTTGAATGCTTTTCCTTTTTAGAGCATCCACAACCGTGCTCTTGCCAGCAGCACGGTTGTGGGCCCCGGCCCCACTTTTTCTGTCTGCTCTCTGGCAAGAACACAACACCCACAGTTGTTCTCTTCCGCAAGGACGAGCACAATTCAATTTAAAATTCAATTAAACAAAAACATTTCCATAATATGAAAATTCATTAAAAAATCAAAATAACATTACAAATTACAAATAAAATTAAAAAGACATAATTAAAAGCCTAAGATGGGTGAAATCCATTTGAGGTTTTGAGTGAGAGATGAAGGTGTAGATAGTTTGTATGAGAATTATGAATGAGAGATGATTTGAAGTGATAAATGGATTATGAATGTGTGTATTTATAGATGATTTTGGAGGGAAAAAATAAAAAATAAAATCAAAAAAATTTAGAAAAACGGGCAAAAAAACGGCCATATTTTTGGGATTTGGAAAATATTTTTTTAATTTTTTATCATTTTTAAAAATTAAATACTGAATTTTTAATAAAAAAATTTCAAAGGCAACGGCTATGCCGTTGCCCAATCGCGTGCCGCCACGTCGCCTGCTCGCTGGCACGGACGTGCTCTTCGCAGCGAGCGCAGTGGCGGTGGAGCTTGCGGCACGGACGGACGGACGTCCGTCCGTCCACCGCTGCGCATGCTCTTAGTTTCATGGCTTGTATTGTAATTAGTGATATGTGGGTCTCACAAACCTCATAATTCTTAAAGCATCTAGTGCTTACAATAGTCAGCCTATTTTCTTGGGTGGTGCATTAGTCTAAAGATTTTCATTCCTGGATTCTCTGTCTCTCTAACTCTTAAGTAGCTTCAGGCTGGTCATGGCCGATAAGCTATTCAAGTTTTGGGTATTGAAAATATAATAGACCAAACCTATATTTACGTAGTATCTGGATATATTCTAAAGTAGATTCTGGCAAATATCTAATCCAATTCTGGTTGATGTCTAGTTTAACTCTGGGATCAAGAGTACTGTATTAGTAACCTCAGAACCGCATATTTGACAAAGTGAACTTATGCTTCAAATCTAAGATACTTATGCCACTTCTTGCATAATATTAGGACACTGTATGTTCCATTCGATGAGGTTATTGCTTGAAAGAATTTGTTTGACATCCCTTTTCAGAATAGATGCTTTAGTGCCTCTAATATGAGGCACACAATCACACACGCTCTTCCTTTTTTTAATTTGATTTGTGAAAATTTGTTCGGAGGTCACAATAGCTGCAGTTTTCATTTACTCTTATCACTTCAAGCTGCCCTTGCTTTCTATACCATTAGAAATCATATTCCATGTTGCCAATTGATAGAAATCCATGGGTTCCATCCTAAAACCAATTGGTGATAGGAGGAGGGGCCCATGAGACTTATATACTAGTTTCAGTTTTATCTTGGTGATAGGAGGAGGGGCCCATGAGACTTATATACTAGTTTCAGTTTTATCTTGACACCGATGTGGGACAGTTATATGTTATATTTTTAGTTTCAATTTTCAACACCCTCCCTCAAACCCTTCAAGGTGTGATAGGAGGAGGGGCCCATGAGACTTATATACTAGTTTCAGTTTTATCTTGACACCGATGTGGGACAGTTATATGTTATATTTTTAGTTTCAATTTTCAACACCCTCCCTCAAACCCTTCAAGGTGTGATAGGAGGAGGGGCCCATGAGACTTATATACTAGTTTCAGTTTTATCTTGACACCGATGTGGGACAGTTATATGTTATATTTTTAGTTTCAATTGCCAACACCCTCCCTCAAACCCTCCAAGTTCAGGTGTGATAGGAGGAAGGGCCCATAAGACTTATATACTAGTTCCCTCCAAGTTCAGGTGTGATAGGAGGAAGGGCCCATGAGACTTATATACTAGTTTCAGTTTTATCTTGACACCGATGTGGGACAGTTATATGTTATATTTTTAGTTTCAATTGCCAATACCCTCCCTCAAACAGTTTTATCTTGGGGCCCATGAGACTTATATACTAGTTTCAGTTTTATCTTGACACCGATGTGGGACAGTTATATGTTATATTTTTAGTTTCAATTGCCAACACCCTCCCTCAAACCCTCCAAGTTCAGGTGTGATAGGAGGAAGGGCCCATAAGACTTATATACTAGTTCCCTCCAAGTTCAGGTGTGATAGGAGGAAGGGCCCATGAGACTTATATACTAGTTTCAGTTTTATCTTGACACCGATGTGGGACAGTTATATGTTATATTTTTAGTTTCAATTGCCAACACCCTCCCTCAAACAGTTTTATCTTGACACTGATGTGAGACAGTTATATGTTATATTTTTAGTTTCAATTGCCAACACCCTCTCTCAAACCCTTCAAGGTGAACTTGGAGGGGTTGGACCTTTTTCTGATCGATTGGACAATTGGCCCAATTTTTTTTCCGATCGGTTGGACCACTGGCCCAAATTTTAAGCCCAAATATACTGTTGGGTCAGTCATTTTTTCAGTTTTAGCCCAGATATACTGCTGGGTCAGTTAAATTTGACCCACAGTCGGCGACCCGCTCTGATACCATGATAGAAATCCATGGGTTCCATCCTAAAACCAATTGGTGATAGGAGGAGGGGCCCATGAGACTTATATACTAGTTTCAGTTTTATCTTGACACCGATGTGGGACAGTTATATGTTATATTTTTAGTTTCAATTGCCAACACCAATCATGGTTATCCAAAAGTGTTGTAGACTTGTAGGTAATTGTGTGACAAGGTCTAAGCTATCAGTAAGACTTCATTGCCAGCTATCAAATTTACCTTTGTCATGTGAAAGATGGGTCGTAGATTTGAGAATGTGATAAAGTGGAATATGGTACTGGAAATGAAGAGAGAATAGTGTACTCATTGGAACATGTCTTTCAATTTCTTCTTTATGTTCTCATAGTTATAATATAATGGGCCATGGCATATCATGATCTTCAGTTGTTGAATCTTCAAGATTTTTGGGTTCTCAGAGTATCATTTGTCATGTTGCAAACCTTGAAATTTGATATGCTGCAAGCCTAGCATCTCCCCCCCCCCCTTCTTCCTATGCATTTT
Source organism: Salvia splendens (assembly GCF_004379255.2). Taxonomy (NCBI): domain Eukaryota; kingdom Viridiplantae; phylum Streptophyta; class Magnoliopsida; order Lamiales; family Lamiaceae; genus Salvia; species Salvia splendens. The sequence goes on along the minus strand of NC_056032.1, from coordinate 36,732,328 downwards.
GTGGACGGATCTTTGTTGAACAAAATTTTCAAAGTAAATGGAATTTACCACTCAATGAGTTTGATGGTTGATATAGTCTGAAGTGCTGTCTTCAACTATTGCAGGCTGCAGCATAGTTATGCCATAGCTTAAAAAGTTCAGAGAGTAATGAGGGTGGCATTAGAGACCGGTGTGGTGCCTCCAAAGAGCTAACTTTTTATTTGTTTTTTTGCCTTTTCATTCCTTCTCTCTCACTCTTTTAGTTGAAGTCAGCACACCACAAAGCACAATCTAGAGACTTTTGTTGTACTCCATCATTGTACAAATTGGGATCTTCCTCCTAACACTTATTGATGGACTGACTCTTCACATGTGTCTACCTTCTCTATCTTTCATGTGTTTTGAGTTCATTCGAGTCTTTTATTTTGTTTATGGAGTAGTAGTAGTAGTAGTATATGATTTGTGACCGACATAGTTTATTTGAAAAATTGTCTTTCGTTGTAAGTTTCTTGTGAGTGATTGCTTATCAAATTATATGTTATTGAAATATTTGGTGGAGCGAGAATGAGTTTGTCTTCTTTATTAATCAATAACCTGTAGTTTAGGTTTAGTTTATACAAGTGTTTTATCATGTATGCAGAGAGAAACATAAATTTAAGACACTGACATTTGTGGCTTGGTTTATGAAAGTTACTAAGAGTCAAGAGACTTTGGGATAGGATCTATCCCTAGAATTTGGTTGATTGAATATTGTTCTGCTGAAAAATTAATCAAACTTTAAGATATCACATTAATAGTAGTAGTAGTAGTTCGCAATTATCAAAGAAAGTTGCACAATAAAAAATTAGTTGAAGTTTGCAGCTTTAATGAATAATAGTCTTACCGAGATCATTGCTCTACTTTTCTTGTCTTGTACTCTCTCTTGTCCATAAGGCTATCCACAATGGCGCCTAGCGCACCGCCTAGCCGAGCGCCGGCGCTAGGTGGTCGCTAGGCGAACCATTGCAGCTTCCGAAAACCGCCGAGCGGTTTTTCGGAATTAAAAATCGCCTAGCGCTAGGCGGTCGATGGCGCCGAGCCGATCGCCCAGCGCATCGCCCAGCGGTTTTTTTGTTTTTTTTTTAAATTTTCGAGACACTATATATACGCGATTTGCACTTCATTTTCATTCGCACCACTTGTATTAACGAGTACTCTCTCTATCTTAATTTCTATACTAGATCAACACCGAGAAATGGATCTAAACAACGAGCCTAGTTCAGGGACGAGTGGTTCTCAAACTCCCCCAATTAATGTTGGAGGCGGATGGAATCGAGGGAGCCACCGAGTGATTTTTTTTAAGTAATGTACTTTTTTTAATGTAATTTTTATTATTAATGTACTTTTTAAAAATTTTAGTACTTTTTTAAATTTATTGTACTTTTTTAATTTATTGTACTTTTTTTAAAATTAAAATAGTATTATTAATGTTTCCCGTATATGTCTCGTAAATTAAATTCCGTATATTGTGTTATTAGTGATGTGGCTATTGATGTGGCTGGGCTATTTATGATATGGCTAGGCTATGGCTGGGCTATTTCTGATGTGGCATGAGGATTTTTAGTATTGATGATGTGGCAGGAGGAGTTTGTGGCTGGGCTATGGCTGGGCTATTGCTGGGCTATCACCACTGTGGATACCCTAATAGGAAGTAAAAAAGGTGTATTGTACTCTCTATTTCATAATAGGTAGAATGATAATAAATATTTTTTTAAAAAAAAGAAATGCGTTGATTTTTACTAGAAAAAATAGAAATGACTCTACTATTATGAAACGTATCAAAATGGCTAAAATAATTTCACTACTATAGAACGAAAGAGTATACTTTAATAATAGTAATAACATAGAGTAATAACTGTAATAACAGCTAATTGGGAGTACGAATGTATATAAGGAGGAACAAGGAAAAAAAAGTAGAAATATACACTTTTGATTGGAAAGGAAGCCTAATTGCATTAGGAAAAATTAGTGCTGTCACATTTCCGCTAAATACACGGGATTAGTCATAATCAGACAGCTAGGTCCAAAGTTATAGCAGTCTGACATCATCATCTCTTCCACAATTTATGCTGATTTATTAGTCTGCAAGTTATACAATTGCTTCAATTGAAAATAATTATAGTAGTACAAAGCTGTGATAACTGTCTCTTCCCAAAGTTAAAGAATAAACAGACGGATATTAATAGGGTTATTTGATTTGTATATATTCTAGTAGGAGCATGATTTTATTCTTATATTTTACTTTTGAGATAATATATGCCATGATAAGAGACACATATGCTAATGAGTGGAAATTACTAACATAAGAAAAGTAAACATGATTAGTTAACTTATGATTATACATTGACAAAACTACCCTCGGTCAGGGGCAGTCAAAAGCAGGCCATCATTGGCTGCCACTCTCTAAAATTTTAAACAGAAAACCCCAAAAAGGGGGGAGAAGAAACCACGCGTTAACATCACGCGCCGTCATCATCAAAATTCCAACCGCCGTTTCTCCACCGAGAGTGTGGAGATTTTGCAGCCACAAAATTGAGGCACGAACATAGTGTATATTAGAGCACGTACACGCCACATACTGACTATTAATTTCCGATTCACAGAGTGCAGCCGCAGAAGACGAAGAAGAAGCAGAGGAAGGAGACCAGCGCGACCGATTCCATGGCGGAGATGACGGACCAGACGACGTCGTCCACGTCGGGGAGGCGGATGCGCGCGCTGATCAAAGTGAGGCTGGCGATGCTACTGCTCCACCTCGGCGGCGGCGTGAGGTAGGAAGTGAGGAGCCTCGGCCACCGGAAAAGCGACGTCGGAAGCGAGAAGCTCACATCCAACAACCGCGAAACTGTCGCCCCCGTCCAACCTGACATTTCCCTCTGTGTTTCACACTCTCCGTGTGTGTGTTTTCTGTTTGATGAAATTGAAATATGCTTTCTGGGTTGGGGACGAATATTCTAGTTATTAATAATAATTGGGGATACTGTGGGGCGATCTGAACCGTTGATTTTCTTCGGTCGATCCGAGGCAGATTTCCAACGTTTATGGGCACTCCAGTTTGCCCAGCTCATTCACTGTATTAGCTGCTACTAGTATTAAATATAAATAATAGTAGTAAGTATTTCATTTCCAGCCATATGATTTCTCAGGCCATCCACAACGCTGTCTCTATACCGTCTCTTAAACCGTCTCTTAACTACTATTTGAGCACTATTTGAGGGCCCCACTGTCCTTTTTTCCTCCATCTCTTAACTAAGAGACGGAACCTGCAACGCTCCGTCTCTTAACCGTCTCTATACCGTCTCTTAATTACTATTCATTCAATTTAATTTATAATTTTTTTTAAAACCCAATTCAATTTAAACAAACACACTTTATTAAAATTAAAATAATATTACAACTTAACATTAAAAAAAATGAAGACATAATTAAAATTCTAAAAAAATAAAAATGACATAATTTAATCTTCTCCGCCAAAGTTTTCCCAAATGTGCTCAATTAGATCCTCTTGGAGTTGGGTGTGGGCGCTAGAGTCGCGTGTCCTTGCCCGAATAGCCAACCGTTCTTGTATAGATGGATGCGCTCCACTTCGCGGCGGACTACTTGCGGTTGAGCTTCCGGGGGATTCGGGGTCGAACCAATTTCCGGCATCGGGTCCTTCGTCTCGGACAATCATGTTGTGCAAGATTAATTGGCGCATTTGCTCAAAAGGATCCATTTGTTTGAGTTGATTGAAGATGGAAATTGGAGTGATAGAGAGGATTTGAGAGGAATAGATGTGTGTTTGTGTTTGAAATGAGTATGGAATAGAATTATTTATAGAGTAAAAAAATTAAAAATTTAAAAAATGAAAATAAATATTTAACGGTAATATTACCGTTTGAAAAAAAAAAAAATTTTATTAAAAATCGATTTTTTTTTAAAAAAATGAATTATTGCGTCATCAGTGACGACGCCCACTCGCGGGCCAGCGAGTGGGCGTCACGCACGCATGGGGACGTGCCACGTGTCCCTGGCGCGTGGCGAGACAGCTCGTCTCGTGTCTCTCCGAGACGAGCTACGCGACGAGACGGTCGCGAGCTGGAGACGAGATTGGCGCTGCAATGCGTCTCGCGGGGGTCTCGTCTCTCCGAGACGAGACGCGAGCCCGGCGCGAGACGCGTTGTGGATGGTCTCATATTTTGGCCGTCACTTTTCCTACCATAGCTAGAATAATAAGTAAGTCCTACTTGTATTATTATTATTATTATTATTATTATTATTATTATTATTATTATTATTATTATTATTATTATTATTATTATTATTATCATTATGTTGTAAAAGTTAGTTAGAAGGAGAATCCTCCCTCCCATCTTTTGACAGGAAGTCACCAAAATTTTGTATGATCCAAGTTTGGTAAATTATGAGTTTTGTCAGTAAAATTTATTATACATTACTACCCGATTGAATGTCAATCAAATCTCAACTACCATTTCAGAATTTCAATTTCAACTACCCTATCATAGAGGAACTTGTTTTTTTACTAATGATGACAGTATACTAGTATACCATATCTTTTACTATTATTTGTTTTGGTGATAGTATACTAGTATTAGTCCAACGCAATTTGGTAAACTTTATTTTATACTCGCTAGTCCAATTTGAGTTTATATGTATTCCTCCCCGGAAAAAATAGTCTTAATTTTACAATTATATACATCATCAATGGACATTCATAAGTATATTTCCAAATAAAAAAAGTAGTCCTATATTTAAAAGTCGTGCATTTGAAATGTAAATCATTGGCATGATTGACGTTGTCTTTCCTAAAGTGGGTGGAGTTTCAAAAGCTTTCACCTCGAGCCGTTCCCGCTTCATTTGGAAAGATTTTTTTTAAAACTATTTATGAGTACTATTTTATTTATGGAAGTTTATTCCCTATACAGTTGAACTAACCTAATCTAATTTATAGGTATTAGTAAGCCTTCCAATAAGATAACGATCAATAATTGAATCATTCTCACTCTAAACTTTGTCTTATGCATTTCTCTTTGCCAAAAAGAAATGTAATGGTTTCGTATCTCTTAACTATTTTTGAATTTTAATGGAAAAGTTATAGTGCTTGGCGTTTACCTGATTTCCCAAAATTCCTACGCTTTAAATGTATTTTTCAAATTTTTGGATGATTTCACATTTGGAATTTTTTTGATACAGAAGACAACTCTGTTGAGTGAGAATTGACAATTGACAAAATCGCTCTACCCCTTAATTTTTGGACATATGTCCATCTCGATAGAATTGACAAGTACGTGTAGAACTTCACACATGGTTTGCTAATTAAATTTAGAGATTTACCGTTTAAACCTTAAAGAATGAGTCTCTAAAATTTAAATTATTTGTAAGATGTTATGGTCGATTTTGGTAGTGGGACTTCTACAGAAAATTCTTAGACGCTTCTAAATTACTACTTGATAGTAAAAAAATTCTAATTTTTTTATAAGGTTGAAAACAATTTATATCAACAACGTATTTCAAAAAATATCCTAAAATTTCATTAAATATTACAATTCTCACCGTATTTTTAAAAATGTTCAACTATATAGAAATTTAATTCATCATATAAACGATAACAAAAATATAAGAAGGGTTAATAGTTTTTTATGTATCGAATTCTCGTTTTTTCTTAAAAGTTAAGAACACCTTCTGTAATATGATAAAAGTTTGAAACACAAAACACTAGTAATACTTTTATATTTTTTGCTAAAATAAGGTCGCTTTATGTGAAATGAATTAGTTTTACTTATTAACCCTTTTTTAAAGAAAAGCAAATTTCAGAAAATATTGTTAATTGTGGAGCTTACAATTTGGTTGTTGCCATATAATGTTAGGACGGTTGCAATAAATATAATTAGGGGAGTCGGCCCCCATTATTTAGGTTAATGAATCAAATAATTTTGAAAGTAATTGTAGCAATAAATACAAGTAGTTGAGACGTCCCATATTATGTAGGTTGATGTTAACAACAATAGGAGCAGGGACATTTTCGTCCAATAAAAAAAGAAATAGTCGGCCCCCGTGGATGTATGCCACGTTCTTCACATGCCCATTCCTTTCACGGAATACTATTTTGATTTATGAATTATTCGTGAATATCTATTTTTTTAAGAATAAAAAAAGTATTAATCGAAATGTTTTACTGATTTCAAATGTGAGTGATAGAAATGGAATTCTGAGGTCTATACGAGTCCATTGCAAATAGGTGACACCACTCCTTTCTACTTCTCTTCCTATCACTAGATAGTAACATTAAATGTTTGAAAAGTATCTATATGGAGGAGTGATCAATGTTTAACTAATTTTAAGTATATAATTAGAGAACAAATCTTAACCATACATCTTAATACTCTAAATTAATTTTATGGCTTAGCTATTTTTACATGTTTTAAATAAAAAGTAATTAACAAGGACATTTTTGGAAACCATATTCAACTCAAACCATCTCCTTCAAATTTCCAACTCCAATTTCAGAAAAAATGGGGCTTCTATTCACACTCCTTTTCCTCTCCCCTCTCTTCCTGCTCTCCCCAGCCTCCGCCGCCGAGCTCAACACCACCCACCGCGCCCTCATCGGCGCCGCCAATTGCAACATTTTCCGCAGTAAATGGGTGTACGACGCCTCCTACCCGCTCTACGACTTCTCATCCTGCCCCGTCATCGACGACCAGTTAAATTGCCTCAAATACCGCCGTCCAGATCAGAATTACCTCAAATACCGGTGGAAGCCTTTCTCCTGCAACCTAGCTAGGTAATCAATTGATTCAATTTCTTTTGATCATCGCTTCCGGTGAAGCAGCGGCAGGCGGACGGAGGTGGCAGAGGAAGCCATGGATGAACCACGGAAGCTTCCGCGGTCTCCGCGATCGCCTCGTGAATCCAACGGCTGAGCATCCGCTTCTATTTCCTAAATTGCCTATTTAGTTTTAAAATCTGGCGATTTTGCTCTGTTCGTGTAGGTGTGATCCTACTGTCAAGAGAAACTATCATTTGTATGGTGATATTGTTTCTTTTGATAAGACATACTCAACAAATAGGTATGTGCACACTAATTACTATTTTTCACTTCAGTGAAATATATTGAGCATATAGTGATGTATATTGTGCATTACAATTATGTATATTGTGCATTACAGTGATGTATATTTCTGCATGCTTATAGTGTATTATTTTTCATTTTAGAGAAATATATTGAGCAATTAGTGAACTACAATATGCTTACAGTGAAGTGCGCATGCCTTGACATTGAGTATATTGAGCATATATAGTGATGTATATTGTGCATTAAAGTGATGTATATTTCTGCATGCTTATAGTGTATTGTTTTTCATTTTAGGGAAGTATATTGAGCAATTAGTGAACTACAATATGCTTACAGTAAAGTGTATTGAGCATGCCTTCACATGGAGTATATTGAGCATATAGTGATGTATATTTCTGCATGCTTATAGTGTATTGTTTTTTTTTTTTATTATTGAACATTCAGTGAAGTATACTGAGCATGCCTTACAGTGTACTATTTTTATTCATTTAGTGAAGTATATTGAGCATTTAGTGAACTTAGTATATGCTTATAGTGATGTATTTTGAGCATGCATTATAGTGTATTGTTTTTTCATTTCAGTGACGTATATTGTTCATATAATGAAGTATATTCTGCATGTCTTATATTAATTTTAATATGTAGGTATTGTATGATATTTGCTCCTTTTACGGGCAAGGATAATCATGGTCGCCCTGTGACATTTGCTGTTGGCCTTTTGTCCAAGGAAAATGTCAACTCATTTTCATGGTTATTTAACCAATTTGTAAAGTGTATGGTTGTGGCTCCCAAACTCATCGTAACCGACCAAGACTTGAGAATGAAAGTTGCTATTGAGGAGGTTCTTGTCAATACGAGACACCGGTGGTGTATGTGGCACGTTATGAATAAAGTTGCTGACAAATTGCCAAAGAACATGCTTGGTAGTGAAGAACTAAAGAAGGAACTGAATGCATGTGTTTGGTCGGAGTTGATAGAACCTGATGCATTTGAATAAAATTGGCATGCTATAATGGAAAGATATGGGCTGGCCAATAATGAGTGGTTTTCATCAATGTTTGCATCCAGAAAGTTTTGGGTTCCGACCTTTTTCCGTGATTTTCCGATGAGCTCGTTGATAAAGCAGCTATTTGTTTTGAGTTCATTTTCTCAAATAATGCTATTATTAAACTTCAACAACTGAGAAATTGTCACATTTGTTATTGTGCGATGAACTAAATCTTGTCCATCTCTTCCAGAGCAGCTATTTGTTTTGAGTTCATTTTCTCAATGGCATCAACAAGAACTTTCACCCCTATCTTTACAACTAGTTTAGGTCTTCTGATTTTAAACTGTTCATCAGAAACCATTTTTCGCTTTCCTTTAGCTTGTTTCTTTCTAGCAGGATGTTCTTCTTCATCATTGGTTTGAGACCTCCCACGCTTTGAGGCTGGAAGACATAATACAAAAAATTGGTCAAATTCATGAATACACACTTAACATAGTTCAAAATTATACATGAATGACTCTGCCCTATACACAATATATTTCACTAAGATACTAAATAATTAAATAACTCACTCTGTGGCTTTTCTTTTTGTTGCCTATCATGTTTATTGGTAGACCTCATTTCAGGAGAAGTTGTAGTAACTTGTTTTCGAGGTCCATCTTCCCGATTCTTCGACCTTATTTCAGTAGAAGCTGCAGTAAGTTGTTGTTGAGGTCTATCCTCAACATCACTCTAACCGTGGAACACATCACTCTTAGCATGTTTTTACTTCACTGATGTGAACAAAATAGATCACTCTAAGAAAATATCACAGAAACATCAATCTAACCGTGGAATACATCACTCTTAGCATATTTTACTTCACTGATGTGAACAAAATAGATCACTATAAGAAAATATCACAGAAATATCACTCTAACCGTGGAATACATCACTCTAAGCATGTTTTTACTTCACTGATGTGAACAAAACATATCACTATAAGAAAATATCACAGAAACATCACTCTAACCGTGGAACACATCACTCTTAGCATGTTTTTACTTCACTGATGTGAACAAAACAGGTCACTATAAGAAAATATCACAGACACATCACTCTAACTGTGGAATACATCACTCTTAGTATGTTTTTACTTCACTGATGTGAACAAAATAGATCACTCTAAGAAAATATCACAGAAACATCACTCTAACCGTGGAACACATCACACTTAGCATGTTTTTACTTCACTGATGTGAACATAGATCACTATAAGAAAAAATCACATAAACATCACTCTAACCATGGAATACATCACTCTTAACATGTTTTTACTTCACTGATGTAAACAAAACAGATCACTATAAGAAAATATCAAAGAAACATCACTCTAACCGTGGAATACATCACTCTTAGTATGTTTTTACTTCACTGATGTGAACAAAATATATCACTATAAGAAAATATCACAGAAACATCACTATAACCACTGAATACTTGGTGTATACAGCCGGAACCTCCGGTTGTATAAATCACAATACACGAAAATATTGTAGATTAAAATAAAAAAATAGTAGGAATGACTCACGGTCGGAGCCTTGGTGTATACAGCCGGAACTTCCGATTGAATTTTTCTTCGGACGTTCAACTGCTACAAAAAAATTCAAATCCAAATCAATTCTAAAATCAAAACCTACAAAGAAATGTTAATCAGTAGGAAATTTACATTTTGAAAAATCACTTTGATTTGTAGCCATTTGTTCGACAAAGGAATGTGAGAACTGGATGTTGACGACTACGGAATGAGGCGACGGCGACGGCGACGACGACGGTGACGAGAAGGTTGAATCGCGCGAGAAGAGAAGAGAGAAGTAAATTTGAATCGCCCGAATTTTGCAGAAGAGAGCGAAGTTAATTTTCAAATGAGAGCATTTTAATTTCTACCCTAATTTTGTCTGTGAAGTGACCATTATACCCCCGCCTTGTTATAGTGAAGTAAATTTGTGATAAGAGTGAACTGATTCTCCTTTAAATTCGAAAATCATATGTATTAATACTAGCCCTTGATTTTCTTGATCTTGTGGCAGTGATTTGTTTTCTAGTTATGTACTTAATGGGCACTTGCCATATATATATATAGGGGTGTGATAAACTACAAACCCTCTATAATACAAACTATACAAACTTTAATCCTACTCACTTAATACAATTAATCAACGGTTAATATAAGAGTTTTTCTAATGTCAACATTTCCTACAAATCTGTACATTCCGTTGACATCGAACAATCAGAATTTGTACACCCCCGTTGACATAATTTGTACACTCTGTTGACATCAGCCCCTGTTGACAGAATTTGTACACTCTGATGACATCAGTCCCCCGTTGACAGAATTTGTACACTCCGTTGACATAAGCCTATGTTGACATCAGCCCCCGTTGACATAATTTGTACACTCCGTTGACAACAGTTTGTATAGTTTGTATTATAGAGAGTTTGTATTTGATCACATGAGATCAAACAATAATTTTTGTAGGAGTTTATATTAGTATCATACAACAATTTTACCCCATTCTTATATCAACGCTATCAGAAAAATACAAAACGAAGCTCGGCAATATCCCTCGAGACTTAAAATGACTACACCTAAATGTAAAAGAGGACTACAAAGCAAGCTTACACTTCCAACAGTCCAAAATACGATTGGTGAGACCAAAAACTATGACAGACGAAAACAAGAACAGAAACAGACACAGAGACAAAGTTTGAAACTCGAAAAACATAAGCAAACTTGAAATCAGGAGGCACTTGATAAAACCTTTTCAACCAAAGTTGAAGCCTCCGGGAGGAACATTTGGCTTGCCATTGGCGAAGCTGAAGCCTCCATCTCCCTGATTTGCATCCGCACCATCAGCCAGATTTTGATCATCATCTTCCTCGACCCAGTACTTCTCTAGTATCTTAACAGCCTTTTCGTATATTTCATTATTGTCATGGCTCTGGAGATTCTCTATTTTGTCCAGTCCTTCACAATCATCAATCATTTGTGCATATATATTGATTCCACCATTTTGGCCGTTTTCTTTATCAGCCTCACCTATCTTCAGAATGTTCTCTAGTCCCTCCAGGCATACAGTAACAATCCTTGCGTCTGGACAGATTAAGAGATCGCACAGTGGCTTAATACAACCTTGAGTCACTAAGAATCTGCAATTTGACATTACATACAGTCAGTCGGCATATGGAGGTCCACAATCGTAAAAACGGAAGAAGAGATACAAGGACAGTAGTCTTTGCCGATCCCTGCTAGCAATAGCAAAAGCAAAAGTGAACGGATAAAACCAGTGAGAGATCATTTTACTAAATCATAGTAGTAATTAATTGGAGTCACACCATTTTGAATTCCCAAATATCAGCTTCCAGTGATAGATCACAAAATTATACTATTAATTTGACGGATTGTGGATTTGGATTTTGTTAGCAGACATAAAAACATAATACCTGACCTTATTACCAAAACAATTATTGGGCACAAATATTAAGATCAACAATTTTCTGAAAATTGCCTTATACTACTAAATGCTTAGGCTGCAGTCATCTATGCTATAAAATTCATTCTCTAACCTATACTAGATACAATTAGATTTGATCTCTCTCAAAAATTTTCCAAGAAACCCCTAATTTTCCAGTGCAAGATCAACCCAAATGCTTAGATGGAGGAAGAAATAATGGTGATGTATCCTACAAAGAATATTAAATGCATTTTCTTATTGTTTGAAATGTTTTTTTATAAATGAAATTTATATGCAATTGTTCAATTTCACACTGATTTAGTGCTCATGTACTATCTTCACTATCAAATAAGGTAATTTTTGTAACAAAAAATGTTTCAAGGCAATTCAAATTAAGAAATTTGACTACATTTTGGGGCATCCAGAAAAGGAAAAGAGGACTAGTTCCGTGGAAATGAAGGAGTGAATGTGAAAAGAGGAGGGGACTACATTTGACAGAAGAGGGACTACTGAGCGTGTCCTTCCAAAATACTATGGAGCAGCGACCTATTCCTTTTAAATTCAATTTATTGAGTACTTTTGAGCTTATCTCAAATGAGACATTAAGATCAGCTAAATATATACAAGTATAATACCTCCGCATTTATAACCAAATAAACCTGACATACCTAATCTGCTCCGGTGATCCACCAGAGGTTGCATTCGAGATGGCCCATGCAGCCTCTTTCTTTATTTCAAACTCGGCATGTTGAAGAAGTTGCACCAATGGCAGAATGATGCCCGTCTCAATGACAGCCTGTTCCAGAATAATTAAACAGAGATGCAGATAGGAAACCAATCACAAGGCACCGAAGAAAAATAGACAGATCACAAAGTAGAAAAAAAAATGCTTTTAAAATCCTTCTCTCTTACTTCTGAAGAAAATTCAAACAAAACCAGTCCGTATTCATAGAGATCATAAAGAACTTGCCTCTTCATGCATATAATTGCATTCAGTTAAACTCATATTAAGTTGGTAAATATCTACCCTTTTCCCTCCCTTTTTAAGATTAATTTATAGTCATCCTGTTCTCAATGTTTATCAAAACTAAATCATATTGCTTCCACCCATTATCCTACACATCAACTTGTCTTTGGCCAATATGGCTGGCAAGTATAAATTACTTGAATTGTTAATTGACCTAACCAAAAAAGAATATGTGTACTTGTTTGCGCTATTTCTCTAGTATTGCCATATAGAATGCCTTACATTATCATCTCAACTATCAACTAACCATGTTAAAGAAGACATTAGGTGTGATTTTCAGTCAATACATTTGCACGAAAAATAGCTATCAAACATAGATTCCCTTCTAGCGATATAAAGAATCAGCAACCACAGAAAAGCACAACAAATTGAAAAAGTCAATTAGTATCCACTCATTTTGTATTTGATAAGTAGATGCAGTAGGTTCCCAAGTTTGGGAGTGTCAATTTGGGGGGGGGGGGGGGGGGGGGTACCTGAATTTGAGCTCTATTACCAGCAGTGATATTAGAGATCGTCCAACAAGCTTCCTTTTTTATGCTTTTCTTATGGTTTTGAGTAAGCAGCTGTTGGAGGCAAGGGAGCACTTGATTGTCTATCACAAACTGCCAAATAAATGAACTTAGTAAACATTCAGAGAATATGAAGCTGAAGTCAAGAAACCCAAAAATGAGTACTATCTTTAAAGAGTAAATTCTAACAAATCTTATATTTGTCTAACTAATACTACTACACAGAACACATCAAGTCATATATATGAATAGAACTATTAAAACTAAACTAGAGCTGAATGAAGATGCTTCCACAAGTACACTATACAAAAAAAAAAGAGATGTCATGCATATAAGATTCTACAGATAGTGTCTTCCACATATATCAATTGAGATCTTAATACAGGAACCTATTCCAGCTAATTAGTAAATCCTTCCTACTATGGGTGTCTGCAATGAGATAAATCAGTAGAGGTATAGCAACACCAAAATTCTTATATATAGGGTCGCGTTAAACTGCATTCAACCCTTATAGTTAAAGTAGACTGATTCTTGACCATTGGTTGTACGATATGGATGGCTGGTATTATAAGAATGACAGAATCTGTATTTCAATTTAAATACATATTCACGCAAAATGGTAAAATTGGAAACGGGAAAATAACCTCTCATGAATCCTGTAAAATCATAGTAAAATCAGTATATATTACAAACTCAACCCATATATATTACAAACTCAAACTGTATATATTACAAACTCAATCAGTATTTTTTACTAACTCAATCAGCATAGCATTTCTCAATGTAAACATATGAAATTAGAATTCCATTAGAATCCTCATAAAATTACTTCTAATTTGATACATTGTTTGTGAAATAAAATGAATCTAGAGAGTTGTGAAAAAATTAACGTTTTGAGATATTTAGGATAGGGAAATTGGTTTCCATAACTAATTTAGTCATGATATACGTTCACACCATAAAATTTGCTGTAAAAAGGACATAATTTTTACAACAAAAAGAAGGCACTATATCATCTATAATCATAATGGAAGTATATCCAACAATCTGAACCATTATCATTCGTGGGTTAAATTTGGAGGGGAAGAAAATTTTCATTGTAACTGGATAGGATCTTACTACTACTTGAAGTGCGTTCCTATCGAGTTTCTAAAAGGGGAGTCAAAACTTAAATGGCATCAAGTTATGAAGAAAATGGTAGGCAGAGAGATGAAACGTATGGAGTAGCCAGATACCTGTGTCTGAGCATCATCACCAGTGACAATATTCCCCACGGTCCGAAGAGCAGGTACTAGAACAGTGGCTGATGGATGGCTACATGAGAAACAAATTGGTGTTAGCAACATATGATTGACAACTTGATTTTAGTACTTCTGAACAAATGCAATGAATAAAATTCCAAGAATTGAAAGAAATACTTATGAGAATAATATATTTTATATATTTAAAGAAAAAGAAAAACAGAGCAAGAAAATGAACATACAGTAGGAGCTCTACAAGCCTTTGACAGACACCTGCCTCAATCACAGCTTGAATTTTGTCATTTGTTCCATCAGACAGATAGGAAAGAGCCCAGCAAGCATCAGTCAGAACCTCCTCATCATTCAAATGAATAAGTTGTCGTAGAACGGGCAATGCAGGCCTTACCTGAAAAGTGAAGAGAAATACCATGCTAAATTAGAAGGCTAATTCAGAACATATCTATGGAAGCGCAATTTCCAGTAAGTTTCTGCAACACCCCAATATTAAAATACAAAGAAACTAGATCTTATATTCTAACAACCTGCTCAAATGGAGTAGGAGGCTTCCCACGACAGAAATTTGACAGTGTCCATGTAGCATTTCTTAGCATAGAGAGCTTTGAGTTATCATTTAACTGAGCTAGCAGTGGCATAAGAGCACCATGCCCAAGAACAAGATCCCTACAGTTTGGAGAATCGCCAGCAACATTTCCAAGTGCCCAAACTGCCTGCAGAAAAAGATAAGCAAGTCAAGATGCATTAGCACTCATTTAGACACTGATAATAAACAATGACTATTTTCATTTAGCAACCTCGACAATTGGGTTGAGAAGTAACAAAAATATGAGATAAACTCTTCAGATACCTGCTCACGAACATCATCACTGGCAGAACTGAGGAGTTCTACAAACTTAGGTACAGCACCATGATCAATAACAACTCGCGTGTGTTCAGATGTCCCAGAAGCAACATTTGTCAAAGCCCATGCAGCTTCAAACTTGATTAAATAAAGAAAAACTTAATGAATATTTTTTGTCAAGATTATGAAAAAATTATCCAAATGGATAACTTACTTGCAGCTGAGGCAGATCTTGCCTTGAAAGGAACTCAACAAATCTTGGGATAACTCCAGCTTTAATCACCTCATCAATAGGTGGGCTTCGCTCTACAAAGTTGAGAAGTCACAAAACATATTGTGCAAATGTAATCCCGAAAAGAAAGGAAATATAGATTTTTATAGATAGTACCAATTGATAAAAGCTTTCTGAACTGAGTAGTTGCCTCCAGTTGAGCATTTGTATCATTTGACCACACTCCTTCCACCATTGAAGGTATACTTTCTAACTGCCAGAGGAATTCACTGTGAGCATCATTGTAAAATAAATTGCATCAAGTGCAGGTAAATTCATCGTTTGGATCAAGTACCTGTAGCTCCCCCCATTGTTGAGCCAGTTTTAAAAGTTATGAAAATCAAACAATAATTTTATAGCATAAGAGGTCGAGATATGCATGGAACTCCTCAAGTCACATCTCAAATACTTGGACATATAAACCACTAAGAAGGCCATTTAGCATTGAAAGGTGCAATCGTCACAATTAACTAAAAAACAATCATCCATTGGTTAATTTCACCATTTTAATTGGGCAAATTAGGGTAAATCCAAGGCACATCGAGAAGATAATATAATTATACCATCTTTCAGCACCAATCCTCAATTATTTTATGACAATACAAAATCAAAATCACTCGAGAAAAGCCTTCATTCTCCTGCATTATCTAGACAGCCCCAATAAAATACCAAGCAGATGCAGTCTGCCGAATACCAACCCAGAGATCCTCGAAAACTATCAGATCATTATATTTTTAGCAACCCAAACAACACACGGACCCTCAATTTCAAATCAGCAGTCATAAGAATAACAGATCACCATGTATTATAGCAATTTACAGCCAATAGGCACCAACTTTGTAAAAGAAATGAGGAAGAAAAAAACGGATACAAACTTTTTTCTCGACGGTGGCAGGGGATTGTGACGGATCGGGAGAAAAGAGGGGCGTCTGCTGGGGAAAGGTTCCATTGAGAAGACCCTCGCGGCGCTTCTTGAGAAGGTTATCCTCCCGCTTACTCTTCCTAATCTCGACCAAATTGTCCTCCCTCCGCCGCCGCGCCTCGTCGGCGTCGACGCCTGTCTTGTACCCTTTCTTCCGCACCTCCGCCCTGCTGCCCGGCCGCAGCGACATGGCTGAGCTCCGATTCCTCTAGTCCAGTTGTGGCGCACCTTGTGCAGCAAGATGAATTGGGCGAGAGAGAGAAACAGAGGAATGTAGTAAAAGCAATAAATTTGAAGAAGAGTTGAGAAGAGCAAAACAGAAAACGCGCTAACTCTCAATCCGACCCAATTATCCTAATTCTAACCAAATCCGAAAGTAGCATCATTAATAAGGTCATTAATAGGTTCAATATAAGGCAAAGGTCGGAAAAAGCAAACATTTCTGATACTTAACAGTTAGGGTCATTAATACGCATGCTTATTAGGCCGGTTCCGGTTCTAATCGGACCGGTTGACTGGTTAACTGATTTCAATTTTTCATAAATCTTTGAACTGGAATCGGGACTGGAACGACCCGGAACCGACCGGTTCCGTTTTGGAACTGGTCGGTTCCGGTTCCAAACCATGAGTTTGAAGGTAGGGAATAATGAGGCACAAAACATTTCCTAGCAACCCCCAACAAAACGGGGTTGCGGAGAGAATGAATAAGACCATATTGGAGAGAGTTAGATGCATGCTAATCAGTTCTAGGATGCCAAAGTCTTTCTGGGGTGAAGTTGTTGCCACAGCAGCAAAACTGATCAATAAGAGCCCATCTGCTGCAATAGAGTATGAGACACCAGATTCAAAGTGGTATGGAGGAAAGGGTGATTACTCTAGGTTGAGACCATTTGTATGTATGGCTTATGCACATGTTAGGCAGAGCAAGCAGGAGCCAAGGGCTCTCAGGTGTGCCATGTTGGGATACCAAAAGGGGGTGAAGGGCTTCAGATTATGGTGTTTAGAACCTCGGAAACAAAAGGTGATACTAAGCAAAGATGTTATATTTGAAGAAGATAAAATGCCTTTTCTTGAAAAATAGAAGAAGAAGAGTGGTGTTGAGAATAGCAATGACTATACAAGAGTCCAGGTGGAGCTAGAAGAAGAAGGTCCAGAAGCTGAGAACAATGGTGACTTAGGACATCAGAGGGAGCAGGAGACTTCAAATGTTCCAGAAGTCACTGGCACTGAAAATGAAGGTGATGGTGATGTCTCTAGTAGCTCTGCAGCAAGTGATGGATATCAGCTAATCAGAGCTAGAGTCAGAAGAATCCCTAAGCCTTCTACAAAGTACAGTGAAGTAGAATACGTTTTATATGCTCTTTGTGTGGCAAAAAATATTGAGTATTCTGAACCAGCAAACAACAGAGAAGCAATGCTTAGCAAGGAGAGGGTGCAGTTGATAAGCAGGTGCAGTGGCTGGTAGCCATGAGGGATGAGATAGGTTCTCTTATCAGAAATGGCACTTGGATCCTAGTTGATGCACCAGCTGGACAGAAGGCTATCACATGTAAATGGGTTTTCAAGAAAAAGCTGGAGACAACACCAGATGGGACAAAGATAAGATTTAAGGCAAGGTTGGTGGATAGAGGTTTTAATCAGCAGGAATGGGTTGATTATAATGAGGTTTTTTCACCAGTTGTAAAACTTAGCTCTATCCGGATTCTCCTAGCAGTAGCTAATCAAAATGGATGGGAGTTACATCAGCTAGATGTCAAAACCGCTTTCCTACATGGGGATTTGGATGAGAGAATTTATATGCTACAGCCTGAGGGGTTTGTGGATAAGAGGCAGAGTCAGAAAGTGTGTTTGTTGAAAAAGAGTATATACGGATTAAAGCAAAGTAGCCGGCAGTGGTACAAAAAGTTTGATCAGAACATGGAGAAAATTGGTTTCAGCAGATGCAAGTTTGATAACTGTGTGTATGTCAGAAAGAGAGGGACTGATGCAGTCACTTATCTACTCCTATATGTTGATGATATGCTTTTAGCAGGACCAAAGAGATCAGAGATTGAGAAGGTGAAATTAGAGTTAAAGATGGCCTTTGAGATGAAGGATCTCGGGGATGCAAAACGCATACTTGGCATGGACATTGTGAGAGATAGGGAAAAGAAGCTCTTGTGGTTGCATCAGCAAGATTATAATGGAAGAGTTATCAAGAAGTTTCAATTGGAAAGGGGGAAGGAAACTTCAACTCCAATGCCTCTGAACATCAAACTCTCGAAGGAGCAGTGTCCCAAAAATACTGAAGATGAAAAGGAAATGAGCATGATCCCTTATGCGAACATAGTGGGGAGTATAATGTACACAATGGTTTGCACACGACCTGATGTGGCTCATGCAATTAGCGTGGCTAGCAGATATATGTCCTATCCGGGAAGAGATCATTGGCTAGCTCTTAAATGGATCTTGAGATATTTGAAAGGCTCTGGGAGTTATGGGATTCTTTATGGAGCAAAGAGGTCAGAAAGGGGAGATGCTTTAATGGGATGCTGTGATTCGGATTTTGCAGCCAACCTAGATAATAGGAAGTCGCAAACGGGCTATGTATTCACACTATTTGGCTCGGCAGTGAGCTGGAAGTCGACGCTGCAGCCGGTGGTGGCCCTCTCAACCATAGAGGCTGAATATGTGGCTTTAACTGAAGTCATTAAAGAGAGTTATTGGCTAAGGGGGGTGGTAGAGAAGTTTGGCATAAAACAAAGTTGTGTTAATGTGTTATGCGATAGCAACCGTGCCATTTACTTGGCCAAACACCAAGTCTTCCACGAAAGGACGAAGCACATAGATGTGAAGCTTCATTTCATACGAGATGAGATAGAGAAAGGAGGTGTAAAGGTGGTGAAGGTCAGCACGGAGGAGAATGCAACGGACATGCTTACAAAAGAATTACCAGCTTCCAAGTTCAAGTATTACTTGGAGTTGGTGAATTTATGTAGACAGTAAGAGTGAGAATTGATGAAGGGAGCTGGGTTATGTCTGATTCGATCAACCAAGGTGGAGACTTTGTTACATTAAGGTTGAAGAATCAGTTGCCTTCTGTTGCGTGCGGTTGAGGAGCGGCCAGCTCATAGAGCGGTTATAGCAACAACGGTTGGAAGTGAGAAGAGAAGTTATGATCTCATTCACTCATACTTAAGCTGTGGAGAGCACACATACATTCATTCAACTTCATACTCAGAAAACAGAGAGCAAGAATGCGAGAGAGAAAGAGATTGAGTCTTGTGTAGTTTCACTAGTGTTCATAGCTTTATTCTTAGTCTTGATTGTCGTTAGCTAGTTGCGTTTCTAGCTTGTGTTTGTAATCTCGATACGATCGGCATCAATAACATAATCGGCTCATCTTCGTCCGTGGATGTACGTCGAACCACGTAAACCGCTTGTTCGTGTGTTTTTGTGTCTATTCTTTCAATCCTCACATACAAAATAGGAGTAACCATTTACTAATAAAATTAACACTATTAAACTTTTTAATGGAGTAATGAGTTATGGGAATTGGCGTATAGGGGAATGGGTCATTGAGTCTGACGAATGGCTGGAGTTGGGAGTTGGCGATATAAAGTAATACTAATAATCTTTAATTTAATCTTATTTAACTTTCATAGCAAAGGCAGATTTAGTGGGCGCAAAGTGGCAGCCATCCTCTCCGTGAGACTAATTTACCTTATCCGAACATAAAATTGTTATATCCGCCTTCACAGTTAGCTTCTGACGTCAACTGAAAAAATAGTCATGTCTGTCATAAACCACTATTTAAAATAAAAGCAACTTATAAATTAAGTTACTCCATAATATTAGGTGTCGGTAATTTAGTATTATCAATTGATTTAGATAATATAAGTGCATATCTTATGGATTCATACTATAAAGTATATTAATTTATATAAGTGTTTGCGCACTTGTACTAGTTATTAGTAGTACACTGGAGTATTATACTCCTTCCGTCTCATAAAAATATAGGTATTTAATATAATATGAGAATTAATATACAATTGGTAAAGTGACAAAGAGAAGGAGAATGATACTTATAGTGTTAGTGGATAGTGAACCTACATTATTATTATTAGTGTTTAATGAGTTGTAATAGTGAATCATATGATATACGTTGTAAATGACAAAGAGAAGGAGAATGATACTTATAGTGTTAGTGGATAGTGAACCTATATTATTATTAGTGTTTAATGAGTTGTAATAGTGAATCATATGATATACGTTGTAAATAAATTGATGTATATGAGTAATGGGTTTGGGGACAACTTTCCATAAATGAAAATGTTTATATTTTTATGGGACGGACGAAAATGAAAATGCACATATTTTTACGTAACGGAGGGAGTATTAAGTGTTATTTAAAATTTTCATATATTTAAAATTTTGTTTATTTAAATGACTTAAATATTAGTCAAAGTTTGATTTTAAATTCAAGAACAATTGAAATAAATATTGAAAATTCAAATTTGAATAGGTATTAATTGAGACCCTACATGAGTTAAATAATCTAATACTATTATTATAACCACATAAATGTCATAACTTAGATTTTTAAATTATTATAATGATCTTTATATTTTTATATATAATATAATTATAAATCAATATACTGTAAATATAGATATTTGTATGGAGTGTGTTATATTGCTAACTCACTCTTAAATTGCTAACTACAACTAAATAATAGGCTTTAGATCATTATGTCAATTAACAAAAGTTTTATAAAATATCTCAAAACTTTAAATGATTATAACTATCTCAATTTAAATGATTTTTCACACAACAAATATCAAATTAAAGATAATTTTATAAGAATTCCAACGAGATCTTACATGCATATGTTCCGATGTCAAAATCTAAAAAAAATATCCTAAATTTTCATATTTTTTGCCACACAGCTAATATCAACATACATAACATAATATGTCAACCTAATATGTGTACAATATCAATATTAAATTGTGTTGGCATATTCAATGCATTGTGTTGATATCTTTAATACACTATATTGACATTGCGACTCAAAACCCTAAATGTGATAGTTAATCTTATTTTTTTCAATATTAAAATATAAAAAACAAAATTACACATGACAAATTATAGACCATTAGATCTCTTAATTCCTATGGTATTAAATTAGTTGTAGTTAGCAACTAAGGGGTGAGTTAGCAATTGATCACACCTCTATTTGTAGTATATATATTTTTCAGTATATTGTAAATATAGATATTTGTATATATTTTTTTATTTACATTATTATGTTAGTAGTATATTATAACAAGGTATGCTTTTATGTCGATTCTAGTTAATTGGTTATAAATTTTCGACGACCCTATTATTTAAATCAAAACCGAATCTTATTTGGTTTCTACTCCAACTTGTTGATTGATAATCGTCCAATTGATTTGTAGGAGCTTATTGTATATTTTTTGTACCTTATCTACACTATTATCTTTCTTATTTTACTCTCTCTTCACTTCAACTATTTCTTATTCTCTTCGTCCGAGCCTAAGCGATACGTTTCATTTTCACAAGTGTATGAAAAGTGATACTACTATTAATAAATAGTTAAAGTGGAAAGAAAGTAAAGTAAGATAGTGGATAACGTAGAGGAGTCCGCTTAGACTGGGACGGTGGAAGTATCATTTTTCAAAATGAATGCTAAAAAAGAAACACATCTACTACAGTGGGATAGATGGAGTATATGATATGATTTCGCCTTCAAAATGGTAAATTAGTATACCGACAATATTTTGTTAGATTTATTGGAATAAATTCTCGAACCGTGTACAAATGGTAGTCTAACTATAAGTACAATTGAAGGAAAAAAACAACAATAAGTGGAACGAAAGGAAACTCCTCTTTTTCGCCAGACAAATTACAATATTACACAATGACTAGTGCTCTCATATTGACGTATTATCCCCAAATATAAAACAATTTCCTCCTAACGTGTAGAAGCACCTCAAATATATTAGACACCACTAGTCATAAACTTATGCCCATATGTGTGCATGTACTAGAAAAGAGAACTTGAGAGAACACTAGCTTGTTGTTGTGTTATGTGTATTCTCCTTTTTCAAATCCGACTTATTTAAAGACTAAAAAATCATTTGAAAAGCCTTGAAATCAAAATATTGTGCCTCTTAATAAAGTTGGAAGATACCTATATACTCCTTCCGTCCCAACTTAAGAGTCATAATTAGTTAGGGCACAAGTTTTAAGAAATGTAAAAAAAGAGTTGAATAAGTTAGCGGAATATGAGTCTCACTTATATATATTACTTTAATAATAAAATGTGAGTGGAATAAGTTGATTGAATGTGGAGCATACTTACCATTTATGATAAAAGTGAAATATGACTCTTAAGTTGAGACGGACGAAAATGACAAAACAAGACTCTTAAGTTGGGACGGAGGGAGTAGGTAAAAGGCCGCGAGTCTGGCTAAAGGCCAATGGACTTTTCTTTCCTCCCTCACCTCCACATTTCCAACATACTAGTAGTAATATTTATCTTTTTGTCATCTTAGTACGTTATAAAAACTTGCGCTACACTGGTTATACACCAAACACCTTTGCATTTTTTTCTCCTATATATAGAACTTTGCACTATCTCTGATGATTACGATCGTTTTGGTAATTAACCGAGGGAAAAGTTGGACCACTCAAACGATAGGCTTGGCATAAGCGTCATAATAGGCATGCGCAAACCGAACCGGCGGTTCAGAACCGCCGGTTCAGAACCGCCGGTTCGTAATCCGGAATCGGAACCGGCGGCGGCGGTTCGGTTCAGGTTCACGATTTTCAGAAACCGGAATCGTCGGTTCAAATAAAATTTAAAAAAATATTTATTATTTATAAAAATTATTTTTTATATTTAAAAATCAATTTTTACAAAAAAGCAAATACAAAAATTTCATAATAAAGAGACCCTTGAATACTTTATGTTTCACTTTCGATGTATGACAAATATGTTGAAGTATTTTCTTTTATAACTATATGTTTAGATCATTCATTAATCTTTTTCCAATGTAGATGACAAAACTCTATTTATTTTATACATTTTATTATTTACTATTTTTATATTTATTTTTGTCATAATTCTTTTTCTAAGATAAATTTATAGTTAATAATAGCATCAACTAGAATAGTTTAGTTAGAATAGTTTAATTAAATTTGAATGTGGCATGTTGCTCATAATTTGTATATTTATAGAATGTGGACATGTTCAAATAATTGGATTTAAATGTAGGTATGTTACTCATTTTTCTCAATGTATTGATTAAAATGTGCAAAAAAGCAACAATTAATATAATTTGTATAATAATGATAAAAATAGACAAGTAAAAAAGCAACAAATATTTAAATTTATTGTTTAATACTTCAAGTCTTTTGTAAATTGTAATCGTTGTAACTTATTGTCTCGTTTAAATTTATATCAATAAAGTTGCAATTTTCATTCTTATTGTTTGAATTTTATTTACACATAGATATAAAGACAAAAAAAACCGCCGAACCGGCCCGGAACCGGAACCACCAAAAACATATCCGGGCTGGTTCAGGTTCAAGAAATTTTTGAACCGTGTGAATACTTAGGTCATAATTTCATTTTTAATCGCAAAATGTAAGTTAATTCAATCAATTTCCAATGATACAACATTTAATGCATCAAGTATATGATTATCAACTCTTAAAAATCGTGTCGAAATGAAAAGGAAAAATAGAAACATGGGAAATGCATAAAGATAAATAAAAATGAATATTTCCAAAAATAAACTTGGGCGGTGAAGGTAAGGCCCATTGACTACAGCCCACCACACCTCTACCGACTACGACTACCACTACCACCCAAATTCTATTTTCCAACCGGCGGTGAGGTAATTTGAAGATGAAGTTGAAGCAGTTGGAGAGTCTTCTCGGCTCTCTTCAACAGTTCGACCACCCCAAGGTCTGTCTTATACCTTCTGTCGGTTTTGCTTTATCAATGATATTATTTCATGGCGCAACAGATTGAATTGGAGCAATATCCCACAGGACCCCACATCGCATCTCGCTTGCTCTACACTGTAAATATTCTTCATGTTTCCGTTCCTTTAATTTCCCTTTACCTTTATCAGATGCCTTAATTACTGCACATTTTATTTGTGGCGGGTTGACATTTGTTGTTATTCTTTTTTGTTTGCCTATTTTAGGCAGAGAATTCGTTCGGGGATTTGTGTGATAAGGTAGTGGCGGATTTCGGTTGTGGTTGCGGTACCCTAGGACTGGCTGCTGGTCTTTTGGGGGCAGAGTAAACACTTTCTCTCACTTTTTTAAAACTCTGTTTGGTTTATTTTGAAATTGATATGTAGTTCACATAATTTACTGTATCAGGCATGTCACTGGATTTGATATTGATCAGGAATCTATTGAAATTGCAACCTCTAATGCAGATGAACTAGACGTACACTTTCTGTCTCTCCTCCTTTTTCCCTCAGCGTTGTGTACAGATATTGAGTTTTGTTAGTTTACTAATCTCCTTGAGTTTTTGCCTTGTAGTTAGACATCGATTTTGTTCAATGTGATATCAGGAATTTAACATTGTCAGGTAGTTATCTGAAACTTCCCACCTCAAATAAATTACTAGTACTACTGAATCAACTAAAGTTCCTGAAGGGATTGATGGGGATTACTAAAGTTCAATAAAATCTTTTTTACCTTTTAGACAATTGTATGCTGAATTTAGCATATATTGCACTCTATCATAGGGAAGCATCTGCTTGAGAGATGAGTAAAATGTTGACCATTGCTCTTGAAATTTGCACAGATCGGCATATCGACACAGTTGTAATGAATCCTCCGTTTGGAACTCGGAAAAAAGGAGCAGACATGGAATTTCTCTCTGTGGCTCTGAAAGTAACTCCTTTCCTATGTTGTAATTTGTCAATACTACATGTTCACTTATCACTGGAATGCTGATTTGTCAGGTTGCTTCCCGAGCAGTTTATTCCTTGCACAAAACCTCAACAAGAGATGTAAGTTTATTTACCTTTTGAAACAGAGGTTTATAAGTTTCTTGGTTACATCATATTTAAGTTTTGTGTTGGAAGATCGGTGCTTTTTAATATTTTTGTTATTTCTCATTGTCTACTACTTTCTCAAGAAATACCATCTGTGGTTGCATATTTGATACGAAGTTATAGTGTTATACATAATACTCTGATCATTTGCTGGTATCTTGAACTGATGGTTCTTCCATCCTGACTAGATACGTGTACAACACTTTCCTTTAGGCAAGTAAATTTTTATCTGATCCTCTTTTTTTTTTTTCTCCGGGAATTTATTGGGACAAACCATTATTTTGTTTACTTCTGTATAGTTGAGAGTGTAGTTCTTTGATCTCTTCACTTACTCACTGATTTTGATGTGGTCCATAAACTATTCACAAAACATCAGCTTGAAGTAGAACGATACTGTTATAGCTTACTGAGTCTGATCATTAATAGTTTTAGGATTGTAGATTGGTAGGGTAGAAGAGAAGTAATATAATGTTACATCATTCACCTGTCCTCTTGGTGAAGCACATTGTCTGAAAGGAATGCTAGGAGGTGCGAAGTGTTAGACAAGACAACGGTGTAACACCTTAATTTTCTTTAAAGAAGCACTAGCTTTTAACTATCTACGTCATTCATTTTTCCAGAATCTTTATATGCCCATTTTTTTTTTCTATTTGCCACTGTGAACTGGTGCTAATACTACATTGCTTAATTGGGCTTGCACTTGGATTTATTTTTTGAATGCAGCACATCAAAAGAAGAGCATTGAGAGAATATAATGCTAGCAGCGCTGAGGTTCTGTGTGAGGTAGGTACATATGCACTGCATGCATTCTTTGTCGGCTGAGTTATTTTCCATTAGGTAGTAAATATGGCTTATACTTTTGTGCAGCTTCGCTTCGATGTGCCACAACTCTACAAATTTCACAAGAAAAAGGAGGTCGACGTGGCAGTGGATCTGTGGCGATTCGTTCCAACATCTAATCAAGGAAGGCATCTCTAGCAGATTTGCATCCATTGCTTGTCACAAATTTTCCCAGTAGGCAGTAGCCAACAGTGCCGCCTTAAGATCTCAAATATGTGTGGAGGGGCTAGGCCTAAAAACTCATTTTAAATAGAAACACGAGACATGATGAATTCTTTGTGAAACATTATGAACTAAAAAGGATGTAATTTATTATTCGATCCCATGAAATCCGTATTTAGCGATTTAGGACAACAAACTGATGAATTCATCGCAATTTTTATGAGTATTTTACATTATTTGTGAAATTATTGAATTAAAATAATTTAATAATGCAAATGCTTCAGAATTTTGGTCTTAAATTAAAATTGCCCTAATTATAAAGGAAAAAATGAATAAAGATCAATGTAAAATTTTAACGTTAAAATGAGCATATATGTTTCTCAACCAAATGTAAAGATAAATTCACTGTTTTGCACTGACCCACGCTTTATCAAAACCTAAGATTTTTACTTCCCAAACTCTCCCTATCGTCAATGGCAGACCACCACACTAATCAGCAAACAAACCATGGAAATGAGAAGGATCACGGCGTGTTACTGTACTACAAGTACGCAGAAATCCCCAACCTTCAAGACCTCTTCGATTTCTACCATTCCAATTGCACCTCTCTCTCCCTCCTCGGCCGCGTCCGCCTCTCTTCTCAGGGCGTCAACGTCACTGTAATTTCTCTCTTCCGCTTCATCTGTCCCAGAATTCAGTTTATGCCATTTTTTGTGTTTTTTCCCCATTACTTTTTAATCCAAGTAACTCACCATGCTCTGCTCTGGTGCGCAGGTTGGGGGGAGATTGACGGCATTGGGGGAACACATTGAGGCACTGAAATCTAACCCTCTCTTTGAAGGAACCGACTTCAAGCTGGCCTCTTGTTCCGAGCCGTTGAGTGATCAAGTGGCCAAGGAATGTGGATTTACTTCTTTGTCGATCCGGATTGTTAAGGTTGTGCTCGACTTAATTTGTCTGTTTAATTTATTTGAATGAGAGGACGACATGAGCATGTGTAATGCTTGTTGCAGTGGATCCCTCTATAGGGATTGAGGCTTGTGTGTTTCTGTTTCTGGACAGTAGAAAACTTCCTAGTCACACTTTCACTATATATAAATCTATGGGGATTGCAGAAGTCATCTGCTTTGATTTCCTCACTTTCAAACTGAAACAGGCTATCGTACTGTCAATAGGAACTGGTTACCTTAAGCTCTCACCCATTGTTGAAGTCTCCGGAGATTTCAAATGCTGGGAGACATCTCTCGGCAGCTGAATTTCACTCTGTTCTTCAGAATGCTGGTATTTTCTCTGTGTATTTCTGTAAGTTTTTTTTTTCTTTTGAGTTGTGCACCATAGTCATTGGTTTGTGTACTTTGAATAATTTTTTATTTAGTGCTGACACTAAACTGCTCTAGTTGCCAAGTCTTCTACTACTGAATTTTCTGGTTATTTTCCAAGGTAATTGTCAAGAGTTAAGTAGTGGTTCTGACAAGGAATTGATACTGTTAGATGCAAGAAATTTGTACGAGACAAGAATAGGTAAGTTTCATGCTCCAGATGTCAAAACATTAGATCCAGCTATCAGGCAATATAGTGACCTGCCCTCATGGATTGATGACAATTCGGAGCAATTAAGGGGGAATAATATTCTTATGTGAGTATGTGTGCTGTAGCAGTAATTTACTAGATGCTAAGAGCAAAAGTCAATTGTAAAGCTTCTTTCACATTTGTTCTCTGCTTTACTTTCCAGTATATATTCTACAGACACTGTATCCTTGTTTTCTTAAGTTGCATTTAGATGACCATCGCAATGTTATAATGCGGTGAGTTGTTAGATTAATGTTTCGCAGCTGTCAGTGAGTAGCATGCTTAACTTCTCATTGTACCTGTTAGAAAGCTAACTTCAATAACCTATGGAATGTGTGGAGTATGATTTATTATTGGCTTCTTATTGGCCTTTTCTATAAGCCTTCCCGTGTGCATATTCTTCTTGCTGTAATTGCACTGAATTACTGTGATTATGGTCTATTTCTATTTTTGATACTGCATGATCCTCCATATGCATGGGGTAAACTTATTTCAAGGATCTCAGTTGTTTGTTTGTTGGCATTCAAAGGTACTGTACTGGAGGAATTAGATGCGAGATGGCATCAGCCTACATCAGATCTAAAGGTGCTGGTTTTGAAAATGTTTTTCAGGTGAGCTCCTCCAAGCATTTTCATGTAAAAGATCAATTCCACAGACAAAATTTTTCTTTAAACGCATATAATGAGATGTTATATTTTTTTGTAATTTGAGCTATTGAGTTGATTTGGTTCAAGGTAATTTTGTTTGATAAAATTTCAATATTGGCTCATTTCAAGACATTTTAGTATATATTGCCTTAAATTTTTGGTTAATTTTCCTTGGTACTATGAACTTCTAGTGCTTATATAGCTCCTGTGTTAGGCATATTGAAATTGCTAAATCAAATTTTCCCTGAGCGATGAAACTATGTTGAGATCAAGGATGCTGATGTTATTCACGGTATTGCTATTTTTTCAGTTATATGGTGGAATCCAAAGATATATGGAACAATTCCCAGATGGAGGCTTCTTCAAAGGGAAGAATTTTGTTTTTGACCATCGGTATGCTTTGCATATTTATCTATTTCCTACATCTGATTTGCCTCATGAATGTTGTTTTATTACCTTTTGTATTTCTGCATTGTACGATTGGACCTGCACAAACTTCGTCATTAGCTTGGGGCAGATCTTGTGAGTTGTCTTTGATAGAATAAATGCAAAATACTGTCCTTTTGCAGGATTTACATATTTTGTATGGTTTAGGTAAAGCATGTCTGTCTGTTAAGACATCAATTTCGGTAGTTTTGTAATCTTATGAATTTCTGCTTTCAGGGTTTCTGTTGGGAGCTTAGATCCTGATAAGTTGGGAACTTGCCTTTTCTGTGACATGCCATTTGATGACTACACTTCACGTTGTCGGTGTACTCACTGTAGAATGCTTGTATTAGTCTGTGATCATTGTCAGGTATGTTTCATTCACATTGCAACTTGTGAAGTGTATTGCTTTCAGACCTTGCCCTTCATGCAATTTGAAAATTCTAGATAAAATAGTTTGCTTGCGTTGATTAAAAGTTTGCAACTAAAATTTGCAGGAAAGAAATTCATCTTATGTTTGTGAGTTGTGCCAGAAAGATGGCAAGCCTTTTCCATCCATTTCCTCTATGGCGGAGGTAGTACTGGAAACACCATATGATGATCAAAGTCTCGAGATTGATGAATCTTCAGCTCTTCAATCTACAAGTGAAGGTAAGCATTATTCATAACATTCTTAAATTGACATACTCTATATATCCTGTTTAAAGTAAACAATCCTTTGGAGCTATTAAACAAATCTCTTGGACCTTTCACACATAAACTGCTTCTCATGTCATTGCTAACTCTTGAATGGAATCTTGTTAGCTAAACTATGGATATAGTATAACATATATTCATCTCTTTACCTTCAGCTTTCGTAACATTTGCTTTCATATTCTCTAGTTTTTGTCCGATGTTCTTTGTTATCCTTCTGAGGTTATTAAGAAGAAAAATGGAATTGTGCAGGCCAAAATACTGGTTTGACTAAGCCAATTAGAAAGCTCAGAATATTATGCTAGCATGGTTTCCGGCAGAATGCATCCGGTTTCAAAGGAAGAACAGCATCATTAGCCAAGAAGCTCAAGAACTTTGCTGAGCTTGTGTTTGTTGACGCACCACATGAATTGCCTTTCATTTGCCAAGCTCCGCTAGCTGATCAGAATCATAGTATTGATTCTACATTCGAGCAGAAAAGCCCACCCTTGAACCATTGCAATAGGAAGTTTGCATGGTTGGTCGATGCAGATTATAATGGAAAGGATGATTGTGAGTGGAAGGTGGCTAAAGCTCCTTTCGACTGTCTGCAGTACCAGCAACAAACAGAGGGGTTCGAAAGGTCTCTTGAATACTTGAAAAGTGTATTCTCTCAAAAGGGACCTTTTGATGGGATATTGGGATTCTCTCAAGGAGCTGCAATGGCTGCCTTAGTCGGTGCTCACAGAGAAGAGCTTAAGGGTGACATGGATTTTAGGTTTGTTATTTTATGCTCAGGTTTTTCTGTTAATATGACAAGAAATACCGAAGGGTCGATCAACTGTCCATCACTTCATATTTTTGGGCACAAAGAGGGCAAGGACAGACAGATAGATTGCGAAGCCAGTATGCGGCTAGCTTGCTTGTTTGAGAATGGATGTGCGGTGATTATTGAACACGACTTTGGGCATATCATCCCGACAAGATCTCTGTACATTGATGAGATTAAAGATTTTCTTAGACGGTTTCAGTAATGCTGAATCTTAATGTTTCTCGTATGCTTTTGCCAAGTTTGAAATTCTGAGAGTCTCTTGAATTTAATTGTTTCAATTTTGAGTCCCTCAATACACCAACATCAATATCAATCTATGACATGAATTTTGGCGCTTTTTGAAACACTATCAAAAAATTCAACCTTATGCCATGGTTTTTGACGCTTTCTAATATGCACTGACGGCACCTACAACGGTGTCAAATAAAAAATCCCCGATGTAGTTTTGATTCAATGATGTTCCTGAGAATGTGTTGAAGCGTTTGAATTTCCTTTACATATTTCAAACTCGAAGGATATGATATTATGTAAAACACACCAAATAGTAGAATGCATATAACAACCCTTACAGTAGTAATTAGCTGGATTACTATAGAAGTTGGTTCAAAATGTGAATGAGAGTTTACCAAAACTACAGGTAGTGAATATGGCAAAATCAAATTCCTTAAGGTGCTACCATGTCCAGAATTAAAAGTAAGGTGTTAAATACAAGTGGAGAAGAAGCAGAGGGTTAAAGCATTTACACTTGCACAAGAGCGGCCGCTACAACTTGACAACCTGCATCACAACCAAAACACCGTTTAGTTACTCATTTCAGTATTTTGGAGGCGGCAACCGTTGGGGCTTAAACGACAAGAGGAGACAATTATGCATGCTATGCTGTTTCTACTTACCTCACAAATTCAATCATTAACTAGGAGTAGTACTAAAAGATAATCCTCACAACCATGACCAATTTTATGATTTGCCTGATAAGCAACAATTGTAAATCACAATTTAAATGAAGCTTAAGTACTCCCAGGGAGGAACTACAAAAGATAGGTTCTACTAGAAGAATGTAAATCACGATTGCTAGAAACTAGAAAGTAGTAGTACCTTAGAAGAAATGCCATTTGCCATTTCTCCATTCTTGATGCACCCTCAAGTCAGAATGCTCAAACTTCAATTCTTCAGGCGGGTTCTCAAAGTACACAGAGTACCTTTCTTTTACAAGAACTTTCGTAACCCTACCAACCCACCAACAATCATTGTAAAAAGCATCAACTTGGTCATTAACTTTAAACCTGTCAACGACTCCAACATCAGGAGGGCTTGGCCTTAAATGGAGTTCATTGATCTCTTCTCTCAAGAAGCCCGTGCCATCATCGTTCATCAGTTTTTTGTACTCAATCAGATATTTTCCAGCTGCTGTTTTCTCGAGAACAGTTACAGGAAACCAAGCACCTTCAAAACCATCTTCATCGCTACTGGCTTCCGCATGGTCTCCTGAGTTGAAGTTATGTTTAGTCGCCACCATGTTGTCTTTCGCTTCAGCTGATGACGGAGTTTTCTGTATTAAAAGGCAAGACCTTTATGAGCACAAGCTCTTAGTAATCGACAATCAAGGAGGATAGCCTTTATTGCTGAGAGAGAGAGACAGAGCGAACTAACTCAATCCCACAGTTAGAAAAGTAAAATGAGGAAACATCTACATTTTTTCATTATTAAAAAAGGAAACTAATAAGGAAATTATTGAGAAAATTGATTTCACATAACAGCATATCACCTTATGATACTGTATGGATCCATTTTCAAAACCATCTTTATCCCTACTGGCTTCCGCATGGTTTCCTGGGTTACAGTTATGTTCAGTTGCCACCGTGCTGTCTTCCGCTTCAGCTGACAACGGAGTTTTCTGTATTAAAAGGCAAGACATGTGACACAAGCTCTTAGTCATTGACATTTGACAACCAAGGAGGCTAGCCTATATTGTAGAGAGACTAAGCGAAATAACTTAATCCCATAATTAGAAAATGAAAATAAGAAACAATTTACATTTTCACTATTAAAAAAGGAAACTACTAAGATAGTTATTGAGAAAATTGTTTTCACATAACAGCATATCACCTTATGATACTGTATGGATTTATTTTCAATCCAGCAAATGTGTTTGTATATTGAAATGTTACACCTCGGGTTTTGCACATCACGCATCAGAACTATGGGCCGTAAACAAATCTAAAGTATTAGAACTCAGTACATAAGGCTAAGTATGATATGCTAAACTGTTTTGGTTCTATTTCCTTTTTGAGATGAAATAAGATGAGGCCCCAACAACTCCAATTCTTCAGTCCCATATGAATACCGTAACTTTCTCAACGCTAGTATAAAACACCTAATTAGGCTATGAACCACAAAATTAGTAAGTAATAGTACTCCATAAGATGCATAATCCCAATGGTTATACTATTATGCAACAGAAATGGTACGTTACACTAAATTGGTTCCAATTTCAGCAAGAAAATCCATTTGAGAAATACTTTTAGCTAATGAGTTGATTCAATCACCAAGCAAACAGTAGGCTCTTTACTTCAAATCTTCTCTACTTATACAGCTCTATTATCAAAAAGGGCAAAAAACTGAAAATTGTAATTAAGAAAGAAAAAATGAATAAAGATGAGGGAGGTATGCTTACATTGGCGTGGGAGTAGGGGAGCAAAGGCGGGACCCACTTCTCCCCCGTGACCCACTCGCGGTGCGGCCTCAACTGCGAGGCCGTAAATGACAGCTCCTCCCTCGACCCACGGAAAAAGACAGTATATTTATCCTTCCCCTCAAATTTCTGGGTGATCACCCCCTCCCACCACCCGTCGTTGTAGTATGCATCCACTTCGTCGCTGAACTCGAAGGAGGGGCGATTTTCATGAGGCGGCGGAGGGCGTAGCTGCACCAGCCTCAGCGGCTCCCTCAACGGCCGCTTGCCCGCCTCGTCCTCCGTCAAGGTCTTGTACTCCACCAGGACCTTGGAGGATTCATCTTTCGGCGCCCGGATCACAGTGGCCGCGAACCAAGACCCGCGAAATCCATCGTCGTCGCTGTTTACCTCGACTTCGGCTCCTTTCTTGAAGTAGCGTAAGATGCTGCTCTCGCCGCCGCCTGCCATTGGTATACAGTCACTTTTTCTAGGGTTTAGCGAGTCCTAATCGGAGATCAAAGATTAATGGCGGCACTGTGTCAAGAATTTGGAATTTTTAGCCGAAAAAACCTAACAGTCTCAAAGTTAATAGATACGCCTCCTCCTCGTAGAATTAATCGAATCGGATCTATCGACCCGTTTAGGAACTCATTAAAAAAAATACTCCATCCGTCCCAAAAAAAAACATAAAGACATTCGAGACTACACGAGAATTTATGTACTCCCTCCATCCCATATCACTTGCACTTTTCATTTTAGGCAGTAAATTTTAGATTGATTTTTTAATGTAATTAAATTAGAATTTTAAGGGTAATGAGACATCATTTAATAAATGAATTCTTAACTTAATCTAACATATTAATTAAATATATTAATTCTAACTTAAACTATAAATAGTGTAAGAGTTCCGATTCATAATTACTATAAGTGGTAAAAGGCCTCACATTCAACTAACTCACTTCACTCACATATTATTTAAAAGTAATATATATAAGTGAGACTCATATTCCGCTGACTTTCTTCCACCCACTTTTCTTAACATTTCTTAAAACCCGTGCCGGATAGGAATGTGACTCCTATTCGTGGACGGAGGGAGTAATTAATAAAATTGAGTCTAATTTAATCCAAATTCAAAAGAATATTGTTTTGGACCACTATAAAAAATAATATTGATTGCTCGTTAATATCTAAACTACAAGTAATTCAGACTGCCTTTCAATTTAATTTATTTACCGGGTTTAAGATTTCAATACTCATTGATTAATTTCAGTTTGCTACTGACTTTAATTAGTTAGTAATATCATTTATCAAAAGTAATATAGTATAGTAAAAAATATTATTTATTGTACTTGAAATAAATTTAAACCGACTGAATTTACATATAATAAAACCTTTTTGAACATTCCTTCTGATATTATCAACTCGGACTCGACCCAGACATGATTTAGTGCAATAACAATTCTAGATTTGCTATGCATTGATTACCACTTCCCTAAGATATCATATTTAATAGGTTACGAAAACTAGCACATATTGATAAGTTAAAACAATAAATAATTGATATCGTATGTTCAATATTATATACTACCTTCGTCCCAATGTAGTTGAGTCATATTCCTTTTTGAGCTATCCTAAGATAATTGAGTCGCTTCCTACTTTGCTCTTTCTCTTTTTCAGAAATAAATGATTTGCAAGACTCATTTTTCAGTAATTAGCAATAAAGGCTTATCTCACAACGTAAATTTATGTTGTGATATTCATACTAGTGTCGCTAGTCTCCTAATATCTTTGAGAATGACATTATAACCTTTCATGATAGATCGTCAAAAGTCTATCTAGACCATGAAGTTTTGTTTTCTTATTTAGGCAAGGAATCTTTAAATCCAAATAAATCCTCAGCCCATATACATGTATCGAACGTCTTCTTATTTTGGGCCGAATTTTCGTATTATAGAGCCTTTTTCTATGCGGGAGCTAAGATTAGTTCATTTAAGTTTGGATATCCTGTGATTTACAATTAGCCCTTTCTAAAATGATGGGACAATTGT
Organism: Salvia splendens; assembly: GCF_004379255.2. Taxonomy (NCBI): domain Eukaryota; kingdom Viridiplantae; phylum Streptophyta; class Magnoliopsida; order Lamiales; family Lamiaceae; genus Salvia; species Salvia splendens. Next base: position 36,696,965 of record NC_056032.1, on the reverse strand, counting down.
ACGAGAAAGCCTCGTCTTATGCTGGACTAAAATTATGAATATGTCGCTTTAAATCTGAATTTGTACTAATGAAACGTTTCGAGACAAGTTTTTGTGCTACAATACATACGAGATGTAATCCATTCATTTATAAAATTCAATTCTTATGTATTTTTTAGCTTGACCTTAATTTTGGTACCAAGTGCCAATTAGTAATACAAGTCGGCGCTGAACTCATTAATTAGCCAATCAATTAAACATTACAGTATGTATGGAAATTAAATACTACTCACTCCGTCTCCTAAGGTGGCGTTCGGTTGCCATGACTAATATCACGAGTGCTAATGTAGTGGAAATAATATTAGTGGAGAGTGAGGTCCGCATTATTATATTGGTATAAGTGCTAATGGTAATGGTATACTCGCTCCGTTCAATGTTAATAGAGTCATTTTTCTATTTTGAGAAGTTCTAAGTTAATTGAGTCATTTCTATTTTTGACAAAAAGTAATTTCTCATTTTACTTTATTTTCTCTTCATCTCTCTTGCTTTATTTTCTTTTACTTTTTTCACCATCTATTTAATACATTATTCTTAAACTCTTTGTCGAAAAGAAATGCCTATATTAACAAGGAACGAAGGGAGTAAATTGTACTCCTTCTGTCCGCGAATAGAAGTCCCGTTTTTTCATTTTAGTCCGTCCGTAAATAGGAGTCCCGATTCACTTTTACCATATAGTAATAGGGTCCTACCTTCCATTAACTCACTCCACTCACATTTCATTTAAAACTAATATATACAAGTGAGACCTTATTCTATTCCACTCACTTTTTTAACATTTCTTAAAACTCGTGTTGCTCATAAATGAGACTCCTAATGGCGGACGGATGAAGTAAATAAAATGATGTGTAGAGGTACTGTGTTGTTTGAAATTTTTAAAATTAGAAAATTCATACTCTTTAGGGATAAACGAAAAAGGAAATAGTTAATGCTTTGGGGATGGAGGGAGTATAGTTTCACACCCTAATCTTCAATTGTAGGGACAATTCGTAGGTGGACCACCATTAATTAACAATTACTACTTCGGTTTTAATTAGGCGTGGGGTTTGAATTAATTAAGTAGAAGGCACGTGGTGATTGGTTGGGCCCCACACATTACGCGTAGAAGAAATCTCTGGTTTTAGCAGTTAAGATTTGGTCCTCAAATCAGCACACGTGTCCCAGTTGAATTTAGATCTCCCTTTCACGTCATTAGATTTTGTTGGTCGTTAATTAGTTGGTCTTCTTTTTGTTTTGGCGTTTTGCTACATTTTTTACTATTGCTCTGCACCTATTAACGGCGTTACGACTGGGTTAAGTAATTAATTGTGATTAATGTTTAATTGGAAAAAATAGGCAGTGTCCAGAAGTAGCTGACTATTACCGAGCAAGGTTTTAAATTATTAAAACGCCACCATTGTCTTCTTCTTAATAAAAAATTTGCCACGATTTAATAGTTGATGAATCATGCTTTTATATTGAAAGTATTTATTAATTACATAAGTATATGGCGTCATGTCAGTTGGAGACTTGGAGTTGTAATATAAAGCCATAGTATACATCCGCAAAATTTTGCCACAACTTTCTTTTCCATTGGTCTGCGATAAATTAGTCAATTTTTATATAAAGTACTCATCCAATATTTAAAATTGCACTCGTACTCCGCTTATATACTGCAATCATTTTTTTAAAATAGTGCTACTATATATATATTGTCCACATTGCGACAAATTTATCGTAGATGATAAAATACTAATCATCCGCAATAAAAAAAAAATAGATTAATTTTACTACTCCCTATTTTGGATCATTCACCAAGATTAGACTAATTCTAAATTTAATTTTTTTTAGCTAATATTAACTCTAAACATCATTCTAAATATGAAGCTCACAATTAAGTAACTTCCACAACATTTCCCCCACTTTCTTTCTCTTACTTTACCAATTGTGCATTAAAATCTGTGTCATTTACAACTATGTCTATTTTTTTGGACGGATATAGTATTAGCACTTCAATAAGTTACGTTACTATAGACGACGAGTATATATTACTCTCTACGTATACGAATAGGAGTCCCGTGTTTCCATATCGATCCGTCCGCGAATAGAAGCCCCGGTTAATCTTTTTACTAGAAATGACAATATGCCTCGCATTCCACTCATATTTAATTTAAAATGAATATATACATATCCATATACTAGTAACTTTTCCACTCAATTTTCCATACAGGAAAGAATTGAGATGAGAGAGTATATTTCAAGAAGTTACACGCTGGGTACAGTAATCTTCAAAAAGTGTGCTGCTTTATCTTTTTTTTAAAGAGTCAAAGGACAAATCTACGGGAGAATTGTTTTTACTAGTAGTACTCCTATTATTTTTGTTTGATTTGCAAGTATATACACTACTACTCCCTCCATCCCAGATAATTCGTCTCACTTTGACCGGGCACGAGTTTTAAGAATTGTAATGAAAAGTGAGTTGAAAAAGTTAGTGGAATGTGGGTCTTACTTTGATATATTAGTTTTATAGTAAAATGTGAGTAGGAATGAGATAGTGGAATATGAGGTCCACTACCAAAAATGGTAAAAGTGAAATGAGACAAATTATGTGGTACCGACCGAAATGGAAAAATGGGACAAATTATCCGGGACGGAGGGAGTACTATATTTGCAACATTTTAATGACTAGACAAAAAACTAGTAATAAGTACTCCCTTTGTCCGCGAATAGGAGTCCCGTTTTAAGGAGCATCAAAGATAATCATATCATCTACGTTTACAGTCTTCGGTCCTTGGGGCAGAAGCAATTTGTTTAGCTTTACATCCATCCCAAGGTATCATTTCTAATACATCGGTGGGGCACGCCCGGACACATTGGGTACATCCTATACATGTATCATAAATCTTTACTGAATGTGACATTGGATCTATACATTTCGAACGTCATAAATTTTCGATCTAGAAAACTAACTTATAAATGAATCCTATAAGTTAGATACCAGACGAATCAATGAGTGATCATAATCAATTTACTTCCGAATTTCTTTATGAAAAAAGACCAACATACTTTGATTTCTTGTGTTTTTGCAACCACGACAAATAGTTTGCAATTCATGTAGTAAGATAAAAATTTGTTGTAGGAGCATTAGAGCATCTGCAACGGTGAACGGACGGACGTTAGTTTGCAATTCATGTAGAAAGATAAAAATTTGTTGTAGGAGCATCAGAGCATCTGCAACGGTGGACGGACGACGTCCGTCCGTCCGTGCCGCTGGAAAAGACGAGCTCCGCCTCCGCTGTGCTCGCGCCGCTGGCACGGTGCTGCTCGATGCATCGAGTACATCCGTGCCAGCGAGCAGCTGACGTGGCGCGCAGCGATTGGGCAACGGCACAGTCGTTGCCTTATGAATTTTTTTTTAATTAAAAATCGGTTTTTAGTTAAAAAAACCGATTAAAAATAAGAAAAAAATATTTTTCCACTTCCCAAAAAAAATATATCAATTTTTTATCATTTTTTTACCACTTTTTAATTTTTTTTATTTTTTCCCCAAAAAATACACATTTTCATCAATAAATACCCCCACTTTCACACTCAAAAATTCACACCACACTACACAATTCTCATCTTCACTCTCACATATCCATTTTCATTTTCATTCTCCCATATCCATTCTCAATCTTTCTTCCACTCCTACAACATAACAATGTCTGGCCAAGGCAATAACCCCCCGGGCTCCCACGGTTGGAACCCCGAATGGTTCTCTTCACAACCGTTTCCTAGTCCGGAAACAGAATATTTGGCCCCTCCTCAAACCCAAAGTTCGGGCGTTCCGGGTGGCTACCGGCCATACCCAATTGACGACCAAGATCCCCCCGAAGGGCAATACGGGTGGACACCCGAGCCTAGGCCGACCGCCCCCTCCCAAACTACGACTCCTCCTACTCGCGGTGTGCGCACACCGTACACTCCGGTAGAGATGGATAAATTGTTCGCGGCGTACTTGGAAATCTCTGAAGATCCGGTGGATGGCACGAACCAATCCGGCGATCACTTTTGGTGGCGCATCGCTCGTCGGTACAATGAAAACCGGCCACCGGGAACAATCGAGCGCAACGCCATCTACCGAGCCAACGAAGAAATTGGCAAGTTCAATGGTTATTTCCTCCAGGAAGAGCGGCCGGAGCGAGGTCGACATCATCACTGCCGCGATGAGCACCTACCAATCCATGAACTACAAGCCATTCAAGTACTTCAACGTTTGGCAGGAGACGCTGACGCACCCGAAGTATATGGGAGGCATAACATCCGCCTCTAGTGGCTCCTCCAAACGGTCTAGGTCGGTATGCCTATCCGACACCGGCTCCGAAAAAGTGGCTAGCCAACTTGCCGGAGCTAACTTGGGTAGCCCTGACGCCGGCCCGAGCGGTTCCCAACGCCGACCGCAAGGAAGGAAGAAGGCGGCGGCCAACCGCTGTGGCGCCGCGGCTGCAACCGCCAATGCTCCCGAACCCGCTCCCGTTCCCGTTCCCGTTCCATATGCGCTACCTCCACCCCCACTAGGGGTGTCAAAACGGGTAGCGGGTATTGGGTACCCGCACACCCGACCCGTTACCCGTCGGGTTTCGGGTACCCGCTACCCGACATAAGCGGGAACGGGTTCGGGTACGGGTATTGAGTTTCAGGTTTTTGCGGGTATCGGGTATACCCGATACCTGAACGGGTATACCCGATACCCGCTTATATACCCGTTTAAATATAAATATTGTATTAAAATTTTTAATTAATATCTGTTTAAGTCTTTTGTCCATTACCGTAATTTTAATTAATACACGTTTTAGGATTAACTCTGAAGTCTTTTGTCCATTACCCTAAATTGTATGCTCTTCACACCCGCGCCGCCACCCGCTGCCCGCCGCCCGCCACCACCCACATCAGCCGCCGACCCCTGCAGCGAAGAAGGTCAGGGCTCAAGTCAATAACTTCCAGATTGCTGCCCCAATTCCTAAGAAACTGCGTTGAAAATTATTAAAACTGAAACTTATTAAAACTGAAACAAGATTTTGTTCTGTGTTTACAAAATATTGCATACTCTTTCATGCAACCTCTTTATGCATTAATATATAGATTTAGGTGGCAAGTATTTGGAGATGAGTTCTAGAATTATAACACGTAACCTATGTGCTGGAGTATTTGGTAAATTATAACAAACGGGTCGGGTACGGGTACCCGACAAGGCGGGTACCCGTCACTGTGCGGGTCGGGTAACGGGACAAAGATTTTGGCTACAAACGGGTACGGGTACCCGGTTCTCCGGGTACGGGTACCCGCGGGTACCCGTTTCGACACCCCTAACCCCCACCGACTCGTTGTGGACCCTCTTGGCCCAACTCAATATGGCCGATAGGTCAACTATGACCCCCTCGCAACTTCGATCGCATGGGGCCATGATATTGGGCCTCCAAAGACAATTGGGGGTAGTGCCGCCGGATGAGTAGTCTTCCACGGGGGTATTTTTAGCTTTTAATTATGTAATTTTTAATTATTAGGAGTTTAATTATGTAATTTTAATTTTTAGGATTTTAATTATGTATTTTTTAATTTTTAGGATTTTAATTATGTTGTTTTTATTTTATTTGTCATTTGTAATATTACTTAGGGTTTTTTAATGAATTTTAATATTATGGAAATGTTTTTGTTTAATTGAATTTTAAATTGAATTGTGCTCGTCCTTGCGGAAGAGCACAATTGTGGGTGTTGTGCTCTTGGCAGAGAGTAGACAGAAAAAGTGGGGCTGGGCCCACAACCGTGCTCGCTGGCGAGCACGGTTGTGGGTGCTCTCAGCAGTGGTGCGGAATTTCCGGCGGAATTCCCCGCGGAATTCCCAAAAACACCTCCTGTCACGTCATACGGACTTCCCAATGCACTCCCACGTCATACGGAATTCCCACTGCACAGTGGCGGAATTCCCCGCGGAATTCCCACAATAAAAAAAAATCCACAAATTAAACAATTTCCGGAAGTATGAAATTTACGAAATTAAATAGTCGACACAAATAGGGAAAAATATTCCATTAAAAAAAGAAAAGTACATTTCACCAAATTAAAAAATACATTTCAAGTGGTGCGAATGAAATGAAGTTCAACGAGATGTATATATAGGAACCGAAAAAAAAAACATTTAATGCATTAAACGGGAATTCGGCGGGTGTCAACGCAATGACGGACGTCCGCACAAAATTCCCCGCGGAATTCCGCGAAACGCCGCGGAAATGCGAATTCCTTCGCGGAATTCCGTATCCGTTGAAGAGACACACAATGGCGGACGTCCGCCACGGAATTCCCGCATGCCGGTGGAAATTCCGCTTGGACGTCCGCCATTGCTGATGATATAAAGGGATATAAATCTCACTAACGGATAGTTATTATTGACTGGAATATATGATTCACCTGTCATGACTGTTGAATGCCTGCAAGTTTAATTAGGAGTACTAATTTAAGGCTTACATTTTTTGAATACTGTAAAGTGGTCAATTTAATTAATCTCTCTTTTTGAGCCTAGAGTGGTGAAATGAGAAATCATCGCTTGTGAATTTAAAATAAGTTGCGGTCAGATGTAATTTTTTAAAATAATTTATTACTTTTCCTTCTCCGGAGAGGAACATTTCTGTCTCGTCTCATTCTTTAGGCCCACAAGAAGCACTTAGGCCATCACAAAGCTGTTTCTATACCGCTCCTAAACCGTTCCTTAAACTACTATTTATGGGCCCCACTGTACTTTTTAACTCCATTTCTTAATTAAGGAACGGAACCTGCAACCCTCCGTTCCTTATCCGTTCCTTAACCGTTCCTTAAATTACTATTCATTCAATTTCATTTTTTATTTTTATTTTCAACTCAATTCAATTAACACAAACACACTTCATTAAACATTACTAATTGGAATAACAAAATTATAAAGAAGAATAATAAAACATTAAACATTACTAATTGGAATAACACATTACTCAATTCAATTAACCCAAACACACTTCATTAAGCATTAAACATTACTAATTGGAATAACAAAACATTATTAAAAACCAAACCCTTCTTCTTCTTCTTCCTCAACCTCCTCCACCACTGCGCTGCCCACCCCGACGCCACCCCCTCCTCATCTTCAAATCCACCGCCGACCCCTCCAACTCCCTCCTCCGCACGACGCAGTGGGCGTCACGCACACGCAGGGGCGAGCCACGTCGCCGAAGCGCGTGGCGGCACACACCGTGCCGCGTCTTGTGCCGGCGGCACCCGGAACGACATGGGAACGACACGCCGACGGAACGCAGCGCCGCAATGCGTCGCGCGCCGGTTTCGTTCCGCCGGAACGAAACGCGGAACGGCCGCGACCCGTTGCGGGTGCTCTTATGATTATTTCAATGATAATGAAATGCCAAGAATAAAAAAATCAATCTAGGAATTAATTAGTTGCAACTCAAGGCATGGGGTTCTTATGATAAATTTTCAGTTTTCAGTAGATGAAATAGGTCTCTAATAAAAACGCATATATTTGTAGAACATCGAAAAATTTTACAATCAACTATCAAGTCAGTAGGTAGTACACATCCTGCTAAATTGTGAAAATAAAATGAACACTTCTTTGTGATATTTTCAGTTTTCTAAAAGTGTATGTAATCCCTCCGTCCCGGACTACTTGCACTTATTTCTTTTCTGGGCGTCCTAAGTTATTTGCACTATTTCCATTTTTAGTAAAATATTTCACCTACAGCCGTAATATTTGACTTTGCTATACACTCATTCCTTAATCTCCGTGCCGAAAATGAAACGTGGGAGTAGTGCGAGACGGATGGAGTATTATATATATTTTGAAGTAATTACAACAAAGGTGAGATAGGGACATACTCGATCACTCACAATCACCGGCAGAATTAAAAGAAAAAAAAATAATAACACTACTTAAAAAGGAAGAAAACACAGTGTAATCTTCCACTGTTGGGCCTCTCTAATATCTGAAGCCCAACTATAATTCAGACTCCAAAAACCAAAATAGAAATAGCAATGCTTCATGCTTAGGCGGCGGAAGGGGCTGGAACATAGCGAACCACGCCGCGAACCGGCATCAACTGCTCAGCAGCAGCAGCAGCAGCGACCTCTCCCTTGTAGTCGAGGCTCTGGTCGTTGTAAATGTCCCACCATTTATCCACCACCATCTTGATGTCTTCGCGGTCCATGTTCTCCTCCTCGCCGGTGTAGCGCCACGGCTTGGACCCGGCGGCGCAGTAGTGCACCACCTTGACCTCCTCCAGCCGGACGTTCTCCGGGTGGCGCCACAGCATCGCCAGCACCAGGTTGTAGTTGTTGGGGATGGGGCGGTACACGTCGCGGAAGAACATGTTGAGGAAGTCCTGCTCCGCGAATGGCGTCGCCTCCGTCACCTTCAGCGTCTGCAGCAGGTCGTGGTACGTCGGCAGGCTCGGCTCGAACACGAACATTCCCGCGTTGAAGTACTTTGGCGGCTTCGGGCCGAGGGAGTCCGGCCACTGCACCCGGTCCTGGCACTGTTGGCAGTAGCCGATCTGGAACTGCGGCGTGTGGCTCCACGTCTTCTCGCAGAAGCAGTCCATCACCGCGTAGAAATAGCCGTTGTCCATGTCGAACAGATGGTCGATGTTCTCGAACACCTGGATGTCTCCGTCCAAGTAGATCATCTTGCTGTACTCCACAAACTGCATATTTGATTGATACGTATTAATTAGTGTTATCCTACTCTAATTAGTTTGAGGCCTTTTGAAAGTGACACTAATTTGAAGGATAATAGCAGTCGACTATTCTAACAAACATATATACCTCCCAAATGCGGAGTTTGGAGTAGTTGATGACGTAGTAGGCCATGGCGAACTGCGTCTGATTCTCGGGCGGGTACACCGGCTCGATCTCGCGGACGATGCAGCCTTGGTCCACCAGTATGCGGCGGTGCTCAGCGGGGACGTCGGGGAGAACAGCCACCACGAGAGGGTAGATGGTGCCGACCTTCCTGAGGCCCTTGGCCAGCCCCACCACGCCCTTCACGTAGTCGCCGTTGCCGGCAAGGAAAGTGACGTAAGCGCGGCTGGGGAGGCTGCCGGCCTTCGTCAGACCGGAGGCACCCCTATTCAAGGGACGGTTCATGAGTTCTGGCGCCATATTTTGTTTTTGATTTAGAAAAGAAGAGTGAGATGTGTTGTGTTGTGTTGTGTACTTGTGTTGCTTGTTTGTTTGGTGTATTTGAATTAGAATGAGGGGAGTGGCCGCTTTATATAGAATTTCTCTGAGGAGGAAAAGTAACTGTGGCATGGAAAGTAACATTTTTTTAGTAGAAAATGTTAGATGAATCGAGGTGGGAAAAAAAAGGGAGTCAAATTAATTAGTGCTGAATTGTTGATTGGGGGTGTTTGGTAAACAGAGTGTGGTGTATACGAAATGAATCTGGGCCGTACGCGTGGATGCTTTTAGTTTCGTTGAAAGTTCGAGTGAGGATGTAAAGAATATAAGTAGATTATAGGAGGGGCGGTGGAAGTGAAAAAAAATTGTATTGGCCCACCATGATATGCTACCAGCTTCCTAATAACATTTTCATAATTCTTTAATACTAGTATTAATTAGTGGTGATTTGGTAATTATCTAAGTCATTAGGCCTAAAGCACTTTAGCTGCCTTGATTGTATATATATTCATGAGTTTTGGACTTTAGTGCCAACTTCCCACGCTAAATGTTTCATTTTTTCAATTCAACTAGGTCCCATCTTATCAATTTCGCTGTTCTGTAATTTCTTTTGTCTATGGGCACTGAAAGAGATTGTTGCAAATTATCATATTACTACTTAGTTTTTTTTTTGTTATTCATTAGACTAATTTTAGTTATTTATTTGACCGATGAGTCGTTTTTAGAGTTTATTTAGATTATGAAGAATCGCTAGTTTACTCAGTAGTAGTAATACAAGTTTTATATAACTCCACAAGAAGTGGGATTGCCTGATCGATCTATAGGATTTGGTAGATTAATTGTGATATAAATTGTAAATAAATTGATATATATATGTATAATGAGTTGAGGAAACTTTTTATAAATAAAAATTAACTATTTTTATGGGACGGACGAAAAAGCAAAGTGTCTTTATATTTATGTGACGGAGGTAATAGTAAAACATGAGTACACTAGATGAATTATTGATGGTGAGATCTACTTATTAAAATCGAAAAAAAAAATGTGATTATTCTAAAATGACAAAATGTGTCCAGCTTTTTGCGGATGTAGAATTCGTATTTTGGTTTAATTGAGGAATCGACCTTGTTAGGGCCACCTTTATCAATACTTATGAGTGAATATATATCACTAGTTTTATTATTGTAGTGGCTCAATAAGTGAAAGGCCTGAGTTTTGTATTTGAAATTTGTGGACAAATTAATGAACCATTCAGTAAGATTTAATTTGTTTGAGGATTTCAGTTCAGTTCTTTTCAATTACGACTATTTAGGTTTATTTATGTTATCATATTAATTACTGTATATATCAGTCTAGCTCGTCATTTTATAATATCCTAAAATTACGACTATTTAGGTTTATTTATGTTATCATATTAATTACTGTATATATCAGTCTAGCTCGTCATTTTATAATATCCTAATACAAGTAGTATCTTATAAATGAATAATCTATCCATACATATATAAAAGGTGATTTTAAGAATATTTACAAAACTGCCATTTAAAAATTATAATTTCAAATGTGAAGGTTACAGGATCTTTATTTCCCTATTTTATATCATGAGAATAATAAAATAAAATAAACTAGACAATAATAATAGAAAAAAATATTGTTTGATCGATCTATCTTCATTTTGCCGTTAATTTTATCTTTATTCTACAATCAATACTCATAACATATAAGTTAATATAGGAATAAGAAGGTGAAAGAGTCATTGAATCAAAAAAACTCTTGGTATAAAATACAAGATCGAAATTGAAAAAGTATTAATAAACAATTGGTAGTTTAACGTTGGAAAGTGAGATTAGGGGTGAGCAAAAAAACTGAAAACCGGAAACCGAATATCCGAACCGAACCAAACCGAAATGTTGAAATTCGGTTCGGTTATTTCGGTTTTTCGGTTCAGTTCGGTTTTGAAAATACAAAAAATTTGATTTTTCGGTTCGGTTCGGTTCAGGCGAAGAAAAAAATCGAAAAACCGAATATCCGAGTTATATATATATTCTATTAATTTAATATATTATATTATTTATAATATATAGTATATTCTTTTAATAAATTATACTATATTATATATATTATATGTATTATTAATTTTATATTGTATATAAATATTCTATTAGTATATATAAAATAAAATAAATTACACATATATATATATTAATATTATATTTATTTTTTCGGTTTTTTCGGTTTTGTTCGGGTTTTTCGGTTTTTTAAGTTCGGTTTTCGGTGTTTCGGGTTCGGTTCGGTTTTTGTACTAAATTCGGTTTTGACAAAAAACCGAACCGAAACCCGAATGCACACCCCTAAGTGAGATAGAGAGTTTACAGTTTCCAGTTTTCACGATACAAATAACCGCAAGTCGCAACTATTTTAGCATATTAGGTAACATTTCTACAAATAAGTACATTTAAGAATGAAAATTCTAAAACCTCCACTTAAACATATAATTGCAATTAAAGCACTATACATTTGATTCATAATATTAAAAGAGCTTATCCTAAACCTTTCATTACAAATATGGCTTATTTCCCCATTAATTCGACATTTTAAAAATAACACATATAAAGGTCGTAGTACAAAAAACGTTGCGATAATTGAATTTGATGTGCCTAAAAAAGAGAGTGATTATGCTATGTTTGCACACACTATATATAATGTGTTGCCTGGATAATTGTTGGCATTAAAATTAAAGTAGTGTTTGATCTTCAGATAAGTCTAGCCTTGGTCTATACATATTTAAAAATTAGCTATAAATCCTAGACTTCTATACTTACTGCTAGTATCAAATTTTTAACTCTCCATAAATAACTTTCTATATCAGCTATTTGCATATCCCTAATATCTTTACTTTTCGACCAAGCTAAAGTATACGTGTTTTTCCATAAGCCAATATTAGGAAGGGAAGTTTAAGAATTAACTTTAATATTAAAAACTTATTCCATTTACTTGTCCACAAGTTTATTACTCCAAAATTCTAGAGTTGAATACCAACTAGTCTAATTTGGACAAGAAATGGGATAAGAAAACGAAAGGTAACTGCTCGCTCCACCAACCGTCACCGACCAAATCCCGCTCCCCTGCATGTACACCGCGTGTCAGGGGTGGGCCCATTTCAAATCTAGCGATTCACGTGGCACGTCTCGGTGCACCAGATTCCACCACGTGGGGACCTCCTTCAATCCTGCAACGTCTGGTTTAAGTAACAACCCTCGTTGCCGACTATCTCTGGAATTGGAGAGATAGAGTGGTGACAGTGACTCGCATTTACTATGAAATTTTTTCCTCCTATAGTATTCCAACGAATTCATTGTTAGTTGTTGACAACTTTATTTATCCTTTAATTTTTTGAGCCGCGGATTTCTTTTTTAGGTAAAAAATGTTAAAATTAATAATATATCAAAATTATATCTCTGATTTAAAACATCATACAAGATGTCAAGATCCAACTTCAAGCTTGAAATAGTCGAGCTTTGAATTTTTTGTTATTTCTTATTCAGGTATGTCAGTGGATAAAATTGCTTCATGAGGCGGACGAAGAATTCAAATGGGCTTGATAACTTTTTATATTGGCGGGCTTGATATTGTTTTCTGTGGGTTTTTGAAAATTTAAAATATGAGAATGTAAAGGGATAAGATTCTTATTAGGCTTTTGTTTTTTTACAGTAATCGGGCTCCATTCTTATTGGGCTTTTGATTTTTAAGCTTGGGCCAATTATTGGTGTTTCCTGGTACTCAAATTAACACTCCTACTCAATTTCTTTAATTGTCATTCTTGAAGTAAGGTTGAGATCAGTTTAAAGAAATTAAAATTGATCAAGTTTCAAGCAACTTAAAACTGGTACTTACTACATCTTAGTACTTAATTATGCAGCAAAATAGGATCTACAAATTATGAATTAATTAAATTAAGATAACAAAAGAACATACATTATCACAGTACTACTCCCTAAACAAATACCCCTAAAATTCACGATATAATTTCGACTTTAAATCATTTGAGCTTAGCAAAAAGTTGTGGGATCGCTCTTAATTTTTGACAACGTGTAGATTTGTGAATCAAGAGATCTCAGACTGTCAAACATATTGCGGCCTTTAATTCCAATTTCCAACTGCCCGAGTTTATACCCCTCCGTCCGCGAATAAAAATCTCATTTTTCCATTTTAGTCTATCCGCGAATAGGAGTCTCGATTCATTTTTACTATAAATAATAATAAGATCACCTTTCCACTAACTTATTCCAGTCACATTTTATTAAAAACTAATATATAAAAGCCGTGGATAAATGTGACTTCTAATGACGGGAGGGAGTAGTACGTAGTTGGAACAGAATAAGCGCTCCAAGTGAGACCACGACATCAAAATTGCGTCTACCAACCTTCACTGTCCAAACTCCAACCTCTACAAAAACAGCTACACCAGAAAACGAAGGAACTATGGCGGTGGAGGTGGAAAAGTCTCAGCCCACAGTGCAGGTGACCGACCTCAAATTCACCTATCCGGGAATCGACGGCCATCCTCCGCCCGGCGCAAAGCCTCTCATTCAGGATTTCAATCTCTCTCTCTTCGCCGGCAACCGCTGCCTTCTCGTCGGCTCCAATGGCGCAGGTTCTATCTCCCCCTCTTTCTGTTCATCGTGATTGCTAATTATGCTGCAATTTCTGCTCAAGATCCAATATTTTTATAATTGAATTTCATGGTGGGCATTTAGGGAAAACTACTATCTTGAAAATTATTGGAGGGAAGCACATGGTGGATCAGGAAACTGTTAGGGTTTTGGGAAGATCAGCGTTTCACGACACGGCATTGACCGCCTCAGGCGATCTTTCTTATCTTGGCGGCGAGGTCTGTCTGTCATTCTTCGATTTTATTTTCTGGATTATTTTTACGTCTCTTCAGTCTTGATCTGCAAGGTTGGATTTGGTTTTGATGTATGATAGGAAATTTTGAACTGCATTTGCATTTTAGATAAAGATGTTATGAGGTGAATATTGATGAATGTTGAGAATTTCTTGGAATTTGGTATATGAGAACAAGTGAAGAGCTTATAAACTACAATTAAAATTTGGTCTTAGTGTCCATTTCCAAGACATTTATTAGTAGAATGAAGAGAAAACAACTTCTCAAGCTCTTGCTATTTAGAAATATTGGAGAATTGTTGTTTCTAGAATGAAGCAAATGATAATCGTTTGCAAATACTTGGTTTTTGATTTGTGGAAGCTTAATTATCCAGTGGAGGAGAGAAGTTGCTTTTGCTGGTTATGAGGTTCCAATTCAAATGGATGTGCCTGCTGATAAAATGATTTTCGGGGTAGCAGGTGTCGATCCCAAAAGACGAGATGAACTGATAAAGGTATAATGTGTTTCCTTGATTTCTTTTTCTCTTTATACTTAATAGTACATTTTGTGCTTTCCTTGTTTTTGTCTTGAAATGTTTGCATTTGGCTGTCACTTAGAAGATGCAAAATTACTTTCTTGATAGAGAATGTGGCTGATGTGAAATTTTCTTCCTAGCTAGCTTTCAAAATAAATGAACTGAGCAAATCAACTGTTGTTTACTGCTATTACACCATATCTGGTCAATCATATCAAAAATCTATATTCATTGAAAGCAAAGAAAAAAAGTTTAAACTATTGAATCCCGCTCTCTATCTATTTAAATAAAACATAGACGAAGCTTGAAAAGCACCAGCACACCCCACCCTTTATTTTAGGTATAAAGTGAGAGACTATGGAAATGCACGCCGTAGTTCTTTTTTGAACATTCATATAACTCGTCATTCACCAGTGCTTAGGAAATGCCTATGAGGAAGCTTGTGATTATTATGGTCAATTGTCCAAGCTTTTCCAAAAAGTTTAGTTGCGCATGGCAGGTATTACAATTGTGAGGTTCTGATTATCCTTCTAGTGACCAGAGAGTCCCAGTTTTAGTATTTTGATCGAACATTTTTCAAGGGGCGTGTTACCTAAGTGGACTCGGTGAGTTGATCAATATAATAATGTGTCTGACTTTAATCAAATGCATCTATTGAGTTACACACAATAGTTTCTTGCTTGCCACCGAAATGAAAATAAAGAGCAGATTGTGTATGCGAACACAAGGCTATTGTGCTGAACTAACTTTATTTGAATTGATCCGTCTTTGTTCAATGATCACATATACTTAGATGACCAGTAACCAGATACTGTGATCTAGGAGAAATATGAATTAATAACTCATGATGTAGGTTTTAGATATCGATCTGTCATGGAGAATGCATAAAGTATCTGATGGTCAAAGAAGGAGAGTTCAAATATGTATGGGTCTTCTAAAAACATTCAAGGTATGTTTTGTGATCTTTTTTGACAACTAATTGTTTTAATGAGTTAATAGAGAAGAGACTTCATTATGCCCTATGCTGTCAGGTCCTTCTGCTCGATGAAATCACAGTCGATTTAGATGTTCTAGCTCGGGCCGATCTCCTAATGTTTCTGAAAAAGGAATGTGAAGAGAGGGGAGCTACAATCATCTACGCTACACATATTTTCGATGGCCTTGAGGATTGGCCATCTCACATTGTAAGTCTGATTCCAGCATGTCTGCGTCAGCTCTTCTCGGTCTAGCTAATTCTCAACCATCATACTTGTCAGGTTTACGTGTCTCAAGGAAAGTTGCAACTTGCATCACCAATGAATGAAATCAAGGAGCTTAGCAATCTATCCTTGATGGTCAGTTCCTCTTAAACTACAAATACAAAATTTAATTGGTATTAGAATCCTTGCATCTTCAAGATTGAAGATATAGCTTGAAGCTCGTTGTGGTATTGGCGTTGCAGAGGACTGTGGAGCGTTGGCTGAGGAAAGAGAGAGACGAGGAGCGGCTGAGGAGGAAAGAGAGGAGGGCAAAGGGGTTGCCGGAACATGAGAAACAAGTAGAAGGCAGCCGTGTGATAAATAACGGGTGGGCTGCTGGGAGGCTGAACTCAACTGTTGCTGGAGAAGAGAATTTTGTGTTAAGCTCAAATAGGGTCCTCAGATAAAAGGAAACACAAAACTACCAAGAGTGTTATAAGAGCTTGATGTGTCATTGTTAGCCTCATCATATTATTTTCCAAAATTGTTTTGCTGATTGCAGCATTATAGTACCAAATACTAATATAGTATACGTATGTATTTTTTATTTAATTAAATTTTAGTGAATTGCGCACCTTTAAAAAACGGAACTATAAATCACCAAACAAAAAATTCGTAATTATCTCATCTTTCTTCATTTAGGCGAAATCAACGTTGATGGAACATGACTTGGCCTAGCTAGAGACATGTTACGGCCGAAAGGAAAATGGGTTTTATTCATTTTAGGTCAAAAATAAAATGGAAAATACTTTATGGAGTATCAAACTTCTCTTCTCTTGAAATATTTTAGCAAATCCTTCAAATAATTTACAGTTTTGCAAACTAAAGAGAAATGTACTTTATTCGTTTTAAGTCAAATATAAAAGGTAAACGCATTCGAATATATCATTCTCACTGGAGTTCATACAAAAGCCCAAGCCCAAGCCCAAGCCCAAGCCCAAACCTAAATCAAAGACCAAGCCCTGTTTTAGTGCAATTATTCAAGTGGCGCATTCTACGCTTCTGGAAAGTCAATCAACACGAAGGTAGAAGATCTTACTGTATTTTTAGAATTGTTCCCTTCTCACGCTGTACTTACCTTCACACAATCAAACCCTAATCAGATTACATTCTCTATTCTCTCGATTTCGCCTTACATTCACGTAATCACTTAATTTGAGATCTATTACCTGGGTTGGCGGTGATGATTTTATTCATTTTAATCTTGTATCATATTTTTTTTTCCTTCTGAAGGATCTTTATGTTCGTTTAGCAGGTCGAAGAGATCGAAGGCGTCATGTTAGGTGTTTTAAGGCGGAAAGCCGCTTCCGGCGCCTCATCTGCTTCGGTAAATTCCTCCGACCTTTTGAGTATATCTACGCGCATGTAATTTCTCAATGATATTCTGTCTCGCCGGATGGGAAAAGATGTGTGTCGGTACTCACTTGTGCATTTCTTGGAGTAGGTTTACGGAAAATCATTTTACAAGCTTAAGCCTACAGGATCTGCTCACCGGGTGAGCTCTGCAGTGGGAGAGGAGGTAATTTGATGGTTTAATTTTCAATGGTAAATGCTAGTATAATAGAAATGTGAATACATGCATGTATATTCTGCTTTCACCTATTACTCCTGTTTTGGTAGAAATGGCTGTCCATGAGTTGCTTCATACTTAAGTAATTGCGGATGAAGAAACTGTATCTGGTTGCTAACTTGCTATGATGTTTGCTATTTAATTGTGTTTGATTTCGGAATTGAGATGTCGTCGACTATATCTGTCACTGTCACTTATGTTTGAGATGTTGAACAGATTAATTGCGTAAGGGGATTTGGCAATGTCCGAGCATTTTCTCACCTTCCTTTGGCTGGTATGAGCAGTTTCTTATTCTTTGCCCTTACATACACCAAATTACTCATTAGATGGGTTTGAACCAACGATTTATCTATCATATTTTTACAGGACGAACTATGTCTCTGATGCCAAAAAGGTCAGTGGTCCAATATCATATACATTTAACAAGATTTTCATACATTGCGCAGATTTTACTTTATGATGAATAGTAGGATAAAATGGGATTACCATGTGCCAAATAAAGAGATTAATTCTAGTTTTAAATCAAACACAAGTTTGTTTAGGCTTATTAGGCGTGATATTAGAAAATTGAGTATTAGAACAAATGTTTATTTAGACCACAATAGTGCACTGGATCTTGGACTTGTGAAAGCAATGATCTTGCAGAAGTAAAGTCTCTGCTGTATTTGTTCTAATTGTGGAATAAGAAATTTATATTGGACATGGGTGATTATATCATGGAGACTGCCAGCATCATGAAGTAGCCTCAAGATCTAGTGGAAAGTTGTTTCTTGACCTTCATATCATTTGATTAACTGAAAAAGCACAAATTGTACATTTTACTGAAAATTCATCCCAGATGGATCTGTTTTTTTTTGTTTTATTTGCAGGGAAGCACTGGACAGTTCCCTGAAAAATGTGACTTTACGGACTTGGAGTAGGTCATTCAGTTCTGACAGTGGTATGGTATCTACTTTGGTGGCACTAAATAATGCTTATAGGTGAATCATAGGTGTTTTCTTCTTCTAGAATTAGTATATGCTGGTTTGATCTGCAATGCTGGTTTCATAATCTCATTTGCACTATGGCCTTTGATCTTTTAAGTGTTCGCTATTGAAATTATTGACCGACTCCCATATAATATCAGAATTAAGAGTGGCTATAGCCATGCAAATTGCTCGAAGACACATTCAATGCATTTATTTATTATTTTATTCATTTTAGATTCATGCTTGTAGCTTACTCATCTTATTGATGTATAAGCAGATGGTGATGTTTTTGAAGCTGTTGTCCCTTTTATGGGTGAATCTATAACTGATGGCACTTTGGCAACATTCTTGAAAAGTATGTTTCTTTATCTATGCATAATGTTTTCACGAAAGTTATTAGCCTCTTAATGTTAATCTGATGGTTACTTTCCAACTGATTGCTGTTTTGAGCAGAACCTGGGGATAGAGTTGAAGTGGACGAGCCAATAGCTCAGATTGAAACAGACAAGGTAATCACTTTAATAACAGTGAACTTAGAATATTTCTCTACCATTTCCTGCTGCAGAATCATCATCTGCTATTACTCCCTGCTATTGATGATTCTGGATGTTAATGTGACTTGTGTTTGCAGCTTAATATTGTGTTGCATATCCAGATCTAAGAG
The DNA here is from genome assembly GCF_004379255.2 of Salvia splendens. Lineage (NCBI taxonomy): Eukaryota > Viridiplantae > Streptophyta > Magnoliopsida > Lamiales > Lamiaceae > Salvia > Salvia splendens. The sequence goes on along the minus strand of NC_056032.1, from coordinate 36,677,892 downwards.
AAGAGACTTTTTATGTACTTAAGATTCTTCTCCAAGGCTCTTATCTTACGTTTTCCATTTGGTTGCTCGTCATTCCAGGTCACCATTGATGTGAATAGTCCTGAAGCAGGGGTGATCAAGGAGGTGAAATTTCATAATTGGAATAGTAATTTAATCTCATTCTCTGCTTTGTTACTTTGGCCTTGATGTTATTTTTCTTATTGTCTGCTAATAGTTTGTAGCTAAGGAAGGAGATACTGTAGAACCTGGTACCAAGGTTGCTATAATATCAAAATCTGGTGAGGGTGCGACTCATGTTGCACCTTCTGATGAGAAACCCTCTGAAAAATCTCCTTCTACACCGTCACCTGCTGCTGAAGAGAAAAAGGAGAAGCCAGCACCTAAAGTTGAGACGAAACCCGCTGTATCAAAGCCTAAAGGACCTCCTCCTCCCAAACATTCCGCTACTGAGCCCCAGCTTCCCCCTAAAGAAAGGGAGAGACGTGTATGACCAAAGTTTCCACGTATTTGGCTGATGCTATTGTATATTTTTTCATAAGTGGAGATTGTAAAATTATATGCTCTGGTGCAGGTGCCTATGACAAGGCTTAGGAAAAGAGTTGCCACACGATTGAAGGATTCTCAAAACACATTCGCATTGCTGACAACATTCAATGAAGTTGACATGTGAGTTTATTCATCGCCATGTGGTTTTGATTTGCTCGATTAAAGAGGATAAAGGTCTGCTCAGATATTTGTGATTTCTGTTACCTTTGTGGTTTAGTCAATCATGTCATTTTTGTTTTGGCTAAAACAATAATGAAGGTAGTTTTTGACATTCTGCTGGTTACTCACCAGTTAGTTATTTTGCTGGTCAATCATCATGCTTTTGTTTTGTTTCTGTTTATATCTGGAGTTTAACCAATTCTGTATGGATGTTAGTTTTGAAGTTTGTATTGATTTCCGAGTCTCTCTTGAACAGTTATTTTAGCCGTTTCACCCTTGTCAGTAGACAAAATTGTGTGACTGATATTTCTCAGTTGGCATTTGGTATTTTTTTGAGCTTATAAATCCTATTATTATGGCATCCAACAATATTTGGAATATTTATCAATCAGTTGCTCATTAGTCATTACCCTTTATGAAATCTAGAATTTTTAATACATTATGATTATCATGGTACATCTCTGACATCTAGATATCTATTTTGTTTTTTATCAGGACGAATTTGATGAAACTTCGTTCTGACTACAAGGATGCTTTTGCTGAAAAACATGGTGTGAAGCTGGGTCTAATGTCCGGATTTGTAAAAGTATGCTTGGATTAATGCAAGTTTATATTCTTATGCATGTTTAATGTTACCAAACCTGTTATATTATTATTTTTATTTCAGGCAGCAATAAGTGCTCTGCAGAAGCAGCCAATAGTGAATGCCGTTATTGATGGGGATGATATCATTTACAGAGATTACGTAGATATTAGCATAGCTGTTGGCACCCCCAAGGCAAGATGCCCGCATTTTACTTTTTATTTTAAGATATTTACTTGCAGACAAAACTTTGAAATATTTAATTCTGAAGTACACAACTTACATATGTCTATTTAATGATGGACATGGACATATGAAGTAGGATCAATGGTAATTTACTTCCATGGATAGACATAGGACTGTGAATAGACAGAATCTTTTTCATATATGGATATAACACTTTTTATATTCCCACACATAATCTTGTTTGTTTTATCAAGTAATGAGAAAAGCTAGCTTTGATTGGCTTCTGCATAAAGTAACCGACTTGACTTCCCTTCCCTCGTATACCTTTTGGTAGCCATGTAAATTTGTAAGGTTTCTCAATCACTTATTTGGAGAAATTTATATATTTCATCAGGGTCTTGTTGTTCCGGTTCTACGGAATGCGGAAAATATGAATTTTGCGGAGGTTGAGAAGGAGATTAATAACCTTGCTAAGAAAGCCAATGATGGGAGTATATCAATTGATGAGATGGCTGGGGGAACGTTTACCATATCGAATGGTGGTGTTTATGGAAGTCTTCTGAGTACTCCCATCATCAATCCACCCCAGGTATGTGCCTCTTCTGTTATTTGATAAGTATGTTGGTTCTTCTTTGATGCATGTGTACATATTCAGTTAGTGATTGAGTGGTTCCTCCTTGGCTTGGAATTGTAGTCTGCTATCCTGGGGATGCACTCAATAGTGAGCCGCCCTATGGTGGTTGGAGGCAACATAGTTCCGAGACCCATGATGTACATTGCACTCACATATGACCATAGGCTGATTGATGGGAGAGAGGCAGTGTTCTTCTTGAGAAGAATCAAAGATGTGGTGGAAGACCCACGCAGATTGCTGTTGGATGTATAATGCAGCTGTGGATGTTGATTGATGCATCCATCATGAGTTTGAGTTGGGCAAAATAAATGCACAATAGTTTTTTTGCAGTTATTGCTTCCGTCTTTGAACGAAGATTGTGTGGTCTTCGGCCACCCGTGTCCGAATTTGGAAAGAGTATTTATTGTCTACGATGCTTGATTGTTGAAAATTGCCAAAAAGTTAAAACCGTTTAATTTATTTTTTTGCACCTACATGCTTCTCTATTTGATCATGCTGTAATCTGGTTAACTACCCTGATTTTGTGTTGAAGGTCTTATATTGAATTAGTAAATAGCATAATTAACATGAAATTAAGTAGATCAAGAATTTGTATGTATAAGAGGAATTAAAACACACGTAGGAAAATAAAGTAGAGTGTAATTAATGAACACGGATTTTGAAAACAACACTTATATGGTCGCGACACACTATGTAATTTGAATTTTCCTTTGTTTTAAAATGAGTTATATCCGTAAAGTGTTAATATAAATATGTGGTAATAAACTAACCTAATTAAATTGAGGTAGGCTCCTGTGAGCATGATAATTTGTTTGTTTAATAAGAAAGCCACTTGGACATAATGTTATTCTGCAATTTCTCTTTTTTGTCCGTGTTGGATCAAACTACCATTCTTTGGACCCTAAATAACAAGCCTAATAAAAGCCAACAAAATCCACATTCATGTTATTCTGTATAGTTGTACTTTTCTCAATTGCTTAGTTCCATCAATTACAGTAGGTATTCACATTTTTTCATTCGACTAGCCTTCCATACAGGCATATTTATTTTATATATTGTTAAAGGACAAATATCACTTTTATCTATAAAAATAATAGTAATTTTTATTCTCATAAATAATTCTCTAACTTCTACTTATATGAACAATAATTTTTATATTCAACAATATTATAGGAAAATACATTTGTTTTGGGAAATTAAATTGATGTTAGCCATTAAATGGTAGTAATAGGATATCATTGACTATTAAACTTATTTGACTGAATACAACAAACTAATTAATAGGCTTTATGTATTTTGCTGTAATTAAGTTAAGATCCGCAATCCAAATATGTTAATCTTATTTTTTATTTAGAAATTAAATTCATAAAATCATAAATCTTATTCTATGAGTCAAATTTTCCAAGAACAATAAGTTTTATTTGAATAATAACTTTTATTCATTAGAATGATAAATTTTATAAGCAATAAACAGTACCTCTTGTCAGTAAGAATAGTAACCTTAATAATTAGAACAATAACTTTTGTACATCAAAACAATACTACTGGATTTTTTTTATTAAAATAATACTCCAACTTTTATTCATTGGAAAAATAATATTTATTTATAAAGAATAATATACCTATTATTCAATAGGACAATAATATCTTTATCTAAATATAATAACTTTTATTCAAAAAATATAATTTTTACAAAACTAATAATTATAATTTAAAATAAATGACTTTTGTTTAATAAAAAAAGTTTTAGCAATAATGAACTATGATATCTCTTATTACCTACATAAAATTAAATATAGATATTATTAAATGGAATGTTATTTACGACAAAAAATGAAAGAATGGGAAAATAACAAAAAGTCAAAAACTATTACGCCAAATTCGATGGAATTAAAGCCATCAATATAAAAAAAGTAGTCAATTAATTTTATATATTTTTTTATATAAAAGATCTAAATAATTGTGGTCTATCGCGAATTGAATGTTTTTCAGCAATATTATACGAAAATACATTTGTTTTGGGAAATTTAATTGATGTTAGCCGTTAAATGATAATAGGATACCATTGACCATTAAACTTATTGACTGGAATACTACAAACTAATTAATAGAAATTATGTATTTTGCTCTAAATAAGTTATGATCTGCAATCCAAATATGTTAATCTCATTTTATATTTAGAAATTAAAATCATAAAATTATAAATCTTACTCTATGAGTCAAATTTTCCAAAAACGAAAGGTATCTAAAATTAAGGGCAACAATAGTGGAAAATTAAGACATTAACTCTTATATAAAACAATGCATGTATTACTAATTTCTAAAGCAACATTGCAAATTAACGAACAAAAATGTCAAATGTCAATGGTCTCGTGTTGTTTTTTGGGTTCTTGGCTATTACTAATACCCCTTGTCTCGCTGGTGAACTAGAAGGTGGCGTGATGTTGAATATTGGTTCACAAATCAAGCATCACCACCACCATCATGCTCCCTCTCCTCACCACGAACATGAATATGTTTGCCCTCCTTCCCACCACCATCACCATGCTCCATCTCCTCATGCTCATCACAGTCATCCTCCTCATCACCATGCCCCATCTCCTCATGCCCACCACGCCCATTCTCCTCATCACCACGCTCCGTCTCCACATGCCCACCACGCTCATCCTCCTCACCACCATGAACACGACCAACATGCTCATCCTCCAAGATATCATGGTCATGCTCCTGCCCCTGCTCCTCAACGTGCTCATTCTCCAAAACACCATGCTCCTGCTCCCACCCCTGCCCCTACTCCTCAACATGCTCATTCTCCAAAACACCACGATCATACTCCTGCCCTTGCTCCTCAACATGCCCATCCAAGACACCGTGGTCATGCTGATTCTCCAAAACATCATGGTCATGCTCCTGCCCCTACTCCTCAACATGCTCATTCTCCAAAACATCATGATCATGCTCCTACCCCTGCTCCTCAACATGCTCGACACTGCGATCATGCTCATTCTCCAAAACACCATGGTCATGCTCCCACCCCTGCTCCTCAATATGCTCATTCTCCAAAACACCATGATCATGCTCCCAACCCTGCTCCTCAATATGCTCATTCTCCAAAACACCATGATCATGCTCCCACCCCTGCTCCTCAATATGCTCATTCTCCAAGACACAGTGGCCATGCTGATTCTCCAAAACATCATAGCCATGCTCCTGCCCCTACTCCTCAACATGCTCATTCTCCAAAACACCATGATCATGCTCCTACCCCTGCTTCTCAACATGCTCATTCCCCAAAACACCATGATCATGATCCTACCCCAGCTCCTCAACATGCTCATTCTCCAAGACACAATGGTCATGTTGATTCTCCAAAACATCATAGTCATGCTCCTGCCCCTGCTCCTCAACATGCTCATTCTCCAAAACACCATGGTCATGCCCCTGCCCCTGCTCCTCAACATGCTCATTCTCCAAAACACCATGGTCATGCTCCTGCCCCTGCTCCTCAACATGCTCATTCTCCAAAATATCATGATTATGCTTCTGCCCCTGCTCCTCAAGATGCTTATTCTCCAAGTCACTGTGGTCATGATCCTTCTCCAAAACGCCATGGTGATGATCCTGCCCTTTAAAGTCAAAAGCATAGTATTTTTAAATAAAAGTTTAGTTGATTATCATTGTAATAGCTTCAAATAAATAAAGGCTATTAATTTCTTGACATAGTAATACGTTTTTCATTAAATGTTTGAAGTTAATTTGACTTAAAATTTTTGTGAAATCAATTTGAATATTGTGGCAATTTAATTAGTTTGTGTTGATGATATTTATTTTGCTGAAATGAATTTGAATATTTCTACAATTAAGTTGCAGGCTAATTAATCAATAAAATTGCACGAAACTCAATCTTATATGTACATTAATAAAAATGTACTCCATAAATTGCAGAACCCTAAATATATACTTTTGACAATTTATGTCACTTAGATTGTCACATTATCATATAATCTAAACTTCTAAACTAATGGAGTATATTTCAAAATCACTTCATTAAAATCAATACATGCAAGTGTTGAAAAATGTTATACTAATGAAATGATTATAAAAATTGAACTTTTGTAATTTGAAATTATGTTGAGCTTGTGGAAGCTTAATGAATATTGAAAGAGACCGAGGGTTGAAGTGCAAATACTTGAGCTCACAGGAGATAGTTGTAATGGTAATAATGGACAAATTGCAATATCTCATAGTAAATTTATGCAGGAACACCATATCTGGTGTTGTTCCGTAGAAAAACTCAAAAATGAGTTTGAGTTTGGTGTATGGTGGTTGGAGATCATTTTTACATTAAAAATGGATTTTGGTTTATGGTTGGAAATAGTCTAACTAGCTAAACTCACAAAATTCTTGAAGTTGAGAGTAATTGACTTCAATGTTTTTCTAATATTTTATCCAACAAACTAGCCTTGTTTTACTCCCTCCGCCTCATTATAAGTAATAATTTTTTTTATATGAGATTTAAGAAATTTATTAAGTTAAGTGGAGAGAAAAAAAAGTAAAATAGAGAATAAAGGAGCACGAGAGAATGAATGTATTCTTTTTGCTAAAATTGAAAACTGATCACTTAGTGTAAAGACAAAAAAAAAAGAATATAAATCATTTGTTAAGTAACGACAAAAAAAATACCATCATTTGTAGTGGAATATACTGAGTAATTCTTTGCAGTCATATTTTTTATTATTCCGCCAATAATGAATATTAAGTTGTTCAATATTTTTAAATAATCAGAAAGGTGAGTATTAACACTTCTAAAGCATTACTTTTCCGGCTTCTTATGATACTCCCTCCGTCCCTGAAGAGTATGCACTATTTCCTTTTTCATCAGTCCTTAAAGATTATGAACATTCCAATTTTAGAAACTCTCTTCTCTCTAATGGGTGTGACTCATTCTCCACTAACAATACTTAAAAAATTTTCTATATCTATTTCTTTCTTTCTTTCTTTACCAATAATACATTAAAACTCGTACCGAACCCAAAGTTCATATTCTTTGGGGACGGAGGAAGTACAAAATTTTGCCCTTTTTTGTATTTCCATTTAGCAAAAACAATACATGCATTCAATTAACACGCCCCCTCTTTCTTCACACTCAATGTTTGTTTATTTATAGATACACTATTGCTATATAGTGTGAAAGAGCATGTTTTGTGGCCATTTTGAACCTTCTCGAAGATAGAATCCAAAATTGATCCATAACAAACATTCTCTTAGGCTATCCACAATGGCGCCTAGCGCACCGCCTAGCCGAGCGCCGGCGCTAGGCGGTCGCTAGGCGAACCATTGCAGCCTCCGAAAACCGCCGAGCGGTTTTTCGGAATTAAAAATCGCCTAGCGCTAGGCGGTCGCCGGGCGCTGGGCGATGCGCTGGGCGATCCGCTCGGCGCCATTGCAGCGTCGGGATCGCCCAGCGGTTTTTTTTTAAATTGCCCCGACACTATATATACGCGATTTGCACTTCATTTTCATTCGCACCACTTGTATTAACGAGTACTCTCTCTATCTAAATTTCTATACAAGATAAACACCGAGAAATGGATCTAAACAACGAGCCGAGTTCAGGGACGAGTGGTTCTCAAACTCCCCCAATTAATGTTGGAGGCGGATGGAATCAGATGCCCGGGTACTACAACATGTACCCGTGGCAGCAGATGCTACCCGGGTTGCCGACCGGAGGGAGTCCGCCGGGGGGGTTCCCGGCGGTGCCGGGTTGGGGACCCAATATGCAGATGATGCCGGGGTGGGCACCCAATATGCAGATGATGCCCGGGGGAGTACCGGCGACGCAGGGGACGCCGGGGGGAGTACCTGCGATGCAGGGGACGCCGGGGGGAGTACCGGCGACGCAGGTGACGCGGGGGAACGTCTATCGCCCCAGTTTTGATTTCAGCACTGCTTCGTCGCACACATCGACCCCAACGGATGCGCAGTTCACGCCGAGCGGTTTTGATGAATTTTCGTTGGTGGATTTGGGGTTTGATAGTCTCGGAGTTCCGGAAACTCCCGTTCAAACGGGGGGAGCAGTGCAGGGTAGTGGCGCCCCAAAGAAGAAGGGCAAGGGAAAGAAGGTCGGGGAGTCGTCGCAGCTGGGTGGGGATGACCCCACGGCACGGAGAAGGTGGACGGACGAGGAGAACGTTGCCCTGTCAAGGGCGTGGGTGAGTGTTTGCGACGATCCTCTTGTTTCTAATAACCAGAGGATCGTCAACATGTGGGGCAAGGTAGCAGCAGCCTACCAGCGATTTTGCCCGGAGGGGAGGCCACACAACGGGGAGGATTGCCGGAAGGCGTGGAACCGAATCAGGGCTGCCGTCTCCCGATTTTCGGGTTTGTACGCCAACGCCCTCCGCATGCAGAGTAGTGGCCAAACGGAGGACGACTGCAGGAGGATAGCGGAGAAAGCCTTCCCCCAGCCCGGGTTGTATAAGGACTTCACCTACTGGAACTGCTATCTTGTGTTGAACGACTCTGAGAAGTTCCGAGTAGGTGTCGATGCTGGCTGGCCGAAACGGCAACGATTGAACTATACCGGGGATTTCAGCGGCAGCAGCGGTGGTTCCCACGACCTCCCCGAGACTGACCAGGTGCTCCCCACCCCTCGTTCGTTCGGCCGCCGACCTCGCCCCGTTGGGCAAAAGCGGGCGCAACGGGCGGCGAGGGGGCCCGCCGGGGGTTCCCAGGAGGTCCAGTCGGCATCCCCCTTTGACCGCCAGTCTACAGAGGATCTCAAGTACTTCGCGCGTCAACAAACGCGCCAGATGATGGTGAAGACGTTAGCCGAATGGCGAGCGGCGACGGACCCCCAGGAGAAGAGATTTCTCTTCACATTGCTCGAGAGCATGAATGACGATCTGCATGGAGGCGGCAACGGCGGTGGCAGCGGAGGCGGCGGTGACAGTGGCGACGGAGGCGGCGGAGGCGGTGGCGACGGATCCGGCGGTGACGGTGGCGACGGATCCGACGACGGCGACGACGGAATCGAGGGAGCCACCGAGTGATTTTTTTTAAGTAATGTACTTTTTTAATGTAATTTTTATTATTAATGTACTTTTTTAAAATTTTAGTACTTTTTTTAATTTATTGTACTTTTTTAATTTTTTGTATTTTTTTAAAAGTAAAATAGTATTATTAATGTTTCCCGTAGATGTCTCGTAAATTAAATTCCGTATATTGTGTTATTTAGTGATGTGGCTATTGATGTGGCTGGGCTATTTATGATATGACTGGGCTATGGCTGGGCTATTTCTGATGTGGCAGGAGGATTTTTAGTATTGATGACGTGGCAGAAGGAATTTGTGGCTGGGCTATTGCTGGCTATTGCCACCGTGGATACCCTTACAAGTTGGCGACGCCTCCAATTTCCAAATTAGCCATTGGTTTTGTTTCTCTGCCTAGGTGTTGTGATCTATTGTTTATTTATATTGCGAATTTCTGCATTTCAATGTGTCCCCACGGACCCACCCAATCCCTTTTTTTAAAAATCCAACACCACATCATTCATTTTCACACAAGTCAACTGATATTTTTGAAAATTATTACAGCTCATGTAAGAATAATGAATCTACTTTTGTTCTAGTATGCCCATTGCCCAAGTTGGTGACATAAATAGGGGAGACTGGCATTCTAGGTGGTTGTAACAAAAGCATCAGAAAAACTACACTAGAAAAATATTCATCCATATAAACTCATTGCTGATGTTCATCTAATAATACATGGCGGCACACAATTATCTACAACTATAGAAAAGTCTTGAGATGCCTATCTATTCACCAAAAATGACCCTTTTCTCTCTAATTGCAGAGAAACAAAAACATAGTTCAGTAAAAATAAAAGTAATAATGAAGGGAAAATATGGTCACCTTCTCTCCTTTAATTCTGCTATTGGTGCAAAAAGAAGAGATCGGTCACCTGAGTTATTTCCCCTAGCTCTGCCTATCCTCGAACATGGAAGTTCAAGAAGACGTTGGTGCAGTTTCTCTACTCTGCTCTTAATTTCACACAGCCTTTTCATCTTCTTTTGTGCTTCCAGCATACCACCCTGGCTTTTGCAATCCAATTTCTTCTTGGCTTCCTTCGCTTTGTTTCTTACATGTTTCAGGCTCACATCATCACCAAGATCCACACTCATCTACAGCAGCCAGTTTCAATGAATAAAATTTCCTTGCATATTATGGTGCAAGTAAACCCCCCCGTCCCCATAAAAATGATATTCCAAGATGATACGGAAGATGACGAATCAAATATGCAGCTGTGACTTTTCTAGAATATTCCTGTTAAGGGTTTTAGAGCATCCACAACCGTGCTCTTGCCAGCGGCACGGTTGTGGGCCCGGGCCCATTTTTTCTGCCTGCTCTCTGGCAATAGCACAACACCCACAATTGCGCTCTTCCGCAAAGACGAGCACAATTAATTTAAAATTCAATTAAACAAAAACATTTACATAATACTAAAATTCATTAAAAAAACCTAAATAATATTACAAATGACAAATAAAATAAAAACGACATAATTAAAATCCTAAAAATTAAAAATTACATAATTAAAATACTAAAAATTAAAAAAATCACTACTCGTTGCCGAATTTCGCCCACATGTGTTTGAATAGGTCTTCTTGTAGCTGAATGTGGGTTCGGGTATCGCGCATTGTGTGCCTTGTCTCGATTCTCTGGCCAACCGTCGTATGCTCACCTCGGCGTGAGGGAGACCTCGTTGTAGCTGAATGTGTTGATAGTTTGCATGAGAATTATGAATGAGAGATGAATGAGAGATGATTTGATGTGATAAATAGATTATGAATGCGTGTATTTATAGATGATTTTGGGGGAAAAAAATTCAGAAAAACGGGCAAAAAAACGGCCATATTTTTGGGATTTGGAAAATATTTTATTTTTATTTTTTATCATTATTTAAAATTAAATAACGAATTTTAAATAAATAAAAAAATATTCAAAGGCAACGGCTATGCCGTTGCCCAATCGCGTGCCGCCACGTCGCCTGCTCGCTGGCACGGCAGCGAACCTCGTCCTTGCCGTTGGCACGGACGGACGCGGGGCCGGCGTCCACCGTTGTGCATGCTCTTAGCCCCATAATACCTGGTTTCTGATTGCTGATTGTAACAAGGGTTTCCGTTGCTGCTTTATCTTGTAAGAATGGTTCAGCAAGTGTGTATTCCTTTGTTGAGGAAACCCTTTTAAGATATTAGACTTTACTGGTGCAGTACCGTTCCTTGATGAGATTTGATCCCAGACACCCTCTTCAGTATCTGATGAGGTCATGCCCACCGGTTCCGGTTCCGGCGGTTAACCGCCGAACCGGAACCGGCAATTCCGGTTCCGAACCGGAACCGTGGCCATTTTCCCGAACTGGAACCGTCGGAATTCGGGTCGCGGTCCGGTTCCGGTTCAAGATATTTCGAACCGGAACCGTCACCGAACCGGCGGTTCCGGACGGTTCGGAACCGGCGGTTAACCGGCGGAACCGCCGGTTCGGGCGCGTATTTCAAGGCGTGTGGATGGGGCAGACCGGCGGCAGCTTTTCAGCTGAAAAACCGGCCGGTTCCGGCGGTTTTTGGGTCGTGAACCGGCGGTTAACCGCCGGTTCAGGGGGTTCCGGTTGCGGCGCGAGAAACGAGGCGACATGACGCAGCTTTTGCAGATGGTTTCGTTGACCGAACCGGCGGTTTTGTCCCGGAAACCGGCGGTTCCGGCGGTTTTCCGCCAAAAACCGCCGGTTTTGCCGAAAATTCAAATTTTTTTTTTTCAAATTTCAAATTCGAATTCTTCCATTTCCCCCCCCCCCATTTTTATTTATAAATACCCCCTCTATCCTCATTTACATTCACCCCACTCAAATTGCCCCTATTAGAAATGCAGCAATGTGTATATGGCGTGCTGATATGTGTTTGCTTAGAAAATGGGCAACATTTTGCAAGAAAAAAGGGTTGATCCTAAGGTAAGAGAACTACGTGGGCTTTGATTCCTCAATAAAATTGTGGATATGTAGACAACTCAACTTAAATTTGAAAAGTTTAACTTTGAAAGTTTAAGTTGATCCCAAGCCCTTTTCAATTTTTCCTTTTTCCCCCCCATTTCATGTTTTTTTATTTACCTTCCGAGTCCCACGAGGCGACGACACTTGTAAATTATATTATATTGTTGTATGTTGTTGTATTGTATACTTATGTATTGTAAATTGTAATGTATCGTTGTCCGTTACAACTCAAAATCAATAAAATTTATTTCATTTTCTCCTTATTCGTCTTATTTGTGCTTGAATTATGCATTGTCTTGTTCCGATTTATTGTATAAAGCCAAATTTCAAATTTTTTCTAAAAAAAAAAAAAAAAAAAAAAAAAAAATTGAACCGGCAAAACCGCCGGTTCGAAAACCGGAACCGCCAAAACCGCCAAAACCGCCGGAAAACCGGCGGTTCCGAACCGGAACCGGAACCGCCGGTTTTCGAACCGGAACCGGAACCGTGAAATAGCCTCACGGTTCGGTTCCGGTTCCGCCATCGACCGAACTGGAACCGGCGGTTCCGAACCGGAACCGCCGGTTCGTGAACCGTGGGCAACACATGAGGATTCCTTTTGAATACCAGGGGCCTGACTGCAACTTCTGCTCTTCCGGTCTGTTCATAGTCATTGCTTATCAATTATTCCAACTTCAGATCCAAATATGCATGCTTAATCCACGGTATAACGATTTCACTTGAGGCATGACATAATACAAAGAAAATATATATACCAAGATCTTTTAAACAGGTACTTACTTGCTTTCTCGCTTTCAACGCTAGGTAGTGCGCATTCTTGAACCATTTGTTCACCTACAAATGAAAAAATAAGTAACTATGGATCACATATAGTTAGACATTAAATATTCCATGCTTCTAAATATGTCTCTCTTTTGATGGATCAATGTTTGGCAAGTCAGTATATTGATTGGCATAACAACTGGTCATCTCCTTTGCCCCTTCTCTGTGGCTACTCTGATTTCCTTATAGGTGTAGTTCGTGATTAGCACACCCAAGATGAGATTGTATATATTCAATAGCACAATTAATTATCTTATCTCATATTGCAGACAACTTAGCAAGCTGTGGATGAACTTCAGGTAGCTAGCATAAATGCATTGGAAAAAGTAATGAAGTCAGCAAATTTTTAACAATTTTAGCAAATAAATGTTGTTTTTTAAGAACTTCGTCTTAAATTTGTATAATCTCCTTTTAATTTTTTCACATTTAATTCTTTCCAAATTTAACGAGGCATTACCTTCTCAAGTTCTAGGCCTAACTGCTCTGAAAGACTCACTCTTACTGCTCTTTCTGGAAGTTCATTCTCAGAAAAAACTAGTCGAAGCTTCTGAAAAAATAACAACAAATAATGAGCATACCTGGTGAATTGATTGTAAGTACTAAGAAAACAGAACCAATGTTACCTCAACTGTAACATGAGGGAGTCTGCAAATTGGTCTTCTCATCTTCTTGGTTAACTGTTTCTCTTTCAAATATGAAAGAGTTTCTACAGAGAATTTGTTATCAGTTTCACCTAGAGCCATCAAAGTGCTGGCAGCATTAGTCTCCTTAGCTTTCCGCTTTCTTTTTGTGGGACCCCAGTCTTCATCTTCACTGATTTGTTCACTTTCGGTAGGATTCTTTCCGAACATTTCCTAAAGGCGATGGAGCAAAATCACATGCCTGACAATATGGTTTCCGGAATTCCTATATATTTATGGGAGGAAAAGAAAAAATATCAAGATTTTAAACTCATCTAAGTTCTTAATGGTTTGTTCTCCAAATAAAAAGGTGCTGAATGGCTGAATACAAACATATAGATTTCAAATGGCAAAAGATTCTTCTTATCTCTTCGAACAAGCAAAGGAAATCGTTCAATTATTCAGATAAAAACCCCATCCCCTTCAAAGAATTTAGTGAATATAAACACTTCCCGATCATCGAGATAGCAGATTTTCAGAAGATCCTGGGGCTTTCAGGATTAAGTACATTAAGCAAGCACAGATCAATCATTATTCACCAAGAAGTATAGCTGTGTAGAGCAAATCTTGATCCCTTACATTGTATAACTCGATATAGTCGACAGCTGGTCTCTGTCTAGGATGGGATACAACTCCACCATTGTGTACCTCATCAGAGTCTGCTCCAATTGTCTCTAGAGTTTCATCAAAACATCTATTGCTTCTCACTTCAAATCTCCCATCTTCATCCTCAAGCGAACCCAGGAAACTGGAACTATACTGAGAAGCATCAGATTTGGACGTAGACATATTGCCACTGCAGCTGCACTCATTTCTATCTGGATCATAGTCATCATCTGCAGAATCATCCGATGGCCATTCCTCTTCTTGGAACAACACAGAATTTACACCATCAGGTAATGCAGCTTCTTCCTTGAAAACATCCTGTTACAATTCGAGATGCCAATGTATCAAATTATGGATGATGACATATCAATGCGACTGGTTACAAAACAGCCGACCTGCCAATTACTATCCAGGGGGAAATGAGTCCCAAGGTGCGCATTTGTTGCTTCCAGTATCTCTGTCTTCTTCTTACAGAATTTGCAAAACCACCCTTCGTCCCCTGGAGGAACTAGCAACATTGCTAACTTCACCACATGCAGTTTACAAAGTAAAACAGAATTTGGCGTATGCTACTGTAAAGGTATGAATATTGATCAACAAGAAACAACAAAAATTGAGCTCACTATTTTCTGGTGACAATGGAGGATCCATGCACTTATGGTGAAAAGCACAATTGCATGTCCCATGACAACGAATAATGCCATTATCTGGGAGCGCTTCACACAACTTACATTTGACACAGATTATTTGAGTATAAAGAAAATAAGAATGCCATGAATCTAGTGAAGGAAAGATGTTATGTGTGTAGATATGTAGAGGATTTCCCCAATAGATTGTTTACTTCCAAATATGACAAAGTCACTATATATGCTTAATGGATTATGGTTTGACAGTCAAGATATCAGTTGCCAAACATATATCATTTCATATATGCCCCAAATTACATGAAGAAAGAAAAGGGGGCTGACATGTTCATGGTGCATAGATCCATCAGGAGCAACCGCGGAATCATTAATACGCCCTTCCGAACTTAGCAAATCCAATTGATGGATGGCTTCTCGTATCCCTAGTTTGCACTTCAATATCTGTTGTTTGGCTCTTTGTAGTTCTTTCTCTGGTTTAATCTTTTCTCGACTGGTGGGAAAAAAAAGTCACTTCATGTAAGTAATTAGTAGCATGCAGTACATACCAATGAAAGAATGAGATAAGAAATGTAGTTGAATGTGATTGATCCTGAACAAATTTAATACACAGCTGATTCTTCTCATGAAGGGAACCAATTTTACTTTCAAATCAATACAAACAAAATGTTTAAGCTGTATGCTATCAGTTATCCATTCTTCAAATTTCACCCAGACCTTCTCTCCTTTAAAATTATCCACCCTCAGACTAACATAATAATTTGACAGCAGGGATGTACATCAATGCATAAATAAAATTGCATCTGCAAGTAGGCAGTTTAGATTTAAAAAATGGGGCATGATATTATACCTCTGACCTTTCCAACCTTCTGTAGAGTATGCATCAATTAGATTCTGCTCCAGCTTCACTTTTATTAATAGGTATCTTGTCCTCCTTTGCAAGCGATAAGCGTCATCTAGCTCCATGTTGTTTTTTGTCTTCTTTCTCCTTCTCTTTGATTTTCACGATATTCCATATTTATCATCTGCTTTATCACTCTCCTTTGAGCTAACATTAGTATAATTATCTTTCAGAACACCCAAAGATGGTTGCTTCTTGGAGGTTTTGGTCCTATTCACAACGGTTTTCTTGCCAACTTTTCTCCTCTTCAAGCTCACATTTTCATCATCTTTTCCTGAGCTCTTGCCTTTACACTTAGATAAGGATGAATAAACCTTGGTGCCGGATTTTATTTCCCGTGCTTTATTTTTAGTTTTCAAAGCGTGAGCCCTGTATTGGGGTTTTAGTTCTCGTTTCAAGTTTTCTAAAGTTCTTTCATCATCTTCCAAATGCAGCTTCTTACGAGTTGCCCTTTTGGCCGCCCCCAGACATATTGAATATACATTATGAAGTGTCAGCATCAAAACTGAGAATTTATACAAGGACAAACAGACATGGATAAGATCAATAGAAACTAATAAACTTCACCATCAGTACAGGGAGAAGGAAACATTTTTACAGTAAATATCTAGGCATAAAAACCATTAGCTCCCCAAACTTCAACCAAACAAATCCCAATTCAGTAGCTACGATCACTTGAATAATGACCTACTCTGAATCAACAATCAAATTCCAAACATTTGATCAGGTACATGGAATTCAAATTTAACACACAGAAATGCACAGAACCCGAATGAGCAATTCAGTAAATCCCCCGACAAAAAATTAATCCAGATTTCCAACCAAAATGCTAAAGATAATAAACACTCATGTTGAGTCTAACGAGCAGAACAGGAAAGAATTTGTCACCTCAGAGAAAAAACAGAGAATGGAAAAGCGATCGGAACCTCATGCAATGACCGGTAGCATGATTCAGACGGATAGTGGATAACTAGGAGAGGAAGAATCTTAAATCATGAGTAGAATTGATGAAGTAATTGAATTGATAGACAGTAGGGAAGTTGAATTCAAATATCTGAATGTAGTTGAATCTGGTGCGGCGGAGCAACTCGCCGGCGCTATTGTCGTTCACGGCCGGCCAGCCAACTGAATCATGTTAATTAAGCAGTAGATCGAATGGCATTAGTTTATTTGTACCTTGTTAAATAAAATAAAGAAATGTTTGTTAATTAATAACCGAATCACAAATATTTTAATCGTAGCAAATGGATAGATATTTTTTGGATTAATGAAGAAATTGATTTATGACAATTTCCTACATGCATAACTTCGCAATATGTAATACTCAAGTATTTTCACAGACATGTGATTTGCAATAGGAATTTGGGGTTTCCAACTTTAAGCTTAACCTCGTAATTATGGTTTCATTCGGTATCATGGAATTGATCTTAGCATAAAATTATTTATTAAATATTTCCACCAATAAATATCAATTGGCAACTTTATATTGGATGTGGATGTACACGTATCAAAAGACCATATTCCACATAATATTTTATAGGTACTCATTATTTTTTACACCCACCAAATGCTATTTATTATCCACAAATGATTAGTTTTGAGGTTTTACTAAGGAATGCATGATTCTAATCAAAATTATGTTTATAGTTTTGATTATTTTATGTAATGTATTGATTTTGCTAAAATAATGTACGCCAATAATGTTATTTGAAGGTTTAATTAGCACTCCTATATCAGTAGAAATTTATTTTGGAGGGAACAAGTCGTGGCATATTCTTGAGGGAGAGGGAGAGGAAGAGAGAAATTCGTTAGGCCAACTTTGGTAAGAGAGAGAATCTAGATTTGAATCTATTTTCGTCATTATTGAAATGAGTTTACGCAAAAATAGAGAGGAAGAATTTGTCAAAATCCCCTTTGTTTTGTTTGTGTGTTTCTGGGATCTGTGACATGTTCGTTGTGATGATGAATGATATGAGATGGAAAGCTTTAGAAAAGCCTATGGAGCACTAAAGGACTCCACCAAAGTTGGTCTAGCCAGTCTCAATAGTGACTTTAAGGTACTCATTTTTCATTGGATTTATTCAACCAATTTTCCTTTTCTATTCTCAAAATTTGTATATGTTTCAAGGCGTTGGATGTTGCAATTGTCAAGGCTACCAACCACGTTGAATGCCCCCCAAAGGAAAGGCATGTTGTAAGTAAGTGCATTCATTCAATCTCTTTTTTTAATGCTGTTTGATTAGTTGTGAGTAATGCACCATTAATTTCTACCTTTTTCCATGTTTATTTGCAACTTGGTCTTTTTTCTTTTTTGTTTTTCTCACGTAAGTTTTCTTGTGCTATGCAGAGATACTTGCAGCAATATCTGCAAACCGCTCACGAGCTGATGTAGGCTATTGCATACATGCGCTATGCCGGAGATTGTCCAAGACGCGCAACTGGATCGTATGCTCTTTCGACTTTTATTCTTTCAACCACAAGCTTCATTTGATTTCATTAGTTATAGAGCCCCATTCTAATGAAGTTGTAGGTGTGTCATTTCAGGTTGCAATAAAGACTTTGATAGTTGTTCATAGGACTCTTAGAGAAGGGGATCCTGCTTACAAAGAAGAATTAGTACGTTACTCCCAAAGAGGAAAATTATTTCAATTATATAATTTCAAGGATGATACAAGTACTTTAGGTAAGAAATATACATATCTTCTTCATCACACTAGTTTTCATATATGTTAATACTTATCTAGTTTTGATGTAGCTTGGGACTGCTCTGCTTGGGTCCGTACATTTTCACTCTTTCTAGAGGAAAGAGTCGAGTGCTTCAAGACCCTGCAGTATGATTTGGAGGGCGATACCGGTCCTCAAACATCCAAGGCATGCCGCCTA
This sequence comes from Salvia splendens, assembly GCF_004379255.2. Classification (NCBI taxonomy): domain Eukaryota; kingdom Viridiplantae; phylum Streptophyta; class Magnoliopsida; order Lamiales; family Lamiaceae; genus Salvia; species Salvia splendens. The sequence goes on along the minus strand of NC_056032.1, from coordinate 36,659,207 downwards.
TTGTTTCTCCTGAAATTGTGCTCAATTATTAAAAAAAAAAAGCTATGAATTACAGTGGTTTTTGTTGCACCAGATGAACAGTAAGACACGGTTTTTGAATGGTGAACAATTGTTAGAACATTTACCTTCGTTGCAACAGCTTCTCTACCGTCTGATCTGTTGCCAGGTTAGCCAGCATTGTTCGTCATGTAACTAATGGTTGTTCTGTTTATATTCGATAGACTATCTGACTTTCGCGAATACTTTGCAGCCTGAAGGATTAGCCTGTCATAACTATCTAGTACAGTATGCTTTGGCCCTGGTATGCAAAAAAGCAGTTCCAACTTTACCTATGAATCGTGCATATTAACACGAACGAGTGGGGTTTTTTTGTAATGTAGGTCTTGAAAGAGAGCTTCAGAATCTATTGTTCCATCAATGATGGGATCATTAATCTTGTGGATTTGGTATGTGATATTTTATGATACTGTGAAATATTTGTTCCTTAAATCTCTTTCTATTCTTGTAGTTTTTCGACATGCCCAAGCATGACGCTGTTCGGGCTCTTGATATATACAAAAGGGCGGGAAAACAGGTTCCTATCTTTACTTGTATATTCACATGGGGATCCACCAAGAAATATAGACTAATGAACTGCCATAGAACACTTGATAACTGATGTTCGTGCTCTTTTGTTGTTGTTGTTGTTGTTGATCCATGGTTCGTTTAGGCAGCACATCTTGCTGATTTTTATGGCTTCTGCAGAACGCTAGATCTTGCTCGAACCTTTCATTTCCCTACACTGAAACAGGTTTCCACCTTTTTTTTTCATTGTGGAGTATTCATTGGTGATCTCCTTGTCGATATTTCGGTAACATGCACATAATTTTTATCTGCATGCCTCAGCCTCCCCCAACGTTTCTCGCAACTATGGAGGACTATATAAAAGAAGCACCGCAGACGAGTTCTATAACGGATAATAGACTGGTGAGAAGACCATCCAAGCAATGATTTCTCATACAAGTGTTGATCTCATGTTATTACTAACATCTTTTCCATTTTCTGTTGACAGCTCTTTTTTTCCTTTGTGTGATAAAAAACTCATCACAGTTTGGCAATAGTGCATTGTTTGAGTTTTCTTTTGTTTTTCTCATGACATTATTTTGGATAATCTGAGGTAGGATGAATGGTGCCATAACATAATTATGCTATTCTTGCACATAATGTACAGGTGTATGGGGAGACGGAAAACGAATCAGAAGAAGGTGATGAGGAAAAATCTCAAGTAGAAACTGAAAATCAAGTTCAAGATACAGAAGAAGAAGAAGAAGAAGAAGAAGAAGAAGAAGAAGAAGAAGAAGAAGAAGAAGAAGAAGAAGAAGAAGAAGATGTTGTCGTAGAAGAGGAAGAGGAGCCATTTCAGACCGAACCAACGCCACAGGCAACTGAAGAGCCTATTGATCTGCTTGTGAGTTTCTTCATAATTTCTAAAATATATATATTTTTTGCAGGATTCTTTAGCCTCAATTGTTATGCAGGGTTTGAGTGAAGTAAATGAAGAGGCCTTAAAAATAGAGGAAAACAATGCATATGCCCTAGCAATCTTTGAACCCGGTGAGTCATGCAGGATTTATCCATTTATTAGTCACATACTAAATGGAATGCTTGCACCTAATTTAAACTAAATGATAGTAGTATAATATCACCCTAAAATTGGTTGGTTGTGTTGAGCAGATGTCAATCCACCTTCATCTAGCAACGCCCTAGCTGAGATTGGAAGCACAAGTGGTTGGGAATTGGCTATTGTTGAGGTCCCAAGCAATATGACACAACCCCAACTCGCACAACCCCAAATGGTATGTAACGTTAATGGTGCAATCATTAAATTGATCTCAAAACTCAATTATTGATGCATGATAATGAGGCAAATATTAAGCTGCCATTTCCCATCACATGGAGTCAGTCCAATGTGAACACTATGATGATCGTTTGCCATCAGGCTGGGGGCTTTGACAACTTGCTGCTGGATAGCCTGTACGAAGACAGCGCTGCTCGAAGAACCATGGAGATGCACAGTTCAGGATACAACACGAGCTACGGATATAACCAGACTCCATTTGATCATCAACAACAACACTTTGACCCTTTTGCCATGTCAAACAACATCCCGCCTCCGACAAATGTGCAAATGACGATGCTTCAGCAGCAGCAGCAGCAACAACAACAACATCAACAACATATGACGACGATGATGATGCCAACGACGGAGGTGCATCAGGGCACGGGCATGGAACCGTATAATCCTTATGCAACTCCTCAACAGGCGGGAGGCTACTTCAATCCTTTTAGTGATCCCTTCCACTTTCCACAGCCTGCAGCGCCGCCACATGAGGAAAATAATATGAGTAATAATAATAATAATAATAATAATAATAATAATAATAATAATAATAATACATTGATCTAATTCATTCATTCATTCTTGTTCTGCTTTATTAGTCAAGGCAATGTTTACTTTTATTGATTAGACGATATGTATATTATTTGATATCGGGCAGAGTCTAATGCAATGTTTTAAAAACCGGACCGGTGAGTGAACCGGCAAAGCCACTGGTTTATGGTTTAACCGGTCCAATCGGTTTAATCACTGGTCGAACCGTTATACTGTTATAAATGTGTATATATATAATTATATAATATACCAAATATTTTTAATTAAGTGAATGATAGAATATATAATATATTAATAGTATATCAAAAAAACATTACACCTCCACCTATAAAAGTTTAGTGAATGATTGAATTTTATTAATTTTTTTTATCAATAAATATGATTAAATATATAAATTATACTAGTAGTAAGTTATTGTAAATAAAAAATTTAATATTTATGTATAAAAATAAATAATTTTATAGTATTATTTTCAAAAAGTAATGTGGCAAAATAATATTATACACAAAGATATATGAATAAACATAAATTAAAAACATACATTTAGTAAATACTCCTAGTATATAATCAAATAGTAGTAAACTTTAAGTATAATTAATCACATATTCATAATATACATATATACATATTATATAAATAATCATAAAACTAGCAGTAGTAAGCGATATATAAATAAAGTGGATGATAATTAAATATCATAATTAGTATTACTAATTACTTTGCTATTAAACACGAATTATTGGTTTATATAGATAAAATATTTCGTGTTTAACATATAAAAATAACTTATGTTAATGTTATTACCAAGAAGTCCTTGTGGTGTAGTGGTAGAATTGTTAGTAAGTTCACCGGTAGGTCTTGAGTTCGATTCTTATTAAGGTCGAAATTTTTAAAAAAATTTTTGAAAAGCATTTGAACCGGTTTCTGGTTCCCGGCCAGACCGATCCGGCTGACCGGTTTCGGCGGTTCATGGCGATTAAACATGTCACTGGTTTTATAGGGCTAATCGGACCGGACCACTTACCGGTTTGCGGCCGAACCGGTCGAACCGGCCGGTCTGGTCCGATTTTTAAAACATTGGTCTAATGAGATAACCAAGATTATTTCAAATCGATGTTGATCACTTGGGGGATATATTGCACTCCCTCCGTCCTATAATAGATGTCATGCTTGAGGAATGACATGAGATTTTAGGAGATTTGTTTGGTGTGATAGGTGGAAAGAGAAAATAGTATATTTATATTAATGTGAGAGAGTGTTTTTTCCAAAAAAACAAATGTGACATTTTTTATGGGACAAACTAAAAAGGAAAGTGTGACATCTGTTATGGGACAGATGGAGTATTATTTATGTTACAAGTGTTAAATTTAGCAGTTATGGTTAAACTTAAATTGATCGAACTACGATCGGAATCGGCAAATCCACAAGTGAAACAATATTTTCAAAGTCACATACCGAAGAGAACGATATACACGTGATATAAGAACACGATCCTACCCAACTCATTTTTTGTGTTAGCTCGTTTTGGTCGTATGATAAAACAAAATTTACATGTTTTTTGGTCTAGACTTACCCTATTTTAAGTATAAGTGAAATATTAGTATTTATAGAGTTTTAAAATTACAAATAACAAATATTACATAATTACAATTTTAAAAATTAACATTTATTAATTTTTAAATTAAACCAAAAACTTGCAACATAGATATCACACCGCGTGTGTGCTCGCTCTTATCCACTTTCTATCATATTCCGTTGGAATGACAGCCAGCCACCATTTCTTTACAAACTATTTATATTCGTCGCTCTCTTTCTCTCTTTCAATTTCAATTTCAATTTCAATTTCAATCCATCAGATGGCTATCTCTCGAATTCTCTCCCAATCCCTCGCCCGCGCTTCTCTCGCTCCCTCTAACGCCCTAATCACCCACCACCGCCACCGCTCCACCAAACCCGCCCGCGCTCAGCTCATCGAGGTCGACCTCGACTCCGATTCACCCGACCCCGAGGCTGTTTCTCTCGGCGTTAAGAGGCTCCAGGACGCCATCCACAGCATCATCGTCCGCCGCGCCGCCCCCTATTGGCTCCCCTTCCTCCCTGGCCACTCCTATTGGGTCCCCCCACGCGCCGCCTCCTCGCGCTACACCCTCGCCTCCATATCCCACCCATTGCAGCATCAATTGTTATCCGAGGATGAGCAGATGTCCCTTTTATCGGCCAACGGCTGGCCTTCCTCCACCTATTTTATTCAAGGTAATCAAATTCAATTTCATCATTTCAATGAGATCGAATCAATAATCTCTCTTTTATTGTGGCCTATTTCGACTGAAGTTGATTCCTTTTTCACATCTAGAATGCTAAGAATGGTGAGTTGCGGGTGCTATCAAACTTGAATTGGATAATTGGAATAAGATGGGGAAAAGCGTTATTTTTATTCATTGATTTTCGGTGTGTTCGATATTGATATTTTCCATTGAAAATTTGAGCTTATTTCGATATTATCGCTGATAAGTGGCGAAATGGAGTTCCCATGTACCTTCTGAAGAAAACCAATCATAGCTAGTTTATCGTCATTGTTATTCCCAAACGTTTCTGATAAGATCTCTTGTATGCCTGCTTAATCCTTACAAACAAATACACAGATAACATGTAGGCTTTGGTTAGGCTTTTAGGGGATGTTGTAAGATGTTTATTTAAGATAGTACTAGTCAAATAGTTTTAGGCGAGGTTGCAAGCACCAAAACATCTTATCATTCGTTTTTAAGATTTACAAGTTCAACCGAAATTCCTGCCTTATGCAGTCATCAATGCACTATGCTCTAGAGATATTATTGGCATATTCATGCTTTAGTTAGACTCTCTGTTCCACATGTTCTTACGCTTTATTAGAAGCATCGCACTTCATGTCTTGCAGAGATCTGACATCTCAGTTGTTTCTTTACCATATTTAATTTGAATAGCTACAAAGTAAATTAGTTGAAATATGCGAAAGACCATCACCCACCTACTTGGTTTATAACAAGTTCTATTTATATCTGTGATGTGGTGTTTGCAACTCTAGGTACTTCACCACAACATCCAATCCCAATGCTAATATTTTCGGACACTTCTAGCTCCAAGGATGAACCTTGACTGCCATTCAATGTGATTGCCGGGTCACATCAGGTTGGGAATGTTGCTTTTGGTGTTTTTTAATGATCTTGGGTGATCATTCAAATATTTGATGTCAATATATAGTCCCTTGAAGTTTGTCCCTTTTTCTTTTGACAGGGTTGCCATCGTTGTAGATATGAAAAACATGGAAAAGGTGAAGGCTGAGGCAACTTGAAGGAAGAACACAGATTGAATTTGCATAAGCATTGTCCCCGGTAAAGTGTATTCGAGAAGATTATCACATGCAGTACCTGAATAGAGAATGTATATACTTACGTAATGTTATTCTAGTAAAATAGTTATATAGTATGATGAAAGCTGAGCTCATTAAATAAATAGCTCGTTTTTCACATAATATTCTATTTATGTCGTCTTACAGAACTGAATGCTGTTGTTGTACACACCAACTTTACTTCGTGAAACATGTTGTACTTATTTTTCAGCTGAATGTGCAGTATAGACTCTTAATACAGCCCAGTCAGAGTAAATGAAAACAGATGGTATGACTACAAATAATTCACAAAACTTTTGCTGGATATGTGGTGAACATAATAAACCGTGATATCAGTAAACTTAAACTTTTATTTCAATAATATCTGTATATACAACCACACAATGGTAATACAAAATTTGATGGGATACAATAGAAGCCTTAGTAGGACCATTTATTGTGTTTACTCGAGAGGGATATATATAATAACCAAATTTACATTTAAGTAATAGCATCAAAATCACATCTCAGAGAGAAGATTGCTGATCTTTCTGAGCTCTTTGAGTGCAGCCGTGGCTGTAACTTGTCCTTTACCGACAAGCCCGTTCTTCGACAAGTTCTCCGAGGACCCTCCAACTTGACCACCACGATCCTGCTGGAACACAGACTCCAGCACCTGCAAGGTTCAAGTAGAACTGTTAGAAGATGCCGTCGCTACACTACACAGATTATATAACCAAGCATGGGAAAGACCGATAACATGGTCAAGCTTGTTGCTCTTAATGAAATTCCTTGAATTTCTCAAATAAACCCAGTTTCATTTCCATACCCAATTATATGTGAACCGATCAAGGAAGAAATAAATGTGACAATTATGACAATAGAAACTAGACTAGAGTACTGAGAACCTTTGTTCCTAACATAAAAACTTAAGCACGGTTTAGATAAGTACCTGAATGTTCTCAATCATGGATTGACCAATATTCTTCCAACTAACCCTCAAATTTTGGTCCACTGTCTCCCCCTTGCTGGTTTCAGATGCGCGGTTACACCCATCGGCAGTGGAAATATCAACAAAATTGTTCTGATCACTTCCATTATTGCAAGCTTTTGCATCCTCAGGAACAGTTCTCACAGATGTGCCCTCGTTTACATTCCTTCCGAACTTCCATAACCACTGAAACTTTCCAGATAGATGTTTAATCTCCTTTATCCCTGTAGCTAATTTCCCAACAGCCTCATCATTTCCTGCTGATTTTGATGAGCTGCCGTCTTGGTTGCTTGAGACAAATACATGGGAGCATTCAGGATTATCTACACAAATCTGAGTATCATTTTCATTTTCATTTTCATCTGCATCTTCATCAAATGGAGCGCCATATTGGTGATTCGAGACAGGCAGAGGGGAGCATTCAGGACCATTAACACATATCTGAGCATCATTTTCAACCATTGATGAGTCTGATGCAACATTACTTCTTTCTACTTCGTTCTCATTATCACTACTCCTATGAATAGGATCAGAAGGCTCTGAGAAATTGGAAGAATTGTCTTCATTCCCAGCAGCACTTGATGAACTTTCATAGTTTTTATCAGTTACATCTTCTCTGTTGACATCCACTGAACCCCCGATGCCAACATCTGCGTCAGATACTGTATCCTCTTTAGTATCTTCATCTGCTCCAAGCTGTCGTGCAAGATCATCCAACAAACTTCTCCTCACAAATGGCTTTGGAATTTTGGTTCTTTCATTTTTCTTTGATGGGGAAGGATCAGATTCAGTCCTAGACAAGCGGAGTCTTACTCTTTCGGACCAACCTTTTCTGCGATTTGGAACTTGATCTCCCCCAGCACTTGGCTTATTTTCTTTTTCTTTATGCAAAACTCTCCATTTCTCTTCCCAGTAGCTATCAGGTACCACAGTTAGAGGAGTATTTGGAGAAGAAGAATCCAGCGAAAGGCTATGACCCCTAGTTACGTTTGACTTCCTTCTGTCATATAACTCAGATTGAATTGGTACAGGGGTTAACTTGTTTGCTTCTCTGGCGATGGCATGCATGGATTTTGCCTTCACCAACAGCTTTGCAAGTTTAGTATCATCAGGAAAATTCAACAATCTCTGAAGACAGATAGTAGCATTCTCTGTGGCAAGCAATGAAGACCTCAAGTTAAGTATCATAGAAACTGCAAAAGCGCATATGAATGCTCCCCTAGGTGACTCGAGAAGTGCAAAGTTGGATTCAGCATCACAAGCATCAGCAGGACTAGACACTGTATTTTCATGTGCAAAAATTTCATCCCAGATCACCAGAAGCTCTTCCAAAGAAAATTCACGTCCAAATAATACCCGTAGCCAGCGAAGGGCAAAATACTGGGGTTCAACTCCCAACTCTACAAGGTGAGCATGAAGAGATGAATCAACATTGTAAAGCAAGTGATAAAAGGCAGAAGAAGCTTCAATTACAGGAGGGGGTCCAGTATGCGGCTTCCCAGAAGGATGAGAGTAAAACTTGGCCATTGCTAGGGCACCACCAGATCCACTCATCAAAGAATCAAACATGGAATAGGCATCATGTTCCATAAACTTCTCAGACAAGACAACGCCAAGTTCACCTTCTGCTCCATAGGCATCATTTAGTAAAACTGTAGTTTGAATCTCAGGATCAAGTTCACAGAGATTACTAGCTTTTGCAGAAGTGTTTTCAAATCCATTATTATCTCCCTCGGACTCTGAGAATTTCTTGAAGTCAAATTTGTATGTCAAGTCATTTTCATGAAATGAGAAGCCATCAAATTTATCAACAAAGTGGTCAGCATATGTTCTTTTCACTTCTGACAGATTTTCCACATCAACATGAAGAACATATAACAGGGGAGCCAAGATTTCATGCATGCCTGAAAGTACAGTTCAGAGAGAGCATTAGTACCAAGGGCTAAAAGATTAAAACAAATTTCCAAATTTCAGAATGTACTATATTAAAAAAAATATATGCTCCTTGGTCTCATTTAACCAAAAACAAGAACTTTTGAAGATTGGGCAATCGATTAAATGCCTCAATCTAAACAATGTATAGTCAAAGTTTAACAGTATTCTTCCACAAAGGGGAATTCTTTTGTCAGGATGTAATTTTACACTGCTCCACAAAATAAGTTTAGAGATAATCAGAGGTTTATATTCAAACCTAAAAGAACCCAAAAAATAACTTTTAGCATGAAAATGGCCTTCTAAATGTAAACATCTTCCGCAAACTGGAGGACCAGAAAGAACAGATACAAACAATATTAACCTACCTTGTCTGTAGCCATATTCTGGGTTTCTAAGGCACCAGAGCAGCAAAATCCGCCTTAATATGCCTTGGCATACACTTGTCTGGAAATAGCTGTCTCTTTCAGGATACAAGCGTGTCAAATCTTGATCCAACATTCTCTCCAGTTCAGCATTTTTGAAGAATCGACCCCACATGCTATCTAAGAGAGGCACACCAGTTACAAATAGCTCAGTAACGCAGAAAGTATTTCAGCAAGACCAAAACACATGAAAGCCTAAGCCAAGGCAGATGACAACGTGTTATGTCACTGATGACAAGAATACAAATTGTATTTCAGCAAGTAAACATAAAGAAAATTGGCGTGCCTACCTCCTTCCTGAACCAACCAAAATCCCCCAAACTAGAATCAGGAAGTCAATGATATTGCAGGAAAATGGAAGTAACGTAGATTCACCAAAATTCTACCTGGGTTTTGGGATAGTGGATTGTCCATGACACAATCAGGAGAGCTACTTCCATCTTTCGGTATGTGCGGATCAACAAGAAGCTGTCTTCTTAACGCAGCATACCTGCATCATCACGAATTTAATTCAAAATTACATCAACCAGAGGCGGCGAGAAAACGTGGCCAACTTCCAGTTTTCATTATGAGCAAGATGATTCCACAACTTCATTGATATCCTTTCAGATTTAAATCAAATTACCGACTAGCATAGGTACAAACTACATAAAATTGTGAAAGATTGATTGATTTAATCCTTTTAAACCCCCAATACTTGCTAAACTCGATCAAAATTGAAGCGCCGAGACATTAAATTGGTGATAATAAATACAACCGCGAAAAGCTATAACGACTGACAAATTCGTATGACCAACCAAAAAGAGTGACACCTAACACGATCTCTTCAATCATTGGTCTAAAAAACTACGAATAATAACCAAGACTTACAATATAAAAAAGCTATGCTTTTACCTTCTCCGAGAATTAGCGGTAATCCGGCGAAGATCGTCGACGGAGGCCGAAGGATAAGATGGTAAAATCCCCAAATCAATACGCCACCTTACGCCTCTGAAATTTCTAAAGGGGCGCGAACCTCCAGAACACGACTCCGTTTCAACTATCTCTGTATCTATGGAAACCTGTGACATGTGTGAGTCTTCTTCCACCGGTTGTCTTTCTCTGTTTACAGTCAATCCAGCTCAGACTATCCAGAATCCAGCACACGAATCGCAATTTTTAAGACAATATTTTCATCTTAGAAATGGTAAAATTGCTAGAATTGTGGAAAACACACTAAATTCGTCTATATCATCAAGTAATAGACCTTGAATAGATCTCGATTCTCGAGAAATGCTGGAGTTTGCAGTTCAAGAATTACAGAGAATACAAAAAGAGTACTAGCAGAGAAAAATCAGCAAAAATGTAGGCAGGGGATTCGTAAATGCAGAAATCTAGAGAGAGAGTTGAAGGTGCATCTAAAATCCGCAGAGGAATTTCAGATGGAAAAAGAATAAGCTGAAAATGCCTTTTCAACCAGTTTTATACAATTATTATAATTATAATATAATTCCACTTTCAAGGGATGTTTTTTATTTTCTCTTTAATGTAAATTCCTGTACTACTATACTACTACTATTAATTTTATTTTGTGCTGATAAAATGTTAGTAAAAAAAATAGTGAAATGTGAATATTAATTATCAAAAATAGTAAGAGTAGTAAAAAATAAAAGTGACAATTAATTGGGAACAAAAATGAAATTGAATGGGAAACAAGGGAGTATATATTTTCCACCCGTCCTCAAATTTTCGTTTACTTTTTCTCAGTCGTCCCATAATTATATCCCCGTATAGAATTTGATACAATAATTTAAATCCTAATAATTAGAGTCTAAAAAAACCTCCATTGGAATAGATCAAAGACATAAAATTATAAATACAATTCAGAGATGATTCCGAAGATATTTTAGTAGATCATTACAGAGGAAGGATTAGGAAGAACAGTAATAAAGTTGACCAAATTTTGCTTAGGAAAGTCTGAAAATTAGAAATTAATTTAAGGGATTTTAAAAAAACTTATATTTATGGGACGTGTTATATTTGGTTATGAGATTTACTATATCTATGCAAAAAAAAATTACGCCAATGAGGATTCGAACCCAAAACCTTTAGTCTTGGACTCTTAGCACTATCTCTCTAAATTTCTACTCCAATAATCTCTTAACTTCACTATCTAGTCATTATATTTTGGTTTTTTTTGCCAAATCCAATAGCTTGTAAAATACACAAAATTCTTGTCAAGAAAAAATGATAGCATAATATGCACTAAAAGTTAAGGTTATTTCAAAATGAAAACGATGAATTATGTGATTGCATTAAGGTCATTTTTACAAAATATGATATTGATAGCTAATAAAATACATGAAATTCTTGTGAAGAAAGATGACGCATAATCTATACCGATATTCTGTCATTTCAGAATGAAAACAATGCACAATATGATCATTGTCCATTGAGGTCATTTTTTACAAAATTCGATAGCTATTAAAATATACTATGAAATTATTGTTAAGAAGAAACGATGCATAATCTATACCAGTTTAGGTCATTTCAAAATTCAAAATGAAAACGATGCACTATATGGGTTGCGAGTCGAACTATATAAATATTCGCCTGTATTTCGTTCCATATATTCAGTTGTAGATGTGAAGCATATATATATATTAAACATAGGTCCAACATTTCATTCAATATATATCTGAAAGTTAATTTCATATATGTTAAACAGTTCCAGTTCCTTTTATATATGTAAAAAACAAAAGGTCATTTCTTACATATGAAACGGATTATATGAAACAAGTTACTGTTTCATATATGAGACACAATTATTTCGTTTAGATTAAACAAGCCGTTATTTCGTTTATATTAAACAAGCCGTTTCATAAATGAGTACAATTCATTTCATATAGTATGTGAAATAAGTACTCGCTCCGTCCCCAGGACCCTTACACCTGATTTTATGTAGCTTTATTTTGTGTGTCAAGTGAAGAGAATAAAGTAAGAGAGATGAAATAAAGTAGAGATAAATGTGTTACATTTTTAGTAATGAGTCATCTTGTTTCGGACAAACTAAAAAGGAAAGTGATCATCTTCGGTGGGATGAAGAGAGTATTATGTACTACTCCCTCTGCCCCATTAGAAATGAAACGTTTTCCTTTTTGGGTTGTCCCAATAAAAATGAAACGTTTCCTAGAATGGAAACAATACCATCTCTACTTTTTCTTCTCTCTTACTTTACTCTCTCTCTTCATTAACTCACAAAACAACACTGCATAAAATCATGTGTTGGAAACCAAATGTTGCATATTTAATGGGACGGAGATAAAAGCTCCAAGTTACTCTAGAAAAGCCCGAGTTACTTTATTAATTTCGCAAGCGACACTTGCACTAGGGCTGGCAATTTTCGACACGACACGATAATCTGACACGAATCCGCACGAAATTATTGGGTTGGGTCAAGTCTTATTGGATCCGTGTCCTTATCGGGTTGACCCATTAAGAACCCGATAATTTCGGGTTGGGTTTGGGTCGGGTGCGGGTCGGATACGGGTAACCCATTAAGAAATAATATTATTATTTTTATTATTATTTTAAAAAATACATATTACTTTAATTTTTAAATTTCTTATAAATTAGGTTTAAATAGTATAAAATGAATTTTAATTGTGTAAATTAGGTTAAAAATTAAGGTTTAATCATGTAATATTAGGTTTTAATCGTGTAATATCAGGTTCGGGTTGTTATCGTGTCGTGTCAACCCATATTATATCGTGTCGATAACGGGTTCGTGTCGGGTGCGGGTCGTGTTCGGATTTGAATGTAGCAGGTCGGGTTCGTGTTCGGATTTACAGTTTCCTTAACAGGTCGGGTTCAGGTTAGGCCTTATTGGGTTGGGTCATTATCAGGTTGACCCGATAACGACCCAATCCGCACGATTTGCCAGCCCTAACTTGCACCGAGTTATTAAAAGACCTTTTCACCCCTAAAGTAAAATGATCTTAAATACAATTTCATCCATCTATTTTTTTAATCACTTGAGATTTGATTTCTAGTTTACAAGTGATGGCTCTATATAGTATCCTACTTATTTGTGCGTTTTTTCGTAATATATCTCTTAATACCGTTACTATTTTCATATTCTTTTGTCCGATTTACTCTTTTAAAAGCATTGAAGATTTTAGTGTATTTTTTAATCAACTAGGTTAGAGATTTGATTTCTAATTATAAGTGATGGCTATATAGTACTATCCTACTTTTTGTGCGTTTTTCCGCAATATATCTCTTAATCCCGTTATTATATTCATATTCTTGTGTCCGATTTACTATTTAAAATGCATTGAAGATTTTAGTGTATCTTCCTCTGTAAATAAAAGATGATTATAATTTAGATAACTACATTCCCAGTAATTAAAAAGAACCCAAGCACAATATCTAGAGCCTTTTTATAGTTTATCAAAATACTACGATAGTAAACAATAAATTTGTTTTTTTTTTGTGTGAAGTAAAGTAGAGAAAAGTATGGAGGTTGGATTGTTTTATGTGCATGTTGCGGGTCACTCACCAACATCCATCCCATGTTCTCAACTTTTCTTTTTGTGCACAATCCAAAAGGCTGCAATCATGATCATTTCTATCAAAAAAATTTAACTGATTACATATACTATTATTAATGGGGTATGTTATATTGCTAAGAGGCTAATTCTGCTAATTCATCAACTAGTGTATTAAAAATGTTAACACAATTTATTGAAATGTCAACAAAATTATGTATTGACACTTTAATGTCATTGTGTTAATATTTTAATACACTGCGTTGATGAGTTAGCAGAGTTAACAACTTTAAAAAGTTAGGAATTGATCACACCCATATTATTAATACATGTATAAATAGCCTAGACAAGGAATTTTCATTTCATCTAAGATAATTGGTCTAATTAGTAAATCAAAGTTCTGTTCTTCAAGTTCAGTTTCCATGAATCTGCCGCTAATAGTGTTCGTTGTATACTGAACTTTTGGATACAGCTTATGAAGACGGGTGTATCTCATTTCAAAATTAATACTAAATCACTACTACTCCATTAATTCTGTGCAAACAATTGACAACACGTACAATAATTTCTGCATTCTAATATTGACATGGCAATGACATAATCCATATTCCATGGGATATATGTGATCGGTTGGAATGAGTTTCATTTATTATTATTAATCAAATGTTCAGGGATTCAATTCATACGTTTGAATATGAACTAGTCCCACTCTTTGATGCATCTACAAATCAACACAAAGTATAGTCGATAGGTCTGCTGGTGGACATTCTTGTCTCGGGTTGGAAATTATTTTGACACAGACACGAAATTAATGAATTTGAGTCAATTCTAATTGGTTTCATGTCCTTATTGGTTTCGAGTTGAGTTCGGATAATCCATTAAAAACAATAGTAATATCACTTTTAACTATTTTTTAGAAATTACCATATTTTACTTTTATTTTCTATATTCGTGTGAATCAGGTTTTTATCGTGTAATATCAACTTTAATGGTGTAAATCAGGTTTTGATTGAGTAAATCAAGTTTAAAAATCTGATTTAATCATGTAATTCAAATTCTAATTGTGTAAATAAGGTTTTTATCATGTAAATCAGGTCTAATTGTATAAAATCAGGTTTTAATCGTGTAAATCAGTAATCATATTATTATGTGCCGTATCTGTTGGAGATTAGAGAATATCTCGCAAAGAATGAAGAAGATTACCTTAAATCAGGAGAAGATTAGACGAGATATTTAGACGACAAATTAGGGAGATTTGATTGAGGAAATCTTACCATGTATAATACTCCCTATGTCTATATATGATGTATCACTTCATTGTCAATATATAACACACAATTATACAATTCTACATGGCATCCGAGCAGGTTAGGCTCAGAAAAATATCATCATAGCCCCAAAAAACATACCTCTCTCGACCGAAACGGCGAGAAGACCAATCAAGCCAAAGAAATGGCAGATGAGAAACCAGAAATTGAACCTGTGGCCGAAAAGATCAGGTCGAGTAAAAGTGTTACCATAGCCTTCAAGTTGAATGGCTTGAACTATCCATTATGGGCACGATTGATGAAAGTGTCCATAGGCGGCCGAGGAGTCTACCGCCACATATCAGAAGCACCACCTCCGCCACTGCCGACGGAGAAGGGATATTCCGATTGGGAGGAGATAGACCTAATAGTCTTCTCCTGGATAATCGACAATATGGAAACCAACCTCATCGCCGATTTCGCACATCACCAAACGGCGAAGGCACTGTGGGATACTCTCGCCGTCACTTTCGCAAGTTCGGCGGACTCATATCTCATATATGATCTGCGAGACAAGGCAAGCAAAATTATGCAAGGAGATTCAACATTAGAAGCCTACTGGAGCAGGCTACACGGGGCTTGGATCGACATCGATCGATGCCCTCAAAAAATCGTGAATTGCTGCGACAAAGGAGTAGCACAATACCGAGACATCAAATCCGAACTAAGGCTATTTAAATTTCTCACCGGATTGAACGAGAAGTATGACTGGGTCCGACGCGAGATCCTCAAAGAGGACCCCTACCCCTCAGTCGACGTTGCATATGGGTGGGTGAAACGGGAGACGGCTCGACTCAAGATCATGCCACCGGCATCCGATTCAACCTCCATCACTGTCGGAAGCGAGACATCATCGGGGGTCGGATTCGGATTTGGAGCTCGAGAGTACCGCCAACCACAGCCGCAAAACAGAGGACATCCGTCACCGATGCAACGCTCCGCCGCCAACCGACTGGGAAGCAACAACCCAGACAAATCCAGGCTCTGGTGCTCGCACTGCGGAATGCACAAACACACAAAGGAAACGTGCTTCCAATTGGTGGGGTATCCAGAGTGGTGGGAAGAAGAGAAGGCCGAAAAAGCCAAGATTGCCGTCTGAACCAATAGCGGGGGAAGAAACCCGACAGAAGGAAGCCAAGAAGCGACGGGATTCCAGGAGAAAAGGCCGGAGACCGGCAGCCTCCCAACCGGCGGTGGCGGGCGCGGCGAGAACAGCGGCGGTGGGGGGAAGACGGCAGAGGCAATGATCGCCTCTCTCAGATTGGATGGAGGCGGCGAAATTGGAGGTAAAGGGTTGGGGATTGAGAACCCTAACCCTAATAAAACCCTTATTGCTATTAAACCCTCATATGTCAAGTATTATGACAAATGCCCCCATCCCGAAAGTTATACAAAAAACCACCCCCAGCTCACTGATAATTGCGAAACAGACCCCATTTTATGCAAGAATTCATTTGCATGCTTAGAAAACTTATCATGTGCATTTGAGGCCCAAAATTGTGATATCATTATGACACGGGATGGATTTTTGATTGTGGGGCCACCGACACTATGTCATATGACAGACGTGATTTTTTGGAGATTCATAAGACTCCTAAGTCTCATATAAAAACTGCAAACGGAGGAATAACACCAGTCGAAGGGGCGGGGACTATAGAAATTTTTCCGAATGTTCATATTCCCAACTGCCTTTATGTGCCTAAATTGTCACAAAAGTTAATGTCAATTAGTCATGTGACTAAGGATTTAAATTGTACGTTGCTGATGCACCCAAACTTCTGTATGTTACAGGATATCCGGACGGGGAAGATTATTGGACGTGGCACTGAGCGTCGTGGGCTCTATTTTGTGGATGAGATTGCTCGACAAGATGGTGCGGCGATGCTTGCTCACGGATCCACTAATCAAGATACTTGGCTCTGGCACCGTCGGATGGGCCATACCTCTCCGGGTTATTTAAAATCTTTATTTCCTAAACTTTTTGTTCCTAGAAACTTCTCTTGCGAAGCATGTGTTTTGGCCAAGAGCCACCGAAACTCTTTTAAACCAAATGATACTCGTGTTGACACGGTTTTTCCTTGATACATTCTGGTGTGTGGGGCCCAGCGCCTATAGGAACTAGTTCTGGTTTTAAATACTTTGTGATATTCGTGGATGATTGCAGTAGAACTACTTGGGTTTATTTCATGAAGCATAAATCTGAAGTATATGATAAATTTTTGCTCTTTTATAAAATGATCCAAACTCAATTCCAGACGTCCGTAAAAAATCCTACGATCTGATAATGGGGGGGAGTTTTTAAATAGTTCCATGACAAAATTTTTTGGCGAACATGGGTTGATACATCAAACGTCCTGTTCCCACACGCCAGAACAAAATGGGGTAGCAGAACGGAAAAATCGAATCATCCTCGAAATGACTAGAGCCCTCCTATTTGATTCAAAGGTACCCCCATCTTTTTGGCCAGAAGCCGTAGCCACCTCCGTTTACCTCCTAAATCGCCTTCCCACTAAAACACTAAACCGAAAAACACCCATAGATCACCTTTCCACCTTAACCAAAATTCCCTCAGCCTTATCCCTACCACCTAAAACCTTTGGATGCTCCGTTTATGTACATGTTCCCAAGCATGAAAGGAACAAGTTCTCCCCGTGTGCAATTAAGTGCGTCTTTATGGGATATGGGATTAACCAAACGGGTAATAACCACCATGAACTGCAACTTCCTTGAAACCGAATTCTTCTACCACCTTGGGACTCAGGGGGAGAGTGTGAGACAGGGGGAGACCCAAGAAGATGACTCCCTTCGGTGGTATATGCCAAGTAACTTTGATTCGGATCCAACAGAGCAAGCTGGCACTGTTCATGAGTCGATCCTGTCCGCAGAAACGATCCCGACAACGCTTCCGCCGCGTTCCTCTGATCCAACAGAAACGGAATCCGAGGTAATATCTAGTCCGAATCATGATATTTCACATATTGTTCCTGACTCACCTAGTACAGAAGAAGAAGTGGGAGAAGATACTACAATTGACCAGGATACAGGGCAGTACGTGCTTCCTCCAAGGAGTACGAGAGGGATTCCACCCAAGAGATACTCCCCTGAACGAATAGGGAAGAGAAGCAGATACTCGGTGGCTAACTTTGCAGAAGCCAACATATCTAAAATGGCAAAAGCATTCCATACAGCGCTCTATGAAGAGGAGATTCCTAGAACCTTTGAAGAAGCCTTCAGAGTCAAACACTGGAGGGAGGCAATGCTCGTCGAGATGAAAGCACTGAAACGAAACGGTACTTGGGAGGTCAGTCCATTGCCTGATGGGAAACATACAGTTGGCTGTAGATGGGTTTTCACAATTAAGCGCAGACCAGATGGAAGCATTGAGCGATACAAAGCTCGATTAGTCGCAAAGGGGTATACTCAGACTCAAGGAGTAGATTACTCGGAGACCTTCTCCCCGGTCGCAAAAATGAACACTATAAGAGTGTTACTATCCATTGCAGCAAACAAGGACTGGCCACTTCATCAGTATGACGTCACCAATGCATTCCTTCATGGAGAATTGAAGGATCCTATATACATGGAGGCCCCACCGGGCTTCACAGAAGAATTTGGACAAGGCAAGGTGTGCAAGTTAAAGAAAATCCTATATGGGTTGAAGCAGTCCCCGAGAGCCTGGTTCGGGAGATTCACAGAAGTTATGAAACGATACGGCTATCAGCAGAGTAACTCCGACCACACACTGTTCATCAAGCGGAGAGGAGAGAAGATCACCTGCCTGATAATTTATGTGGACGATATGATCATTACAGGGGATGATGCAGAAGAACTGAAGGATCTCAAGGGGCATTTGGCTACAGAATTTGAGATGAAGAATCTAGGAGACCTCAAGTATTTCCTTGGGATCGAAGTGCTCAGGTCTGGGAAAGGAATCTTCATCAGTCAACGGAAATATGTTCTCGACCTTTTGACCGAAATGGGAATGCTAGAGTGTAGACCAGCAGACACTCCAATAGTGCAGAACCATGGCCTTCAGATAATCAAAGGAGCAGCGTCAACCGACCGAGGCAGATACCAAAGGCTGGTAGGGAAGCTCATCTATCTATCCCACACTCGGCCAGATATTGCATATGCAGTCGGAGTGCTTAGTCAGTTTATGCATAACCCACAGGGGGAGCATTGGGAGGCAGCACTTAGAATTGTGCGCTACCTGAAGGGAACAATCGGACATGGAGTACTATTCCGAAGAAACGGACATCTAGATATTCACGGGTACACTGATGCAGACTAGGCAGGGAACCATGTTGATAGGCGATCGACAGGAGGGTACTTCACATTTGTGGGCGGCAATTTGGTCACTTGGAGGAGCAAAAAGCAGAAGGTAGTGGCCTTGTCAAGCGCAGAAGCTGAATTTAGAGGCATCAAGAGTGGACTCACTGAAATCCTGTGGCTCAGAAGAGTAATGAAAGAGCTAAACCTCGACTCAAAAAAGACCTGCAAACTACTCTGTGACAACAAGGCATCAATTAGCATTTCTGAGAACCCGGTGCAACATGATAGAACGAAGCATGTCGAGATTGATCGACATTTCATAAAGGAGAACCTTGAAGAGAAGATTGTAGAAATTCCTTATGTGAAGTCTGAAGATCAACTAGCAGACATCTTGACCAAGGCCGTATCTGCAAAGAACTTTCACGAAGTTTTGGGCAAGTTAAGTTTTGGGGTTCCTGTCACTTAACTTGAGGGGGAGTGTTGGAGATTAGAGAATATCTCGCAAAGAATGAAGAAGATTACCTTAAATCAGGAGAAGATTAGACGAGATATTTAGACGACAAATTAGGGAGATTTGATTGAGGAAATCTTACCATGTATAATACTCCCTAGGTCTATATATGATGTATCACTTCATTGTCAATATATAACACACAATTATACAATTCTACAGTATCAACGCATATTATATTGTATTAATTATAACGAGTTTGTGTTGTATTCATGTTTGGGGTGAGAATTTCCTTAACATATCAAGTTCGGATTATTCATGAGTTGGGTCGTTATCAGGTTGACCTGATAACCCTAATAACGATTCAACCGTACAATTTACCACCCCTATCCTTTGATCTACTGTACGATATTATCATATCTACATGCAAAAATACCACCCCTATCCTCTGATCTACTGTACGATATTATCATATCTACATGCAAAACGCAAAGTTCATGGACTATTAACTACTACTATTCTTTCGGCGATGCAATATTGGAGTAGTACATTTAGAGAATGTTTTGTTTATATTAGTTTCGTGATTTGTAGAATTACTTATTTAGTTGTTTTAATTTTTATATTTTCTGAGTGCGTCTATCTAGAATATTTCACTATATTATACCCAATCTTTGTAAAATATACATGTGGTATCTATTTTCGTAGATTACACTCATCTGGAATCCAGGGTTTACCTTAATTATGCCATATCATCATTCCTTTCAACTTATACACCAAATAATCTTCTACAATTTCATATCATTACTCATACATGAGTTACATCTATCTATATAGAACAGCTTAATTGATTTTTTTTTAAATTATAAAATTCGTAAAATTAAAATAAATAATAATGTAAATCGAGAATATAAAATAAAAGTTGGGATTCATTTTATGAAGTTGTTGACGGCTGAATTTATCAAATGTAAATTGAGATAATCAATTCTAGGCTGTCATGTCGACCAAAATAGTGGCTATTTTCATGCTAATCTATCTATAATAATTGAAAAGCTCCTAATATTTGGCATTTTTCGCTTTCCAGTGTCATACAGCAGTTAACAAATAAGAAAACGGCACCTCTATTTGATTTTGGAGTGTGATTAAGACCCAACACAGAGTCAAATTATATGATTAATCAGAAACCAAAAAGATAATCCATATACACGAATATTGGAATTTTCTGAAAGATAATCCATATACACGAATATTGGAATAGGAATAGGATCAATTGCTAACTTTCTCAAGTTGCTAACTTGCTAACTCATCAATGCAGTGTATTAAAAATGTCAATACATAATTTTGTTGAACTTCAATATAATGGGTTGATATTATGTTTTGACATTTTTAATACATTACATTGATGAGTTAACAGAGTTAGCAACTTAAATAGTTAGCAATATAACACACCCCTATTAGAATATATGTTTTTGTTACGTTCGTTCCCAAAATATAGAAAAAAGACTGTGACCTAACTCTGAGCATCTCAATCACACTTAATAAACTTGGTAAACAACTCCATAATCTCTCTCATATGCTCAAATGATGTTAATTGCATACCTAATCTTCAGATAAATGCATCTTTAAATTTCCATCATTTTTCACAATTAGATTGTTGAACTTTCAATTTGCTCAAAATTTTATTTATGTTATCATCAAGTTCAACACCAAATTTTAAATCCAAGTTTTCACCAAATATTCACCTGATTTAACATATTTTTAGTTAGCATTTTTTTTGACAATATATTTACTTTTGCATTTTTAATGAGATGTAGATCACAGCAGCACAGCAGTGTACAATTATTAACAACATTATAATTATAATTATAAGTATAATTAATCTGTTTGTTCCATCTCTAAAAAATATTTTGTAGAATAAAAGGTACGTAATTACTTATTAAAGAATGGGTATGGCGGTTGTAGACGAGGACGTATGAGCACATGCGAATTCGACATCATGAGCCGCCCATAATATTGATTATTGAGTTTAATTATCACATTTCCTTATCTTGGCGACAACTCCTCAATTTTTTCTATTTTTCTTTTTTTGGTGGCTTCCATCCAATAATAAGAATAATAATCTTCGAATTACGTCCACATTTTGTCAAGTAATATCTACGTTTGCAGCCCCACACAAATTTTATCCACCTGTTTTTTTTTTATTTTCATGCACAATTTTCCTTTCACAAATTTTATTATACTATGAATTGTTTCTCCTTCCACAGTCTGATGGCGTTGCTTTGCGTTGACTGAGTGGGGAAGGGTTGTAAATTGCAATGGTCTTCCACTAATTTTGAAAAAATGTACAAGTATTTCTATAATTATATATTTATTTATAAATTAAAATTTTATATTTGATATAGAAAATAATTAACTCATCTTATGCCTACTCACACGTAGGGGTGGGAAAACGGGTTTCCATGGAAACTAACTTGAAAAAATCAAGCACTCGTACCTGAAAAATGATTGTCCACTTCACCTAATACCCGATCCGGCTATAAATTTGTTTACCTGATTACCTGATGCATGTATCCAAACCCGACCAATTGGGAACCCAAAAAACTCTTTTTTTTTACAATCCATTTTGACCGTTTCAAGCTTTGCCACTATTTAATTTGTATAACCACATCATGTCCAATTGTCCATAATTAATACTCTAGGAGGGCCACGAGAGCTTAAATTATACTCCTATTACTTTCAATGTGTTCAATGCAAAAAGTCATTTAAGATTACAAGTTGCAAGTTACAAGGTAGTTTAGTTTTAAATTGACCACGACTAATTCCTTGTATTTATATTACTACAGTTTTATCAGGACAGAGGTGTTATTAGAAATTATGCAACAACTTGTGCAAATTGACACATTAACTTGGAGATAAAGACCAAGATATTATTAATAAATAAGTTATTGATTATGATACAACTGCATCCTAAATAAGACTCGGATTTCTGCCTAACATGTTCAATTTGATGTAGTGTCAGTGTCAATCTATTTTTGTTTATCTTGTCAACTAAAAAAACATTCAATCCCCCTTCCTTTCCTGTTTCTAATGCCTTATTTTTTTTTGTCACGACACCTTAAAGGTCTCGGATGCGTATCCACGGTGACGCGGCCTCTATTTATTTATTTATAAAAAAATTCAAAATTATTTGGAAGTGTTATATCATTATGAGACTATTAAATTCTATGGTTTTTCTTCAAAGCGATTTTTACGTACTTGTTTATTCATCTTATTCCTAAGAGGGTATTTAATTCTTCCAATAAGGAAAAATATAAATTTTCACTCAAACATCATAGAGCATATATTTTTATCAAACAAAAATGTGGTAAACAAGTGCACAGTGAAAGGATATTCGTTTTTCCACCTGCAATCTTGTCGCCCTTTAACAGTTAAAACAGCATCCCACTCTGCTATAAATACAATGCTCCCTCCTCCGCCCCGAAAAAATAAGAACTTTTTGGGACGGCACGAAAGTCAATGTATAATTGGTGGAATAAGAGATAAGGAAAATGGTAGTTTTAGTAAATAGTGTGACCAACATTATCATTAGTGTTTAATGATGGACTTTATAGTGGTAGAAGTTGTAAATAAATTGATATAGTATATGGGTAATAAGTTTGTGATAACTTTCTATAAATAGAATTGAAATATTTTTATAAGACAGAAGAAAAAGGAAAGTGTCTTCATTTGTATAAGCCAGAAGTAGTAATTAAGATGGGATCAAGTTTCATGTTCTCCAACACCAACATCTCAATCCACGATATAAACATCCCATAACTACTTCGTCAACCAAGATTTTGTAGATCACAATTGGGACCACCAAATTTGATGTTGAACATAAGGCCATCTACAACGCTGTCTCTTATCCGTCCCTTAAATGTCTCTTAAATTACTATTCTTGGGCACCGCTGTACTTTTTCACTCCATCTCTTAACTAAGGGACGGAACCTGCAACCCTCCATCTCTTATCCGTCCCTTAACCGCCTCTTAAATTACTATTCATTCAATTTCATTTTTTATTTTTATTTCCAATAAATTCAATTAATAAAAACACACTTCATTAAATAAAATAAAATTACAATATAATTTAATAATTTCCTCATCCAAATTGTTGGGTCGTGATACCGCCGATCTCACACGCGCACGAACGAAAGAATAAAGCACACAACGATGTAACGTGGTTCGGTGATAAACCACTTACCACCTACGTCCACGGAGAAGATGACCGGAATCTTATTGATGAACAACTCTCAAATACAATGAACTCACACTCACAATTCAATCACTCCAAACTAATCGCAAGCTAGAGCAATAATCTCCTAATTGTGTATGTGTATTGTGTATTCTTTCTTCTATCTTTTCAACTGGAAACTATCGAGCTATATATGCGAAGAACAAGAAATAACCCATCAACTGATTTCACACAAAACAGTTATAACCGCTGATTCCCAACGGCTAGTTTCAGCTCACCAAACCGAGCTCTTTTCTTGATCTCTTCCTCGAGCTCCAACGGCTCTATCACTTAATCAAATCAGCAGCTTGACGTGAATGAGTTGCTCAAGAATGATAGTTTCCTTGCGCAAGAATGATAGTTTCCTTGCGCAAGAATGATAGTCCGCCAGTGTAAGAATGATAACTTGCGGCAGCAAGAATGATAACTTTGCTTATGCAAGAATGATACTTTGCATGATTTGCATGGACACACATCCACAAATCTCCACCTTGTCCTTGCAAAGCTCCATCAATATCTAGATTCCCTTCTCAATCCTTGTTACAAATCTCAACACTCCACAATTTCAACCAACTTCAAACAATGTTTGAATTTCGAAGTTGGCAGAGATTTTGTCAACATATCTGATGCATTTTCTTCGGTAGGAACTTTCACCACATTGATCTTTCCACTTTGAATCTCATCTCTGATGAAGTGTCTCCTCACATCTATATGCTTCGACCTCTCATGGAACATTTGGTGTTTGGCTAAACATATTGCTGAGTTACTGTCACAGTTAATCTTTACTGCTCCCAACTCCATTCCCAGATCTTGCATGATCCCTTGCAGCCATTTTCCCTCCTTTGCAGCCTCTGTTAATGCAATATACTCAGCCTCGGTTGTGGATAACGCAACCACAGACTGTAGATTCGATTTCCAGCTGACTGCTGTTCCAAATAAGGTGAATATGTAGCCACTTTGGGATTTTCTGTTGTCCAAGTTGGCTGCATAATCCGAATCACAAAATCCCTCAAGAACTTCATCCTTTTCAGACCAAGCTTCACTGCCAAACTTCAAACCAATCATTGCAGATCCTTTTAGGTACTTCAGAATCCATTTCAGAGCAGCCCAGTGCTCTCTACCCGGATCAGTCATGTACCTACTAGCCACACTTATAGCATGAGCTACATCCGGTCTTGTGCATATCATCAAATACATCACACTGCCCACTATATTCGCATAGGGTATCAGGCTCATTTCTCTCCTAGCATCCTCTGTTCTTGGCATTTGTTCTTTGCTAAGTCTGAAATGACCTGCCAGTGGAGTGGAAACAGGCTTTGCATCTTTCACTTGATACTTCTCCACCACCTTTCTGATGTAGTCAGCCTGGAACAACTTCAATTCCTTCTTCCTTCTGTTTCTGACAATATCCATACCCAGGATCCTATTGGCTTCTCCAAGATCCTTCATCTCAAACTTCTGCCTCAGCTCCTCTTTCACAGTTTGCAGCTCATTCTTGTTTGAACCTGCCAGTAGAATATCATCTACATACAGCAACAGGTAGGCAATTATCAGATCTCCCTTCTTCTTGATGTACACACAACTATCAAAGCTTGACCTTTCAAAATTCATCAACTCCATTTGCTCATGGAATTTCTTATTCCACTGCCTACTACTTTGCTTGAGGCCATATAAGCTCTTTTTCAGCAAGCACACTTTCTTTTCCTCTCCAGGCTTCTCAAAGCCTTTAGGCTGCACCATGTAGATTGTTTCTTCCAAATCTCCATGTAAAAAAGCTGTCTTCACATCAAGTTGATGCAGCTCCCAATCAAAATGAGCTGTCAAGGCCAACAAGATCCGAATAGATGTGTGTTTCACCACTGGAGAGAACACCTCAGTGTAGTCAATACCCTCCACTTGTGTGAACCCTCTAGCAACCAGCCTTGCCTTAAACCGTATGCTTTCAACTTCCCCCACCTCTACCTTCTTCTTAAATAGCCATTTGCGACTTATCAGCTTCTGAGTCCCTGGATCAGTTACCAAAATCCAAGTCCCATTTCTCAGCAAGGATTCTATTTCTTCTTCCATGGCTCTGACCCATTTCTGACTTTCTTTGCAACTTATGGCTTCCTCATAGGTTGAGGGTTCTGAAAACATGAGCACCTCAGCCACACAAAGAGCAAAGAAACTCATATCATAATCTGAAAATCTGCTAGGCAATCCTGCATTTCTTCTGGGATTTCTTCTAACTCTTTGACTTGCATCAGTTTGCTGTTCTGATGATTGTTGGCTATTAGTGTCCTGAGCTGGTTGATGGTTAGATGCTCCACCTTCTTCCTGGTTCTCTGTGATCTCAGAATCTTCATCACCATCTGATCTGTGGTATTCTTTGTCAAACTCGAAATTCTGCACTCCTGAGCTGCTGCTCTCACCATCAGATACTTCTTTCTTCTTCTTGAATGGCATCTCTTCTTCATTAAATGTCACATCTCTGCTCACAATGATATTTTGGCCTGCTCTATCCAAGTTCCATAATCTGTACCCCTTCACTCCATCTTGGTACCCCAGCATTACACATTTTCTTGCCCTCGGTTCCAGTTTATCTTGCTTGACATGTGCATAGGCACCACATCCAAACACCCTCAGAGTGGAGTAATCACCAAGGCTTCCATACCATCTCTGATCTGGAGTTTCATTTGATATTGCTGAGGAGGGGCATTTGTTAATCAGATTAGCTGCAGTAGACATAGCTTCTGCCCAGAATTTCTTTGGCATCCCAGAGTAGAACAACATGCATCTCACTCTTTCTAGCAATGTCCTATTCATTCTCTCTACCAATCCATTTTGCTGAGGGGTCCTAGGCACTGTCCTATGCCTTCTTATTCCCTTCATTTTACAGAAATCATCAAACTCAGCAGATAGAAATTCCATCCCATTGTCAGTCCGCAGATACTTCAAGACAGATCCTCTTTCATTCTCATATCTTGTATGCCATTCTTTGAATCTTTCAAATGCTTGAGACTTTTCTTTCAGAATATAAATCCACACTTTCCTAGAGTAATCATCTATGATGGAGATAAAATACTTACCTCCACCTATGGATTCTGTTGGAGATGGCCCCCATAGGTCACTGTGGGCATACACAAAAGGTCTTGTAGATGTGTGCTTTCCTCCAGTGAATGGCAACCTTTTGGCCTTCCCAAGCATACAGGACTCACACTTGCTCAACTTCTCTGTTGCACCCAGCTTCATAACCCCATGCTTAGCAAGTTCTCTGATGCCCTTCTCACCCACATGCCCCAACCTGGCATGCCAAAGATTCAAGTTCTCTGACTGAGCAGTATTGACAGAATCCACCACTGTCTCACCAACCAAGTAATATAGGCTGTTCTTTCTTTGAGCCTCCATCACAATTCTGGAGCCTTTAGTTACTCTAAGAACCCCATTACCAGAATCAAACCTGCACCCCTTTGATTCCAACATTCCAAGAGATATCAAATTTCTCTTAATTTGAGGTATAAATCTGACCTCTGTGAGAGTTTTCACACTCCCATCCTTCATTCTCAGTCTGATATTCCCAATGCCCTTGACATTACACATTTGATCATTCCCTAGTATCACTGATCCTTCCCAATCTGATAATTCTTGGAACCAAGACTTGTGGGAACAAATGTGAAAGGAGCAACCTGAATCCATGATCCAGCATTCTTCAATCTTGGCCCCTGAGTGGATATTCAAAGCCTCATTATCTTCAACATCCTGAGCCAGATCAGCGGTCTCTGCATTCCCAGCCCTTTCTTGCTCTTGTTTTTTCTTCCAAGCAAAACAATGTTTCTTTAAATGGCCGGGTTTTTTACAGTAGTGACAGCTCCTTTTCTCCTTCCACCCCCCACCTTCTTCCTTCTTCTGGAACTTCTTCTTGGAACCCTTCTTATTCTGATTGTTCTTCACATGCAGGCTCTCAGCCACTGGATCAGGTTGTTTAGCATCAGCCTTCTGCGATTCCTTCAGCTTCAATGCATAATGTATCTCTTCATATGTAACCTTGGCCTCTCTACCAAGAAGCACTGTATCCTTGAAGTGCTCATAACTCTTGGGCAGGGAATTGAGCAACATTAAAGCCTTATCTTCATCCTTAATCACCTCATCAATGTTTTCAAGATCATCTATGCATTTCCCAAACTCCTCAAGCTGTTCAGAAATGCTCTTTCCATCTGAAAACTTGAAAGCAAGAAGTTTCTGCTTCAAATGCAAACGATTTGCAAGAGACTTGGTCATATACAATGACTCAAGTTTTGTCCAAACGCCCGCAGCCGTCTCCTCTTTGGAAACTTCCCTCAGCACCCTATCTGTCAAGTTCAAGATCAGGGTGCTCTAAGCCTTATATTGCATATCTTGAAGCCTTCCTTTTTCTTTCTCATCGGCCTCAGGCTTTTCTTTAGCCTCGGTGCCATCCTTCAAGATATCCCATAGGCCTTGCTGCATCAAGATAGCCTTCATCTTCAACCTCCACAGCCCAAAGTCGTTTCTGCCGGTGAACTTCTCCACCTCAAACTTGGCCGTGGACATTTCTTCGAACAGACGGTGGACAATCGTCAAGATCGGCTTAGACACCAGAGCTTCTGGACCCTAACTCACCCAGAAAAACAATCAACAAGAAAACCTCTGGGATCTTCCCACAGACGGCGCCACTTGTTGGGTCGTGATACCGCCGATCTCACACGCGCACGAACGAAAGAATAAAGCACACAACGATGTAACGTGGTTCGGTGATAAACCACCTACGTCCACGGAGAAGATGACCGAAATCTTATTGATGAACAACTCTCAAATACAATGAACTCACACTCACAATTCAATCACTCCAAACTAATCGCAAGCTAGAGCAATAATCTCCTAATTGTGTATGTGTATTGTGTATTCTTTCTTCTATCTTTTCAACTGGAAACTATCGAGCTATATATGCGAAGAACAAGAAATAACCCATCAACTGATTTCACACAAAACAGTTATAACCGCTGATTCCCAACGGCTAGTTTCAGCTCACTAAACCGAGCTCCTTTCTTGATCTCTTCCTCGAGCTCCAACGGCTCTATCACTTAATCAAATCAGCAGCTTGACGTGAATGAGTTGCTCAAGAATGATAGTTTCCTTGCGCAAGAATGATAGTTTCCTTGCGCAAGAATGATAGTCCGCCAGTGTAAGAATGATAACTTGCGGCAGCAAGAATGATAACTTTGCTTATGCAAGAATGATACTTTGCATGATTTGCATGGACACACATCCACACAAATTTTGCCCAAATGTGCTCCATTAGATCATCTTGGAGTTGGGCGTGGGCGGTAGAGTCACATGTCCTTGCCCGAATAGACAACCGTTCTTGTATAGACGGATGCACTCCACTGCGAGGCGGACTACTTGCGGTAGAGCTTCCGGGGGCTTCAGGGTCGAACCAATTTCCCGCCTCTGGTCCTTCGTCTGGGACAATCATGTTGTGCAAGATTATGCACGTATACATGATGTCAACCATACTCTCCATGAACCACGTACGAGCCGGGGCTTTGATTATGTTGAAGCGCGCTTGGAGAACCCCGAACGCCTTCTCCACATCCTTGCGAGCAGCCTCCTGCTTCTGGCAAAAAAAGTCTGCTTTGCGTTCACTGTTGCACGTCTTCACGAAGGTTGGCCACTTCGGGTAGATGCCGTCGGCAAGATAGTACCCCATTTTATACCGCCGGTTGCTAGCGATGAAGTTGATGGCCGGCGCTTTACCATCCAAAACTTCGGCGAAGAGGTCGGATTGGTGGAACACGTTTATGTCGTTGTTCGATCCGGGGACCCCGAAGTACGCATGCCAGATCCATAGCCGGTAGTCGGCAACTGCCTCGAGTATAACGGTGGGGTGGGTGCCTTTGTGGCCGCTAGTGTACGACCCCCTCCACGCCACAGGGCAATTCTTCCATTTCCAGTGCATGCAATCGACGTTGCCAAGCATCCCGGGGAATCCGTGCACTTCTTCGTGAAGGTGGAGCAGAAACTGAAAATCTGTCGTGCTTGGCCTCCGGAGAAATTCATCGGTGAAGGCTGCTCGGACGCCTTTGCAGAATTGGATCAAGCACATTCTCCCAGTGCTTTCTCCAATGTGGAGGTATTCGTCGAACACATCCGCCGTTTGTCCAGTCACAAGTTGACGGATTGCTGCAGTACATTTCTGCAGCGTCGTGTGGCTGGGACGGCCGACGGCGTCGAACCTTTCTTGGAAGAATTCTTCCTGGGCTGCCAATGTATTTGCGATGTGGAGAAATAGCGGTTTCCGCATGCGGAAACGTCGACGGAAGTAGGTATCTCCCCAAACCGGGTTATCGCTGAAGTAGTCGCGGACTAACCTTGCGGCGGCTTCCTCCCGGTTACGATGGATGTAAGTCCAGGAGCGTCTTTGGGGCGGCGCGGCTTCCTCCGCCTCCCGACGTCGATCTTCTTCAAGTGATTCTTCTATTATTCGACGCATTTGCTCATATGGATCCATTAGATCGATTAACTTTGGGGGAAGAATAAAAGAGTCGATTTGAGATTAAAATTGGAGTTGAAAGAGAGATGATTTGAGAAGAATAGACGTGTGTTTGTGTGAAATGAGGATGAAATATGAGTATTTATAGAGTAAAAAAAAATTAAAAAGTAGGAAAACGGTCGAAAAACGATAATATTACCGTTTTTCGAATTTTAATTTTTTTTATTTATTAAATTAGATTTTTTTAAAATAAATGGTTTATTGCGTCAGCCTGACGAAACCCACTCGCGGGGCTGCGACTGGGCGTCACGCATGCGAGGCGGGTGTCTCGGCGGGCTGGGGACGCGACGGGACGCTGCAACGCGTCCCGCGCGCGTCTCGTCACAGAGGAACGGGCTTCGAGCCACCCGCATAACGCGTTGCGGGTGGCCTAACACCTCGAAATAGTACAATCTATAATAGAGAGTTTCAGATCACCCAAATATTGGTCTATTCTTGGAATTCGCCCATTATATTTGAGAGCTCTCCGGTTTCTAAATTGTCTTTCGTGTTAGATGTCAGTTTGTT
This sequence comes from Salvia splendens, assembly GCF_004379255.2. Classification (NCBI taxonomy): domain Eukaryota; kingdom Viridiplantae; phylum Streptophyta; class Magnoliopsida; order Lamiales; family Lamiaceae; genus Salvia; species Salvia splendens. Next base: position 36,628,184 of record NC_056032.1, on the reverse strand, counting down.
AATTGTTACTACTACTACTACTATTATAAACAACAGTAAACAATGCTTTGGCGATCATTGTAGCAACTTCAACTGCCTGACTATTAAGCTCAAAAACTCTTTAAAACGATGCCTAAATTACTCGACTTACTTTATGGACATTTAAACTAGCTAGTAAGTAGTATATATAACAATTAGAAAGTTTCTTACATCACAACTGCGCTACTATGTGGCATCCCCATTTCGGAATGCCAACTTTAGAAGGAAAACAAAATTTGAATCAGAGAAAAATAGGGATAAATATCTCGAATAAAATGATCATAACGAGGTTGGCCATTTCTTCACCTTCTGTATCTCCGCTAGCACTTGACATGGAACCACTTGTTTTACAACAACGGAAGCTAGACTATAACTGGAGATGAATGGGTCAATTGCAATGGTTTTAATCGACCAAAGAATCCATATCATTGGCTGTCAATCCGCCTCAACAGATGTATAGCTGGGGAAAAGACGTAGCAGCCTATTCAGTGTTTCAGGTAAGAACTTCCTTGCAAATAGAAAACACGGGCGTTCGACTCCATTCCATAAGCACTGTGTAAGCTTGACTTGTCTCTGAGTTCACAAGGAAAAGTAACATAGTTTTTAGTATTTAAGCTCAACAAAATAATAGACATGCATTAAACTAACCTTTTTGTCACTTGTTACGTGCAAACTTTCTGAAATAGACTGCATAAAAGTTGAGAAGTTTAGTGTCTAGATAGTTCAGGCAACTAGTTTACAGCAATATCTTATCCAAGGAATATTTTCAAGAAGAATACAGATAAAAGTTACTATATCAATATAATTCATGTAGCTTTGGAAGAACGTAGCCATACTGTGATATTTCTCAAAAGCTCCATGGTAACATCCCGTGATTTGTATGACTTTGGGTGCCACTTCATTTCTGACCAATCAACATGTGTTACTGACCAATTGGCTATTCCAGCCGGATCAAGCATCTGAAAATGCAAACTAGAATTATATACAAAGAGAATGGATGGAATAGTGCATCCTAAGTTCCTAACCAACCGAAAGGAGAAAAACATGACAATCTCACATGGAAGAATGTTGGCAAATAGTGTTCATCTGAGTAGCAGTTGCGTCCTCCTTCCATGCCTGGCTGTTCAATCAAAAGAAAGGATTTAGCACTAGCACTACGGTACAATGTGATGTGGGATCTCATATTGATCAATATGCCACAAAAAATTGAATAAAGAGAAGTAATTTCTAGCTAGCAAGAAAAATGAATCCCTAAGTAGCACATGCCAAGTGGTAAATTATGTCCTGAAGCCTATAAAGTAAAACATGCAATACAACATTTATACACTGGATGTACACCCTCCTGCACGCACACAGGGAGGCATAACTATCAATGAAGCACGAAACAAGGGCTTGCTTGCATTCTGATGTTCACTGTTCCTATAGTATCAGACAGATATCAGTAAGTGATTGGAATAGGAAAGCTGACAAGCTGCTGAGATCAACTAAACACCTATGCAGGTAATCTGGATTCTGGGTTTATTTTGTGGTATATTGGAAGTTCATTAAGTTTATTTCACAATTCAGCAAAGAAATGAACTACTCCTACTTCACAGCAGAATAACCATCACCATATTCACATCACGATATAGTGCTTCGTAAAAAATGTAGTCTTTATGTATTAACATTAGATCATGCATGAATTATAAAACTTTGAATCAGTAAGAATTCAGTAATAACAATCATCTACTATGTTAAAGTAACTGCCAGTATTGTGTACTAGGAGTACAATATAACCACAGAAAAAAATGTATATGGCATAATCAAAAGTAGAACGTGACAAATGAAATAAAGACTATAGTACACATATCGAGCATATTTCTTGTCCTCTAGGCTCTAACTCATCTTCATTCCTATGCATACACATGCATAGATAGCATCCACACATTGAGGCAATATTCAATGTGCTAATTACTTTATTTATGGTAATTAAACCTGTATTCCTACCTTTTACATGGACAAAAATAAATAATTTAAGGAAGAGGCATTTCTAGCAACAGACAGAACACATAAGTTTAGTTCATCTTGTTCAGGTGGATTGAAGCATTATTCATAAAATAAACTTTAATGACCTTGCAGTGCTCCCTGAATTTTCTGAAGTAGAGACTGTCAGCCATGATTACAATAGCATGCTGCCGCTTCATTGTGAACCACTGCATGTTGATATACAGCATGTTATGGCATGAATTAGAATGACAAAAAAGTGAACAGGACAGGTATTGATTTTATTAAAAATGCCTCTTGTCACAGAGCTATAAGAGAAATGTTAAAAATCATCATACAACATAGAGAGCCTTGAAGGTCCAATGTACATTTTTAAATGCCCAGATGAATTTCAAAGACATTATATATACTTGAACAATATAAAATCTGAATACTTATTAGTTATTAGGGGTAGAGCGGACAGCTCCTATTTACCAAACCTTTAATATTTGAGAATAATTTCAAATCAGTACTTTTCCCAAATAATCACATGATGAAACACACCTGGGATCCTTTGCGAAAGTCTTTCTTCTCTACTTCAGGTAACATATAGTTGATATATCGGCCACTTCCATGAGGACCAGGATCCTCAAAGCTGCAGAAATAGTATCGTATTTACTTCTGATTTGTATTCACAAGCAAAAGTCAGATTTACTTAAAGGGCTTTGATTACTAGTATTCAACTGTTCATTGATATCCCAAGGGGAATTAATAGTGAAATTTGACAGTCTTCATTTATTTTATGATAAATACTTGCAATGGGGATACTGTAGTGGTTTCCATCGCCTACTAAGTGGAGTATATTTTTGTACATGACTTAGTTTTGGATGTTATGCTCAATATGATGCAAATCTTAAAAAGCAAAGTAGTCAATTTAACTAATTTTGGTCTCAGTTTATCCAACCTAGATACAAAAAGCTTGCGGCCAAGTATTACATAAACCTGAACTAATGGTAATACATGGCTCAAAATAAGCAAAGGAAAAGGATGAAATGAAAAAGTCAGACTTACCAATCTACGAAGCTAACATTTGTCTGCATGAGATAGTCATACACAAAATCAAAACTACGAAGTGGTATGCAGCTGCATTAATTAAAAATGCCTGATTAGTATTTGAGCCATTCCATGAGATCACATAATAGAGAAAATGTGAAGAAACTTGTCAGAAATAATATTTAAGTATTTTACAGCTACCTATCAGAAAGCAGTACGAAATGTTGGTTGTCTGAATCTTTGAGAGCATTGGCTAGAAGCCGTCTTTCAGCATCAACCATTGAAATTTTCCCCCACTCTACCTGAAATTATGACATTAACACGAATCAAATCTAATGGAAATTTTAGTCCACCAGTGGTAGAAGGGTTTCCAATTTTGACCTGGACAAACCAGCTATAACACATAAGAATTAGGTACTGCTATGGGGGAAAATCTTGGCTGTACTTTAAGTAAAATCATGCCGACTGTTTAAGCATATAAGAACTTAATCTATCATGTCTTACTGAAAAAACATTTTGGTAAAAAAAAGAATGCCATCAACATATAGTAAAACGCAGTATACATAATGGTTCAGTCGGACATGCAAGATAGTGTTCAGTGCATACTTTGGCCAAAATCTTAGGAAACAATAATACTCTTAACTGTGCAGTGTTACCACTCACCACTAATTCATAGATCTAATGATATTCGCATATAGTGATACATACGTTTTTAAGAAGCACAGGAAGCTCAACAAAATACAACAGTTTGAATTACAATAGCACACAAGTAATAACATTATTTTTGTCAACTGTGAAATTATACTGACCAAGATGGGTAAAGAAATTGAGAACAGACCGTGTCACTACGAATTTCCCGATTGATAAAATAATGGCTAAAATGAACGGGTCTATCCTTGGATGCATGAACGTACACAGAAAATCTTCCTTCATTACCCTGCCATAAAACAGGAATTTTTGAGAAAAAGATGTTGCCAAACTGAAAAACATAAAAAAGAATGTCATATAATTTTAAGTACTAAGTCTATACTAACTAAAATTTATATAAAAGGAGTCTTCATTTACACCCTTCTCACCTCAGCATACTCTTTTGGCTGGAAGAGTTGGTTCACATATGGGTGATGAGCTAGTTGGTGATACTTTAGATTCCTTTATCATACCTTTAGAGTTGGTTCACAAATGGGCCTCTCCTTTCAATGTGTATGATCATATATACTAAACTTGTTATTCATTTAGATCAATCACAATTATATATACTTGAAATCAAATGGAATTTTTTTCAAACGTCCTTTTAAACAGAGAAATCAGAAACTACATAGAAAGACTCTAAGTCCATGAAAAGACAGTTTCAATCTCTTCAGAAAACAAAAAATTTATCGAAATAGTAGTAATTTAAATTGGTGTGTGATCAGTAAACAGAAGTTGAATTACCTGGAAAAATTTGTCCCATAACTTTTCAAACGGTAAAGCACCAGGTGTCAAAAATAAGAAGGCAATTTTGGGATTGAGGGATATAATGGGAGGCCTACTAAGGATATCTTTAATTACAACTCGAGAAGCAACTTCATCATCAGTTAGTTCTTTGGTAAGTGCAGGAGGATTCCAATTTTCCCATGCCTCGCAGCCATCATATGAGAACACATAACATGCTGCGAAATTCTGAGGATAAACATATGAAAAAATCAAGAACAAGCTGACCAATGAGACCAATACAATGATCCATGTTGGCTTCTTTGAATGGCTGCGGTGGTGAGCCATAAGCAACATAGGTGAATCCATACGTCAGCCCTGAGTTGATTTCATCTAGAAATGATGCATTGTATATCAATTCTAAAAAATACTCGATCTTGTTCCACAGCTCGCCTCAGATACGAAATGCACCAAAGTAACATTACAAAACCGCCTAAAGCGGACCCTGAAACAAGAGTCTGTATATTAGGAGAAGAAGCGCATAACCAAAGTTCAAGTGCAGAAGGGTCACTAATTCAAACTATAAGGATATAAGCGCGTCAATGTTATGATCAAAATGGTGATTTGGCATAGTATTGAAAATTGAAAATAGGATAATCATGCTGCAAAACATGAAACGGAATCGCAACGAATTGAAGATTCAAATTCCTAAACTATCTAATATGATTAAGAAAACAAATTTATTGGGCCACGCGAAATCCAAAAGGCAAGACCGAATCTGAATCCACGACCTATGGATAGAGAGAAACTATGGAGAAAACACTTAAAAATAACATGAATCATGCAGTCGCAAAAAAAAAAAAAAAAAAAAAAAAAAAGAGCAATTTACCTGAAGAAGAAGAAGAAGAGGGGAGATACGCATAGAATTAAAATTTGGAAAGAAGACAAAGATATATTGTGTGTATATGTGAGACATCGAGCTAGTATTTGAGGGGGAGACGAGATAGGTTGACGCCCCAGGCAGGCTTTGTCACAATATAATTAGGTTGAATAGATGCGTAGGTAGGGGACGGGTGGAAATTCCAAGCTTAGGGACAAAAGGTGATTCGCTCACCCCAGGCGCCCCCATAACCCGGCCCGACATCGCTATGGAGGGGTTCAAACACGGTACCTCAGCGGCCTTGTCTTGTGTGTGCGTTCGTTCAAGTTGAAGAATAAACGACGTTCCGTTCCCCCATCGAACTGATTGTCACTCACTGCCTTTTCTTATTATCACTCCATATATTTTACCCAATTTCGTGGACCAAAATAGCATGCCTAACTCAATTGGCCTATCAATTGCACTAGACTTGACACAGTAAATAGAAATGATTTTTTGACATAATGGCATGCCTAATGTAGGCGTGCCGGACCGCACTTGGGTCTCGTCCTGCTCGTTGGATGGAGCCATTTCACGGCTTAGGCGCGCCTCGTTCCGTAGTTGCAGCCTGGGTCCGTGCTCCGTTGTGGCCCGGCTCAGCATTGGAGGGCCTCCGGGCCGGACCCGAACCCTCTAATTGTTTTTTTTTTGTTTGGCTTATTTTATATCTCATTTTTTCAACATTCTTCCACTAATTTCTCACTTATATCATCTAAATTATTTCAATATATGTTGTTCTAGGACTTGTAATTTTTATTTTGTAGGACTTGTAATTTTTATTTCTATGATTTGTAATTTTCAGTTTCCAGGGTTTATAATTTTTTTTCGACTGAACAATGATTTTTCTGTGTTTTAATTGTTCAACGTTTTCTATTTTACGAATAAAATATGTTGTAGTTGTAAATAGTGCAATTTAATAGTTGCAACTACGGAACGAGGCGCGCCTAAGCCGTGAAACTGAACCTGCAGGATTAGAGGAATTGTGGCCTGCCACAGAAATTTAGGGGAATGGTGACGTGTCGGGGACTTTGGGGCCTAAATCCGAACCGGGGTTGTGGATGCTCTAATGGGGCTTAAATAGTATTCCCGATGTCTCACTTTCCTTTTTAATTTGTCCCACTAAACATGTCACATTTCCATTTTTAGAAAAATTCTTTCTCACAATAATATAAGTATATATTTTCTCTTTCAACCTAACACACAAAATCTCCTAAAATCATGTGCCGTCCTATAAGTGTGATATCTTTTGTGGGATGGAAGGAGTAGTAATTTTATATTATACTTTATTTTTAGTTAAATTTATATTATGTATATATACTTTATCACCACTAAATTTTGTATTAAATACAACTATTTATGGATAGCTCTAAATTAAGCGTACATAATTATTTTGGCATCAAAGGACCCAAAAATTTATGATGAACATTTTTTGATCGTTCCCCTTCTTATTGCATTTATTTAAATACTTATCTTTAAAATTTTAAAGGGCTGTAATTTATTAATTTTATATATTTGATGACATTTCACCACTCAAATAAATACTGATATTTATTAGCAAACAAAAAATGATGAATTTCTTATAAAACTAGTCTGTATAATTTTTAATTTGAATAATTTAATATAAAAATAATTAATTATATGAAGTATTAAAAAATTGTTATCTAATTTTAATAAAATGCAGTAAATAGTAAGGTTTATAACATATTTCAAAAAGAATTACTTTATTTACAATTTTCAATATCGATAAACTTATTCATTTTTCCACTTTTAAATTTTAATCCACAAGATTCTTTATACTCAATTCAATATATCATGCAACAAATAGTACAGTATGATATAATGAACTGAGCTAAAAACTCTAATATTTTATAAAAAAGAGAAAATACTAATTATATAATTTTAAAATATTAAATAGATTAGTTATGAATATGTGCTAATTGTTTTGATCGATGCTTGATTGTAATGTTCCAAAATTTAAAATAAATTAAAATATCTGATTATAAGGAAATAAAATCAATGCCACAAACTCACATCTCAATCAGTATAATAATATATCAAATTTAATTTGTTGCATGTTATAATTAATGAACAAATAATTCTAATATTTTTATAAAGAAAAAGAGAAAACATTAACTACGGAGTATATATTTTTAAAAATAAAACTAATACCGCAAACTCAATCAATATTATTATGATAAATTAATACTAATTGAGTTTATAATTTTAATTTTAGAAATTTCATAATTTTGATTTGAATTCAAGTTTAAGAATTTCATAATTTTGCATTTCATTCTTTCTTTCCAAAATATTAATTTTTGTAATATTCTAATTTTGGAATGTTACGACGAACGTCTATAAAAAAAATAATCACATGTTCTTAACTCATCTATTTAATACGCATATTAAAACTGCACAGTTAATATCTGCTCTTTTTTATGAAATATTAGTTTTAGCTTAATTAACTAGCATACATTAAATTAAAATTTGGCATATAATATGTGGGGAGCACTTGTCACGACCGCACTTCCTAAGGATAGAAAGTACGGTGGGTCGCAACTAATGGGGGAATTAAGAAGTGGGGAAGAAAGGGGAAACAATCAAGGGGTACGACATGTAAATCAAAAGATGAAACTTTATTACCAAATTATAGTTTGGAATCACGAAGCAACAAGATTCGTAGGGAAATAGTCCAACAGATTAAAGAAAAACATAAGAGTTTTAAAACATGGCATAGCGGAAGCATTTGAGAGTTAGCTACTACTATGTATGAAGACACAATAGCAACCAGAACATTTATTGAATGCGGTCTTTGTCCAAATGCTCAACATCCTTCGTCCTCGTCAACGCTCAACCAACCTGCACATAGGGAAAACACATGCAGGGACTGAGTACTTGATGCACTCAGTGAACTCATGCCCAAAATACATTTTACCAATAAAGTTATGTCAAGCCATTGTTGAGTGAAACTCGGGTTTTACTTTAAAATGCCGAGAAACACTAAAATCATTTCCATAAAAAAAGTGTCTGCGCAGACAAATATCATCATCATCCTCCATCAAGTACCATATCTGAACCATCATGTGAAACAAGAATGTGGCCACAAACTCGATCACTAGACCGGTCGACCCAAAGGACGGCTCACAATCCCCATCAGTGCACTAGCCTAAGTAGGGCTTAGACCCTAGTTAGACCCGAATTCGTTAACCATCAAAGTCTAGTAGAACATTATTCTAGTAGACAATCAGATAGGCAATTCAAAACATAAAATACGGCATGACATAACATTTAAACCACCCTTATCTCACCATATACATATCATTGCAAATAAAGGAGTTTAAGTAATAAAGCCCACCTCAAAAGCTTAGTAATTTCCTTAACAAGCTTCTCGATCCGACTTTAACAAGCGTGCGAACAACCTTTTTTGAGAAAATTAAAGTACACATCAATCTCAAGAAAGAAAACATTTAGAATGCATGCACTCTAATTAAAGTCTTTTATCTCGTTTCTCGATTTTCGTGCATTTTCGATTATTCGGCGGCCGCCCAAGGCGTCGCGGGCGACGCCGGTCGGACGCTTTCACCAATACTTCCTTCGTTGGCTCCTCGTATTTCCACCACGATGTCGGAATAAATTCTCAAAAATTATACAAGCGCATAACTAAATTATCACAATTATTTCCCTTCACAATTATATTTATTTCGTACTTCGAATTATTCCGAGAATTTCATTAATTTAAAAACTCTCAATTAACATTAGCCCTCAACCATATTTATTTAGAAGAATGCCCAAAATTTGTAAATAAATTAAATGGCCCAAGCCATTAAACAAATGAACAAAAATATACTCCCAGGCCTTCTTCTTCTTCAATTGAACCAGCAATGTCTCTCTCTCTCTCTCTTTCTCTCTCGCAGCTTTCTTCCTCACATCTCATCTCTGTCTCTCGATTTCTCTCACGAATTGGACCAAAAAAGGTATCTCTCGTCGACCTCCGCTGCTGTTCGCGCGTCGCCATTCAGCTGTGGTCCGAAACGAGTAGCCGCTGACCGGAGATGCGTCGTTGTCCGGTTCTATGCCGCCGGGTACGCCCCTGCCGTCGCCGTTCAATCAGCCGAGCAGCCCGCCGTCATCGCTCGGCGTCGCCGCTCCGACAGCCCCGATTTACCCCGAGAATTCCCGATTTAAATTTCGCAGATAAGTTCTTAATTTTTCATTTAGATTATCCGAATTATTGATTTGCTTCGGTTACTGATTTCATGAGATGCACAGTATGGAATTGGATTTGGGTGGGGAAAGTGTATATATTCAATTGACAGATTGTGAATGAAACAAGAACGAAACGACTTCTCTCTTGAATTTGGTTTTCTCGGTTTTCTTGAATTGGCAGGTCCGTTTCTTAGTTTGTATGAGATTGTTAAGAGCCTCCTGCTCCTAACGGTGAATTCCGTCCGAATTCACAACTATAACCCCACAATTCCGGCGCCCTCGTTTAAGGGTCGACGGACAAACGATAGGGCTGGCGCGGAGGAGTCTCCGTCGGCAGCGTTGAGAGTTTAAATCCGTTGATTAATCCGGCGCCCAAGTCTTGGGTCGGCGGTGATCTCCGGAGATAGAGCTGGGTGCAAGAATGAATCTTGTCGGCAGCGATAGATAATTTCGGATGCTTGATACTCCACAAGTGGGCAAACGATAATGATTTTATTAATTGATTGAATGAATAAAAAAGATAACAGTCTATCCTATTTATAATGCTCTTGACTTAATGAACAAGAAAACAAAGATATAGAAAAAGATATGTTAAATCCATATAATATCTAAACTAAATAATAATTATAGAGGTTCGTATCAACTCCCCCACGGTTAAAATCCACCTTGTCCTCAAGGTGGGAACCACGAAGCAAAAAGGAGAGTTGAAAGCAGAAGCTTCGGCGAGGCAACTCCTCCTGGATCAAACACACATCGAACAGATGAACGTCTCTCTTCTTCACTTCCATAAAAAATCAACAAAGGAGACCCAACTTTGTCGGAAAAATTCCTTGCCAAATCGAAAAGCTTGTCCATGGCTCCCAGAATGCCCAAGCATGACATGTCATTACTCGGAGGGATCAACCTTGCATCTTTGTCGAGCGATCTTGATCGATGATTCATACTTGGAACATCACCGACATTCAAATCCACATAAACACAAGCAATTACGGGCAAATCGGTGTAAGCACCATCTCCTTTCTTGCCCCAACAATTTCCAACAACATTTTTGGATGACACTTGAACAACATTGAGTGAGGCGATTATCTTCTTCACTTCACCAATAGAACCATCCTCCTCTTTATCTTCTAGCAATGTCTCCTCCTTTTCACCAATCTTCTCATCATATACCCCAACAAGCACTTGCGGTGGCTCACTGTCGTTCTTGACAATCCCTTTGTTCTTGAGGAACTCTCCAGGGGACTCGTTGTTTTGAACATGAAGAGGAGCGCCATCATTGTGAACATCGGTAATGTCATGGGGAACATCATCACCGAATACTATCGTGGGAGTATTATCAGTTTTCTCTTCGGCTAAATTCTCATCTTGAATGTTCTCCTCAAACTCATCCCCATCATCCGCATAACAGAGAATGCGTTGTTTACACACATGTCCCATCACCCATTTCTCGGGACAGTACCAGCAAAGACCCAACCTGGACCGTTCTGACTTCTCCGCTTGAGAGACCCGTATTAGTGGCAGGCGTGGCTGCTCTAGAGTTTGACTGGTCACACGCGCGGGCTGACTGTACAGGTCTCGCGTTGGCTTTTCAGTGGAGTAGCGGGGCTGGTGGGAGGCGGGTTGGACTCGCGCTCTCACCTCCTCCCGAGGGCGAGGTCGGTCCCAGCACGTCTCCGAGCGTCGGGGCCGGTCAACGGTCGGGTAGCCGCGGTCCTGCTGTTGAGCCGGTGGGTCCCAACACGTTAGGCGGTGCCACTGCGTTGCGGTTGACGGGTAGCGGTCAAACCCTAATTGGGTCTGATGATCTCCGCGATCAGATAGGTGGCCACCCCTCTCGGCGTAGCCACCGCGGTGTCGGGGCCAGGCGTCTTGCGCGCGATCGCGGTACCCGATGGACTGGTATCTCGGTCGTGGGCGACGATCAGGTGGATCCAAGTGGTGTGAGACGTAGGGTGATTCTGGATCAGGTCACGACGGCGGACGGAGTACTTCCACCCGGCTGCTCGGAGGGTCCCAACTGGTTACACAGCGAGGTTGGGCTGGCTGGTAGGGACGGAATGGCTGTGTGGCCTGAGGGAAGTCGTATTGACGACGGCGATAGCCGGCGTAGTCGTATGACATATTGACGGACTGAGAGGCGTGGCTGTGGTGGATGATGAACGTCTGACTTCAACGCGGCACGGGGGAATCCTTCCCGTCGGGCGTTGCAGAAGTAGTGTTGTCCTGTGGCTAGAGCTTGGCGGACAGGCGGGACTCAACAACCAAAGCAGTTGCTGTGCACGGAATGTTTTCCGTCGGGCAGCGGTGTAGCTTCGGTTCGAGATGGTGGGAGGGTCAGCTCTCAATGAAAGCACCAGTTGTTAAGAGCCTTCTGCTCCTAACGGTGAATTCCGTCCGAATTCACAACTATAACACCACAATTCCGGCGCCCTCGTTTAAGGGTCGGCGGACAAACGATAGGGCTGGGGCGGAGGAGTCTCCGTCGGCAGCGTTGAGAGTTTAAATCCGTTGATTAATCCGGCGCCCAAGTCTTGGGTCGGCGGTGATCTCCGGAGATAGAGCTGGGCGCAAGAATGAATCTTGTCGGCAGCGATAGATAATTTCGGATGCTTGATACTCCACAAGTGGGCAAACGATAATGATTTTATTAATTGATTGAATGAATAAAAAAGATAACAGTCTATCCTATTTATAATGCTACTGACTTAATGAACAAGAAAACAAAGATATAGAAAAAGATATGCTAAATCCCTATAATATCTAAACTAAATAATAATAGTAGAGGTTAGTATCAGAGATTGAAACAAAAGCACCAGTTTCTTCTACTCTCTCACTCTCTCCTGATTTTGCTTGGAATTGCAAATGTATATGTTGTGAGGTGTTAGAGAATGAGAGAAGTGAAGAATCTTGATGTATTTAACTTGTGTGACCTTTGATTTTAGAATTGAAGATGGAAGATGGAAGGGGGAAGATCATGGTAGCTTGGGAGTCCACCTGTGGCCGTTCCATTTCTTGAGAGAGCAAAGGATTGAGCTTGCAAAAAGAAAGTCTATGAAGAAATTGGGCTCAATAGTTTGGCTCAAGTGGGTTAAAGAAGAAGAAAAATTTGGATGGCCCAACACTCCTAAAATTTTATAAGGACATTTGTACTTTGATTTATATTTACTTGGATAGGCCCAAGTTCCTATGTTTATTTATTTTTGTTCATTTCCTTTCGTTTAGACAAATTATTATGTGTCTCGTAGTAACTTGGTGTTATTCCAAGTACTATAAAATCCATCTCAACCATCTCACTCAATCATGCTAAGTATAGCAACATCAATGTCATTACTTCAACAAGACTTTCAAACACGTCTCCTAGCAAATTCCATTATTTACATAAAAGAGACGTCTCACTTCAAACCAAGCACATACATACTATACTCAATTACTAAAAAAAACGAGAAGCATAGCATGATAACAAAATTTCACTTTAACTAATTCACGACATAAATTACTTAGTACTTAAAAAGTACGGGCGTTACAGCACTAATGTCCTTTCACCCTTAGAGTCACAATATCATTCCAATCACATGCTGCCACGTGACAGATATAAGCAACATAATAACGATATTAAGTAACAAAAGATGGCACAAAAGAATTACCTCAGATTGAATAAAAGACCGTTTATGTTGCATTAAATACAATTTATTTTTCATTTTAGTCTATAATTCAAAATAAATTGCATTTAATGCAACATAAACAACCCTTTATGCAATCCGCTCATCTAAGTCATCCATTAAGTTTGTTGTTTAATAACGTTGTTTTGTTGCTTATATATGCCACATAGCAGCATATAGTTGGAAGGATGTTGTGATTCTAATTTGAGTTATTTTTTAAGTACACCTTATAATATGCTGATTCTAATTGAGTTTATAATTTCGATATTAGTTCTATAGTTATTAAAATTTCAATGTCTTTAAATTCTTAAAATTTGAACACTTGTATAAAATTGAAGAATAAGATAGTAAGAAAATATCAATACAAAAATTGATTTCAATACAAAATCCAAACCAAATCTTGACCATGAGTTTTGACAGTCTAATGGTCAATAATTAAATAAAAACACGGAGGGTCATTATAAAGCAATTTTAGGCCATGTTATAAAAATCGGGTTTGAGGTCATGTTAAGGTCATTTTATGTCATCCTTGCTGTAATGACGTAAACATAAGCTTACGATGACCTAAAAATGACATCTGTATGATTGGTTCTGCATTTTTTATTAAGAATAGTTTTACGTAGATCAAAACCCGACGAGAGTATATACTTTTAAGAAATGTACTAAAAAATGTGAAGAAAAAAATGAAAGAGAGAAAATGGAAAATAAAACTATTATTTCACATTTTTATAAATATTTTAATGATATAAATTTGTGACTAGATGATGTTGGAGACATAACTTAAATTTACCATATCTAATTGGATTTTTCTTCACATTAAATCCTCAAAACTAGAACTATCCATATTTGCATGCTACCAAATCTCTACATAAGGATATATTAGTCAAACTAAAAATTATAGTTATGGAAAAAAACGTAAGAGTATTATGGCATGAGACATTATATCTCTAAATCACTATCCATAAATAAATTACTTTATGTTCCATTCTATAAAAATATATGCATTTGAAACGACACAAGAATTAGTACACAATTAGTAAAGTAAAAGAGATAAGAAGAAGGGTAGTTAAGGTAGTGTTGATGGATAGTGGGACCCACATTATTATTAGTGTTTAATGAGTTTTTATTGTGGATCATAGTGGTATAAGTTGTAAATAAATTAATGTATATGGGTAATGAGTTTGGGGGAACTTTCCAAAAATGAAAATGACCATATTTTTATGGGACATACGAAAATGAAAAAATACACATATATTTATGGAATGGAGGGAGTATGTTTTTTCCACCAATCGGAATCTAATTTATATACTATAATTGGTCAAAAAAAGGTCGGATCGTGATTCTATTACATTTCTTAAAATTCGTATCGGATCAAAGTGAGATACATATTGAGGGACGGAGGGGGTATAATTAGTCAATAAAGATCGGATCATGATATATCCTTCCCTCCACTCATCATCATGTTCCAAACTTCAGATGAACTGTAAGATAAGCCAGTCATGTTATGTACTCCCTCCGTCCCACTGAAGATGACTCACTTTCCTTTTTGACTTATCCTAACTAAGATGACTCATTACTAAAAATAGAAATACTTTTATCTCTACTTTATTGCCTCGCTCTTACTTTACTCTCTCCATTCAACAAATAAAATTAAGCTACATAAAATCACATGCCACACAAAGAAAGGGTCATCTTCCTTGGGACTGAGGGAGTATATAAAGAAGAGGTATTGAAAAGTAATACTCCCTCCGTCCCGCACTACTCGCACCTTTCCTTTTGGGCACGAAGATTAAGGAATGAGTGATAGACAAAGTCAACAATTACGGCTGTAGGTATAAATTGTTACTAAAAATGGAAAGAGTGCAAATAACTTGGGACGCCCAGAAAGGAAATAAGTGCAAGTAGTGCGGGACGGAGGGAGTACTAATTTTTAACATTTCTAGTAACATTGTGTTTATAATGGTAAGTATTCATACACTGTTTTTATTTATCAAAATATGCATATTTTTCATAATCCAAGAATCTTAATAAGTTGGTTAGTAGTAATTGACATCTAGCAATGTTAGGATTATTATTGCACCTAATCGCGTTTTGAAAGAGTTCGACTTGAGAATATCCTAAAGATGTGTCCTAAAAAAGGCGTTATTAATTAGGAAACTATTCAGTTAAAATTTATTCGCCGGATGATAAATAATATATTTCTAAACAATATCATCAAAGACAGATGTGGAAAATGAATCTCGTAAGATCCGACACAGTTAAGAATTAGCAATAAATAAAATATTTAAATATTAAAACAATATTACTATAATTTAAGTCCACAAGAATCCAACATTAAGAAAAACGAAAGATTCCAAAATCATGTTCAAGATTAATTAATGTCTTCCGTCTCATTAAAAATGAAACAGTATATAGACTTAATATTTATACATATATAAAAGGTGAGTTTTGAAGAAAATAATAAAAATGTCATTATAATATTTTTAAAGATATACTCATATAAGATTATAAATTGAAATAATTGATTACATATAAAAAATTTAGAGAAGTGATTTTTTTTATAAAAACTCAATGTAAAAATAATATTCAAAGTATGTCTTTTAAGTTCGGCAAAGGGAAATCCTAAACTTATGGAAGATAAAACTAGAAGGAAAATAAGCAAAAAATGAAAACCTAATTTGGTAGAAGGAAAACAATTACTCATAATATTTTTCCTTTTACTAATTCTATTAACTAGGAAATAAATAAAACCTAAAATATAATTTACTTAGCCTCCAAATCTTATATTCTATAATTGCATCATATAATAATTGGGAAGTGAATAGTTTTGGAGGAGATGAAATGAAAAGTTTTTTGTAAACAATGCAAAATGAAGCTATGGTTTGTGATTTTTAGAATTCGTTTATTGATTCGTATAGTAGTAGTAGTAGTAAATTAGTAGAGTAATAATTAATAAATAATCACCATTCATAGCTATGATCATCAGTTTCATCAAAACTGTCGTATATAGTATATAACTCTGTCAGCAACAACGTAACTCTCCATACACAATTATCACCCCATTTTAATTATTTTTTTCTTCTTATTCATTAAATAATTTATTTATTTTTGATAAAAGACGTGTATCCAGCATGATATAAAATCTTATTTGTCTAATTCACTGGCCAAAGTATGGAATGGTGTGTAACAAACAGAAATGAATGGACGAGCTGCAGAAGAGCCTCCGCCTCACAAATGAGCTTAGGTGTTACACCAGTTAAATTAAAACACAATTAATAGAAGTTTCATAATTTACTTAGCTTGCCAAATTGGGATAATTTAAAGGATAAGAAATGTGTCCACTAAGATGTAGAGACTAATGGCGTGTCAAATTCAGATGAAAGTGGTATAGTAATAATTATTACTAGTAATAAATAAAGGCTGCTGTCAAAATGGATTAATGGGCTATGGGCCTAAGTTTTAATTTGTAATCAATGCGTCTTGGAGTCCAAGCACAACGACAGAAGCTAAACATGAGAAAATAATTAAATTAAATTATTACTCGTAAATTGGGATTAAATGAACAATTAATACTGCCAGATTGTAATATTTTATTCAGACTTGAATTAAATTGATGTTTAATTTGATTTAATGAGAATTAGGCCAAATAGGTCTGGTCCAATCCAATCTTAGTGTATCCCTAATCAGACCCAATATAACTCTATATAAAGGAGAGTATGAGACTAGACATGAGACGAAAACCCAATCTAGACAAAAGTTTTAGAAATCTTAATGGAGGAGATTTCGAAATTCTATCCTTTTATTTTCACAAAATAAATTCTTCAACTCATTCTTCATGTAGTTGAAAATTTTGGCTCTTTACTAGTTTAGTACTTGATTTATTCAATATGTTTTGCCCAAAAACCAAATAAGGAGTTTAGGAAACAAATCAGAAGATTTATGGCATTGTACAACAAATCACGAAGAGATGTATCAAGCCATCAAAGATTCTCATTAAAATCAACTGGTATGACTCTGACCAGTAGATATCATGTTTTCTAATTTATTTTATTATGTGATTCAAATGTGTTTCTAGCATGCAACTTGTTTTGTGCACGGTTTAGTCATAAGATCACTTGAATATATTCACATATTGTGAATTAATTTAATTTGTCCGTTGCACCCCAACATGCTCTCTATTCTTCTTATCTATTGAACAATTATGATTTTGTTCTATGCATCGTGCTCGCCAAAATTTCTCATGTCTATCTCAATATTATTTGTCATAGTTGCTCAAACATTGTAATCGAACATGTAAGAGATTTTTAATCCAAACATCTCACCACAAATGCACAAACTAAGAAATTGAAAGATGATGGCATTGGATATTGGAAATCACATCGAAATTATCTGTTAATTCTGTACTAGTAATTGATAACCATATCCTCATTAATTACAATTACAATACATAGTAGTGGGTGATGTAATGAAATTAAAAGATGAAGGTGAGATGTAATAAGTGTAGCGATATATAAGTAATGAAATAGTAGTAGTTGAATGTTGTTGTGGAAGGCCACAATTGACATGAGAGGAGAATCCGTTGAAGGTTAGGAAACATATATACTCCAGTACACTAATTCCCCTTACTTAACCAAATCCTAACAATATCCTAATCACCTCAACTTCCCCAGTTGTTTTTTAATCACTCTCTCACTACTTACTATAAACAGCATCCACTCCCCTCCCACATTAATGAAGGCAGCATCAAAATGACTGGCGGAGCAGATTCCCTCCATCAAACCCCGGAGCTCCTCGGCGAGAAGCCGCTTAACATGACCCGGCGGCCTCGGGGGAGGCCCGCGGGGTCCAAGAACAAGCCGAAGCCCCCCATCATCATCACCCGGGACAGCGCCAACGCGCTCAAGGCCCACGCCATGGAGCTCGTCTCCGGCTGCGACATCGCCGAGAATCTAATCGGCTTCGCGCGCCGAAAGCAGCGCGGCGTCTGCGTCCTCAGCGCTACGGGCTTCGTCACCAACATCACCCTGCGCCAGCCCTCCTCCTCGGGCTCCATCGTCACGCTCCACGGCCGCTTCGAGATCCTCTCGCTACTCGGCTCCGTGCTGCCCCCGCCCGCCCCCGCCGGTGCGGCCGGGCTGGCCGTGTACCTTGCCGGGGCGCAGGGGCAGGTTGTCGGGGGGAGCGTGGTCGGCGCGCTCATTGCATCGGGCCCTGTTGTCATCATGGCGGCCACGTTCATGAATGCTACTTTTGATCGGCTGCCGTTGGACGACGGCGAGGAGGTGGTGGCGGGCGGTGGCCAGCATTATCAGAATAACAGACAGCAGCGCCACCACGTGGATGATGTGTATGGGATTCCGCAGAATCTGCTCACTAATGGAGCTTTGCCTTCCGACGGATATGGGTGGGGACAGGGACAGGGACAGGGACAGGGTCGGGCCGGGTCGAAACCGTGATTGGATTTCTTGATTTAAGGATGTGATGTTTATTTTCTGTATGTGGTGGTGATGTTGTACTTGTATGCTATAACTTCATTCTTCATTTCTATTACTATTAATTGCATCTCTTTTGTTTTCTACTGTTTCTTGATTCCTTCATTTTTGTCATAATTAAATTAACTTATGATTCCAATTCCGTCGCTTTTAATTCGTTGTGTCCTTTGCTATCTTGATTATTTTTACAGATGGGTTGTAATTTGGAACTTGGTGGATACCGAAGGTAAAGCCAAAAGTGTGTGTGATTTTCATAGGAATAACTATCGGAAAATTTTCTCTTTTTTGGGTCTACTGTCTTCGTGTATGATTCAAACCTCTACAAATTACTAATAATATCATCGAAATTTACTTATATATGGGCGCAGAAAAAATATTACTCTCTCCGTCCACCAATAAGTGTCTCATTTTGCCATTTTTGTCCGTCCACCATTAAATTCTCTCCATCCACCAATAAGTGTCTCATTTTGTCATTTTCGTCCGTCCACCATTAAATGTGTCATTTACTTTTGTTACTACTTTTGGTAATGAATCACACGTTCCACTAAATTTTCATCACTCACATTTCAATATAAAACTAATATTTAATCCACCTTTCACTAACATTTTCAATTCATTTTCTACTACATTTCTAAAAACTTATGTCCGTTCAAAATTAGCCTTGTATTGATGGACGGAGGAAGTAAATACTAGTACTCCCTTCGTCCCAGCCCAAGTGAGACGTTTTCCTTTTTAGTACGTCTCAACCTAACTGAGACGTTTCCTTTTTTGACAACAATCAACTCACTCATCTCTCCTACTTTTTCCTCTCTCTAACTTTATTCTCTCTTTCTCTTTCTTACTTTTTCTCTCTCCTACTTTATTCTCTCTTTTCCTGCATTACTTTATCTTCTCTCTTACTTTTTTCTTTCTTTCTCTTTCATACTTTACTCTCTCTCTTACTTTACTATTAATAATTTAATTCACTAAACACCACTACCTAAATTCATGTGCCAAAATAAAAATGCCTCGCTTAGGCCGGGACGGAGGGAGTATTATCTAATTCACATTTATGGCAAAATTTTTAAATTCAAATATGACAGCATAACATAAAATCTAAAATACAAACATTAGAAGGGGTTTATTCACAATGCACGCACACGTATATAGCGTATTCAGATGTAATACCCCGACTTTTCTACCCTTTTTATTTGTTCTCGTAGCGACATCGTTTGTGCACCTGAAATTTTTTTTCCTTTGTTTCGATAGAAGAATATATCATTTTGGGCTAGGATCTTTTTCTTTATTTGTATGAAGCTCAATTCTTCGTCACCAACTTTTGGAAGTCTTTTTCAACTTCCTTTTGAGCCTAGAGCAATTATTCCTTTTAGCCCAATTTGAAATCCAATTATTATGAGTCTAAATAATTTATTAATTTTCATCCCAAACGTCTCACCCAATTTCTGTTCCACAAAATCAGGCTTGACAAGCTGAAAAAGAGAAACAAATCGGTTTCTACATACATATCGCCCCATGATCCCACGTTTCTATATCATACGATCTTTCTCAACTATTTCATTCAGTTTCAAATCGATGGAAGCATTGATAGAGAGGGCAGAGAATAAAAGCAATCAAAGGCAGATTTTTCACCACACAAGGAGACGACGGGAGACGACAGTGCTGCCTGTGCGTGTTCGGCAACAGCTGCTGCGACTCACGGCGGCGCTGCGATGCGAGAGAACAGAGAGGGAGCTATCGATTGTTTCTTTCGAAATCTGTTCAAGGTATACTCCATACCCATCTTCAACGCACTTTCAACTTTTGTATCAAACCTTGCTTCCCATGAGAATAGGTAATTAAATCAAAGCAAAACGAGTAAAAGAACAAACTTTTAAAGATCGAAGTTATAACTTATCGGCGGGGTTATCCAAGCCCCCTAGCTCAAGTGGTTGAGAAGGGTGGCAAGGATATGGCACCATCCTGGAGGTCTTGAGTTCGACTCCTGGATGTCGCGACTTTGGGATTAATTTCCCTGTGTGCCTGTTCAAGGTTGTTTCCTTGGGGCTTGGCAAGCTTTCGAGCCTGGATGCGTCTGAGGGTGGCGGGTAGTCTACCGGGGCTGAACTCGTCGGAGGGAGTGCAATCTACGAGCCAACATTGGCTAGTTCACACCCGAACCCGTCGGAGGGAAGCTAAAGTATTCGAGCCACGAGGGGCTGTGGCGGGCTAGTTCGCTTGCCGAATGTATCTCGAACTCTATGTATGAAAAAAATATCTTATCGGAGGGGTTAATTGGAAACGGATCTGCCGAGCCGACGGAGAAGAGAGTGTCTTGTTTTGGAGAAGAAATCGTGGGAGAGGGAGAAGAGAATTAGGATTTTCCTGTTTGTTCAACTTTTGAATTTGAGTGAGAATTTTCAGTAGAGAGAGAAAGAAGGAGCCGACGTTATTTTGAAGTGGGAGTCTTCTTTTGATTATTTCTTTATACTAATGAGTTACTATTTCAAAAAAAGTATACGTGTTTGGAAAAAGGGAGTATTTTAATTTTATTTGTTATACTCCTTTAAAATTTTGATGTTTGTTTTAAAGTGGAGGGGAGTTCGTGTACGTGTAGTAGTTTGGAATAGGTATCTCTTGACTTTTCTTTCTCTTGTTGTTGTACAACTATTCCAATCCCTCCTGGTGCATGATCGAAGCCTTAAGGTGCATGCATCCTAATTATTGATTTATTCCTTGTGTTGATCTATGTGTCATTTTAAATTCTAAAGGTGTTATCTCGCAAGTGAATCGTGATCGCAAGTGAAAGAATATAATTTCGGATTAAGCACTCGAGGTGGGCTTTCTTTTTAAATAAGGACTATGTCCTAAGTATATTTATTTTTGCGAAATATGTTTGTCATGCCATATTTTTGTGTTGCTATGAGACCTATCTGAAGTGGCTTTTGCCATGTATGGTTAATCGAATTCGGGTCTGACTAGGGAGTGAGTCCCTACTCAGGCTAGTGTACACCCCGTAGATCGTGCGCTATCTCTTTGAGTTGGCCGGTCTAGTGGCTTGGAATGTGGCCACATTCCTTGTCATGTATGTTCAGATATGGTATGATGATGTTGATGATGTTGAGGTTGATGATGATGATGTTGGTGAGATGTTTTAGTGACTCGTGCCCTTTCGAAGTTAAAACCCTGAGGTCACTCGTTAATGGCATGATAAATATTGTTATTGAAAATGTTTTCGGCATTAGTCCACTGAGTGCATAAAGTACTCAGCCCTGCATGTGTTTTCCCTATGTGCAGGTTGAGCGGTGACGAGCGCAGTGGGTGTTGAGCATGAAAGTGAAGAAGATAGCAAACAAAATTTTCCCGAATATATTATGTCTTCATACATAATAGTATTCTACTCTCGAATACTTCCGCTGAATATTGTTTCTTTTGCCAAGTATTGTTGAGATAATTTTTGTTTCGAGTTGTTGATTGTTGAAATGATACTCTGATTTTATTTGAGCTATTCTAACTCATTTTGAGCTATGGTCGAGTTGTGTTGATTTCCCCCTTTCTTCCCCGCTTCTTTAACCCTCCCCTAGTCGCGATCAACCGTGTTTTCTATCCTTAGAAAATGTGGGCGTGACATCAGAGCATCCACATCCATGCTCTTGTCAAAGAGCATGGATGTGGGCTCGGATCTACTTTTATTCATTTTTTACTCCATGCTCTTCCGTAAGAGCATGTTCAAGGGTCTCACCATTCTATTATTCAATTACTAAAAATATTTTTACAATATTAAAATGCATTAAAAATACCCGAAATACTATTACAAATTA
Source organism: Salvia splendens (assembly GCF_004379255.2). Taxonomy (NCBI): domain Eukaryota; kingdom Viridiplantae; phylum Streptophyta; class Magnoliopsida; order Lamiales; family Lamiaceae; genus Salvia; species Salvia splendens. Next base: position 36,605,671 of record NC_056032.1, on the reverse strand, counting down.
CTAAAAAATTAAAAATTACATAATTAAAATCCAAACAATTAAAAATTATATAATTAAAATACTTAAAATTAAAAATACATAATTAAAATCCTAAATATTGAGGTTGAGAGAGTTGTTTGGTATAGTGTGATTTTTTGTGTTGAAATGAAGGTATTTATAGATGAAAGTGTGAATTTTGAGATAAAAATAATGAAAAAATAAATTAAAAGTGTGGAAAAAATGGATATATTTTATTGGGAAGTGGGAAAATATTTTTTTTATTAAATCTGATTTTTTTCAGATTTTTTTTAATTAAAAACAAAAATAAATAATAAACCAACGGCCAATCAGAGCATGCCACGTCGGCTGCTCGTGCTCTTGCCGTCGGCACGGCGGTGCTCTTAGCTAAGAGCATCCACATCCGTTCTCTTTGGCAAGAGCGCGGATGTGGGTCCGGACCCACATTTATTACTTTTTTACTTCATGCTCTTCCCCAAGAGCACAACACCTGAACCCTGCATGCACAATCCGGCCCGGCCCGCCGGTTAACCGCCGGTTCGGGCCCGCCGGTTCATGAACCGGAACCGGGCCCGGAACCGGCGGGTTGAACCGGCTGAAGGGTCGGAGGGTCATAAGGGCCGGTTCAGGTTCGGGCATAACTTGAACCGTGAACCGGCGGTTCAAAACCGGCGGTTCGGCGGTTCGAACCGCCGGTTCAAAGGGTCGAACGGCTAGGGTTCGTAGGGGTTCGTAGGGGTTCAAAGTAGGGATAGGTATGAACCCGGCGGTTCGCCGGTTTTGGGCGAAAACCGCCGGTTTTGGAGGAAAACCGCCGGTTTGAACCGGCGGTTCCGACCGGTTTCCGCCGGTTCCGGAAGCTTTTCAGGCGTAGGGGGCTAGGTGAGGTCAGAAACCGGCGGTTTGTGTCGGAAAACCGTGGACCAACCCGCCGGTTTCGTGGAAAAACCGCCGGTTTTGAGGTTGAACCGCCGGTTCAGGCGGTAAACCGGCGGTTCGGCCGAAAATTTGAAAGTTTGAAATTTGAATTTTTTTTTTTTTATTTCTTCCAATTTTACTCCTATAAATACCACACTTCTCCTTCATATTTCCTTACCCCATTCTTGTGTTAACAAGGATTTCATTCTCAATCTCCATTTCTCTATTCTCTCATCATTCTCTCTAATTGCGCAAGTTTAATTCTACACTTTCTACTCACTACTATATTTGTTGTGCTCATAATTTACCACTTCTTTTATACTTCATACATATTTTATTCCAAGTCCATATTACTTTTCATTTATCAATATATTCAATATGTCTTCTTCTCGTGGTGGATCGGGACGTGGTGAACGGGGCAAGGGAATAGCCCAAGATCAAAGCACTACGCGTCCCTCAAAATCTCGACGACCTAGTCGTCGAGATGTTATGGACGAGGTTTCCCGATTGGCAGCCGAACGCATGCAAGTAAGTAATGAAAAATTTGTTTTCCAATTCACATGCACAAAATTTCATTAATTTTTTTTTGCGTTCATACTTTTAACTTCTACGTACATAATATTTGTAGATGGAAGAAGATCATAGGACCGCCATGCTACTTGCTGAAATGCAACAAGGCGGGGGTAGGGGAGATGAGGAGTTCGACGTTACTATATCGTCGGACTCGGACAACAACGAGGATAGATCGCATTCTCGTATTCCTTCTAGCACCGGCGGAAATGAGGAGATGCCTCCCCCTGCACCCACTAACACGACAAAACCTTTGAAATCGGACATTTTTATCAAACACTACAAGAAGGTGGCGGTGGTGATTCCAAGTCCTCACGATCCGAACTCTCAAGAAGAGACTTCGGACTTTCATGTTTATTGCAACTATTGCGATAAAGTGTACAAATGGTCCGCCGGTGGTGGATATGGCACCCTCCGTCGCCATTTAGTGGCAAAGCATCCGGTAGAATGCGGCACTGCCTCTACCCAAAGCCAACTAAACTTCCAACCCGCCGGCGCCGGCTCGGGTTCGTCAGGTGCGCCTCTATTTAAATATGATAAAAAGAATTTTGATGATACAATGACTAGATGGGCGGCTATGAAGCATATGCCCTTTAATGTTTTTGATGACAAAAGTTTTGAGGTTACTATGCAAAGTGGGTTGAATGTAGCAATCAAAAGAATAGGTCGAATGACCGTGCAACGATCTACCGTTCGGCAGTGCTTGGAGAAAAAGGTAGAATTATCACGTTATTTAGTTAACATGGGCCACAGGGTGAACATTTGCTCAGATGTTTGGACGGATTGTTTTAACCGTCATTCATACATGGGTATTACGGTTCACTTTGTGGACAACAGTTGGACTTTGAACAAGCGTTTAATTGGTTTTAGAGAATTTGAAAGTCCACACACTGCACCAGAAATTGCTTCTTTGATTATACAAGTGTTGAATGAGTTTCAGCTATGCAACAAGATATTTTCTATTGGTTTTGATAATGCAACTGCCAACACCGCAAGTATTGCCGATTTGATTGCGGCTTGTACACCGGTAATTGGAGGTAAGTATTTTCATCAAAGATGCATTTGCCATATTTTAAATTTATGTGTACAGGATGCCCTTGAATTATGGCAAAAGCATGTCTCTCCTATTAGAAATGCAGTTAGATTAATCCATCAAAAGCCAGCTATTGGCAAAGCATGGAAGAAATATTGCCATCAAAAGAATGTCAGGTACAAGAATTTTACTATGGATGTGTCTCATAGATGGAATTCGACATATGATTGTCTGAATTCTACCTTGACACATAAAGATGCTTTATGTGATTTTTATAGAACTAACCCCTACCGTGATTTATATCTTTCGCATAGTTGTTGGGATAACAGTTTGGCTTTATTTAAATTGTTCAAATATTTCAAAAATGCTACTGTTGAATTGTCGGGTGTTTATTATTGCACTGCTGTTCGTGTTTTGGAGCATTGCATGTACATATCCCTTGGTTTTAAAACTTCAATGAAAAATGCTTCCTCTTCTCCCGAGTTAATGTGCGTTTTGTATTATATGATTGAAAAATGGCTCAAGTATTTCAGTGAGATTCCTAACGTGTTTTTGATTGCAAAGGTATTGGATCCAAAATGGAAATTAGCAGGTACCTCTAGAATTTTAGATTTTTATTATAACAATTTGAGTTCAATTGATCTTGGTCCCCTTCAAGCAATCCAATCCGATACCAGTGACGAATTTGGAGTCGACCTGTCAGAAACCTTTCAAATAAACCTCCCGGACCGGTCAGTTGTGCAACAAAACCTCGAGTATAACTTGCGCTCTCTCTACACCGAATATGAAACCAAGTATAACACCACTCACCAAGTCAGAAGACCCCCTCCTCCACAACATAACTATGGCTTTGCATTTCAAGCCGATTATGATGACCCCGACGCGCAATCCCAACTAGCCGACCTATACAACTACAGCACCGGCGGAAGGTCCTCAGGTATGGTCAGTGAATTAGATTTATATTTTGAATCACTCTTTTCCTTTGGTGATGAAGGTCCTACTCCTCCCGCCCAAATCGACGTCCTCGATTGGTGGGGAACCCACGAGAAAGATTTTCCCATCCTTGCTTCAATGGCCAAGGAGATTTTTTCTGTTCCGGCTTCCACCGTCGCCGTCGAGTCCGCTTTTAGTGTTGGCTCGCGCGTTTTGGATGAATCAAGAAGTAAGCTCTCGGCGAAAAATATGGAAGCCGTGATGTTACTTGATGATTGGGCCAAAGCTGACGTCCGAGAACAAGAAAATGATTGGAATGATCGTCAAGAGGGATCACAAGATGAATTCACCGGGGATGAAGATTAGGCCAACCGTCAACCGCCGCCGGCCAAACCAAATAGGTAAGTAAGGTAAGAGAACTACGTGGACTTTGATTCCCTAATGCAAATGAGCAATTGGGATACGTAGGCACCTCAACTTAAATTTTTAATTTAAGTTGAGCTCAAGTCCTTTTTCTTTTATTTCTTTTTTTTCCCATTAATTCCTACTTTAAAAATATGCAAATACAATTACATAATTGTATTTGTATATACTCTAGTCGATGAAGTATATTTCTCTATACGGCTAAATGAGGGAAACTTTTGACAATTCTACTATAATTGTTGATTGTTAGACGAAACTCAACATTTAAAGTTGAATTGCTAAAGGTGTCCTTAATTTAGTTATGTAGAAAGATCTTCTTCGCCGGTTAAGAGTATATATATAATACACTTATACGTTTAAGAACTTCAACGTCGTTTCTTGTCATTTGTAATTAGTTCTTCACTAGTAGTCTCATTTGTATTTAAATTTTGTTTAAGAATTCAAGACCGCCATATGTTTTCAATTTGTAATTGTTGTAACTTGTAACGTGTAATTTGTAAACATGCAATTTCAATAAAATTGCAACTTTAGACGTATTTTTTTCAATTTTATTTACTCACATTGCATACAAAAGCAAACTTGAAAAGTGTAATGTAATTTGATTAAAATTGAAAAGTTGAAAAATGCAAAAAAAAAAAAAAAATTCGTCAACCCGCCGGTTCGGGCCCGGAACCGGCGGTTCGAGCCGAAAACCGGCGGTTTTGAACCGGCGCGTAACCCGCCGGTTTTTTGAACCTGAACCGGAACCGCCGGGAGCTAGGCGGGCCGGTTCAGGTTCGCGGATTTTCCGACCCTTGACCCGCCGGTTCGGGCCCGGAACCGGCGGGTTCCGACCCTTGTGCAAGCCTACCTACATCCATGTTCTTCCGCAAGGACGTGCTCAAGAGTCCCACTATTCTATTATTTAATTTAAATACTTCATTTAATAAAAACATTTCCACAATATTAAAATACATTAAAAATATCCGATACCATTACAAATTACTAAAAAATAAAAAATTACATAATTAAAATCCTAAAAATAAAAAATTACATAATTAGATTCATAATATTAAAAAAACACACTACTCGTGGCCGAATTTCACCCAAATGTGTTTGATTAGGTCTTCTTGTATCTCAGTGTGGGTTTTGGTATCGCGCATTGTGTGTCTTGTTTCGATCCTCTCACCCACCGTCGTATGTACACCTCGGCGTGGAGGAGACCTCGCGGTTGAGCTTCCGGCTTCATCCTCGTCGTAAAAGTTAGCCGCTCTCGGTCCTTCGTCAGCTATAATCATGTTGTGTAAGATAATACACGTGTACATGATATCGACAATATTCTTAACGTACCACAGCCAAGATGGGGCCTTCACAATGTTGAATCGGGCTTGAAGGACCCCAAAAGCTCTTTCGACGTCTTTCCGAGCGGACTCTTGACACTGCGTAAAAAGAACCCGTCTTGGGTCTTGCGGATTGCTGAACGTCTTCACGGAAGTAGACCACCTTGGGTAGATACCATCGGCGAGATAGTAACCCATGTGGTATGCATTTCCGTTGACGATGAAGTCGATCGTCGGTGCTACACCATTCAAAACATCATTGAAGAGTGGTGAAGAATAGAGCGCGTTCAAGTCGTTGTTGGATCCTGCAACATCGAAATATGCATGCCAAATCCATAGGCGGTAGTAAGTGACCGCTTCAAGGATAAGCGTTGGGCCTCCGCCTTTGTGGCCGCTTAAGTATTGCCCCTTCCAAGCAGTCGGGCAATTCTTCCACTTCCAATGCATGTAGACAATGCTGCCAAGCATATCGGGAAAACCGTGGACTGTTTCGTGAAGATGAAGCAGCCGTTGACAATCTTCAGTGGTGGGTGCCTGAAGGAATTCCTCACCGAAAGCAGAACGAATGTCGTCGCAGAAATTTTTGAGGCATAAGATTCTAGTTGACTCACCCACATGCAAATACTCGTCGAATAGGTCAGCCATTTGC